>NC_086107.1:28448774-29189258 GCF_963921235.1 Mobula hypostoma | reverse complement strand
GAATCTATGGAATTTGTTGCCATGGGTAGCAGTGGAGGCCAAGTCATTGGGTGTATTTAAGGCAGAGATTGATAGGTATCTGAGTAGCCAGGGTATCAAAGATTATGGTGAGAAGGCAGGGGAGTGGGACTAAATGGGAGAATGGATCAGCTCATGATAAAATGGCGGAGCAGATTCAATGGGTCGAATGGCCTACTTCTGCTCCTTTGTCTTATGGTCTTATGGTCTTATGGTTGCCGGTTACTAGTGGTGGTCCGCAGGGGTCGGTGTGGGGCCGCTTCTTTTAACGATGTATATTGATGATTTGGATTATGGATTAAATGGTTTTGTGGCTAAGTTTGCGGATGACACCAAGATAGGTGGAGGAGCAGGAAACATTGAAGAAACGGAAAGGTTGCAGAGAGACTTAGTCAGTTTAGGAGAGTGGGCAAAGAAATGGCAAATGAGATACAACGTTGACAAATGTATGGTTGTACATTTTGGAAAAAGAAATAATCGGGCAGATTATTATTTAGATGGGGAGAAAATTCAAAAATCGGAAGTGCAAAGGGACTTGGGGGTCCTCGTGCAGGATCCCCTAAAGGTTAACCACCAAGTTGGATCGGCGGTAAGGAAAGCGAATGCTATGTTGGCATTTGTTTCAAGAGGAATAGTGTATAAGAGTAAGGAGGTGTTGATGAGGCTCTATGGGGCATTAGTGAGACCTCATTTGGAATACTGTGTGCAGTTTTGGGCCCCCTATCTTAGAAAAGATATATTGATGTTGGAGAGAGTTCAGAGAAGATTTACGAGGATGATTCCTGGAATGCAGGGGCTAACATATGAGGAGCATTTGTTAGCTCTTGGACTGAATTCATTAGAGTATAGAAGAATGAGAGGGGATCTCATAGAAACATTTCGAATGTTCAAAGGGTTGGACAGAGTAGATGTGGAAAGGTTGTTTCCCTTGGTGGGTGAGTCCAGGACAAGAGGCCATAGTCTTAGAATTAGAGGGCACCCAGTTAAAACAGAGATGAGGAGAAATTATTTAGCCAGAGGGTCGTGGATTTGTGGAATTCGTTGCCACATACAGCTGTGGAGGCCCGATCATTGAGGGTGGTTAAGGAGGAGATTGACAGGTATCTAATTAGTCAGGGTATCAAGGGATATGGGGAAAAAGCCAGAAATTGGAACTAGATGGGTGAATAGTTTAGCTCATGGGGGAGCTGCGGAGCAGACTCGATGGGCCGAATGGCCTACTTCTGCTCCTTTGTCTTTTGATCTTGTGAGATCATGCCTAGTTATTTCCAAATGGGAGGAACTAAATGTTGTATCAACCAAGATTGTTTAGTTTCTTCAGTCTCAATATAGTGGATTCTGGTTATTTGTGACACATCGGGACCAGTACACACTCATTCCCCAATTAGCTGAAGTTTCATGGAAATAGTTAAAAAAGGTATAAAAAAGACAAGCTACCATTTATCTGAGTAACAAATTATGTACTTAAATGAAATACAGAATGAATTGTAGCACTGCTGGTTGTCCAACATATCTGATGTTGACAAGAAACCTGTGTGTGGGAGTCTTTAGAGTGGAAAAGCCGTTGCACTGGGGCTCTCGACCTCAGAAGTCTGAGTCCAATGGTACAAGTAGATGTCACTGCAAGGGACTACCCTGGCTGCAATGAATGACCATGACTTTTTCTGTGGCCACTGTCAGATGCAAACAGCTGAGTGTCTGGTGGGGACCAAAGGTAACATTCAAGATGATTACTGATACCTTCAGATTCTTCCTAGTACCTAACTTGTTAAAGTAGTGAATTCATTTCAATTTTTTACTCCTGGCCGTTTCTGGCATTTCCAAGTCTAAAAGTTTGAAACCAGTGAGCAAAGTAGTTCAGAATTGTCTAACTACTTATTCCTTGCCACCTATCAGTGACAAAAATCACTATTCTTTTTTGACACATACTCATGCAACTGATGCTATATAAAAGCGGTTCGCTTTAAGCACAGTGTGGTGTCTAACAGCCACACAATGTGTATGCAAATAATGCTAGTTAGAAAATGTGTGGCAGCAGACTCCTGCTCCATACTCCAGTTAACTGATGGCCCAGTAACCTGAAACCTACTGTACGATCCATTTTAGATTCAGCATTTGGGAATTGTGTTCTGTCTACTCTGAAGGATGATGCCTGCTCTTTGATGTTTTGTGAACCATGCAATATAATAATCATGGAATCATTTACAGCAGTAACTTGCAAAGTGTTTTGTGTCACATGGAATTATTTGCTTGCCTATGTGGTTATTGGTGTTATATTTGGTGATCCATATGACAGTGATAAGCCTCAAAACACATTACCAACATCAATGTAGTATGCAGCAGAACATTATTTTCAAATGTACTATTGGCTGTGTGGAGCAAAATATGCAATAAGTGTAAATTTTGTTTCTAAATCTTTAGCAGGTGTTGTGATAATATGTGCTAAATGCCCTGCAGTTCTTTATGAATACAATGTAACTGGAGTAAGTTTCTCTGAGCATTATCTGTGATTACAATTCTCGCCTTTCTTGTCTATGCCCTTTCAAGAAGTCAGCTTTTACTGTGGGACAGAACCAAAGACGGATTGGAATGTATAGCTAATGCTCTGAGGGTAGGTATAGCTGTCAGCATCTTCACGGAATGCCAATGCGGTGTTGGAGTAATGAATGTATTGTATACTGCTATTTATTTGTCATTGGGGTTGGCCTGCAAGGACTCTGATTAAGTAGATAAGGTATTAGATATCAACTCCCAGATTCACCGGCAGGATAACTCAGATGCAAGCATAGGATGCAAAGGAGCTAACACACTGGATTGAAAATGAACAACAGAAGTACATATTGATTGGTTCTCACCCACTCAAACCATTCAAAATGATTGCAACTGTACTTCGTTTGTTCATCCTCATTGCCAGTGTAAACCGTGATCCTGAAGCCTTTGATATGTGTGGTCTACTAGTATTAGGCAATCTCACCATCACACCATGAAGTAGTAGCAACACACATCAAAGTTGCTGGTGAACGCAGCAGGCCAGGCAGCATCTCTAGGAAGAGGTACATTGGTCGTTTCAGGCCAAGACCCTTCGTCAGGACAATAGTAGCAATTCTTTTTTCTCCACACCCAAGAAACTTACAGTACACAGTCTTAAGGAGGGAATACATTTATTATTCATAAAAGTTAACTTTACAATTTCAACACAGTAGGGAGATTTCTCAGAGTGGGCTTTATATAGTATACAAACTGAGAAATATTCAGAAGAGATAAAAGTAGAAATCAAACTGTAAAGCAAAAGATTGGCAAGGGAGTTTTGAAAATGGAGTGAACAAAGTTTAGAAATAGATGAGTATATATCTGACATTTTAATGCTATATAACTGACTTTGACACAAAGATCTCAATGAGCAGGGAGAGTGTACAAGTATGGTTTTGAGTTAAATGATCATACAAAATCACATTTAATGGTGAATCAGACTCGAAATATAAATGGCCTAATTCGTCTTCTGCTTTATTTTGTTTCATGATTTTGGAAGGGGACCCAAAGGTCATGGCTTTTTGCAAGTGGATAAATTTCCAGGTTTGGATGAAATACCTCCTTAATAAGTGAGAGAAAATATGAATTTGGTTAAAGAAAGTCAAATTAAACAGATACAATATTTATACTTTATACTTTATACTTCATTGTCGCCAAACAATTGATACTAGAACATATAATCATCATAGCGATATTTGATTTTGCGCTTCCCATCCCCTGGATTACAAATCGACAGTAAATATTAAAAATTTAAATTATAAATCATAAATAGAAAATATATAAAAATGGAAAGTAAGGTAGTGCAAAAAAAATTAGATGCAGGTCCGGATATTTGGAGGGTACGGCCCAGATCCAGGTCAAATATTTTGAGAAGGTTAGGAGGATGATCTGTGGGATTTGTGCTTTCAATGCAGTCAACAAGGTTTTTATCAAGGCTTTTGATAATGCTTCACGTGGCAGTCTGATTTTAAAAAAATAGCAAAGGTTAACAATAGTGAAGGTGAACAGCCCCAAGGGAAAGTGGTAAATCAGATACAAATTTTACTCAATGGCTAAAAGTGAAAGAAAATAGTAAATTCTTCTTTCAAAACTGAAATCCTCCCGGGAGGGAGGAGAAAATGGCGACGCGACTGTTATCTGTTAAGTAGGGGACCGTGCACAATTCTGATTTGATGGAGACAGACGTGAGAGCACAGCGGAACATCTGGCAAACTTCTGAAATGCCCGCTTCGCTGCCGCTGCTACTGCACTGTGTGGTAACCGGAATCTCCGGAGCTGAAGGGCCCGAAATCCTCGGCTTTGCGTGTTTCAGCGGGCGGGGAGAGGTCGAAGGCGCTGGGCAGAGGATGGCGCTCGGGAGGCTGTATCGGAGAGGCTGGTCGGGAGCTCAGAGTTTTCAGACGGATGGACTCAGGGTCGGCTGGGGTTGGCTGCTTCCAAGGTATCGGCAAGTTGACGGTGTCTGGAGGTTTATGGCAGGGAGTTTCTCCCTTTTGCCGCCTGCTATCGGGAACTCGGGAGTCGATCGACTCGGGACTTTGAGACTTTTTTTTTACTCTGTCCAGGGTCTGTTCTTTATCAAATTATGTTATTGCTTTGCACTGCTGTAACTATATGTTATAATTACACGGTTCTGTCAGTGTTAGTCTTTGGTCTGTCTTGTTTTCTGTGATATCACTCCGGAGAAACATTGTATCATTTCTTAATGCATGTATGCATTTCTAAATGACAATAAAAGAGGACTGAGTGTTCTCATAATCTAATCTAAAATATTGTTATCAAGACAGATCCAAGTGGTTAAATGCTTGGTCCCTTGCTTTCCAAAACAGACCTTCATTAATTGGGGATAAGAACAATTAGAGGGTTTGCATACAACAAGTAACTCTGTGATTGACAAGGAAGAGGAAGTATTTAGACTGCACGAAGATTTCGAAAGGCTACTCAGTTGGGCAGAAAGATGGAAAAAATAATTTTCCAGAGAAATGTGAAATAATATATAGTGTACGTGGGGATGCAATAAGGCAGAGAAATGTTCAACAAAATAGATCATACAATCATAAATACTAACAATATAGTTGAGGAGTGGGTGGAGGAACAGGGGGATATTGAGGTGTATGTGTGTGTAGATAAGGGATACTTTCCATTTTAAGCTCTGGTGAAGGATATAAAAGCAGAAAGTAGAACTTTTTATATTAGTCACTCCCTCTCGCGAGTAATGTGATCGATTCTGCTCATTATCTTAGAGAAGAAGTATGATTAAACAGGAGAGGATGCAGTTTAAATTTATGAAGGTATATTGTTTGGAAAATTTCAGCACTAGGGAAGATTAGTTCTAGTTAGGATGTTTTTTCTTTGGATGGAGACAATACAGGGAGAATTAACTAAGATTTATAATATTACGTGCGTTTTAGAGTAATAGGAAGATTTAGCAGAGGGATCAAACATCTGGCGGGGGCGCAGGGGCATTGATCTAAAATAATTGGTGGGGGAAGAATTAAAGGGAATATGATGAAATAATTTCCATCCTGAGGATAGCACATATGAAACCTACTAAATGAAAAGATAGTAGAGTTGGAAACCACTTGCCATTTGTATAATGGCTTGCATTTGTGCACATGAAGGATCACATCATATAGGGTATAGATATTCAGAAAGAAGGTGTGAAAAGGTGCTTTTTCAGCCAGTGTGGATGTACTAGAACCTCTTGTTCATGTACATTGTCACCCCTATCCCCTTCGGACATACTTCCCTCCTCCGTCAAGAATTACTCGAGCTTTAACTGGAAACTGCTGACTGCTCTCGGAAATCCTTGCAAACCGTTTCCTTTTCCTCAACTGTAGCGATGGAGGTTCAATCCCCACTGCTGTCTGTAAGGGGTTTGTACATTCTCCACATGACCACATGGGTTTCCTCTGGCTACTCCAGTTTCCTCCCACATTCCAAACACTTACAGGTTAGGGTTAGAACATTGTGGGCATACTCTTTTGGTACCAAAAGCATTATGACACTTGCAGGCTACTTCAGCACATTCTCAGATTGTGTCGATCATTTATGCAAAAAAATACACTTCACTGTGTATTTTGATGTATCGATTTATATGTGACAAATGAAGGTAATCTTTCATCTTTAGACCAAAGTTCGTCCTGGCTGGATGATGTCTGATTAATCAGGTTAACCTCTTTTAAGACAATGGAGGAAAAAATTGTCAATGGGCATTAGTTATGTAGAATTCCAGAAGGCAGCTAAAAAAATTGGAATATTCACTATTAGCTTAAATTAAAATTCATGGAATTGTTAGCAAGTTATTAGCCAAGTTATGAGGCTAGTTGAGGGGGGAAAAGACAGAATAAGATATTATAATTTGGCAATAGAATTGAATTATAAGTGGTTAGGTGTAGTGGAGGAGGTTGGATGTTGCAGGAAAGGAAAGGAATTCAGGGAATTGAATTGATATGTAGTTATTCATGTCTCCTGAGCCTCTGTAACAGATCACATCAAAGCCTAGTGATATGGACAGAGGATACATTGCATATCTAGTATAACTCTTCTTAACATCTGAAAATGACTTGAACAAACAAAAGTAGCCTAGATTTTGCAATGTTTTGTTGGCATTTTCAGGTAAAATTGAGAGCATGTCTTGGTATAGTTGCCACTAATTTTCAGTTCTTCCTCCCTGACTGAATAATTTATTGGTTGATCTCCCAAAGCCACTGTCTGGCTGCACTCTGCTACTACATCCTCCATGACATCCAATGACAGATGAGAAACACAGGGATTTCAAGGGATTACACTGCAGAATCTGCTCTTGGATTCTGCAACAGGTCTGTCCTGGAGTAGAATCATTTGCAAGGATACTGTAGGGTCACAGGAATAAATTGGAAGTTATACTTTTTGAATTATTTGTGATACTTTAATATTTTAAGTACTTAAAATACTTTAAATGTTTTGGTTGACTTTTCTTTCAAGGATGATAAATAATTTGTGGAATTATTACCACAGGCAGCTGTGGAGGCCAAGTTATTTATACGAGTTCCCCATGACCACTGTAGAAGGCATCAAGCAGAAAGTCAACAGGAACTTGCGGAAGTGGTTGGGGATATCCCCAAGTTTTTCTTCACTGGGGCTCTACATAAGATCAGGCCGGCTACAGCTTTCATTGTCATCAGTAGTGGAGGAATTCAAGGTGGTAAAGTATAGAATTATGTTAACACTGAGGGGCTCCGATGACAAGCTAATGAACGAAGCAGCTGTCATAACAAGAATGGACCGAAAGTGGGCCACCAACTCAGTCATAGGTCAGGCAGTGAGCTCCCTGCAATTCAGAGACATCATCAGCAACCCACGCTTGGGACGGCAAGGCCTCGTCTCTGCACTCTTCCACAATGGGGGAATGCAAGTGCGAGGGACAGGCGTGACATGGTCCAGACAGAGGTAGGGAACCACAAGGATGTATGGTAATTATCAAAGGCAGTGGAGTTGGGGTTACAGAGCACCAGGATGAAATGGGATCTCCCCAAGTGGGAGATCACTTGGGAAGAGCTTTAGAGACTGGAGCCCTTCTGCATTTCTTTCATCCTGCCATACATGTATGACCCTCTCCCTATAATGTCACAACTGCAAACACGAGGCAAGCTTTATGGTCATCAGGGTTCTCTGGCACACACCCTGTACAGAAAGGACGGGTTGCACTTGAATCTGAGGGGGTCCAATATCCTGGCGGGGAGGTTTGCAAAGGCTGTTGGGGAGAGTTTAAACTAGAATTGCTCGGGGATGGGAACCGAACTGAAGTGACAGAGGAAAGGGAGGTTGGCTCACAAATAGAGGAAGCTTGGAGACAGTGCGAAAGGGAGGATAGGCAGATGATAAAGAAGGGACGCACTCAGACTGATGGTTTGAGGTATGTCTATTTTACGGTGAGGAGTTTTATGAATAAAGGGGATGAGCTGAGAGAGTGGATCAGCACTTGGAGCTATGCTGTTGTGGCCATTGCAGAGACTTGGATGATCCAGGGGCAGGAATGGCTACTTCAAGTGCCAGGCTTTAGATGTTTCAGAAAGGACAGGGAGGGAGGCAAAAGAGGTGGGGGCGTGGCACTGTTGATCAGAGGTAGTGTCACGGCTGTAAAAAGGAGGAAGTCATGGAGGGGTTGTCTACGGAGTCTCTGTGGGTGGAAGTTAGGAATAGGAAGGGGTCAATAACTCCACTGGGTAATTTTTATAGACCACCCAATAGTAACAGGGACATCGAGGAGCAGATAGGGAGACAGATTCTGGAAAGGAGTAATAATAACAGGGTTGTTGTGGTGGGAGATTTCAATTTCCCAAATATTGATTGGCATCTCCCTTGAGTGAGGGGTTTAGATGGGGTGGAGCTTGTTAGGTGTGTTTAGGAAGGTTTCTTGACGCAGTATATAGATAAGCCTACAAGAGGAGAGGCTGTACTTGATCTGGTATTGGGAAATGAACCTAGTCAGGTGTCAGGTCTCTCAGTGGAAGAGCATTTTGGAGATAGTGATCACAATTCTATTTCTTTTACCAAAACTTTGGACAGGGATAGGAACAGACAAGATAGAGAGATGTTTAATTGGAGTAAGGGCAAATATGAGACTATTAGGCAGGAACTTGGAAGCATAAATTGGAAACAAATGTTCTCAGGGAAATGTATGGAAGAAATGTGGCAAATGTTCAGGGGATATTTGCATGGGTTTCTGCATTGATATGTTCCAATGAGACAGGGAAAGGATGGTAGGGTACAGGAACCATGGTGTACAAAGGCTGTTGTAAATCTAGTCAAGAAGAAAAGAAGAGCTTATGAAAGGTTCAAAAAACTAGTTAATGATAGAGATCTAGAAGATTGTAAGGCTAACAGGAAGGAGATTTAGAATGAAATTAGGAGAGCCAAAAGGAGCCATGAGAAAGCTTTGGCAGACAGGAGTAAGGAAAACCCTAGGGCATTCTACAAGTATGTGAAGAGCAAGAGGATAAAACGTGAGAGAATAGGACTAATCAAATGTGACAGCGGTAAAGTGTGTCTGGAACTGGAGGAGATGGCAGAGGTAATTAATGAATACTTTGCTTCAGTATTCACTACGGAAAAGGGTTTTGGTGATTATAGGGATGACTTGCAGTGGACTGAAAAGCTTGAGCATGTAGATATTAAGGAAGAAGATATACTGAAGCTTTTGGAAAACATCAAGTTGGATAAGTCACCGGGACCGGATGGTATGTACCCCAGGCTACTGTGGGAAGCGAGGGAGGAGATTGCTGAGCCTCTGGCGATGATCTTTGCATCATCAATAAGGACGGGAGAGGTTCAAGAGGATTGGAGGTTTGCAGATGTTGTGCCCTTATTCAAGGAAGGGAGTAAGGATTGCCCAGGAAATTATAGACCAGTGAGTCTTACTTCAGTGGTTGGTAAGTTGATGGAGAAGAACCTCAGAGACAGGATTTATGAACATTTGGAGAGGTATAATATGATTAAGAATAGTCAGCATGGCTTTGTCAAAGGCAGGTTGTGCCTTATGAGCTTAACTGAATTTTTTGAGGATGTGACTAAACACGTTGATGAAGGTAGAGCCATAGATTTAGTGTATATGGATTTTAGCAAGGCATTTGATAAGGTACCCCATGCAAGGCTTATTGAGAAAGTAAGGAGGCATGGGATCCAAGAGGACCTTGCTTTGTGGATCCAGAACTGTCTTGCCCACAGGAGGCAAAGAGTGGTTATAGACGTGTCATATTCTGCATGAAGGCTGGTGACCAGTGGGGTGCCTCAGGGATCTGTTCTGGGACCCCTAATCTTTGTGATTTTTATAAATGACCTGGAAGAGGAAGTGGAGGGATGGGTTAGTAAATTTGCTGATGACACAAAGGTTGGGGGTGTTGCAGATAGTGTGGAGGGTTGTCAGATGTTACAGCGGGACATTGATAGAATGCAAAACTGGGCTGAGAAGTGGCAGATGGACCCAGGTAAGTGTGAGGTGGTTCATTTTGGCAGAATATAGCATTAATGGCAAGACTTTTGGCAGTGTGGAGGATCAGAGAGATCTTGGGGTCCGAGTCCATAGGACACTCAGAGCTGCTACGCAGATTGATCTGTGGTTAAGAAGGCATATGGTGCATTGGCCTTCATCAGACGTGGGATTGAGTTTAAGAGCCGAGCATTAATGTTGCAGCTATATAGGACATTGGTCAGACCCACTTGTAATACTGTGCTCAATTCTGGTCGCCTCACTACAGGAAGGACATGGAAACCATAGAAAGGGTGCAGAGGAGATTTAGAAGGATGTTGCCTGGATTGGGGAGCATGCCTTATGAGAATAGGTTGAGTGAACTCGGCCTTTTATGTTTGGAGGGATGGAGGATGAGTGGTGACCTGATAGATGTGTACAAGATAATAAGAGGTATTGATCATGTGGATAGTCAGAGGCTTTTTCCCAGTGCTGAAATGGCTAGCACAAGAGGGCATAGTTTTAAGGTGCTTGGAAGTAGGTACAGAGGAGATGTCAGGGGTAATTTTTTTATGCAGAGAGTGGTGAGTGTGTGGAATGGGCTGCCAGCAGCGGTGGTGGAGGCGGAAACGATAGGGTCTTTTAAGAGACTCCTGGATGGATACATGGAGCTTAGAAAAATAGAGGGCTATGGGTAAGCCTAGGTAGCTCTAAGGTAAGGACATGTTCGACACAGCTTTGTGGACCGAAGGTCCTATATTGTGCTGTAGGTTTTCTATGTTTCTATGTTCTACATACTGTCAGGATGCAATACAGCTTTATGACAAGAATGGTATCGGTGGTGTCACGAGAAGGTCCTGCTGTTGCTTCGGTCCTACAAACCACACTTCGACCAGGCTTTGTACTGTGGTCTACTGAAGACAAGAAATTCATCCTGGTGGAGCTCACGGTACCTTGGGAGGAAGGATGCAAGGAGGCTTATGAGAGGAAGGCCCTGAAGTACCAGTCGTTAGGCAGGAGTGCAGGGACAAAGGATGACAGACTAAGCTATTTCCCATGGAGTTTGGCTGTAGAGGGTTCCCAGCAAGGTCGCTATGGATGTTGCTGTCTGTGCTGGGCCTTGATGAAAAGAGCAAGAATCAAGCAGCTCACAGGATGTGAGAGGAATCAGAAAGAGCCTCTTGCTGGATATGGAGCAGGCGAGAGGAGATCAGCTGGAAGTCAGGAGCATATGGTCAGTGACTTGGCCACCACTGCTGACCCACCAATTAGAGAGTGTAGTGGTTAAGGGTCAAAACACTCTATGAAGGTTGGGCACCACCTGATGACATCTGTTCCTGGCCAAGGCTACGGTTACCTCAACAGGTAACTGTATAGTGCACCCCAGTATATGATGCAAGCAACATCTGGTTCACCACTGACTTCCAGGAAAGACTGGATGACAACTAAGAAAGGTCAGTGATGCTGGAAAGAGAGCTGACCTCCAGGAAAGGCTGGCATGGGCACACA
Source organism: Mobula hypostoma (assembly GCF_963921235.1). Taxonomy (NCBI): domain Eukaryota; kingdom Metazoa; phylum Chordata; class Chondrichthyes; order Myliobatiformes; family Myliobatidae; genus Mobula; species Mobula hypostoma. The sequence goes on along the minus strand of NC_086107.1, from coordinate 29,177,752 downwards.
AGGCTGGCAACCTTGTGTACAATGCACAGACTTAACATCTGGTGTGGCGATGGAGAACTCCAGCCAGGAAACACCTCACAGTGCTGAAGATCGCTCCACAAATGAGTTGCCCCAGTGCCAAAGAAGGGACCAAATAAGTGACCTAATCCATTCATCAAGGAAAGAGAGGATCAGATGGGCTGGATCATCAGGCAATGTATTTTGGAAGCAGTTCAATGACGACCTGGATTGCATCTTGGAAGCTGCATTGGCAGGACCTGTCTGCAGAAAAATCAACTGCCTCACAGCCATTGTGTACAACATTGCTGAAGATCGATTTGGCCCAGTGGAGAAGAAAGGGGATCTTAATCTATCATGATAACCAAACAGGAGGGAAAGGGAGATTCGCCACCTGAGAACCATAGAACCATAGGACACCACAGCACAGAAAACATGCCATTCGGCCTGTCTAGTCTGTGCCAAAACTTTATTCCACTAGTCCCATTGACCTGCACCCAGTCCATAACCCTCCAGACCTCTCCCATCCATGTATTTATCCAATTTATTCTTAAACCTTAAGAGTGAGCCCACATTTACCACGTCAGATGGCAGCTCATTCCATACTCCCACCACTCTCTGAGTGAAGAAATTCCCCCTAATGTTCTCCCTAAACCTTTCCCTTTTCACCCTAAAGCCATGTCCTCTCATATTCATCTCTCCTAATCTGTGGAAAGAGCATATTCGCATTTACACTGTCTATACCCCTCATAATTTTGTAAACCTCTATCAAATCTCCCCTCATTCTTCTAGCTCCGAGGAATGAAGTCCTAACCTGTTCAATCTTTCCCTGTAACTCAACTCCTGAAGACCCAGCAACATCCTAGTAAATCTTTTCTGCACTCTTTCAATCTTACTGATACCCTTCCTATAGTCAGGTGACCAGAACTGCACACAATACTCCAAATTTGCCCTCACCAATGTCTTATACAACCTCACCATAACATCGCAACTCCTATACTCAATACTCTGATTTATGAATGCCAGGATGCCAAAAGCCTTCTTTACAACCCTGTCTACCTGTGATGCCACTTTCAGGGAATAATGTATCTGAACTCCCAGATCCTTTTGTTCCTCCGCATTCCTCAGTGCCCTACCATTTACTGTGTATGTCCTACCTTGATTTATCCTTCCAAAATGCAACACCTCACACTTGTCTGCATTAGATTCCATCTGCCATTTTCTTGCCCATTTTTCCAGTTGGTCCAGATCCCTCTGGAAGCTTTGAAAGCCTTCCTCGCTATCCACAACGCCTCCAATCTTAGTGTCACCAGCAAACTTGCTGATCCAATTTACCACATTATCATCTAGATCGTTGATATAGACAACAAACAACAAGAGGCACACCACTAGTCACAGGCCTCCAGTCTGAGAAGCAGTGATCTACTACCACTCTATGTCTTCTCCCACACAGCCAATTTTGAATGTAGTTTACAACCTCTCCATGGATACCTGGTGTCTGAACCTTCTGAACTAACCTCCTATGTGGGACCTTGTCAAAGGCCTTACTAAAGTCCATGTAGACAACATCCACGACCTTTCCTTCATCTACTTTCTTGGTAACCTCCTCGAAAAACTCTACAAGATTCGTTAAACACCATCTACCACGCACAAAGCCATGCTGACTATCCTTGATCAGCCCTTGGCTGTCCGAATACTTGTATATCTGATCTCTCAGAACACCTTCGAACGATGTACCTACTACTGATGTCAGGCTCACCGGCCTGTAATTACCTGGTTTACTTTTGGAGCCTTTTTTAAACAATGGAACAACATGAGCTACCCTCCAATCCCCCGGCACCACACCCGTGGTTAAGGACATTTGAAATCTTTCTGTCAGGGCCCCTGTAATTTCTACACTAGTCTTTCTCAAGGTCCAAGGAAATATCATGTCAGGCCCGAGGGATTTATCTACCTTTATTCGCTGTAAGGCAGCAAGCACCTCCTCCTTTTTAATCTCTATATGTTACATAACACTACTGCTTGTTTCCCTTCCTTCCATATATGCTATGCCAGTTTCCTGAATAAATACTGATGCAAGTGATGAAGTGAGATAAAGACTCTGAACAAACAATTCAAAAACATTTCACCTGAAGAAAGAAGGTGTCAAAGATCTAAACAGCAAACTGTGGGAACAGCTGTGTAAGCTTAGGAGGATGGAGCACCTGTGAAAGTGAAGAAGGGTGAAAGAGAGAAGGAGAGCGTAGTCTGTTAAAATCCATTCAGGTTCACCAGGGCTCTTCTCAGCCAGCAAGAATCTGGCGCACGCTAACCAGCTGAAAGCAGGAGGTGGAAGAATTTCTGTGGAAATCAAACAGCGATCCCTGAAGAAATCAGGGACTAGAATTCAATTCAAATGTCACCCAGCCAATAATCCCAGCAACTGAGCTGAACGTGGCAGAGCCCATGTGGTAGAAGGTCCAGGATATCATCAAGAGGGCAAAGCAGACTGAAGAGCGGCAAAGAAGATTGACAAAGCCGGACTCCCTGGTAAATTTAAGACATGGCTGTACCAACATGATCTTTCTAGCAAGGCTATTCTGGCTTTTCACGATGTACGATTTCCCAATGACTGCTATAGAAGGCATCAGGAGGAAAGCAAACAAGCATCTGCAGAGGTAGCTGGGGCCCCCCCCCCACACCATACAAGTTTTTCATGAGTGGGGCTCTACACAAGATCAGGCCAGCTACAGCACCCATCGTTATCAGTAGTGGAGGAGTTCAAGGTGGCAAAGTCTAGAAATGTGATAACGCTGAGTGGCTCTGACGACAAGCTAACAAACCAAGCAGGAGTCTCATCAAGAATGGGCCAAAAGTGGGCTGCCAATTCAGCCTTAGATCACGCAGGAAGCTCCCTGCAATCGAGAGACATCATGGGCAACCCATGACTGGGATGGCAAGTCCTCGGCTCAGCACACTTCCAATGGTGGGGGAGTGCAAGTGAAAGAGATAGGCGTGACATGGTCCAGGCAGAAGGTATGAGGACGAAAGGTGGTTATCAAAAGCAGTGGTGTTGGTGGTCACAGGGTGCTTGGATGAAATGGGATCTTCCCAAGCGCAAGATCATTTGGGCAGAGCTTTGGAGACTGGAGCCCTCCCGCATTTCTTTCCTCCTGCAGTCTGTGTATGACACTCTTCCTACACCGTCACAGCTGCACATATGGGAGCTGAAAGAAGACCCTAACTACAAGCTTTGTGGTCAGCGGGGTTCACTGGCACACATACTGTCAGGATGTAAAAAACCTTTAACACAAGGACAGTATAGGTGTTGTCATGAGGAGGTCCTGCTGTCCCTTCTGACACACTGAAGCGGGAGAAGTGTAAAAAAAGACCATCTGGCAGAAAGGCAAACAAGGCAGTCATTTTCATCAAGGAGAGGGCCACACCAGTCGTATCAATGAGGCCTGAAACCAATCTGCTGCAAACTGCCAAATCATGGGAGATGAGGGTCGATGTGGGGAGGAAGCTGCAGTTCCTGGAGGTGGTGCAAACCACCCTTCGACCAGACTTTGTACTCCAGTCTACTGAAGACAAGAAATTCATCCTGGGGAAGCTCACAGTACCATGGGAGGAAGGATGCGAGGAGGGTCATGGGAGGAAGGCCCTGAAGTGCCAGTCCTTAGTCCAGGAGTGCAGGGACAAAGGATGGCAGACGTGGCTACTCCCCATGAGATTGACTGTGGAAGGTTCTCAGCAGGCTCAGCATGTTGACTGCTGTCTGTGTTGGGCCTGATGAAAAGGGCAAGGACCAAGCAGCTCACAGGTTGTGGGAGGAGGCAGAAAGAGCCTCTTGCTGAATATGGAGTAGGTGAGAGGAGTTGAGCTGGAAGTCAGGAGCAGATGAGCAGTGACTTGCCCACCACTGTTGTCCCGCCAACTGGAGAGTGTAGTGGTTAAGGGTCAAAACACATTTAAAGGTTGGTCACCAACTGACGACATCTGGTCCTAGCCAAAGGCTACGGTTATCTCATCAGGTAACTGAAGAGAACGCCCTGCTGTATGACTCATGTTATATATATTTAATGCAGAGGTTGATAGACTCTTGATAGGTCAGGGCAGAAAGGGATATGGAGAGAAAGCAGGAGATTGGGGCAGAAAGGAAAAATGAATCAACTACGATGAAATGGCAGAGCAGACTCGATGGGCCAAATGGTCTAATTATGCTCCTATGTCTTATGGTCTTTGGATTATTTTGATAAATTTCATTTTATAGTTTTAAAACATTGAAAACTCTTCTCAAATTTGACAGCCCTTAAAGCTGGGGGCAGGATTTGTTAAACATTTCCAGTTGAGCTTTATAAAGTGGGGTTTGTCCTTGCCAACTTGCTGTACTCCTATAGGTTTACTGAAACCTTCCAACACCTCAATAATGTACCGGATCAGCATAAATTCAATGTGCTCATATTTTCATTCAGGACTTGATGAAGCTCAAACTTGAAGCTCTGCAATTCCTTTTGCCATGGAGTTTGCAATTTCAACTTGTCCTCAGTGCATTCTAGCAGAAACCCCAGACCAATATGTTTCATCTCATGAAAGTCAAATAAAATCCATGAAAAAAAAATGTCTGACTTAAAAATATTCAATGGCAGAATGTTTATTTGTCCATTTATCAGTTTTACTGAGCAGATCACCGCTTTAGCAGTCAAAAGCTGATGTAAGACTGTTATGCACATGGATCCACACGGGACTGAAGCAAATGAAATAAAGCCTTTAAAATTCCTTTCTTAGCTCCTACCAGGAAATGTGGAGAGGTTGTTAACATGGTGAATCACACACTTAAATGTCTCTCAAGGTGGTGTTCACTTATGTATGAATACAGGTTCATTACTACCACTTCCAAATTGTTAACAATGTAGTTAAAACAATTATATATACAACTGGACCTCCCACTTGACAATGCTTAGAATTTAAGTATGAATTATATGCAATTTTTAAAATAAGATTTTTGCCACGTCTATGTACAGAATATCAAATTAAAATTCCAGAATGCACTCCTACTCCTGTTCTCAACAAAAGAATGACAAATTCCATTTCTTTTCCGTAATTAAAGATAGTTTGATGACAAGAATTACTAAGGATCCAAATCAGGTAGAATTCAATCAGCTAATTAAAGATAAAGATTACCTTTATTTGTCAAATGTACATCGAAACACTGAAACATACTGTGAGAAGTGTCATTTGCATCATTGTTTGCAATGTGCTGTGAACAGCTTACAAATGTTGCCATGTTTCTGATGCCAGCCCAGCAGGCCCTTAACTTACTAAATGTCTCCCACCCACTACATAATGTACTGGGTGGGCACAGGAGTACATTCAGCCAGAGACTCATTCCACCGAGATGCAACACAGAGCGTCATAGGAAGTCATTCCTGCCTGTGGCCATCAAACTTTACAACTCGTCCCTTGGAGGGTCAGACACCCTGAACCAATAGGCTGGTCCTGGACTTATTTCCTGGCATAAATTACATAATACTATTTAATTATTTATGGTTTTATTACTATTTAATTATTTATGGTGCAACTGTAAAGAAAACCAGTTTCCCCGGGATCAATAAAGTATGACTATGACTATGACTATGACTAAACTGATGATGGGGCCACTCTCAGGTTGGAGGAGCAACAGATTATAATCTGTTGGGTAGCCTCTAACCTGATGGCATGAACATCAATTTCTCGAACTTCTGGTAATCCCCCCCCCCGATTCCCCATTCTTGTTTCCCCGTCACACCTTCTCTTCTTAATTGCCCATCACCTTCCTCTGGCACTCTTACCCCTTCCCTTTATTTCATGGTCTTCTGTCCTCTCCATTCAGACTCCCCCTTCTCCAGCCTTTTATCTCTTTCATCAACCAACTTCCCAGCTCTTTACTTCACCTCCTCCCCCTCTTCCAGTTTCACCTATCATCTGCAACCCTGCACCTCTTTCTCCCCCTATCCCCACCTTCTTTCTCTGACTCTATGCCCCTTCCTGATGAAGGTTCTCGGCCAAAAACATTGATTTTTAATGCCATTTATAGATGCTGCCTAGCCTGCTAATTTGACAAAATTGCTAGTCACCTCCTTCACAGCAAAAGTCTATGGCTAACTGCCAGATGACATCATATCACCATTGCATGAAAGCTTCTAAGTTATTAACTGCTAACCAAGCAGACACTTTAGTATTGATGTAAGAGGTCCATTCAAATATAAAATGATTGAATTGGAGAGTAATTGACATGAAGGACTACAGAAGCCTGTAATCAAAGCAAGGTACCTTGATTGAAGGACCTGGTGCTCTGTGTGGACTCTCTCGATCAAGCTGCCTCCATTTATTTCGATTCAGTGTGATTGTAATTTAATCAAGAATTTTTTTTCCATTAAATTTCTATTTAACTGTGTGAATGTATTTAAGCAAGACATTTCTTTATAAAATTTGGATATTACTTTAGATGTTTCTCTCACATTTACTTAAGCTTTGGGCAGCCATCTTTTAGGATTAGAAATGAGTTGGCAAAATGTTTATGGAAAGTAACTGCAGGGTTAGAAATGTCATTGTGAAGCACCTTTGGAAATATTTTCCTGGTAGCTTAGCACCATTGAATAGCATCATCTATTGATCATGATTTTCACCTTTATTAGTACCAGATCCCCAGCTATGGGTAAATAGCCCCACTGCCTTGTGGGCAGCCTCGGGAGAGACAAAGGCAACAGAAGTAAACCCAGATAGCAAATCAGGAATAGAGCTGCTAAGGTAGCTGAATGTCACTGAACATCCTTCCGGCAGCTTTTGCAGCCAAGCTAGTACCAAAAAAATTGCTTCACTTTCCTTTGGACTACACCGTTGAGCTGAGAGGGGGATCTTGATGACTGGGTCTCCAACACTCACACCCAGGCTTACTCCTTCAAGACAGATGGATGCCATCGCATCACATCACATAATATTAGCGCTGAATTTAGACAATAAGACCATAAAACATAGGAGTTGAATTAGGCCACTCAATACATCAAGAATGTTCTACAGTTCCATCAGGCTGACTGATTATCCCTTTGAATCCCATTTTTCTGCCTTCTCACCGTAACCATTCACATCCTAACTAGGAACCTATCAACATTTGCTTTAAATATACACTATGTCTTGGTCTCCACTGATATTAGTAGCAATGAATTCCACAGATTCATTACCCTCTGGCTGCAGAAATTCCTTTGCATCTCAGTTCTAAATGGATGTCCCTCTATTCTGAGGACATGCCCTCTGGTCCTAGACTCAACCACTATAGGAAACATCCTGTCTACATCCATTCCATCTAGGGAAGTCTTTCAGTATTTGAAAGGTTTTTAATGATATCCACCCTCATTCTTCTAAACTCCAGTGTATACAACCCAGAGCCATTAAACACTCCTTATATGTTAACCCTTTCATTCACAGAATCATTCTTGTGAACCTCCTCTGGACCCTCTCCAATGCCAGCACATCTTGAATAAGGGCCCAAATCTATTCACAATACTCCAGTCTGACTAATGTCCTATAAAGCCTCAGCATCACATCCTTGTTCTTATATTCTCATCCTCCTTAAATGAATGCTAACATTGCATTCACCTTCCTGATAATTGACTCAGCCTGCAGTTAACCTTTAGGGAATCCTGCATGACTCCCAAGTCCATTTGCACCTCTGATTTTTGAAATTTCTTCTCAACTAGAAAATAGTCTGTGCCTTTATTCCTATTACCAGGCTGCATGACCATACATTTCCATACACTATATTCCATCTGCCACTTCTTTGCCCATATTCCCAAATTGTCCAAGCTCTTCAGCAGACCCCTTGCTTCCTCAACACTATCTGCCTTTCCGCCTATCTTTGTATCATCTGCAAACTTGACCATAAAGCCATCAATTCACTCATCCAATTCATTGATATAAAATGTGAAAAGAAGTGGATTCCTGTGAACACTACTTGTCACTGGCAGCCAATCAGAATAGGCCTCCTTTATCCTAATTTTTTGCCTCCTGCCAATCAGCCAATCCCCTCTTAATGCTCGTATACTTCCTATAATACCATGCGTGCTTATCTTGTTCAATAGCTTCATAGGTGACAGCTTGTGAAAGTCCTTCTGAAAATCCAAGTAAACAGCATCCACTGACTCTCCTTTGACTGTCCTGCCTGTTATTTCCTCAAAGAATTCCGATAGGTTTGTCAAGCAAGATTCCTCCTTCAGAAAACCATGCTAACTTTGTCCTACTTTATTATGCACCTCCAAGTTCCCCAAAACCTCATCTTTAATAGTGGATTCCAAAACTTTCCCAACCACAGAAGACAGGCTTAGTGGTCTATAACTTTCTTTCTTCTGCCTTCCTCCCTTCTTAAAGAGTGGAGTGACATTTACAATTTTATAGTCCTCCAGAACCACTCCAGAATCTATTGATCCTTGATAGATCATTACTAACTCCTCCATAATCTCTTCAGCTGCCACTTTCAGAGCCATAGGGTGTAGTCCATCTGGTCCAGATGACGTATCTACCTTCAGACCTTTCAGCTTCCCAAGCACCTTCTCCTCAGTAACACCATCTACACTCACTTCTGCCCCTGATATTCTTGAATATCTGGCACACTGCCAGATACAGTGAAGGCCTACGTAAAATACTTATTAAATACATCCACTCTTTCTTTTTCTCCCATTACTACCTCTCCAGTGTCATTGTCCAGCAGTCCAATATCCACTCTTGCTTCTCTTTTACTCTTTATATACCTGAAAAATCTTTGGTATCCTCCGATATTTTGGCTAGCATTCCTTTATATTTTATTTTTTCTCTTTCTATGGCTTTTTAGCTGCCTTCTGTTTATTTTTAAATGCTTCCTCTACCTTCCCACTATTTTTTGCTATATTATATGCCTGCTCTTGTAATTTTACGCTGTCTTTGAACTCCCTTGTCAGCTACAGTTGCCTCATCTCCCCTATAGAATATCTTTCACATTTGGAATACATCTTTCCTGCGCCTTCTGTATTTCCCCCAGAAGCACCAGCCATTGTTGTTCGACCATCATCCCTGCTAATGTCCCCTTCCAATCAACATCGGCCAACTCCTCTCTCATGCCTCTGTAAGTCCCTTTACTCCACTTTAATGCTGATACATCTGATTTTAGCTTCTCTTTCTCAAACTGCAGGGTGAATTCCATATTATTGTGAACACTGCCTCCTAAGAGCTCCTTTACCTTAAGCTCTCTAATCAAATCTTGTTTATTACCTAACACCCTATCCAGAACTGTCATTCCTCTAGCGGGTTCCTGTCACAATCCCGATCGTTAATTCCCTATTTTCTTCTAATTTCCTTTGATTGTGCCATGGCTCTAACCATTAATTTCCTATTTGCTCCTAATTCTCTTTGATGACGGCACACCTGGTTTCCAGCAGGACCTGCAGCATAAGAACTCCAACGTTACAACCACTAGTTACCAGATTGTTGGTTTTGCCTGTGTGGTAATTAACGTTTCCCGGCCGCTTAGGACCGTGTGTTCTGTTTTGCTCCAGTACCGAGAATTACCTGTGAAACTCAGTCTCTTTGTGTCAAGATCAGTTTTCTAAGTTCTACTCTAGTTCCGTGGTTTACCTGTGAAACCCAGCCTCTCCGCGTCAAGGTAAGTCTTCTGAAGGTTTGCCTGCATAACTCTGTCTCTCCATGCTAAGAAGAGTTTTGTCTGCCATTTCCCTTTCTACGCGCCGTGTCCAGATACTGCCTGTCTCCTGCCTTCCTGCTCTCCCTCCTGTTTTGCCGTTCACGTCTACATCCCAACTAAATCTCCGTGCCTGTGTCCTGCACTTGTGTTCACCTCATTTATTGCAACAGAACAATCTGGCCACAATGGACCCAGCGGACACACTACAACAAGCCCTCACCAGCCAGGGCTCCCTACTGGGTCTGCATGACCGACTCCTCCAGGAGAACCTCCGTTCCCTGTCTACTGATGTAACGAAGATGGCTGACCAGGTGGACCGTGTATCCACTCATTTTACCCCATCTACTCCTGAACCTCTGTCTAACCAGCCCACACAGCCTGTAGTGACAATCCTGTACGTGTCAGTAACACCCCCGCCAAGAGTGCCGCAGGTGCCTGAACCAGAGCACTACACTGGCGATTTGGGGAAGTGCCGGGCCTTCATTCTGCAGTGCTCCTTGGTGTTCGAACAGCAGTCATCCACGTATTCCACGGATAGGTCAAAGATTGCTGATATCATGGGGTTGTTGCAGGGAAGTGCCTTAGCGTGGGCTACAGCTGTTGGGGATAATCAACTGAAGATCTGCACTTCTCTCGCCACCTTTGTCGCGGAAATGAAAAAGATCTTTGATCACACCGTCTGTGGTAAAGACGCCGCCAAACGTCTACTCAATGTCCACCAGGGCTCACACAGTGTTGCCGAATACTCTGTGGAGTTCCGGATGTTAGCGGCCGACGCGGGGTGGAACGATGAGGCACTCCAGTGGGTATTTCGGAATGGTCTCTGCTACATGGTAAAAGACAAGTTGGCAGCAAGAGACGATACTGACAATCTGGACTCCTTGATCTCCCTAGCCACCAGGTTGGACAATCGTCTCTGAGAACACCATAGAGAAAGAACCAGTTGCCCAACACCTTTGGCCACTCCGTGGCACTCATTACCACCTCCCACCAGAACAAGCCTCTCTCCTCCTCCTGCTCCTAGAGTAGCGCCCAGCCCGGCCATTTCCACTGCTCTGGGAGAGGAACCCATGTAGCTGGGATGGAACCGCCTTTTCCCCACAGAACGACTACGGAGATTGAGAGCGGGTGAGTGTCTATATTGCAGCCAGTCCGGCCACTTCCATGCTACCTGTCCCTTTGGCTAAAAAGGGAAGGTTCACCAGTAGAAAGGGGGACCCTGGTGAGCCAGATAACATTCCCTTCCGTTCCCCAAACCCGGATGTAGCTGCAAGCTACTTTACGTTACAACCAACAGTCCCTGCCTCTGTTGGCACTAGTGGACTCCGGCACTGCGGGAATCCTTTTGGATGAAAACATAGCTTCCCGGGCTGGAATTCCTCATGAGCCGTTGAGTACCCCCCTGGAAGCCCAGGCACTGGATGGTAGACTACTGGCCCGAGTCACACATTGCAACCACCCGTCTCTCGTTCTCTCTGGGAAACATAGGGAACAGATGTGATTCAATTTAATTTCCTCTCAAGCTCCGATAGTTCTTGGTTACCCCTGGTTAAGCCCCCACATTGACTGGTCCACCGGGAAGATAGTCAGCTGGAGTTCGTTCTGTCACTCCACTCGCTCTAATCAGCCCTTTCCCTTGTGGGAGTCACCACGACCTCGTCTGCCTCTGAAACCCTCGACTTATCCAAGGTTCCAGCAGAGTATCACGATCTGGGAGAACTGTTTAGCAAACAACGGGCTCTTTCCCTGCCTCCACACTGCCCTTACGATTGCCCAGCCTTCTCCCTGGAGCCCCTCTAACCACCAGTTGGCTGTATAACCTGTCCTGGCCAGAAAGGGAAGCAATAGAGTCTTACGTAAATGACTCTCTCGTGGCTGGCATCATCTGACACTCATCTTCCCCTGTAGGGGCAGGTTTCTTCTTTGTGGGGAAGAAAGACAGCTCACTGCACCCCTGCATTGACAATCGTGACCTGCACAGCATCACCATAAAGAATAAATATCCTCTGCCCCTTATCGACTCTGCTTTAGAACCCCTTCACGGAGCCACCATTTTCTTTAAATTGGACCTATAGAGTGCCTATCCCCTGGTCAGGATAAGGGTGGAAGATGAGTGGAAAACAGCTTTTAACACCCCTCTTGGTCATTTCGAATATCTGGTCATGTCCTTTGGCCTCTCCAATGACCCTGCCGTCTTCCAAGCCCTGATAAATGATGCTTTAAGGATTTTATTAACCATTTCATTTTTGTTTATTTGGATGACATCTTAATCTTCTCCTTCAGTCTTCAGGAACACATCCACCATGTCCATCAGGTTCTGCAGAGGCTTTGGGAGAACAAGCTATTCATTAAGGCTGAGAAGTGCGAGTTTCTTGTCCCTTCTGTCAGTTTCTTGGGGTACATCGAGAGCGGGCAAGTGAGGGCGGATCCTGAAAAGATCTGGGTGGTGGCGGAGTGTCCAAAACCCATGACACTCAAGCAACTCTCGCGATTTTGGAGGTTTGCAAACTTCTGTTGTCGCTTCATCAGGGATTACAGCCGGGTGGCAGTGCCCCTTATTCGACTTACCTCTCCTGCGACCCCTTTTCACTGGACCCCCGAAGCGGACTCAACCTTCTTGGAGTCGAAGAGGCGTTTCACCTCCGCTCCCATCCTGGTCCCTCTCACCAATTTATTGTGGAAGTCAATGCCTCCAACTTTGGGGTGGGAGTGGTCCTCTCCCAACGCTGCGGCCCGGACCAAAAACTCCATCCCTGCACCTTCTTCTCTCGCTGGCTATCCCCTGCCAAACGGAACTATGACGTTGGGAAGTGGGAGTTACTGGCCGTCAAACTCGCTTTAGATGAGTGGAGGCACCGGCTGGAGGGAGCGGAACATCCATTCATCGTCTGGACAGACCACAAGAATCTTGCATACATCCAAACCGCCAAACGCCTGAATTCCCGCCAAGCTCGTTGGGCATTGGTTTTTGGCCATTTCAGATTCATACTCACCTATCGCCCGGGGTCCAAGAACGGGAAGCCAGATGCTCTCTCTCCTGTCAATACATCTCCGAGGAGGGCCTTCCCAACCCCGAGACCATTCTTCCACCATCCAGTGATGTGGCTGCCCTCACCTGGGAGATCGAATTCATAGTCAAAGCAGCCCAATGGACTCAACCTGACTCAGGCAATGGACCCCCCAATCTCCTCTTCGTGCCTGACTCTGTTCGGTTTCAGGTTCTCCAGTGGGGGCACACTTCTCATTTCGCCTGCCATCCTGGAATCAATCAGACTCTGTCCCTTCTGAAGAGACATTTCTGGTGGCCCTCCATGGACGCTGACGCTCGTTCCTTCGTCTCTGCCTGTTCTGTTTGTGCCCGCGGAAACGCCTCCCATCGACCACCTGCTGGGCTGCTTCGTCCACTACCTGTCCCGAGTCACCCTTGGTCTCACATTGCGCTGGATTTCGTTACTGGACTACCCTCTTCACATGGGAACACTGAGTACTCGCCGTGGTGGACCGCTTCTCCAAAGCTGCACACTTTATAGCCCTTCCAAAACTCCCTACAGCCCATGAAACAGCCAACCTCCTTGTTCATCATGTCTTCCACCTTCATACAATTCCCTCTGACATTATTTCTGACCAGGGCCCCCAATTCATCTCTCAAGCCTGGAGATCCTTTTGTCAAGCCCTTGGAGCCTCAGTAAGTTTGTCTTCTTGCTTCCATCCACAAACTAATGGTCAAGCAGAACAAGCAAACCAGGATTTAGAAACAGCACTGCGCTGCATAACCGCTAACAACCCGTCATCCTGAAGCACCCATCTTGCTTGGGTAGACTACGCCCACAACTCCCTGGTCAGCACCGCCACCGGAATGTCGCCCTTCGAATGCCCCCTTGGTTACCAACCCCCTCTGTTTCCTGCACATGAAGACAACATTGCTGTGCCTTCAGTTCAGGCCCATCTCCGCCGGTGCTGCAAGATCTGGAAGGATGCATGCGCGGCACTGTTCCGCTCAGCCGACCACAACCGGAGGATTGCCGATCGCCATAGAACTCCTGCACCCAATTATCTGCCTGGGCAGAAGGTTTGGCTCTCGTCAAAAGACCCTTAAGAATGAAACCAAGAAACTCACTCCTCGCTACCTGGGATCATTCGAGATTGAGAGTGTCATCAGCCCCTCGGTGGTCAGACTCAAACTGCCCAGATCGATGCACATTCATCCCACGTTCCACGTCTCCCAGTTGAAACCTGTGTCTGTCAGCCCTTTGTGCCCTCCTGCCTCTTGCCGAACCCACTCCACTCGCACGGATCATTGACGACCACCCAGCATATAGCGTCCGATGAATTCTGGATGTGTGCCGCCGAGGCAGGGGTCTCCAGTACCTGGTCGACTGGGAGGGATGCGGTCCGGAGGAACGCTTCTGGATTCCCCACTCCTTCATCCTGGACCCTTCCCTCATCCATGATTTCCATCGTGACAATCCAGACAACCCTGGTGGTTCACCTGGAGGCTCCCATTGAGTGGGCGGGGCGGGGTTACTATTATGGTCCTGAGGTCCTGATCGTTAATTCCCTATTTCCTTCTAATTTCCCTTGATTGTGCCATGGCTCCGACCGTTAATTTCCCATTTGCTCCTAATTCTCTTTGATAACGGCACACCTGGTTTCCATCAAGACCTGCAGTATAAGAACCCCTGGCATTACAACCACTAGTTGCCAGATTGTTGGTTTTGCCTGTGTGTTAGTTATCGTTTCCCGGCTGCTTAGGACGGTATGTTCTAAGTTTTGCTCCAGTACCAAGAATTACATGTGAAACTCAGTCTCTTGGTGTCAAGATCAGTTTTCTAAGTTCTACTCTAGTTCCGAGGTTTAGCTGTGAAACCCAGCCTCTCCGTGTCCAGATAAGTCTTCTAAAGTTTTACTTCCGCACCGAGGTTTGCCTGTGTAACTCCATCTCTCGGTGCCAAGAAAAGTTTTGTCTGCCATTTCCCTTTCTACGCGCCGTATCAAGATAATTCTGCTTGTTTCCTGCCTTCCTGCTCTCCCTCCTATTTTGCCGTTCATGTCTGCATCCTAACTAGATCTCCATGCCTCTGTCCTGCATTTGGGTTTGCCTCATTTGTTGCAACAGTTCCATTACAAGCTGCTCTAGAAAGCCATCTCACAGACATTCTACAAATTCCCTCTCTTGGGATCCAGCATTAATCTAATTTTCCCAATCTACCTGCTTACTGAAATCCCCATTACAATCATAACACTACCCTTATTAACACAAACATGAGGAAATCTGCAGATGCTGGAAATTCAACCAGCACACACAAAATGCTGGTGGAATGCAGCAGACCAGACAGCATCTATAGGAAGAAGTACGGTCGACGTTTCGGGCCGAGACCCTTCGTCAGGATTGTCAAAGGGTCTCGGCCCGAAACAAGGGCAGTCGACGTTACATGCCTTTTCTATTTCCCACATCCTGGTTACTGATCAGGTGTCCTAATATATAGTAACTCTCATCAGGGTTTTATTATATGGCCTCTTGTATGGAACATTGTCAAAGGCCTTCTGAAAATCCAAGTATACAACATCCACTGACTCTCCTTAGTCTATCCAGCCTGCTATTCCCTCAAAGAATTCTATCATATTTATCAGGCAAGATTTCTTCTTAAGGAAACCATTCTGACTTCAGTCTACTTTATCATGTGCCTCCAAGTACCTTAAGGAGAGACTCCAACATCTTCCTAACCACTGAAGTCAGGCTAACTGGCATATCTGGAGACAGAAATGCAATTTATGTTATTAACCTCTCCCAAATGTCCACTGTGGTACAAATTTAAATTCATTGGCAGCAAGATTTTTAACTGAAAGACAGTAGTCGCTATTCACTCAGAGGGATACTGATTGTTCAGCAGCAAGACTGTTTAAAAGGCCTGCCTCCTAAGTCAGCACCTCAGAGGCTGGTAGCCAGCTCTGAACACAGCCAATCATGCTGTAAACGGCAGATGGGGCTGTGTTCAAGGACTGATCTGTGGATCTGAATGTATATACCCTGATTGTCACAGACTTTTTAACAAAATGCTTATAGATCAGTGTGTCCCCACAAAATCATTCAGAGTCTTCCACAACCAGAAGCCCGGGATGAAACATGAGATCTACAAACCACTGAGGGCCAGGTCAGAGGCATTCAAGTTTGGCAAACGAGAAAGTTACAAGAGGTCCAGCTATAATCTCCAGAAAGCCATCTCATGGGTGAAGTGGCAATTCCAGGCTAAACTTGAGTCAGTGAAGGATGCTTGACAGTTGTGGCAGGGCTTGAATGCTTTCACCTCTCATAAAGTTAAATTAAGCGACATAGGCAACAACAGGGTTTTGCTTCCAGGTGAACTCAATGTCTTTCTGTGCTTGCTTTGACCGTCAAAACATGGAAAACTATTTTGAACTGCCACAGCCCCTGGTGATCCTGTGATTTCAGTCTCTGGAGCCAATGTGTGAGCCTCCTTCAGGCAGGTGAACCCACGGAAAGCATCTGGCCCAGGTGGGGTACCTGGCTGAGTACTAATGACCTGTGCTGGTCATCTGACTGGAGTGTTCAATGAGATCTTTAACCTCTCAATTCGGCAGTATGAAGTACCCACCTGCATCAAGCAGGCATCAATTTTACCAGGCCTAAGAAGAAAGTGGTAACCTATCTCAATGACTATCATTTAGAAGCATTTACACCCACAGCGATGAACTGTTTTGAGAGGTTGGTGATGAAGCACATCAACTCCTGCCTGAGAAGTGAATTGGATCTGCTACAATTTGCCTACCACAGCAGATCCCATCTTATTGGCTCTTCAGTCAACCCTGGAGCATCTGGACAGCAGCGATCCATGCATCAGGATGTTCTTTATTGACAGCTCAGCATTCAATACTATAATCCCCTCAGAACTAATCAATAAGCTTCACGACCTTGGCCTCAGTACCTTCTTGTGCAATTGAATACTTGATCTCCTCACTTGCGGACCCCATTCATTTCAGATTGGCAACAACATCTCCTCCACAATCTGCATCAGCAGATGTGCACCATAAGGGTGTGTGCTAAGCACCCTACTCCTCTCACTTTACACTTATGGCTGTGTGGCTAAGCACACCTCCAATGCCACATTCAAGTTGACTGATGACACTACTGACTTAGTCCAAATCAAAAGTGGTGATGATTTGAGGGTGGAGCTTAGGATAATGGCACCTAACGGCAATTTCTTATCTTGCATCCTCAGAAACAGCTCTATTTCTATCTTTAATATCTCTTTTTTTTTCCCTTTTCAGGGTTCTTTTGAAGACCTAACCTGGAGTCACACGCTGATTTTGGTTCTTTGCAGAAATGGGACCTGCTGTCAGGGCCTCACAACTGGTCGTTTTTCGATATGCCAAGGATACGGCACAGATACTTTGCTACTTTGCTGCATGCTTGAATGCTCAGTGGAGGCGGCAGATGCTTTTTGCTGGTGAGGGAAGGGGGTCATCGCTTTGCTGTTGCTTATGCATGGGGGGAGCTGAGGGGTGCTTTGGGTTTCTAACATTTAACCGTCATTCAGTCTTTGGGACACTCTGTTTTCATGGATGTTTGCAAAGAAAAAGAATTTCAGGATGTATATTGTATACATTTCTCTGACTTTAAGTTGAACCCAATATAGGAGAGAAATTGAAAATCTTTGAGTGGTGTCACAACAACATCTTACTCGTTGCCAGCAAGTCCAAGGAGCTGATTATTGACATGAGGAGGAACCAGAAGTCCATGAGCCAGTCCTCATCAGAGGGTCAGAGGTGGAGAGGGTCAGCAATTTTAAATGCTTTGGTGTTGTCAATTCAGAGGACTTGTCCTGGGCCCAGCAAATAAGTGCAATTATGAAAAAAATCACAGCAGTGGCTTTACTTCCCTGTAAGTTTGTGAAGATCTGGCATGACATCTAAAACTTTAATAAACTTTTATAGATATGTGGTAGAAAATATATTGAATGACTGCATCACTGTCTGATATGGGATCACCAATGCCCTTGAATAGAAATCCTACAGCTGTAGATATGGTCCTGTCTATTAGGGGTAAAGTCTTCTCCACCATTGAGCACATCAACATGGAGGTTTGCCATAAGTAAACTGTATCCATCATCAGGGACCCACCACCACCCAGTTCAAGCTCTTTTCCAGCTGCTGCCATCAGGAAGAAGGTACGGGAGCCTGAAGACTTACACTGCCTAGTTCAGGAACTGTTATTACCCTCACCATTAGGCTCTCGAGCCAAAGGGGCTAACTTCACTTGCTCCATCACTGCAATATTCCCACAAATGATGGATTAACTTACAAGGACTCTTCACCTAATGTTCTTGATATTTATTGTTTATTATTATTAATATTTCTTTTTGTATTTGCACAGTTCGTTGTCTTTTGCACAGTTGGTGCGGTCTTTCATTGATTCTATTATGGGTTGTTGGATTTATTGAGAATGCCCACAAAAAATGAATCCCAGGGTTGTATAGGGTGACATATATGGACTTGGATAACAAATTTTCTTTGAACTTTGAATTTTGAATTTTGGTTAGTGTGTGATTAACATGTGGCAGTTGTGAGAAAGTCAACTCAAGGTTTTCAGTATCGCTTGCTGCTTCTGAAATGTAGGAAGCCTAGCAAACACTGTTTAAGCAGAGCTGTGAAATATGCAATTTCTTAATTACACTATTCAAAATGTTAAGGAATCTCACAGCACTATTTGAAATGTGAAGAAATGGTTCAAATTGAAGGTAATTTTTTTGGATGACTGATTCAATTCAGATTTATTTGAAGGCTTCTTTGAGGAATATGAAACGTGAAACATAGAAAGATTACAGCGCTGGACACGTCATTCAGCACAGGATGTAGTACTGACATTGAAGCTGATTAATACTAAATGCCCTCCAGTTTATCATCCATATCCCTCCATGCTCCCCCTTCATATCTATCTGCCTATCTATTTGGACTTTGTTTTCATTTGAACCATCACATAAGGAACAGTCACGTCCAGAACATGACAAAATATACAGATGCTGGAAGTCCAAAGCAACACACCCAAAGTGCTGAAGGAACTCAGCAGGCCAAGCAGCATCTATGGAAAAGAGTGAACAGTCGACACTCAGGGCCATGATCCTTCATCAGGACTGGAAGGGAAGAGAAGAAGTCAGAGTTAGAAGATGGGGGGGGGGGAAAGGGGGAAGAAATACAAGCTGGTAGGTGATAGGTGAAACCAGAAGAGGGGGAGGGTGTGATGTAAAGAGCTGAGAAGTTGATTGGTGAAAGAGATGTAGGGATAGTGAAGGGGGAATCTGATAGGAAAGGACAGAATGCCATGAAAGGGAAGGGGGAAGAACTCCAGAGGGAGGTGATGGGCAGGTAAGGAGGTACTATCACCTCCCTCTGGTGCTCCTCCCCCTTCATTTTCTTCCACAGTCTTCTGTCCTCTTCAGCTATCTTCTTCCTCCTCTCCCCCCACCCCACCTTCTTACTGTGACTTCTCCTCTGTCTTTCCAGTCCTGACGAAGGGTTTCAGCCTGAAACATTGACTGTTTACTTTTTTCCACAGATGCTGCCTGTGCTGCTGTGTTTCTCCACCATTTTGTGTGTGTAGTCTTGTCTAGATTATGGTTCAGGCATGAATGGATGGCTAAATGATTTTAACTATATTAAGAATCTACAAATATTTTCAAGAGGAGGTGGCATACAAGCTGTAAACTGCTCTATATTATCTGCATTGAATCCCAAGTTTAGAGCACTCTTCCTGGAAAGGAGAAAATCTAACATCTTCAATTCAAGGCACTGATAAACATCCACATTAACTACATTGGAGAAAACATAATGTTCAGAAATAACATGACCTAGAAATTCTGTCATATGGTGCAACATTTATGCAAATCATAGAAGTAAATCCAGTTATAATGTACAGTCAGCATATGAATCACCAAGTCCTTAACTTTGTTTACAGCCCCACTGTTTAGCCGCTTCTATTAAGATATTCAAGCACCCAGATGTGCGTAATAATTTTCATTGATACATACACGGTGTGGTCAATTCAAACAGAAGTAATCCTTCACAACCAATGTCAAGTCAGTTTCAGCATAACTCAGTCCATACAACCCAGTGTTAGAAGTTGCGTTCACTTCAGGGAAAACGCTTTCTTAACCCGACCCCCACCCCTGGCCTCCCAACTCCTCTTCCCCATCAGGACTCCAGGACTCCACGATCCACCACTCCAAGATTACAACGTCTAACCCTTTTGCAGTTGATCATGAGCTCAGTCCTGATTCTTTAGTCTCTGACTGTTGAAATCCTCTCCACCCAGAGAAATGCCCTGAGCTTCTTAACCCATCAGCCCTTACACTTCACCCCATGATGGCAGCCCAGCCCAGAGAAATACCAAGTTTTTCGGCTCATTCCACGCTGCTAGCTTTTTGTGTGCCTTTGATACTGTTTATTATGTTTTGGACACTGTAATTTTGCAACAATTGACTCTCAAAAATATATTTGTTGACCTATTACATACTGTAGGTTTAATATATGTCTTTCCAAGTACTAGGGGAATGCCTGGGCTTATGAATTTGAGTGTAATAATGAATTATTAGAATTGTTGTGTACACTATTTTGGTAAGTTGTGGATGTGATTTTGATGAGTTGGCAATTAGGAATGATCAGAGAGACAGTGGTGGTATATTTGTTGTGAGTGAGGGAGTGACATTGTTCAAGCAAAGCTCATTTGCAAAGCTTGGGAGAAGAGCCAGGAATTTCAGCTGTGTTGCATATTCTTTTATGGGCCCCGTGATTTAATTGAGTCCCACAGTCGTTCCAGCTGAGAAACATTGCTTAATATGTTTTCACCATAGTAAGACATTGCAGTGCTTAACACAGCTCCTGTAATATGTGCAGCCACAGTGAAACCCTGTGATCCATGCTGTTAACTTGTCTAGCATGTGTGAATGAATATCACCATCTGACTGTCCTGGATGAAACTGTCAGTGGTCCCCCCAGTTAGTTTTTACATTTGGCGCATCTTCCATTTTAAGTCCTTTTGTAACATATAGGCATTGATGTGTCCCATGACTGGCAGCAGGTAGACAAGTTCTGTTTCTTCACACTACAGCTCCTTACATTGTTCCCTCAAATCTTTGTTGAAGGAATCCTTGCAAAGCTGCACAATAAGATACATTCTGATTAAAATAAGCAACAAATGCAATTTCAACATGATTGTCGTGTGTTCAACGATGGCAGAGAGTATCAGGATGAGAGCACAGGTTATTTGTCTCATCATCATGATATCCCGAGGACATTTCTCCCTGCCTTCCCAGAAATTAGGTTGTAATGAAAAATCTGTTTCATCTGTTATAAAATGATATTAGAAGAAAGACAGAAGAGCAAGGGAAATGAGGAAAGAGTATAGGTAGGCAGTATATGAAAGTGAATGCAGAAGTTTGGAAGTTGTGTGGGCAAATTATAAAGATGATTTCAAAATTTTGTAGAAAGAAAAACACACGAAAGATGAAACAATAATATACCTTACCTACTAGTTTTAACTAGCATGATCTCCATTCTGTAAATGAGTGAGGACAGACAGGAAATTAACTGTGATTTTAAACATCTATTGGTCAGAAATTAAGGTATAAAACTGGATGTGTCTTGAAAATGTTGAGGGTTGAACTGTCTTGCACAATTTAACCACAATAAGAATCTTCAAAACACTTGTGGTTTTCTTCCTTTATGTATTGTCTATCTAGGAAAAGACAGAATATGCAGTGGTGACTTTATATCAATAAAGCATGAACACAATTTTCCAGAGGCCCAGTCAAATCGAGGGAAGAGGCCACATACAGGTCAGGCAAGTAATTTAAAAATTGGCTAGAAAGATTTTGGAGACAGTTGTTAAGGATGAGATCTTAGGGTACTTGGAGGCACATGATAAAATAGGTCAAAGTCAGCATGGTTTCCTTAAGGGAAAATATTTGAGGAAATAACAAGTTGGATAGACAGAGGAGACTCAGAGGATGTTGTGTACTTGGATTTTCAGAAGGTCTTCGACAAGGTGCAGCACATGAGGCTGCTTAACATGATAAGAGCCCATGGTATTATAGGAAAGATACCAGCATGAGTAGAAGATTGGCTGATGGGCAGGAGGCGAAGAGTGGGAATAAAGAGAGCTTTTTCTGGTTGACTGCTGATGGCTAGTGATGTACCACAGGGGTCAGTGCTGGGTCTACTTTTTACGTTTTATATTAACGATTTGGATGATGAAATTGATGGCTTTGTGTCCAGCTTTGCAGACAATATGGAGATATGCAGAGGGGCAGGGAGGCTGCAGAAGACTTAGACAGGTCAGGAGAATGGGCAAAGAAGTGTCAGATGGAATACAGTGTCAGGAAGTGTATGGTCAAACACTTCGGTAGAAAGAACAAAAGCATAGCCTATTTACTAAATGGGCAGAAAATTGAAAAATACAAGGTGCAAAGGGACTTGGGAGTCCTCGTGCAGGATTCCCTCAGGGTTATCTTGCTGGTTGAGATGGTGATGAGGAAGACAAATGCAATGTTAGAATTCATTTCTAGAGGACTAGAATATAAAAGCAAGGATGCACTGCTAATATTTTATAAGGCACTGGCTAGGCCTCACTTGGATTATTATGAGCAGTTTTGAGCCCCTTATCTACGAAAGGATATGCTGACATTGGAGAGGGTTTGGAGAAGCTTCATGAGAATGATTCTGGGAATGAAAGGGTTATTACATGAAGAGAATTTGATGGCTCAGGGCCTGTACCTGCTGGAATTTAAAAATAGAGTGGGGGGGGGGAATCTCATTGAAACCTATTAACAGCAAATAATGGAGAGGTGAGCGAGGCCGAGGCTGAGTCAAGGGTCGCAGCGTGCAGGAGGAAGGTAAATTCTAGATGAGGTCAAAGAATATTCGAGGCAAAGTTAATGCTAGCAAAGCAGAGAAGAGGCAGATTAGAGGCCCATCCACTTGAACTGAGAGCAAAGTTTGATCGATCTAGGCACCAGGACGATTTGGTGAGGTTCAGTACAGGCCGAAACATGGCCACAGGGTCCAGGCCCAGTGTGTATTGATGCAACAGGACCCAGGTCCTAGTGTGAGGAACAACCCGATGTTTCAATGATTTAAACGCTGGGTCACATGGATTGAAAAGGGAGGGTATCACAACAAGGGGTGAGGGTCAGGCCAGTTCTGCACTGAACTGAGGCTGAGGCTGAGGCTGTGGCCTGCTCTGGGCTTTGTCTCTATGGACTTGGTTTCTGAATGCTATCTGCTTACTTTTGTTTGCACAAATTTTTTTTTCACTCTGCACATTGGATGCTCGACAGTCTTTTTTATGGGTTCTTTTTGGTTTGTTTGTGTTGTGGCTGCCTGTACAAAACAAATCTCAAGGTTACAAAATGTATCTGTACTTTGATAATAAATGTATTTTGAACTTTGAAATTTAAAATTGTGAAAGGCCTAGATAGAGTGGATATGGAGAGGATGTTTCCTATACTGGGGGGGTTAGGACTAGAGCACACGGAATGAATTCCTTTATAACAGAGATGAGGAGGAATTTATTTAGCCAGAGAGTGGTGAATCTATGGAGTTTATTACCACAGATGGCTGTGGAGCACAGGTCATTGGGTGTATTGAAGGTGGAGGTTCATAGGTTTTTGATTAGTCGGGGTGTGAAAGGTTATGGGAAGAGTGGGATTGAGAGGGAAAATGGTTTAGTCATGATAAAATGGCAGAGCAGACTCAATGGGCTGAATTGCCTAATTCTGCCCCTACCTCTTAAGGTCTTATTTCCCAGGGCTGAAATGGCTAACATGTGAGAGCACAGTTTTAAGGTGCTTGGAAGTAGGTACAGAGGAGATGTCAGGCGTAAGTTTTTTACACAGTGTTGAGTGCATGGAATGGGCTGCCGGCGACAGTGGTGGAGGCAGATATGATAGGGTCTTTTAAGAGACTACTGGACAGGTACATGGAGCTTAGAAAAACAGAGGACAAGAACAGTAGGGTTTTTTTCTCCTTTTTTCATCACCAAAAAATGTTTCAATCTTTATAATAATGCTTTTTTTCTTGAGACATTATAAGTGTTGTTTACTTCGATGTACTGTTGTAAATTTTGGATAATAATAAAAAGATTTGAAAAGAAAAGAAAAATAGAGGGCTTTGGGTAACCCTAGGTAACTTCTAAGGTAGGGTCATGTTCAGCACAGCTTTGTGGGCCGAAGGGCCTGTATAGTGCTGTAGGTTTTCTAGGTTTCTAGAAATCAATACAGCAGTGAAAAATGAACATGTGAAGATCAATGTGTAGAATGGAGCTTAAATTTCAAAGTTGTAATGGAAATCAGAAATTTGAATGGAGGTCCAAAATAACAAGCAAAAGAAGTAGTAATTGGGATCAATCCATGTGTAAACTGATAGAAGTTATACTACATACTAAAGTACAGATCAAGAAATAACAAAGGGTTGCAATTAAGGGACTAAAATAATTTGGTCCATATTATGTTTTGTATATTTTGGACTTATCAAATTGACCAAGGAAGGCTTGAGAATGCATTCAAACAGTATACATGTGGCGAATTATTAGAAGTACTCGTATATACTCTGGAGTTACCAAGGGAATAAGCCTTTTTTAGATTTGCTTTAGTGTAATAAGGCAGCATTAATTAATAATTTCTTAGTAAAGGATACTTTGGGATTGATAATTCATTATGATTGAAAGTCTTATTATAGGATAATAAAGTTTCAGCCATGAGGTTCATAAAAGAAATAAAGGCGTGAATGCAGAGATGGCTGAAGTACACAGGGAAAACAGACTGAAGGGCAAAACAGTAGATACGTGTTGGTAGATATTTAAGGAATTATTCCGTTATTGAAAGTCAAAGTAAAATTCAGTATCAGAATACATACATGTCAGAAGTACAACTCTGAGATTCTTTAATCTGTGGCATACTTAACAAATCTATAGAACAGTAATTGTAAACAGTATCAATGAACAACAAACTGTGCAAACGCAAATATAAGTAATGAGAGCATGAAATAACAAGATAAAGAATCCTTGAAGTGAGACCATTGGCTGTGGGAGCACTGGAAACAGAGTGAGTGTAGTTATCCTGTTTTGTTCAAGAGCCTGACAGTTGAAGGGTAGTTACTGTTCTTGAACCTGTTGATGCAAATCCTGAAGCTCTTGTACCTTCTACCTGATGGCAGCAGAGAGAAAAGAGCATGGCCTAGGTGGCGTGAGGGTGGGGTGTTCCCTGATGATCAATGCAGCTTTTCTTCGGCAATGTTTCATGTAGTAGATGTGTTGAATAGTTGTGTGGGCTTTACCCGTAATGCACTGGGCTGAATCCACTACCTTTTGTAGGATTTTCTTTTCAAAGGCATTGCTGTTCCCATACCAGGCCGTAATGCAGCCAGTCAGCACACTTTTCATCACACATCTTTAGAAGTCTGCCGAGGTTTTTGATGACATGCCAGATCTCCGCAGACTCCTGAGAAGTAAAGGCACTGTTATGCTTTCTTTGCAATTATATTTATATGGTGGGTCCTCTGAAGTAGTGATACCCAGGAATTTAAAGTCACTGATCCTCTCCACCTCTGATCCTCCTCTGATTACTGGCTCATGGACCTCTTGTTTCCCTCTCCGGAAGTCTACAATCAGCTCCTTGGTCTTATTGACATTGAAGGAGAGGTTGTTGTTGTTATTACACCACTCAGCCAAATTTGAAATCTCCCTCTTGCTTGCTGATTCATCACCAGCCTTGATACAGCCCCCGTTTGTATAGACTTGTACATGGTGTTGGAGCTGTAGTTAGCCATAGTCATAGGTGTAAAGTGAGTAGGTCAGAACAAAAATAGAAAAATAAAAACTCGAAGAAGGATGATTTCCACCCCCACCCCATGCTTAACTAAGGGAGTTAAGGAAGTGTCAATATGAAAGAGAAGATATATGATGATAGACAAAACGTTCTGAATATTTAAGAAATTAGCAAAGGATACACTATTATTCCCTCAGTACTTACCAACAAGGTTGAAAACCTAGGCCTCTGTACACCCCTCTGTAACTGGATCCCTGACTTCCTCATCAGAATCAGAAATGAGTATATTATTATCGACATAAGTCGTGAATTTTTTTGGTTTACAGCAGCAGTACAGTGCAATGCATAAAAATATATTATAAATTGCAGTAAGAAATATAAAAAATAAATTAAGTCATGCAGAAAGAGAACGTAAAGTGAGGTAGTATTCATGGGTTCATGGCCCTTTCAGAAATAAAATGGTGGAAGGGAAGAAGCTGTTCCTAAAACATTGAGTGTGTTTCTTTAGGCTCCTGTACCTCCTCCCTGATGGTAGCAATGAGAAGAGGGCATGTGCTGGATAGTGAGGTTGCTTGATGATGGCTGTCACCTTCCTGAGGCATCGTCTATTGCAGATATATTTGATGGTGGAAAGGCTTGTGCCTGTGGTGGAGGTGGCTGAGTTTATAACCTTTTGCAGTGTTTTTCCGATCCTGTATATTAACACCTCCATACAGATTGTGATGCAATCAGTCAGAATACTCTACACGATACCTCTGTAGAAATTTGCTAGTCTTTAGCGACCTGCCAAATCTCTTCAAACTCCTAATAAAGTATGGCCGCTGGTGTGCCTCCTTCATAATTGCATCCATATATTGGGCCCAGGATAGATCTTCAGAGATGCTGATACCCAAGAACTGGAAAATCTGCTCACTGTTTCCACTGCCAACTCCTCGATCAGGGCTGGCATTTGTTTAGCCTACTTCCCCTTCCTGAAGTCCACAATCAGTTCATTGGTCTCGTTGATGTTCAGTGCAAGGTTGTTGGTCAGGTGGATTAGAAATAACATCTCCTCCCTGTTGACAATCAATACAGTGACACCTCAGGATACATGTTTAGCCCACTACTCTGTGCTCCCTGCACTCGTGACTCCGTGGCTGGGCCAGCTCAAACAGCATCTATAAATTCACAGATGACACAATTGTTGTTGGCAGAATGTCAGGTGTTGGCAAGGAGGTGTGCACGTGTGAGATAGATCCACTGGTTGAGTTCTGTTGCATTCTGATGGGTCAACAAATCACTGCATGTTCACTGGAGTAATCAAAGATTTGCATATCTGAAACCGAATCTGACTCTACTGGAGGCTAGAGGCCAAAGAAGACAGCCTGCCTTGGGATTAGAGGACTGGGTATGTGTGTGGGTGGGAGGAAAGAATGGGGCTTGATTTTCTGTCATTGTTTTGTTGCTTGCACTCTGTTTTGTTATGTTCTGTGTTGTTCTGCCGAGCTTGGTGGGTGTACTATGTTGGCGAATGAATATAAAGCAACATATGCGAGCTTCTCCAAGCACACTCTTAGGTGTGTTGCATCTTAATCCAAATGACGCATTTCATTCTATGTTTCAATGTACATGTAATAAATAAACCTGAATCTTGAATTGCGTATCACTGTCTGGTGCAGTGACACCAACACATTGGATCTGAGAAAGCACAGCCAGCTCCATTTGGGCACTAGCCTCACCACATCCTCAAAAGACAATGCCTCAAGAAGGCATTGTGAAGGCCCTTCGCCATCCAGGCGATGCCCTCTTCTCATTACTACCATCATCAAGAAGGTACAGGAGCCAGAAGACCCATACTCAATGTCTTTGGAACAGTTTCTTCCACTTTCCCATCAGTTCAGTGAATGGTCCATGAAACTATGAACACTCCCTGACTACTTTGTTCTCTTTTTGCACTCTATATATATATACATATATACATACATATATTCTTGTTATAGTTATTTCTATATTTTGCATGGTACTGATGCCTCAAACAACAAATTTCATGACATACTGTATGCCAGTGATTATAAACTTGCTTCTGATTCTGAAACAGCTCAATTTTATGAAATGGAAATCATATTTACCAAATTCATTCCAGTTCTTTGAGGATATAATGAACAGAACTGATAAAGAGGAGCCAAAAGACATGATATTCTTTGATTTCCAGAAAGTATTTCATAATCTGCCTCATATGAACTTAAGTCATGGGGCAAGATCTCACAGCACTCTGAGTAATGCATTAGTAAAGATAAAGGATTGGTGATCTAGCAAAAAAACACACAATCAGGATAATTGGATCAACTTCAAGTTGGCAATCTGCAAAGGTAACTTGTAAGGTGCCACAAGGGTCTTAGCTAAATTCTCCACCACTTATCCTCTGTTTCAATGATTGACGATGAACCCAGTGTATAGTGGCGAAATGTGTTTACATTCAATTGATGGTTGTTTAAGAAAGTTGAGAAAGCGAATCAGAGAACACAAGAGTATAGACAGGTTCAAGTAAGTGAGGAAAAAACCTGTCAGGTGTAAGGAGGTGAAGTCTGAGAGTTTGCCATAGGAAAACAGAATAGAAAAGCAGAATATTGCTTAAATGGAGACCAATTACAGAATGCTGCTTTACAAAATAATTTGGTGTCCTCATCCATAAATCACCATGTCATCATGTAGTGTGTGGGCATGTGGCCAAGTGGTTAAGGCATTGGACTAGCGACCTGAAGGTCGTGAGTTCGAGCCCCAGCCGAGGGAACGTGTTGTGTCCTTGAGCAAGGTACTTAATCATACATTGCTCTGCGACGAAACAGGTGCCAAGCTGTATGGGTCCTAATGCCCTTCCCTTGGACAACATTGGTGCTGTGGAGAGGGGAGATTTGCAGCATAGGCAACTGCTGGTCTTCCATACAACCTTGCCCAGGCCTGCGCCCTGGAGAGTGAAGACTTTCCAGGCGCAGATCCATGGTCTCGCAAGGCTAACGGATGCCTTTAACATCATGTAGTTACATCCAATAACTAGGAAGTAAAATGGACTTTAGGCCTTTATTGCAAAGGAGGTGGAGCACAGAAGTACAGAAGCAATAAACAATCTGCTAGAGCAGGGGTTCCCCTGCTTAATGCTATTGGTCCATGGCATAAAAAAGGTTGGGTACCCCTGTGCTGCAGGAACTCAGCAGGTCAAGCAATGTGTGAGAGGAAATAAATTCTCGACACTTCGGGCCTGCATTAGGACTGGAAGTGGAGAGGTAAGATAGTCAGCACATAGAGGCCGATGCCCTTCTAGCAGTTTGTTGCTCTAGATTCCGTCATCTGCAGTCTCTTGTATCTCCATAGAGATACAGGAACCCAACCTGTATGGGATATCAGTGACCAAATGACGCAATATTACACAAACAAGAGAAAATCTGCAAATGCTAGAAATCCAAGCAGCGCGCGCGCGCGCACACACACACACACACACACACACACACACACACACACACATTGCTGGAGGAACTCAAAAGGCCAGGCAGCATCTATGGAAAAAAGTACAGTCGATGTTTTGAGCCGAGACCTTTCGGGAGGACTATGTAGGAATGATATACTTGCGTTGGGACAATGCAGAAAAGATTAACTTGGTTGATTTCTGGAATGGAAGAGTTACCATGAAAGAATGGAGTATGTTGACTGTACTTGTTCAAGTGTAGAAGAGTGAGAGATGGTTTTATTGCAAAGCATAAAATTCAGAAGTAATTGAAAGGATGGATCCGGATCAGATGATCTCCTGGGGAAATGTAAAAGGAGGGAGCACAACTACAAAAATAAGAGGTCACACATATAAGATGAAGATAAAGACTAAACTTTTCCCTCAGAGCACTGTGAACCTTTATTCCAAAGAGCTGTGGAGGCAGACTCAGGGCCATGGTACAGATTTTTGCTCCATAAGGGAGTCAGGAGTACCATGGAACAGGCAGGAAAGTTGGAATGAGGCCAAGACCAGACCAGCCATGAAATTATTGTACAGCGGTGCAGGCAATTCCTGCCCTCATTATTTATGTTCTTGTATTGCAGGCTTGAGCTTGGATATTTGTCAAGGTTGTCTGTTTGGCACTGAAAGGGCATTGCATCTCACCTTAATGTTGTTTCAACAGGCTTTTAAAAATTGTGGCATTCAACAGTATTGCTTAAAAAGCAGCATTGTTGGGATCCCTTCCAGACACATCAGCTATTATTGTAAAATACCAATTGAATTTCCTGAGCAACCTCAACATTAGCTGAAATAGGAAAATTCATCTGACACAATGAGCATATTTTCATCCACTAAACCATACTGTTTGCTTGGTTCAATGAAGAAGACCATGCTGGTAGCAGAACCAGGTCTGCCTAAGAGGATGAGGTGCCAGTCTAATGAATCTGCAGCAGAAGTACATCATGTTAACCAGAATAAACACCAAGCAGAGGACACAGCCAAATGATTAAACAATTTCACTATCAATGGGTTAGATAAAGCTCAGAAGCTCTTCCATTTCTAGTTGTGAATGTTGGTGGACAATTAAATAGTTAACTTTCAGAAATCTGAAATACATCTTCATCCTCAAAAATATGCAGTATGTGAGTGCAGTGTGAAAAATGGTTGAATTTGTAACCACGTTCAGCCAGAAGTGTCGAATTGATGATGCATCTCAACTTCCTCCACAGAAGCCAGTTTTCAATTAATCTAATTAACTGCACGTGACATCAAGGAGTAGCTGAAGTCACTGAAGGCTATGGGTCCTGACAGCATTCCAGCTGTATTTCTGATGACCGGTGCTCCATACCTGGTTTGACTTCTAATGTTCCCATACAGTTACAATAATGCCCAAGTTTCTCTTGATAGCACTGCCCATCACTTTCCACAGAGGTATGAAAAATGCCACCTTGCTAATTATAACCAAAGTAGTCCACTCTACTTCAGCAGTAAAGTGACGGACAGTGCTATCAAGTGGCACTTATTCACCAGTAATCTGCTCAAAACTGCCAGTTTGGATTACACCAAAATTACCTTGATCCAGACCTTATCACAGTCTTTACAAAAGAACAGATTTCCAGAGGAGGGGTGACAGTGGTAGTCCTGAATATTGTGTTACAGTTACAGGACAAAAGTGGAATGTGGGTGGATAGATAAGGTGCAAGGGCCATAATTGATTGAGAGATCAGGAGTTCATGGTTATCGTCCAAAAGGTCCATTATAGAGTCTTGAGACAGCGGGACAGAAGCTTCCCATGACCCTGGCAGTTTTTGGTATCTTCTGCTCAATAATAGGGGAAAGATATAGAATGACAGGGGTGGGAGTGGTCCTTGATTATGCTGACTACTTTTCCGAAGCAGCGGGAAGTGTAAACAGAGTGAATGGAGGTGAGGCTGGTTTTCATGATGGATTGGACTGGATTCACAGCTCTCTGTAACTTCTTATGGTCTTGGGCAAAGCAGTTGACATAGCAAGCTGTAATGCATCTGCAGTACGAATTCAACTTGCAGGCAAAGGAGATGCCTGTAAACTCACAGCAGCTATCGTTAATGGATAGTTGATCTAAGAGTTGGTTAAAAGTTTGGCACAGCATCATGAGCCAAAGGATCTGTACTGTGCTATCATGTTCCATGATCTATGTTCTAAATCCATCCTGCCAGTCTCCCAAGCACTTGCTCATAAGCTGACAAAACCTGTAGATGCTTCAAGAGATGTGGAAAAACTTATTAAGGCAATTAAAATATAATGAGGAAAAGAGTGATGTTATCTACTTTGGTACAAATGGAACAGGAGTATTTGTTAAATGACTAGAAATTTTTAAAACAACACCTGAAATGTTGTGCGCAATTTGAACTCCTTATCTAAGAAAAGGTGCTCTTGACATAGAGAGGCTGCTGCAAAGAATGCCTAGGACTGATTCTGGTGATGAATGGTGGGACTGGCATACGTCATGAAGTAACACACAATTGTATAACAGCACTTGTCACTGTGGATCACCTGCTCAATTGTTACCACATTGGGAAGGCACCTGGCTCTGCTGAGATTTCACTAGACCCTTCTTTCTGAAACGTTTCTTTCCACAGATACTGCATGATCTGCTAAGTGTTTCTTCTCAACTTGTAATAGAGTGGTGCTAACCTCTATGCTACCATTGCACCCTCTTTTCATTAACCAATTCCTATTCTCTGAATCATTAATCATTAATCCTAATTTTGTTAACCAAAAACGAAAGTATTGGGGTGTTTTTGAAGCTGTCAGTTTGTCACTTCAAAGCACAACTTGAATACTTTTGCTAATGGATCTCGAAGTTCAAAGTTCAGAGTACATTAATTATCAAAGTATGAATGCAGTATACAGCCCTGGGGTTCATCTTCCAACAAGTAGCCACAAAACAAAGAAACTCCATGGAATCTGTTCAAAGAAAATAACGATCACCCAACACCCAAAAGAAGAATAAACCGTGCAAATGACAAAAAGGAGTGAAAAACAAAGAATATAAAATATCAGACCACAGAGTCATTGAAACAGCCTAGGAACGTTCAGTTTAGTTTGGTTTAGCGCTGTGCCGTTCACTGGCTGCAGGCCGCACAGCCAGAACGCCCCAATCAAAATCGCACAAAATAGCAATAAAAATGAATAATCAGAAACCAGAGACACATCATAACATTAACTATAGGGTTCAATCCACAAACTATGTTGATTAAACCTTGACCAGATCCAAGACTCCTGCACCATCCTCTGGCAGCACTAAGTGAGAGGGAGAGAGAGACCAGCCAATTGTAGGCACCTTCCTCCAGCCGTAGTGAGTGAGAAGGAGGGAGACTCTGGTAAAATGCAGGCAGACAGTGCTGAACATCCATTTGCTTTCTGCTCTCATCCTTATTGATTTCAATCTTGCTCAATGCTTTCATCAGCAAGATTGTCAAGAAATGGAGTCGATCACGGGCACTCACCTCGTCTCCAGGCTTCTTGGCCTCCAAGCTGCACACTCTACTTGAAAACTCACCAAACTCCCACGGAGAGAGCAAAGCGCCAAATCACTCTATTTGCCTGAAAGCACACCATTAAAGTGTAAATCACAGGTTCCAATAGTAGCAGAATATTATTTGAAAGAAGGAGAAGTAAGAGATGCAGTTTCGTCAGCTGTCTGAAGGATGTCGCCTTTGGTCATGTTGTTCACTGGCGTCATTTCTTCATAGATTTAATATGGAATCTGTTGTTTGCACTGGAAAACTATAAAATCCACGTATGAGATTCTTGTCCATTCATTAGAAAACCTTGGATACTATCGCTGTCATTCAAAGCAAAGAACAGTGGGACTTACTGTGTGAGGACAATCAAATTGCCCTATCACGGAACCTCATGGAGCAACTCTATTGAGTTCTCCTTCGGAGCATTTAATGCTGCCAATAAAGCACAGTTATTGTCGGGATTCCATAGAGCATGTCGATTAAATGCTAAAAATATTCGTGGCTCCCAGTGGTTCTAGGCTTGTATTGGTTCAAGGCTCACTATTTTTACTCTCTTTTTGCGCGACTTATTTAATTATATATATCAGAGCGATGAGTCCAAACCCATTAAGTTGATATCCATTGTAAATGTGAAGATAAACCCTATGTTGTGATTACACACTGACAGATGAAGTGATGTCTCATACCTTTCTGTTTGAGAACTGTCTCTCATTGAAAAATTATTGCTGCTTGAAGAATGACTGAAGAGGAGAGATAGATAGTGCTGTTTGAAGCATATGGTTATCGAAGTATGATGCTGTCTTTCTTTTGCAGGTGGTAAATACGTAGAAGCAAAAGAACCTGAATGTCTGTCTGCTGTTCAACATTGTGAAGAAACAAACTAGCCACATTGTTGAAGATTTAGCTAGAGTTTCAAATGAGAGAACGAGTCTCTTCTGCGTGCACCTTCGTCAGTGATCATTTGCAGACACTGTCTCATTTGCAGACACTGTCTCAATATTCTAAGAACTGTCTTCCTCCAGGATGTTAGACTCTTTAAAGCCCACTATCATCCAACATATATGTACACTGTGTGTGAATGTTCTGCACCCACCCCACCCCCTGCAACACTCCCTAATTCATAGACATACTCTCATCCTGCACTCAGTGGCAGCGCCAGAGATTTTTTTTCTTGCTGGTGCTATAGTGGGGCTGAATTATTGAGTGATGGTGCTGAGGGATGTACCCTATGTATGCATTCGCAAGGCCAGACGCGTGGCGTACAAAAGTCAGTTTCAAGCATTATGTGCCTACTATAAATGCCTCTGTTGATTCGCAAGCAACAGCAATTGGTAAATATAATATAGAAGTGAACTGTGACAGTGTCAACAGCATTGGAGACAACCCGGGCTACATAGAGCATAAACAAACACACCAAAAGATCATCCAACCCACAGTGCACAATGTGAATCACGCATAAATCCTGCAGTCAGCATCCAATGTGTGCTTTTCAACTGAAAAACACAACACTAACCCACAATGTCCACTGCTATTCGCATTACATAGACAGACAATGGCAAAAGATACACCGTTATTAAAGTCAAATAAGGCAAACAATAGATTCAAAGCTTTACCAGGAGTTGGGAAAATTGTACTCTGACAATGCAATACATCAATTAATTCGGCTACTGAATTTAAAACAAAAATCAACGAGATCACCGCTTGGAAGTCTAAGCAAACACAGTAGGCTTAATAGCGGTAAATGTAATAGTTTAGGATTTGCAGGAAAAATAAGGACTATGGGTATTGACCACAAAATAATAATAATAATCAGCATTAGTCTTGGCCCAAATTTAAAAAAATCAACTCCACTCACCATTGATGTTTTCAGAGAAGTACAATCTGTCTGTTGCTGTGATCGATGGTGAAAGCATTAATGATTTTCTGGATGTCAAGTGGTCCTTCAGCTGTTCATGGCCAACAGGGCCAAGTTGCTGTTCCGAGCATCTCCGCTTCTGTTCCTTAGGTAGGTTTTGAGGCGTCTGAGGCAAGAGAAACTCCGTTTGCATGAGGCAGATGTCACAGGTAGAGTCAGTGATATGCAGATTAGTTTCTACAAATCTATAAATGCATCGCGGTAGGGTCTCATTAGAGCTAGAAATTCCACTGTGTTATTCACTGTCTGTCCTTGCTATAGATCCAACCACAGCTCTCATATACTGACGATTTTCTTGGACAATCTTTGCATGTCAAGCATATTTCCCAATCTTGAACCGTCTTGTTTTCTCAATCTGAATTCGGCCCATGCCTCCATAGCAAACTTAGGAGCTGCACTTACATGGTGGGTTTTGAAAGCTGTTGTAGCTTTCCGCCAGTTGCGGTAACTGGTGACAGTGAAGGTAGACTCAGAATGGAACCCATGTCCTCCACACAGGAAATTCCTGCATGCGAAGCAGAACGTAGTATCTTTCATGATCGAATATTCCAGTCAGTCAAACCAGCCACGAATAAAACTCCTTTTCTGATTGCCAAACTTGTTGCGAGCAGTGAAGGGTACTTTCTCAATGCTGGCTGATGGGGTCCTTTCTCAGGCTGCTGGCTAACATCGCTAATAGTATTCCCACTAGCACTAAGAGCAGCTTCATCCATGTTCTCTTTTTATCCCGCTCCATTTCTTGTTCTTCTATTTCGCCCTCACACTTCTTCGATGAACTGCTGTTGTCCTCATCCCCACTTACTTCTTTCTGCATGTCACTTTCAATTAAGATATGCTCAGGCTGAGAGACTACTGATTCCTCTGGATGGGGTCATTTTCTCACTAAAATTCGATCAATTTTTCACACCAGCCAAAATAATGCACGTGCCAGGCCCACGCTAGCTTGCAAAAGCACAATGAGTGTGTGTGTGTTTGGGTGGGGGGGAATCTGTTAGTCTCGCGAGACCATGGATATGCGCCTGGATGTTCGCATGAGTGAGAGTGAGTGACGTTACCACCTTAAGTCATCTTGGATCAGCTGAACTGATCTGAGGACAGCAACGGCAAGACATTGACAATGAACGAATAAGCAGAAGTGTAGAGTGGATTTGACAGAGTTTATAACTTTATTGCTGTGTTGGTGCTATGGTAATTGAGGGCACTGTTTCACCAGATCAACTGGAGAAACAAGCTGTATTCAAAACTATAGAGAGAAAACAAAGCAGCTGCAATTTGTGTGTGAAATTTCATTTAATTTCTTGGTGGTGCTACGCTGGTGCTATTGCAATTTCTGCTGGGGCTATAGCACCAGCTAGCACCACCTTAGTGCCGTCCCTGCCTGCACTGGTCACTTTTCATCCTTTATTGCTGCTGCTTCACATAATTATATGACCATTTGTTTTATTATAATAGTACCAGTAATATTATACTGTCTTAAATGAACATGCACCTCACACTTCATATCAACCTGTTAATCTTTAGGCCGTACCATTCAGGAATGATAGTGACTGCGTGTGATGGATCATAACCATATGTCCTCAGCAAGGGCTGTACCTTTGTCCCCCTTCACCCGCACCTCAGCAAGTTCTGCACCTGCCAAAATGCCAAGCTCTTCTTTCTTCCATCGCCTCCATTGCCAAGCCAACTTCTTAGGCAAGAATTCCTCACCCCACTCGACTTTAGCACTGCTCTCTCCTCCTCGAACCTTATCCCCTCTGAACACACTGCTCTCCAACCTTGCCATCAAAAGTACTATTGTGGTGTGGTAGACTGACCTGTACTTGTTGAGGTCAGGCAGCAACTCTCAGACAACTCTGTTAACTATTCCTTGAAAAGGACCCATTCCAGACATCAAAATACTACCTCAGACACCATCACTGATCTCATAAACTCTGGAGAACTCCCATCCACTTTCATCAAACCTATAGTTCCCTTATCACGTACTGCTCACCTCTACCTCTTACCCAAAATCTATCAACCTGACTGTCTGGGTAGTGCCACTGTCTCTGCCTGCTCCTGCTTCACTGAACACATCTCCTCATACCTCAACTCCATTCTGTCCTCCTTGATTCAGATCCTTCCCACCTACATACATGCCACTACTCATGCTCTTGATCTCCTCACTACTTTTCAGTTCCCTGGACCTCCCTGCCTCAATTAAAACATGTATTTCCCAGCCTCTATGCACTTCTATCCCTATCAAGAAGTCCTTCATGCTCTCCATTTCTTTCTCAATAAAAGAGTCAAGTAGTTCCCCTCCACAACCATCTTCCTCCATCTGGCAAAACTGGTTCTTACCTTCAACAATTTCTTCAACTCCTTCAGCTCCTCCCACTTTCTCCGAACTCAAGGGGTAGCCATGGGCACGCGTATGGGCCCCAGCTAAGCCTGCCTTTTCGTTGGCTCTGTAGAATAGTTCGTGCTCCAAGCCTTTCCTGGTAACGCTCCCCAACTCCTCCTCCACTACAGTGATGACTGCATTGGTGCTGCTTCATGCACTCATGCGAATCAATTTAATCAACTTTGCCTCCAACTTCCACCCTGCCCTTAAATTCACTTGGTCCATTTCTGACAACTCGTTCCCCTTTCTAGAATTTCTCTGTCTCCATCTCTGGAGACAAACTGCCACACAAAATGCTGGAGGAACTCAGCAGGCCAGGCAACATCTTGGGAAAAGAATAAACAGTCAGGTTCCTTCTCTAACCTGAGTGTGGCCTCACTGGAGCAGTAGAGGAAGCCATGGACTGACAAGTCAGGGTGGGAATGAGAAGTAGAATTGAAGTGGGTGGTCACTGGGAGATTCTGCTTTTTCTGGCAGATGGAGTGTAGGTGCTCAGCAAAGCAGTCTCTCCAATATATAGGTGGCCATATCAGGAGCACTAGAAATGGTAGATCACCTCAACAGACTTACAAGTGAAGTGTTGCATCACCTGGAAGCCACCAAGCACGCCTTTCCCTCCCACCCACCTTCCGCTTTCCACAGGGATCACTCCCTTGTCCATTTGTACCACCCCATTGATCTCCCTCCTGGTACTTACCCTTAAAAGCAGAACAATTGCCATACCTTCCCCACACTTCCAACCTCACTACCATTCAAGGCCCCGAATAGACCTCCCAGTTGAGGTGATACTTCACCTGTGAGTCTTTTGGGGTCATCTACTTTGTCCGATGCTTCCAGTGTGGCCTGGTGTATATCGGTGAGACCCAAGGTAGATGAGGAGACTGCTTCGCTGAGCATCTACACTCCGTCCACCAGAAAATTCAGGATCTCCCAGTGGCCACCCATTTCAATTCTACTTCCCATTCCCAATCCAACATGTCAGTCCATGGCCTCCTCTATTGTAGTAATGAGGCCACACTCAGGTTGGAGAAGTAACACATATTCCATCTGGGTAGCCTCCAACCTGATGACATTAACATACTACTCCTACTACTACTATATCGACTCAGGCCTAGGGGGCCGGCGTCGGGCATGATGACGGACTCTCCCCTTCTCCCTCTCCCTCATCAGTGTGTTCAGTTCATCTACATTAGCCGTGCCGTTGTCTTCTAGGAGCGTGTTGACCATAGTCTTGGGAGGGCGCCCAGGGTTCATCCTCCCGTGCTTGGGCTCCCATATGATGACTAGGCTGGCAGCTAGCTCGGGGTGGCGTAGACAGTGCCCCGCTAGTTGCAGTCTTCCTGCCTCGATTTTAGTGGTGAGCATGAGTAGGTCATCATATAGCTCGACGTTCGTCATGTGCTGTTGCCAACTCATGTCAAGAGCCATCCAGAACATTCGTGTATAACAACCATTCAGAGACTTTCACATAATCTTGGTGAGTGTCAACGTCTCCCATCCGTACGTGAGAATGGACTATATGACTGCTATGAAGATCCTCTTTTTAAGCCCTCTGGTCAGGTTTGATTTCATTAACATAAATTTCTCAAAATTCCAGTAATTGCCCCCCTCTTCACCATCTGCAGATTTTCTTGTGTCTGGAGACAAACTCTCAATCAACATCTTTTATAAACCCCCCTCTTCCCACCCTGTCTCCTGCAAAAATACTATTCCCTATTCTTAGTTTCTTTGTCTTCACCAGATCTGTTCCCAGAATAGGGCTTTCCTTTCCAGGACATCATAGGTGTCCTCCTTCAAAGAATGGAGTTTTCCTTCCTCCACCATTGATGCTGCTCTCACCCGCATCTGCTTCATTTCCTTCATTATCCAACACATCATTCCCCAAAACATCCACCATCTCCAAAGGAAATGTACCACCAAACACACCTTTACCTCTCTGTCCTCTCTGCTTTCTGCAGGGATTACTGCCTCTGTGATTACCTTGTCCATTCGTCTCTCCCCAAGAATCTTCCTCCCAGCAGTTATCCCTGCAAGTGGCCAAAGTGCTACACCTGCCCATTCACCTTCTCCCTCACCTCTATTCAAGGCCCCAGACAGTCATCCCAAGTGAGGCAACACCACCTCCAATTCTGCTGGGTTCATCTATTGTGTCTGGTGCCTGATGTGGCCTCCTCTACATTGGTGAGACCTGCTGGAAATTTAGGAACTGCTTCGTTGAGCACCTCCACTCCATACACCAAAAGCAGAATTTCCTGGCAGCAAAACATTTTAATTCTGATTCCCATTCTCGTTTCAACATGTCGGTCCATGTCCTCCTCTTGTGTCGTGATGAGGCCGCCCTCAGGATGAAGGAATAACACCTTATACTCCATCAATTTCTCCTTCCTCCATTCTGCACTCTAGTCTCTTACCTCTTCTCAACTGCCCATCACCTCCCAATGGTCCCCTCCTCCGTCCCTTTCTCCTGTGGTCCACTCTCCTCAGATTCGTTCCTCTTCAGCTATCAACCTTTCCTGCTCACCTGGCTTCACCTATCACCTTCTAGATATCCTCCTTCCCTTCTCCTCACCTTTTTACTCTGGCATCTTCCTCCTTCCAATCCAGTCCTGAAGAAGGGTCTTGGCCCGAAAAGTGAACATTTCCAAGGATGCTGCCTGACCTGCTGAGCTTCACCAGTATTTTGTATGTGTAACTATATGCACTGTATGTGACCACTGTAAATGTACTGTGTTTTGCACCTTGGCCCAGGGTTATGTTTCATCTAGCTGTATAGATGTGTATGACTTAATGACAATAACCTTGAACATTTCAAGAGAAGAGTATTAAGCGACTATAATGAGTAGCCCTATTTCTTGGATTCTAAATGTTCAATTGGGAAGAAATAATAAAGGGTTTCATTAATTTTACTAGGAGGCATATTCTTGGAGCTTGGAATTATTTGCAAAGGAGCTGGTTGAGTAAAGACTTGCACTATATCTTTCAAACAAGAATTGGACAAATGCTTCAAACACATGCAGTGTGAAAAGGTATTTGCAAATGCATCAGCACAGAACACAGGCATAGGAGGCTGAATACCTTTCTGGAACCGACCTTTCTTTTGGTGAAATTGTAAGAGAAATACAGTAAATGATGGGGTACTAAAATTCACTTCTGTAAAATCAGAGCTGGGTATATTCAGAGAAGGCTACAGATACAGAGCGATTGAGTCATAATATCATACAGCATGGAAAGAGGTCCATCAGCCCAACTTGCCCATGCTGCCTGTGCTGCTCAGACATCTTGTCCCATCTACTCACTTTTGGCCCAAGACTCTACAAACTTCTTCTATCAATGTAGTAGATGGCTTTTACATGCTGCTAATGTGCTCACATCAACCATTATTTCTGGCAGCTTATACCATGTATCATCACCCTTTCCAAAAGAAGCTAACCCTTTAAATCTTTCACCTCTAGCCTTAAACGTATACCCTCTTATTTTTAGCACGAACTCCCTTGGGAAAACAAAATTGTTCTTCCACCCTGTGCATTTCAGAGGCAAACATAGAACTTATTAATGTTGTTGCTGAGCTATGTTAATAGGTTACTTGAGTCAGAAATTCTTTGTTGTTGCTCAATGTACTTAAAAGAAAGTGGAGTCTGTATTTTCCCTTAAGCCTGCCATGAATGCAAAAACAGATCTTACAGTGGTTAACAAAATGGTGCCCACCAAAGAACAGAATACTGACACAGGATAAGATCCCTGTTGGCTTGGGGGAGTACATCTATCAATTATGCAAACTCAGTTAATATAAATACTGTACATATGCCCAATAAATTATGTACATCACTGCATCCCCTTTGGTGCAGCCTTTGACATAGCCCTTGGTAGTCAAGTTGTTTTTCTTTTTATGACATTTGAAAAGGATGCAGAGTAACATAAATTGATTATGGATAAGTGTTATTTGGAAGTTATATTCTTAGC
This sequence comes from Mobula hypostoma, assembly GCF_963921235.1. NCBI lineage: Eukaryota > Metazoa > Chordata > Chondrichthyes > Myliobatiformes > Myliobatidae > Mobula > Mobula hypostoma. Next base: position 29,137,004 of record NC_086107.1, on the reverse strand, counting down.
AGAATTATTAATTGAAAACAAATTCCTTATTCCTATACCCTTTTCCGCCTTACCTTAGTAACGTATCGCAGACTTTGGAACAATATGGGAAAAGTGCAAAGCTGTATTTAGAAGGAATTATAATTGCTTTCCAGTGGAAAGTTAATTACTCTGTGTCTGATGCTATTCATCCTGCAATTCATCAGTTTATTAATAGCTCATTCTAAAGCTAAAGCTTTATCATGGCAATTTGGCACTGTAACTATTCTGAGATATAGATCTTTCCATTAAAATATAAAAGGTGTATTTAATTTACTAAAGCCTATCCACAAGAGCTGATAAAATTGTTTTCAGTAATGAATGCTATTTTCTGTATTTCTAAATTTAGTCCATGTTCTTGTCCTGTCTTAATTTCCTATTTTCAGGTATTTGAAGACAATGTCCAAGAAATCTTTTGATACTTGGGAAGGCATGTTAAGCAGCGAAGCATCAAAGCCCAATGAATGCTTAATATATTTCAAGGCCCTGCCATTACAAAGTTTGGTCACGAGCAATAACTTTCGTCCTAAGTCCTTAATGCACACAAGTTCCTTTAGAAGAATGAGTGGAAGGAAAGAGTAGACTATGGAGCTGGAATGCAAGTCATGATAGGAGAAGGGTGTTTGGGGCAGGGTAGATTTACAACTAGAATTGGTTTAATATTGTCACATGCAGTGAGATACAGTGAAAAGCTTCTACTGCATACCATTCATACAGATCAGGTCATTACACAGTACACAAGATAAAAAATAACAATGCACAATAAAGTCTAATAGCCACAGAGAAAGTGTAGTACAGTTAAACCATAAGGTGCAAGATCATAATGATGTTGATTGTGAAGTAAAGAGTCCAATTTATCATGATACGGAACTATTTAAAGACTTCAGGGTAGAAGTTGTCCTTGAACCTGGTGGTACATGCTTTCAGGCTTTTGTATCTTGCAGAGCTGAGTGTGAAAATTAATGGAATAATCAGGGGATTGTTATTTTGTGGATTGAAAACAGTGCCATTGTCTACTCAGAGTGGAGGTGTAAGGCTGGAGGTAAATTTTGTTTGACAGAGATTGAGTCATGACAGAGGTCATGCCTAAGACCAAAGAGGGTTGGGGTCTGTGAGAGAGCTACAGTGAAAGGGAACTTATTAAAATAAAGTGGACCTGGTGTTGTTTCCAGTGTGGAACAGCATAATCAAGAAGGTTTCTTTGACACTGAGTGAAATTAAGGAGAAACATTCAGGCTGGACCTAAACTTGTGAAGCCCACATCACTTATTAGAAAGACCTTCTGTTTCTGCACAAGTGGCCAGACACATGCCAGTACGAAAGTAAAACACACAGGGTGCTTAAATCTGGATTACAAGCCTACTTATGTCCAGACAAGCCAGAGTAAGTGCACAAAATACACTGAGCTTTAGTGCAAGGTCAAAAATTTAATCAACAAAGATCTTTCCTGGAAATGTTTTGCTGTCCAATAGATCATTTATTCCAAATGTCTTATCTTTCCTAATAATGTACATTATAATGAAAAGGCTGAAGATAATGGTAAAAGATAACCTACCTATATTTCAGGACATGCTTAAATAACTAAAGGTCAATGTCCATAACCATAATGCCATAAGCTATAGGAGCAGAATTAGGCTGTTTGGTCCATCAAGTCTGCTCCACCATTCAATCATGGCTGATTCTTTTCTCCCCTCCTCTGCCCCACTCCCCGGCCTTCTCCCCATAACCTTGATGCCATGTCAAATCAAGAACCCATCAATCTCCGCCTTAAATACACCCAACAACCTGGCCTCTGCAGCTGCCTGTGATAACAAATTCCACAAATTTGCCAGCCTCTGGCTAAAGAAATTTCTCCGCATATCCTGAGGCTGTGTCTTCTTGTCCTAGACTTCCCCACCGTGGGAAACATATTTTCCACATCTACTTCATCTAGGACTGTTAACATTCAAAAAGTTTCATTGAGGTCCCCCTGATCCTTCTAAATCCCAGTGAGTACAGACACAGAGCTATCAAACGTTCTTCACATGATAACCGTTTCATTTCCGGAATCTTCCTTGTGAACCTCCCTTGAACCTTCTAAATCCCAGTGAGTACAGACGCAGAGCTATCAAACATTCTTCACATGATAACCATTTCATTTCCGGAATCTTCCTTGTGAACCTCCTTTGAACCTTCTCCAAAACCAACACACCTCAAATGAAGAGCACAGAACTATCCACAATACTCAAGGTGAGGCCTCACCAGTGCTTTATAAAGTCTCACCATCACATCCCTGCTCTTGTATTCTAGACCTCTTGAAATAAGTGCTAACATTACATTTGTCTTCCTCACCACCGACTCTACCTGCAAGTTAACTTTGAGGGTGTCCTGCACAAGGAATTCCAAGTCCCTTTGCATCTCAGATTTTTGGATTTTCTTCCCATTTAGAAAATAGTCTGCACTTTTATTTCTACTACCAAAGTGCATGACCATGCATTTTCCAATATTGTATTTCATTTGCCACTCTCCTGTCCGTTCTCCTAACCTGTCTAAGTCCTTCTGCATCCTACCTGTTTCCTCAACACTAACTGCCCCTTCACCAATCATCATATCATCTGCAAACTTGGCAACACATCCATTTATTCCATCATCTGAATCATTGTTGTACTACATAAAAAGAAGCGGTCCCAACACCAAACCCTGTAGAACACCACTAGTCACTGGCAGCCAACCAGAAAAGAATCCTTTTATTCCCAGTTGTTGCCCCCTACCAATCAGCCAATGCTCTAACTATGCCAATAGCTTTCCTGTAATGCCATGGGATCTTAATTTGTTAAGCAGCCTCATGTGTGGCACCTTGTCAAAGGCCTTCTTTATTCCAAATATACAACATCCACTGCATCCCCTTTATCTATCCTACGTGTAATTTCCTCAAATAATTCATCAGGTTCATCAGGCAAGATTTTCCCTTAAGGAAACCATGCTGACTTTGTCCAATCTTGTCCTGTTTCACCAGGTACTTTATAACCTCTTCCTTAACGATTGACTCTAACATCTTCCCAACCACTGAGGTCAGGCTAATTGGTCTATAATTTCCTTTCTGCTGCCTTCCTCCTTTCTTAAAGAGATGAGTGACATTTACAATTTTTCTGTCCTCTGGCACCATGCTAGAATCCAATGATTTTTGAAAGATCAGTACTTATGCCTCTACAATCTCTACTGCTACATCTTTCAGGACCTTAGGATGCAGTTCATCTGATCTGGGTGACTTATGTACACTTAGATTTTTCAACTTATTGAGCACCTTCTCCCTTGTAATAGTAAACACACTCACTTCTCTTCCCTCATACCCTTCAACAACTGGCACACTGCTAGTGTCTTCCACAATGAACGCTAATACAAAATACTCATTTAGTTCATCTGCCATCTCCTTGTTCCCCATTATCATTTCTCTGGTCTCATTTTCTAGCAGTCCTATATCCACTCTCTTCTCTCTTTCATTTTTTACATACTTGGAAAAGCTTTTACTATCCACTTTGATATTGTTTGCTGGCTTGCTTTCATATTTCATCTTTTTACCTCCAAACAATTTTTTAGTCCTCTCTGTAGGATTTTAAAAGCTTCCCAATGTCTTTCTTTCTGATAATATTTACTTTGTTGTATGCCCTCTCATTTGCTTTCACATTAGCTTTGACTTCCTCTGTCAGCCATGTTGTCCTATTTTACCATTTGAGTATTGCTTCATTCTTGGAATACATCTATCCTGCACCTTCCTAAATTTTCCCAGAAACTCACTCCTTTGTCTGCTCTGCTGTCATCCCTGCCTGGATCTCCTTCCAATTTACTTTGGCCAGCTCCTCTCTCATACCATTGTAATTTCCTTTACTCCACTGAAATACTGCTATGTTAGACTTTACTTTCTCCCTGTCAAGTTTTGAGTTGAACTCAATCATATTGTGATCACTGCCTACTAATCGCCTTAAGCTCCCTAATCACCTCCGGTTCATTACATAACTCGTTGTACTCGTTGGAATTTAGAAGATTGAGGGGGGATCTGATTGAAACGTATAAGATCCTAAAGGGATTGGACAGGCTAGATGCAGGAAGATTGTTCCCGATGTTGGGGAAGTCCAGAACGAGGGGCCACAGTTTGAGGATAGAGGGGAAGCCTTTTAGGACCGAGATTAGGAAAAACTTCTTCACACAGAGAGTGGTGAATCTGTGGAATTCTCTGCCACAGGAAACAGTTGAGGCCAGTTCATTGGCTATATTTAAGAGGGAGTTAGATATGGCCCTTGTGGCTACGGGGGTCAGGGGGTATGGAGGGAAGGCTGGGGCGGGGTTTTGAGTTGGAGGATCAGCCATGATCATAATTAATGGCGGTGCAGGCTCGAAGGGCCGAATGGCCTACTCCTGCACCTATTTTCTATGTTTCTATGTTTCTATAACCCCTAATCCAGTATAGCTGATCCCCTAGTAGGCTTAACGACAAACTGCTCTAAAAAGCCATCTCTTAGGTATACAACAAACTCACGCTCTTGAGATCCATTACAACCCTAATTTTCCCAATCGACCTGCATGTTGAAATCTCCCATGACATTGCCCTTTTGATACGCATTTTCTACTTCCTGTTGTAATCTGTGTTCCAGTTCCCAGCTACTTTTGAAAGGCCTTTATATAACTGCCTTTATGGTCCTTTACCTCTTGCAGTTTCTGAACTCAACCCACAAGGATTCAACACCTTACGATCCTATGTCACATCTTTCTACTGATTTGATGCCATTCTTTACCAGCAGAGCAATGCCACCCCTTCTGCCTACTTCCTATCCCTCTGATACAATGTGTAACCTTGGACATTCAGCTCCCAACTACAATCATCGTTCAGCCACGACTCAATGATGGCCACAACATCATACCTGACAATCATCTGTTAATAGTGTAACAAGATCATCCACCTTATTTCTTATACTCCATGCACTGAGATATAACACTTTGAGTACTGTATTTGCTACCCTTTTTGATTCTGTATCCCTAATGCATGGATACTCACCCTGCTTCTGCGATTTTATCCTATCATCTGTCTGCCCTTCCTGACAATCTGACTGCATGCTATCTTTGCTTTTTACCATTCGTCCTTTCATGAGTCCCTTCACTCGGGTTCCCACCTCCCTGCCAAATTAGGTAAAACCCTCCCCAACAGTTCTAGCAAACCTGACCACATGAATATTGGTCCCCCTTGGGTTCAGGTGCAACCCGTTTCTTTTGAACAGGTCATACCTTCCCCAGTAGAGATCCTAATAATCCTAGCACCTGAAGCACTGCCCCCTGCACCTGCTTCTCAGCCACGTATTAATCTGCCAAATCATCCTGTTTCTATCCTTACTGGTGCGTGGCACAGGCAGCAATCCAGAAATTGCTACCCAGGAGCTCCTGCTTCTCAGCTTTGTGCCTAGCTCTCTAAATGTCCATTCTAATATGTTCCCCTCATAATGCCAACAGTGTTTTATAAAGCCAGACACCAGAACAGATGTGAAGTTAGGCCACATATTCCCAAAACTTCACACTGTTTAATTCTTCACATGCTTGCTAGCATGGATGAGGTGGATAGAACTTTTTTTTATATGATATAGATATCACTAGTGTAGCCAACATTTATTTTCCATCCTCAATTTCCCTTGCTGTTAATCTTGAACTGTTGCCATTTGTTGGGTGCTTTGATCTATTGAGTTCTTGGTCTCTTCATTCCCAAGCTCTGCTGCCTCAGTCCTCTCTCAGCGTAGACCACAAGAACCTGCCTTCCTGCTTAGCACTCGACCACTTACCCCCTTTCATCCTCATGCGGGTCAGCCTTCTGTCCCAAGTGCCTCGTCAAAAATGCTCCCATCCCCATGATCAGCAGCCAGAGTTCTGATACTTGTTCTTTGATAATGCAGCCTGAGACCCTGCATTAAATGCACTTTTGGCCCAGATGTTCAGTGCAGTATCTGTTTCTTTCATTCCTACATGCCCAAATTTGGATACAAACAAAGATTAATACAATTTGTGTAAAGGGAGAAACTTCAAAGTATGGAGATCCAGGCAGCTGAAAATCCCTTACTCACTCTTCCTTCAGTTAGTCCTGACGAAGGGTCTCGGCCTGAAACGTCGACTGCGCCTCTTCCTATAGATGCTGCTTGGCCTGCTGCGTTCACCAGCAACTTTGATGTATGTTGCTTGAATTTCCAGCATCTGCAGAATTCCTGTTGTTTAAGCTGAAACAATGCTGGCTCATAGCTGGGAAAGATGGAAGACTGCTGGTACATGAAGGGCAAAGTCAAAGGAGTAGGCATTTGGGGAATGACCCGTAGGGCAAGGTGAGACCATCGAGAATTTGATCACAATAGTGAGGTGATGAACTGGGAAATAATGAAAATCAGAAAAACAAAGTTGATTCTGTAGATGAGCAGAATATACTGTATGTCAGACATCATCCTGAAGTTATGAAATTATGGATACCATAATTGTGGATTAACTAAAATAAGAATCAGTTTTCAGGAAATAAAACTTGTCATCAATTTAACTTCTGACTGATACCTTGTGGCTTGTGAAAACAATTATTGAGTGTGGGATATTCTGATTATGCCCCATTGAAACTACATGGAACAGGAGTTTCAAAGTTCCTTGCCTGACTTTGAAAATGAATGTCTCCAAACACAGGAGTCTGCTGATGGCAGAAGTGTTGAGCAACTCACACAAAATGTGGGAGGAACTGAGCAAGTCAGGCAGTATCAATAGATGGGACTAAATGTTGACAACAGATGAACATTCCTGCTATTAGCAGAATTCTGGACAGGTCTGCTGTGTCCTTTAACCTTGTGGTTAGTTATATGCTCACGCAGCCAGCAACAACAGTCGAACAAAAGGGGTGTCTGAAGTTTGTGCTCAGAGCCTTTAGAACAAACACCTGTATCAGATATTCAAAGGGATTCTGCTAGTTAGGATGTAACATCATTGTAATTGTCTAATTCTAATCAAAATGTTAATGTTTAGTATGTGATTATAGCATTTAAAACTGTAGTTAATCATAAATAGTTATCTGTGTTTTGGAGAAGTATAAAAATTTGTCAGGAAAGTAAGCTTCTCTTGAATTCTCTGGACACTCTCTCTCTCGCCTGAAAGTACAGTGTGTGAATAAAGACTTGTATGTTTCCTGGGTAGAACTTCTACGTGGATCAGTATTAGCCAGTCACAACACATGATATATGCAGTAAAGCCTTAGATGAGCAGAAGCCTTGGACGTGCGAAGACAATAACCTATCCCTCAACGTCAGCAAGACAAAGGAATTGGTTGTTGACTTCAAAAGGAGTAACGGACCGCACGACCCAATTTACATCGGTGGTGTGCAAGTAGAACAGGTCAAAAGCTTTAAGTTCCTCGGGGTCAATATCACAAATGACCTGACTTGGTCCAACCAAGCAGAGTCCACGGCCAAGAAGGCCCACCAGCACCTTTACTTCTTGAGAAAACTAAAGAAATTTGGCCTGTGCCCTAAAACCCTTACTAATTTTTATAGATACACCATAGAAAGCATTCCTCTAGGATGCATCACAACCTGGTATGGAAGTTGTCCTGTCCAAGACCGGAAGAAGCTGCAGAAGATCGTGAACACGGCGCAGCACATCACACAAACCAATCTTCCATCCTTGGACTCACTTTACACCGCACACTGTCGGAGCAGTGCTGCCAGGATAATCAAGGACATGACCCCCCCAGCCAACACACTTTTTGTCCCTCTTCCCTCCAGGAGAAGGCTCAGGAGCTTGAAGACTCGTACGGCCAGATTTGGGAACAGCTTCTTTCCAACTGTGATAAGACTGCTGAACGGATCCTGACCCGGATCTGGGCCGTACCCTCCAGATATCCAGACCTGCGTCTCAGTTTTTTTGCACTACCTTACTTTCCCTTTTCTATTTTCTATTTATGGTTTATAATTTAAATTTTTAATACTTACTATCGACTTGTACTCCAGGGAGCGCGAAGCACAGAATCAAATATCGCTATGATGATTGTACACTCTAGTATCAATTGTTTGGCGACAATAAAGTATAAAGTAATTAAGTGGAGGATGGGACACCTACCATGAGAGTATTACAAATACATGAACTAGGAGCTAAGCTGGGACTCTTGGTCCTTCCAGCCTATTCCTTGTTTTTAAGGAATATGTCCACGTATGCCTTCAAAATATTTTTGAAACCTCTGCTCCTATTGCTGCAGAAAGTAATTCCAAAAATTCATGACTCTCTAAACAAATTCTAGCTGTCTTAAATGCCAAATTTCTCAATTGCAAGAAATTACACCTAATTCTAAATTCCCCACAAGCTAAAACATCCTCTCCATATCCAGCCTATCAAATGCCCTCATTATAATATACGTTCAGTCAAATTACTTTGCACCCTTTTAAACTGCCATTGATACAATCCCAACCTATCCAATCTTCCCTCATGAGGCAACCAGGCTACACAGTTAAGCAAACCTCCAAACTGCTCTTAAGAAATTGATATCTGGCTTTATTGAGCTGTTTCCAATAGCAAAGTCCCTCAGTGAACATAGAACATAGAATAGTACAGCACAGTACAGGTCCTTCGGCCCACAATGTTGTGCCGACCCTCAAACCCTGCCTCCCATATAAGCTCCCACCTTAAATTCCTCCATATACTTGTCTAGTAGTCTCTTAAACTTCACTAGTGTATCTGCCTCCACCACTGACTCAGGCAGTGCATTCCACGCACCAACCACTCTCTGAGTAAAAAACCTTCCTCTAATATCCCCCTTGAACTTCCCACCCCTTACCTTAAAGCCATGTCCTCTTGTATTGAGCAGTGGTGCCCTGGGGAAGAGGCGCTGGCTATCCACTCTATCTATTCCTCTTATTATCTTGTACACCTCTATCATGTCTCCTCTCATCCTCCTTCTCTCCAAAGAGTAAAGCCCTAGCTCCCTTAATCTCTGATCATAATGCATACTTTCTAAACCAGGCAGCATCCTGGTAAATCTCCTCTGTACCCCTTCCAATGCTTCTACATCCTTCCCATAGTGAGGTGTATGAGTTTCGGCAGAATATAGCACAGAGAGGCAGACACTAATGGTCTTTGGGGTGGAGTCAACATTGGATTGAAAGCCCAGTTTGCAATCAAATGACATGTTTGTCAGTCACCCAATCTGTGCCAAGGGCTGGGGGGGGGGTGTAGAAAAATAAACATAAATGAAAGAGTGGGTATTTCTAGAGAAGTTGCAAAAACCATTAGTTCACTCTTCCAAGTTTTAAAGCAAAAGGAAACTATACCATATCCAAGACCATAAGTCCATTTCAGGCATTGGCAATGTGCTCCTGTATTGACCCCTTCCAAAGAGAATTTAAGCACACCATGAAGCAAACAAAGATCTATCGAAATGTCTGGCTGGGCTTTACTGGAAAATCTTTGATGGGAACACTTGAGATGCATTTACTTGCTGCTTCATATAATTTGTTAAACCAAACATGTTGGTGTGATTAAACAAAAACTTGTCCTATGATTGGAAGTGGAATACAGCGAGGTCTTAGCTGTCAATTAGGTCAGACTTATTGTGGAATAAAAAGAAATCACAAGTGCAGATCACTCCATCGATGTGCATTTCTGCTTTTCAGACAAGTTTTTGCTGGGAGGATGAACCTTACCAGCTTCTTGCTGTGCACGCTCCTGCACCAGACTCAGCTTAAAATCAGGGAGGGTGAAACCACTTCCACTGGTAAAACAGCAAATCATATTTTTTTCCAAATAGCTTAAAAGTGCAAGTGAAATGCTGTGCTTAACTGAAATTAAATAAATATTCTAGTTCTCTTTGACATTTCTGATTTGACACAGCTGCAACAAGCCAATTTCTGTGGGAAATGTCACCACTTTAACTTTACATCCTACTCAGCTGGTTCTGCCAATTTTTTTAAAAATCTGTCCGGGATTCAATACAAATGAACTGTGCTGAGTCAATCAACTTGATCTGAAATATATTGGAATGTTTCAATTGCAATGTTTGCAGCAGCATAGCCCAGTGCAATGAATGATTTTGATAATCACTCACATAATTTAATAGACTATGCTTTAGTTTGTATGCTGGTATCACTTTACATTGTTCCATAATGTTTAGCAAAATCAAGCAGAGAGCTTTTCCCAGTACCTTTATGTATTTTTAGAATCTTAATTTCCTATTATGAATTAGAATAACAACACCATTAGCTTCACATGTGTTAGGGTAAAAGCATTATGACGACTTGATAATTCCCTTTTCCTATTGATGGAAATTCTCTACATTTCATCAATGTTTTCTTGTCAGAATGAAGTTTTCACAGTATTTTGTTCCCAATTTGTAATTAGAGGGGCTGAGAAATTCAGAGGAAGTTGGAAGGCGGATTCCAGAGGTAGCACAGGAAATATATCCAGCCTGAAATCTCCATTGATTTTTCACAACCCGAGGGAGAAGATATTCAAGTGCTCACATTCAAAGACCATCTGTTCAAAAGCTCCAAAGTGCCCCACAATCCTACTCCTTCATCTCTCAGAGCCAATGCTTCTGGAGACTAAGTATCACAAGAGGACTTGTCTTGAGTTTGTAACCTTCTGCAAACACAGATTACAAACTTTCCTGGATTGCTTCATCAGTCAAAAGGGTAATTCCAATAAAGGAAGACCCCTTCTCCCTCCTCTACCTCTGAAGTGACGCTAGGATGAATAGCCCAGGGATTCTCATGAATGTAGCACAGCAGACAGGTTTTCACATTATTTGAACACAATTACCAATGTGGGACTAAGAACACTAACATCATCAAAATCCCCATTATTCCAGATGAATCAAGCATGGCTACTTCTCCCTTCAACTCCCTGTAACATAGAAGCAAAAGCTACAGCAATCACATTTCTGCAGCAATGGAAACCTTCAAAATTTGCATGCAATAGGGTAACACTATTGTTTGGCTTCTTCTCATGGTCACTCACATAATAACCCATTCATTCAAGGGAAATCTACAAAAAGATAAATGCACATTGAGTCTCTTCAATGTCCTAGCTAAGGAATAATTCAAAGTGCTGGACTGAGATGCTTTCTATAAATAAATGTACAGCTCTGCATGTTAGCCTTGACCTGTTACATCACTTCTAATGGGCACCTTTCCACAATCTGGCAGAATTTCTCCTAACAAAAATGGCTTGACTAGATAATTGCAATAAAATCCAAAAGTTAATGAGCCTTGGGAAAAGTAGCCCTGAACATTCTATGTGATCAGTCAATGTTCTCAGTCAAGTAATGGGTCATAAGATGCATCATGAGTTCCTTATAGGCCCTATCTATATAAGGATCTATATAGACCCTGTCAGTTCGAATCATTTTGGGCATTCTGTCAGACTTCCAGTTGTCTAACATTTACAGTTATTTACTGCACAAAAGCAATTGATTTGGACTCATTGTAATCACAGGGATTTGCAAACTTCCATTTGGTAGCTGCTTTTGTGATAGCTGGGACAAGGTCCAGAAACAAAGCTGCTGATTTCTGCATTATGTGAGAGATATAAAGTCATTGCCTTATCTTGACAGAGGCAGCAGCTCAAAACAGCTGCTGCATTCAAAGAATAAATGAAATACATGAACTCCTCAAAATTCTGAGTTCCAGACTTCTTGAATAATAAGGGATGAATGAAGACACCCTGTGGATAAAAATCCATTTCAATCAAACCAGCATAGGATTTCAGGTATCATTCTCCTCTCATTAAGTGCTTTCTTCAGTGAAATAGCTCTGCATCTGAGCAGCTAAAAAATACATGCTAGTGTCTGACCTTCCTATACCTTCCATTCCTTGGAAAATTGCCCAAAGAACTATGTACCTCCTGTAGCTATGAAGACATAATTTGTCTTCAAGTTTAATATTTTCAGAATCAGAATCAGGTTTATTATCACAGGCATGTGACGTGAAAATTGTAAACTTAGTAGCAGCAGTTCAATGCAATACATAATATAGAAGGAAAAAATAAAATTATAATAAATAAGTGAATCTTATTCAGTATACTTTATACAGTATAGGAATATTGAATAGATTAAAAATCATGCAAAAAAACAGAAATACTATGTATTAAGAAAAAGCGAAATAGTGTCCAAATGTTCAATGTCCATTTAGGAATTGGATGGCAGAGGGGAAGAAGCTGTTTCTGAGTTGCTGAGTGCGTGCCTTCAGGCTTCTGTTCCTCCTAGCTGATGGTAACAGTGAGAAAAAGGTGTTGGAGGTGCTTAATAATGGATGCTGCCTTTCTGAGACACCACTACTTGAAGATGTCCTGGGTACTTTGTAGGCTAGTACCTAAGATGGAGCTGACTAAACTTACAACCCTCTTCAGCTTCTTTCGTTCCTGTGCAGTAGCCTCCTCCCCAGACAAACACTGATGCAGCCTGTCAGAATGCTCTCCATGCTACACCTATAGAAGTTTTTGTCGACATACCAAATCTCTTCAAACTCCTAATAAAGTATATCCATTGTCTTGCCTTCTTTATAACTGCATCAATATGCTGGGACCAGGTTAGGTCCTCAGAAATCTTGACACCCAGGAACTTGAAACTGCTCACTCCCTCCACTTCTGATCCCTCTTTCAGGATTGGTGTGGGTTCATAGAACATAGAATGGTACAGCGCAGTACAAGCCATTTGGCCCACAGTGTTGTGCTGACCCTCAAACCCTGCCTCCCATATAAGCCCCCACCTTAAATTCCTCCATGTACCTGTCTAGTAATCTCTTAAATTTCACTAGTGTATCTGCCTCCACCACTGACTCAGGCAGTGCATTCTACGCACCAACCACTCTCTGAGTAAAAAACTTCCTCTAATATCCCCCTTGAACTTTCCCCCACTTACTTTAAACCCATGTCCTCTTGTATTGAGCAGTGGTGCCCTGGGGAAGAGGCGCTAGCTGTCCACTCTATCTATTCCTCTTAATATCTTGTATACCTCTATCATGTCTCCTCTCATCCTCCTTCTCTCCAAAGAGTAAAGCCCTAGCTCCCTTAATCCCTGATCATAATCCATACTCTCTAAACCAAGCAGCATCCTGGTAAATCTCCTCTGTACCCTTTCCAATGGTTCCACATCCTTCCTGTAGTGAGGCGACCAGAACTGGACACGATACTCCAAGTGTGGCCTAACCAGAGTTTTATAGAGCTGCATCATTACCTCGTGACTCTTAAACTCTATCCCTCGATTTATGAAAGCTAACACCCCATAAGCTTTCTTAACTACCCTATCCACCTGTGAGGCAACTTTCAGGGATCTGTGGACATGTACCCCCAGATCCCTCTGCTCCTCCACACTACCAAGTATCCTGCCATTTACTTTGTACTCTGCCTTGGAGTTTGTCCTTCCAAAGTGTAGCACCTCACACTTCTCCGGGTTGAACTCCATCTGCCACTTCTCAGCCCACTTCTGCATCCTATCAATGTCTCACTGCAATCTTCGACAATCCTCTACACTATCTACAACACTATCGTCTTGCAGTTCCTGAAGTCCACAATCAGCTCTTTCGTCTTACTGTTGTTGAGTGCCAGATCGTTGCTGCGACACCACTGCACTAGTTGGCATATCTCGCTCCTGTACGCCCTCTCGTCACCATTCTACTAACAATGGTTGTATTCTAGCCACACAGTCATGGGTATATAGAGAGTAGAGCAGTGGGCTAAGCACACACTCCTGAGGTGCGCCAGCGTTGATCTTCAGTGAGGAGGAGATGTTATCATCAATCTGCACTGATTGTGGTCTTCCGGTTAAGAAGTTGCTGAGGGAGGTACAGAGGCCCAGGTTCTGAAACGTCTCAATCAGGATTGTGAGAATGATTGTATTAAATGCTGAGCTATAGTCGATGAACAGCATCGTGACACAGGTGTTTGTGTTGTCCAGGTGGTCAAAAGCCACATGGAGTACGATTGAGATTGTTTCTGCTATTGACTTATTGTGGTGATAGGCAAATTGCAACAGGGTCCAAGTCCTTGCTGAGGCAGGAGTTCAGTTTAGTCATGACCAAACGCTCAATGCATTTCATCACTGTAGATGTGAGTGCTACCGGGCGATAGTCATTAAGGCAGCTCATGTTATTCTTCTTAGGCACTGGTATAACTGTTGCCTTTTTGAAGCAAGTAGGAACTTCCACTTGTAGTAGTGAGAGGTTGAAAATGTCCTTGAATACTCCCACCAGTTGGTTGGCACAGGTTTTCAGAGCCTTACCAGGTACTCCATCAGGACCTTCTGCCTTGCAAGGGTTCACTCTCTTTAAAGACAGCCTAACATTGGCCTCTGAGACAGAGATCACAGGGTCATCAGGTGCAGCAGGGATCCTCACAGCTGTACTTGTGTTCTCCCTTTCAAAGCACGCATATGTTATGCCTTAAGCAGTCAACACACCACTATAAATTTTCAGCACAACTTTTGACTGAAGGAGTAGAAGAGGACACTTACAGCTTATTAAAGGACTGTTGGAACAAGGATGGGTGTGTTTCTATACACTGTGGTACATTTCCCTACCAATAGATCACTTACATTGCACATGTTAACTCTTTCAAATGTTTAAGATTTCTTCACTTCAAGTGAATGAAAGAGGCATGCCAGCAGTTCTCAAATCATGTTCAGATCACTGTGTTGGTATGCAGCCTGGTTCCAAAGGAGGAAAGTAGTGTGCAATAGATAGATAGATAGATAGATATACTTTATTGATCCCGCGGGAAATTGGGTTTCGTTACAACCGCACCAACCAAGAACAGAGCAATACAAAAACCACAAACAATCAAACAACAATATGCAAACTATGCCAGATGGAAATAAGTCCAGGACCAGCCTATTGGCTCAGGGTGCCTGACCTCCATGGAAGGAGCTGCAATGTTCGATGGCCACAGGCAGGAACAACCTCCCATGATGCCCAGTGTTGTATCTCGGTGGAATATGGCCAGAGTCCAACTGCAAAAAGTTCAATATCCTGTCTACAAACACATTCCTCAATTGTAATATGACCAGGATTGCACCATCCATTGTTAACCAGAACAGTAAGCCCCCAACTCCTTTACGCTTACCGCTCTCAGTGCACTTCCAGTCAGCCCGAACAGTCTGGAAGCCATCCATGGAAAAGTTTTGATCGGGTATGTCCAATGCATATGTCCATTTTCCATTGGAAACTGGGGTCCTTTGCAGGAAATGTTTAATTTTGGTAGTGTTGAGGGTTTTGCTGTAGGTTGTGGATGAATGGCTATGGGATCTAAGTTCATGGGATGATAACTCAAGAGCTGGTTAAATTACTGGAGATCCTGTCTTGACTTCTTTTGTTGGATCATCTATTTGTAAATAGCCTGGGAGATCACCCGTCTGGTAGATAACCAATCTATGACCAATAGCCAATTCCTTCTGCTTGTTGACCATAAAAGCCTCTCAGTCTCCCTGGAACTTCGAGGCTCTCTGTGGGATTGAATTTCATAGATACTGATGTCAAGATTCTGGTTGGAGACCCCAGATGTGCACTTCATGAACTTTGTCTTCTTTCTCCACTCGCACTTTATCGATTACCTCTGATAACAACAGTCGTAAGCGTGACTTCCTGAACTGGAAGTGTTACTTCTGAAAATATGCTTGTAATTGAATATTGCAATCCTGGTTCTGTGCCATAAAAGGGCACAGAGGACTCTGCCGTAATGTTTTAACACTCCTACTACGTTAATGAACTTCTAGGCTGTTTTATCACTTCACAAATTTAGTTTCCCAGTCACAAAGTAACTGCAGTAGTGTTATCAAATTAAGAAAGTACTTTGTAACGAAGGGCTTTAAATGTTGCCAGGATCACTGTTGACGGTAACCTCTGCATAGTTTAATTTAATAAAAAATAAAATTAAAGAATAAAATAAGATTCAAGTAGTAGGTTAATGAAGTGGCAGGAAAGAGTGCTCACAGAGATTTTTTTTGAAATCACAATCAAGTGCATGATTTGCTACCTGTGAGATGGACTGAGCAGAAAAGCATAGATTACTTGGGTAGAATTTCTGTGATAAATACTTTTTCAAGGAGGTTCTAGCCATGGATTCTGGTGTCAATTATGCTTTTTAAAAAATGTTTACACATGGCATTATCTCTTTTTTCAATGTGCCGGGAAAAAATCAAAAATAAGAAATAATTCACAATCCTTTAAGAATGTATCTTCAGCAAATTTTTTCTTCATTTATCTTCTCTATTGACTCCTCCATGTGGTACAGCTGCAACAGCAATGTATGTCAAAGGGTAGAGATTAGGAGAAGTGCATCATGACCTCTGCCTTCACTGGTAGAACACATTTCTAGGTTGCTTAAACAGCAGTTCCATTGTCTGGATGAAACAAGAGTTGTGTAGTATAGATCAGCTAAAATTCCCAAAAATGCTGTTGCCTACAAGCTTGTTCTGCAAAAGAAACTAAATTGAAGGAAAGAGCTTACAAGCATTTGTATGTTTCCACAAACTCCGAATTTCCCCAATACACTTCAAATGGAATGAATTACTTTTGAACTATAGTGACTTCCATGATATGGAAATGTAGCATCCCAATAATGAGAGGGGTACTGCTTTGTTGTTAATCAGTGTGATCCAATGAGCTGAATTTCCTTCTTCTGTGCCCCTCTCAGCACATTCCAACAGTGAAAACATTTCCTATATGTATTTGATCTCCGTTGCTTCCTTCTATAGGGTCCAACTGTGTATTTTACTTTGAAGTTCTTAATGTACAGTAGAGGCATATTTAATGATTTTGGATGAATTATATCATCTTTATTCAAAGAACTAGCAGTTTATTACCAGACAGCGCACCCAAAACTAACCATGTTGGGATTTTAAAGTGTTAGGAGTAGAAGCAATATTCAGAGGATATAATTTATATTAATAATTAAACCAAACAAGATCCAGTATCCAATCTATTTGCAAATAGAAAGTGGTTTTGAATTTACTAGGCTAGGGCCAGCTGGTGGTGCAACGACATTGGCGCCGGACCCGGGAGCGGAGGTTCCCGGGTTTGAAACCAGTTGGGTCCGCCCCCGAGCATGCTTTCCATCTGTGCCGGGTCGAGCGTCGAAACTGCAACTCGACCTCGTAAAACAAAGGGAAAATGCTACGAAAATGTCTACGTGGGGAGTGGCGCGCCACACAATCTCTCTCTCTCTCTCTCTCGCTCTGCGCCTTGGAAAAAGCCATGAAAAAATCCATCATCACGGACTCACGCACGCACACGCAGATGCACACAGACTCGCACGCATGCAGGCACACACCAAAAAAAAGAAAGAAAGAAGGAAATTACAAGGGTTGTTGCACAACTAAATGCCACTACTTCAGAAGGGAGCAGGCTGCCATTTCACAGAAGGAGGACACTTAAGTGTTTTGAAAACTGAGTAAACAATTATTGGATTTCTTGAGACTCCTCAGAGTCACTATTCACAATACCATGGTAACAGAGGGGTGTTTTGGAGGTCTGGGCTTTGTCCTCAGAAGCTTTTAAATTAAAAACAAATGTAAACTAAAGAAAAACAAACTGCTGGAGGAACTCAGCATTTGTTGAACCAAATGGTTGTTGATGTTTTGGGTCAGGACCCTGTGACAGGACTACCCATCGCCTCCACAGATCATGCCTGACCTGTTGAGCTCCTTCAGCGGTTTGCTTTTTGCTCCATTTCCCAGCATCTGTTGCCTTTTATGTCATCAATGTCAAGAAAACCTTGTTTCGACTAATACGTCTGAATACTCAGAGGTGATCTTGTCAGCTAAGATCTACATTTACAATACACATTTCTAAGGAACTATTTATTCATAGCTAAAACGTTGAGGTAACCTGTGCTTTGAAACCTTTGAAACTGAAACTTTTGTACAGAGGAAATAAAAGCACAAATGATTTGAGAAGATTCTTCTTCCAGGTTTTCCCTGCATGTATACATGCAAAGATCCAGAAACATAGAAACATAGAAAACCTACAGCAAAATACAGGCCCTTCAGCCCACAAAGCTGCACCGAACATGTCCTTACCTTAGAACTACCTAGGCTTACACAATGCCCTCTATTTTTCTAAGCTCCGTGTACCTACCCAGGAGACTGTTAAAAGACCCTATTGTTTCTGCCTCCACCACAGCCGCCGGCAGCCCATTCCACGCACTCACCACTCTCTGCATAAAAAACTTAACCCTAACATCTCCTCTGTACCTACTTCCAAGCTCCTTAAAACTATGCCCTCTCATGTTAGCCATTTCAGCCCTGGGAAAAAGCCTCTGACTATCCACACAATTAATGCCTCTCATTATCTCGTACACTTCTATCAGGTCACCTCTCATCCTCCGTCGCTCCAAGGAGAAAAGGCCGAGTTCACTCAACCTATTCTCATAAGGCATGCTCCCCAATCCAGGCAATATCCTTGCAAATCTCCTCTGCACCCTTTCTATGGTTTCCACGTCCTTCTTGTAGTGAGGCGACCAGAAATGAGCACAGTACTCCAAGTGGGGTCTGACCAGGGTCCTATATAGCTGCAACATTGCCTCTCAGCTGCATCTGTTGCATCTCTGACTCCAGACTTCACATGGCTCTTTTAAAGTCACAAAAGCTTGCTGCAGATCGAAGATTCCAGACTATGTGTGATAATGTTCCAGGCAAATCTCAGATCTATACTATCTAATGAATCACAGTATGAAAATAAAATAAAATATAGGCAAAGGGAAAACCTTTCAAGCTTAAAGGTCTCTGCTGCTCCTTTTTTATAAAAATGTGAGGTGCAAGTAATGTATGAACATCCACATAATTAAAAACAACCATAAATTCAGAGGCTTTCTGACCTTATTCTATAGGTGTTGCTTCAATGTTGAGACTGTTTCACTTTACAGTATAATTACAGAAGATTCTGCTCCTTTATTGGGCTTGCTTGAATTTGATCATTCACACTACGATGTCTGCACTAGATCCAAATTAGACACAAGCTCGTGATCAAGTAACACACCACCTAGGCTTGGCTTGTCTTGAGTAGAGATAATTTGACATACAAGAACATTGAACATTTTGTCTGCAGTTTTACCCAAATATCTCTTGGTTTATCAGTCTTACTATCTCCCATTTGCCTGAGTTCAACTTGTTCGTTAGACCAAGAATATGTGCATTCCTTTGGTTAATTTGGCTGGTGTCATGATGAATAGAAGATAGGAAGATAGGTGAAAGGGCAGGTAGTATTGAAGAAGCAGGGTGCATGCAGAAAGACACAGACAGACTGGGGGAATGGGAAAAAATATGCCAACTAGTGGAATGGTGCCATAGCAACAACCTGGCACTTAATGTTAGTAAGACAAAAGAGCTGATTGTGGACTTCAGGAAGGGTAAGACAAAGGAACACATACCAATCCTCTGAGAAGGATCAGAAGTAGAGAGAGTGAGCATCTTCAAGTTCCTGGGAGTCAAGGTCTCTGAGGATCTAACCTGGTCCCAACATATTGATGTAGTCATAAAGAAGGCAAGACAGCAGCGATAATTTATTAGGAATTTGAAGAGCTTTGGCATGTCAATAAATACACTCAAAAACTTCTATAGTTGTACTGTGGCGAGCATTCTAACAGGCTGCATCACTGTCTGGTATGGAGGGGCACAGGACCGAAAGAAGCTGCAGAAGGTTGTAAATCTAGTCAGCTCCATCCTGGGCACTAGCCTAGGGAGCAGTGACTCAGAAAGGCAGCGTCCATTATTAAGGACCTCCAGCACCCAGGGCATGTCCTTTTCTCACTGTTACCATCAGGTAGGAGATACAGAAGCCTGACGGCACACACTCAGCGATTCAGGAACAGCTTCTTCCCCTTCGCCATCCGATTCCTAAATGGACTTTGAAGCTTTGGACACTACCTCACTTTTTTAAATAT
This sequence comes from Mobula hypostoma, assembly GCF_963921235.1. NCBI lineage: Eukaryota > Metazoa > Chordata > Chondrichthyes > Myliobatiformes > Myliobatidae > Mobula > Mobula hypostoma. The sequence continues at coordinate 29,117,087 of NC_086107.1, read as the reverse complement.
ACAGTATTTCTGTTTTTGCACATTTAAAAAAATCTATTCAATATATGTAATTGATTTACTTGTTTATTTATTATGTTTTATTTTTTCTTTCTCTCTGCTAGATTATGTATTGCATTGAACTGCTGATGCTAAGTTAAAAAATTGCACGTCACATGCCGGTGATAATAAACCTGATTCTGATTCTGAAAAGAAACAGGTGGAATATAATGTAGAGAAGTGCATGGTCATGCACTTTGTTGGAAGGAATAAAGGTGTGGACTATTTTCTAAATGGGGAGTCCTTGGGCAGGATTCCCTAAAGGCTAATTTTGCAGGTTGAGTTGGTGATAAGGAAGGCAAATGCAATATTAGCATTCATTTTAAGAGGACTAGAATATAAACACAAGGATGCAATACTGAGATAAGCCATTGGTCAGACTGCACTTAGAATAATGTGAACAGTTTTGGGCCCCTTATCTGAGAAAGTATGTGCTAGCATTGGAATGAGTCCAGAAGGTGTTCACGATGTTACCTGCCCCGTGAGTATCTCGTGAAAATGTTGTAATTGCCCTATGCAATTGAAATGATGTAATGGTCTCGTGCCCTTGGAATGATGTAATTGTCTTGTGATAGTGGGGTGATGTGATGTCACATGATGGCATATTCCAACTGGTGTATAAGGGGAAACCACAGTTGTTGCGTGGCTCGTTTTGTTGGGAGTCCACCGTTGGTAGTTACACCATCGGAGAAGAAGAAAGAGTGAGAGTGAAGAATCCCCAGCTCTGAACGAACCCCAAAAGGATTGGGGTTAACCAGCGGCGTTTGGCGCATTACAGGTGTGACTGATATTTGGAACTGTCTGTACGTGGCACGCACGTTTTGTTAACTCTGACATGGTTTGGGTTGTGCAATGATCACTTTGTTAAAAGGTCAGTTACTTTGAGAAATCGTATTCTGCGTCATAACTTCGGACAAGGCATTTCGGCTGGGAGCAACGTCAGCAGTGACGTCCTTACTTCGGGGACTGTTCCAAAGCTGGTTTGAGAAGTCGCTCCTCTCAAATATTTCAGGAATCATTTGGACTTATTAAATTACCACCTTAAGACTGTGTTTCAATAAGATCTGTTAATAATTGTCTTTAAGTTCGACTGTTCGATAACTACAGAAGCATACCGCTGTTGACATCCGTTTAAGATAATCGTTCATTTACTCTTCCATGTTTACGTGAGTAGAGGTTAATAAATGTCGTTGTTTGTTTTATAAAAGCTCGACTTAAGTTCTGTTGGTTTATAACAACAAGAATGATCCCAGGAATGAAAGGGTTAACAGATGAGCAACGTTTGATGGCTCTGGGCCTGTGTGCACATGAGAATTTAGTGGAAAGAGGAGCAATCTCATTGCAGCCTTTTGTGTGTCTTTCACTGCACTGACTGCCATTTCTTTGACAGTAAGTCGAAGGTTTCAGATCAACACTAAAATAAAATGCCTCCTTCCTTTTATTGGTTGATGAGCTATGCAGCTAACCCATCAGAGAGAAAAAAATATTAAAAGCTACCAGGCAGCTGCAACTGTTGAAGTAGGCTCTCATAGTATCCAAGTGTGAAAGTGTGCTGGAACTCTGGAAAACAGGTAATAAATGCTGGAAGCATCAGTAGGTCTGCTAGCATCAGTGGGTAGAGAAACAGAGTTGGTATTTTAGTCAATGATCTTCTCCATTTTCAACTAATTTCAGAGATCAGCAACTTCAGGGACGGCTAAAGGCTGGCAGATTCCACTGGGGCACAGAACTCAGGGGCTGATGGATAGGAAAAAGGGTGAAGCATTGAAAAATAAAGTATTTGTGAAGAGGGATATATCAAGTAGGTATTACAAATGGATAATCTTACAACAGAACTGCCAATATTGGAAAACAAACTGTAAAAGCCAGTTACCTGGCATAATTCATTGCTCCCTTTGTATTCAATGAAGCATGTTTGAAGTGCTCATTATATACAGCCCTTCACACTGCAGATTACATCCAAATGCACTTTTAAAAAGTATACATTCCTCAGGCTTCCTTGATTATTATTTCTCTGAGATTTAACCTTCTTACATCTGTACTTGTTTTATTTTGTGTTATTATTCTCAGAAATAGATAAATAAGTCACCAGCATTTGAGTTCTAAACATCCTTCGGGTGATAGAAGTGTACTGCATATGGAAACACAGCCTTCAGCCCAACTTGTTCTTGCTGAATGATATGCCTTCCTCAACTTCTGTTCGTCTCTGTTTGGCCAGATCCCAATAAATGTTTACTACCCAAGTGTTTTACCAAATGTCTTTTAAATATTGTAATTTTACTTACGTCTACCAGTTCTTCCTGCGATTTATACCACAACCCTTTCTGTGCCTCATACGTCCCCTATAGACCTTTCCCCTCTTAACTTAGACATATGCCCTCAAGTTTTAGACCACCCTATCCTTGGAAAAAGTCTGTGACAGCCCACCTTCTCAATACCCCCTTATGATTTTATAAACCATTATAAGGTCACATCTTAGACTTCTTTACTCCATGGAAAACAATCCCAGTCTGTACAATCTCTCCAATTGTTTCAGTCCTAGCAGCATCTTTGTTAATCTTTTCTAAACAGTCTTAGTGGAACTGCATTCTTTCCAAAGGATGGTGCCCAGTATCGCACACAATAGTCAAGGTGTGGCCTCATCTATATCTTGTACAATTGTAAAATGATGTCATAGTTTGCACTGAGTTCAAAATTCCAGCATTAAATTTTGATCCCGATTTTAACACCTATGATCTTATTATTTCAAATATTGAATCAATGTTTTTTTCTAATGTGCACAGCTAGAGCTCAGTACCTACATCAGATTCCACTGATAAAGTACCTGGATGCGGTCCTTCCCGCTTATATGTGACAATCATAGTCAGTCAAAGGATAACACCTCTCAGAGGCCACATAGCTTGAAGCAAATGCAAGTGCAATTAAATAAGGTTTGTTTCAGTATGCAGTTATCTTTGAGGAAGCTTTGAATTTGTCCATTGGCACATGAATACACATTCTCCACTGAATTCCATCCTCTGAGGATTTTGTGAGACATCTGTCCTTTCTGAAAATGTCTCCAGCTGCATCTGTTGTTATTCTGTCTCGATCATCTGACAAATTGAATGCAGAGCTTTGAGCTTCTTTCTCTACTTACTAGTAAGATGCCGATTATATTGCTGAGCTGGATAAGCGGAGCTGGGGGAATTGTACTGTTGTTAGCTCACGAGATCAAATTGCAAGTAAATTCAAATAAGAAAAATATGCATTAAAAATTATGCAGCTACTCAATACATAAAAGCATGCAGACATGTTTGAAATTCACTTGCTGTAAAGACCAAATATCAGAATGGGGAAGAAATGTGTTCTAAGTGACTTTGATTGGGGAATGATTGTTGGTGCCAGACAGGGTGGATTGAGCGTCTCAGAAACTGTTGATCTCCCAGGATTTTCACGCACAACAGTCTCTAGATTTTACAGAGAATGTTGTGGAAAACAAAAAAAAACACCCAGTGAGCGGCCTTGCTGTGCCAATAATGCCTTGTTAATGAGAAAGGTCAGAGGAGTCTGGACACACTGGCTCAGGTTAACAGGAAGGTGACTGTAACTCAAATAATCACACATTGCAAGAAAGGTGTGCAGGAGAGCACCTTTGAATGCACAACACGGTGAACTTTGAAGTGGATGGGCTACAGCAGCAGAAGACCACAGACACTCAATGGCTACTTTATTAGACACAGGAGGTATCTAATAAAGTGGCACTGACTGTATATATTAGTACCCCATGTGACATAACTTGGGGAACCTCGTTCAAACAGGTCTGAAGAAATAAAATACTGACCTTACGCTTCATAATGAAAAACTCAAAACGGGGATCATTTTAAAGCTGTTTAGTAAGAATATCTGTTACTATTGATGGTAAGGACATGGATGTGGTGAGGACCTACAAGTACCTGGGGGTGCACCTGGATGACAGACTTGAGTGGAGCACCAACACAGAGGCTGGGTACAAGAAGGGTCAAAGTCACCTCTACTTCCTAAAGAGATTGTGTTCCTTTGGAGTATGCAGGCCTCTCCTTCAGATGTTCGACCAGCCTGTTGTCGCCAGTACAACCTTCTATGCGATGGTGTGCTAAGGCAACGACATCAACACGGGTGATGCCAACAGGTTCAATAAGCTCATTAGAAAGGCTGGCTCTATTGTAGGAGTCAAACTGCACACACTGGAGGCTGTGATAGAACAAAGGACCCTCTAGAAAATCCTGGCAATTCTGGACAATGTTTCTCACCCTCTACATGCCACCTTGGCTGAACAGAGGAGCACTTTTAGTAATAGGCTAAGACAACTGCACTGTTCCAAAGAGCACTCTACGAGGTCATTCTTACCCTCGGCCATTAGGCTTTATAATGAGTCAACTTATAGCTGGGGAAATGACAACTTCCTCCTGTTAGACTGTTTGAGGTAATTTTTTATTTTTTTCTTACTTCTCTACTAGTATTTGCATATTTGTATATCTGTGCACTTGTAATGCTACTGTGACGCTGTAATTTCCTTTGGGATCAATATAGTATCTATCTATCTGACAAAGAATGGTGAACAAAGCTGTGGAGATGAAGCTGAAGTACAACCGGTCAACAGTGGGAACTGCTCAGAAGGCTGGAAAAGGTGCTGCTCTTGCCCGTGCCATTTCTTTTCCACAGATGTTGACTGACACCGCTGTCATTAGCCAAATCAAAGGTGCTGACAAATCGGCATATAGGAGACAGATTGAAAATCTGGCTGAGCGGTACCACAACAATTACCTCTCACTCATGAGGTCCATAAGTTAGTCCTCATCAGGGGGTCAGAGGTGGAGCCGGGGGGGGTCAACAACTTTAAATACATTTGTGTTATAGTTTCAGAAGAGATATACTGGGCCCAGCACATAAGTGCAATTACTTGAAGATTTGGGATAACATCTAAAACTTTGACAAACATCTGTGTGGTGGAGAGTACTGTAAATTGACTGGCTGCATCACAGCCTGGTATGGAAGCTCTGAACCCTTGAATGGAAAACCCTACAGAAAGTAATGGATACAGTCCAGTCCATCGCGGGTAAAGCCCACCCCACCAGCAAGCACATCTAAATGGTCGTTGTCACAGGAAACAATAGGACAGTTAGTCCTGACGAAGGGTCTCGGCCTGAAACGTCGACTGTACCTCTTCCTAGAGATGCTGCCTGGCCTGCTGCATTCACCAGCAACTTTGATGTGTGTTGTTGTCACAGGAAAGTAGCTTCTATCATCATGGACCCCTCACCACCCAGTTCAAGCTCTGTTCTCACTGCTGCCACCGTGAAGAAGGTACAGCAGCCTCAGGACTCACACTTGCAGGTTCAGGAGCAGACAACCAGTCTCCTGAACCAGAGGGAATAACTTCATTCAATTTCACTTGCCCTATCACGAAGCTGTTCCCATAACCTATGGACTCACTTTTATGTACTCGTCATTTTGTTTATTGGTTATTTATTTATTATTATTATTAATTATTTTTGAACAGTTTGTTGTATTTTGCACATTGGTTCTCCACCCTCTTAGGTGCAGTCTTTCATTGATTCTATTATGGTTATTGGATTTAGAAACATAGAAAACCTACAGCATAATACAGGCCCTTCAGCCCACAATGCTGTGCCGAACATGTTCTTACTTTAGAAATTACCTAGGGTTACCCATAGCCCTCTATTTTTCTAAGCTCCATGTACCTATCCAGGAGCCTCTTAAGAGATCCTATTGTATCCGCCTCCACCACAGTCGCCAGCAGCCCATTCCACACACTCAGCACTCTCTGTGTAAAAAACTTACCCCTGACATCTCCTCTGTACCTACTTCCAGGCACCTTGAAACTGTGCCCTCTCATGCTAGCTATTTCAGCTCTGGGAAAAAGCCTCTGACTATCCACACAATCAATGCCTCTCATCATCTTATACACCTCTACCAGGTCACCTCTCATCCTCCGTCACTCCAAGGAGAAAAGGCCAAGTTCACTCAAGCTATTCTCATAAGGCATGCTCTCCAATCAAGGCAACATCCTTGCAAATGTCCTCTGCACCCTTTCTATAGTTTCCACATCCTTCCTGTAGTGAGGTGACCAGAACTGAGCACAGTACTCCAAGTGCGGTCTGACCAGGGTCCTATACAGCTGCAACATTTACTGAGTATGGCCACAAGAAAGCGAATCTCAGGGCTGTATATGGTGTCATATATGTACTTCGATAATAATTTAACTTTGAAGATTGGAACTTTGACCATGTTCTTGCTTTTTGTTTAGATTTTGAATTTACACAACAATCTGCTTTTATCTCCCTCAAGTGTGCTCACTGAGAAATATTTATCATCACTTCTAATTGAACATCCATTCACACAGTACAAATCCTTAATGATCATCTTTAAATGTGGCATACACATTTCCATGTGTGTCATTTGAACATTGCAAATGTAGCTAATTGTGCTACCTGAATCTCAAGGGTAGTCGATCCAATGTAACAGGGCCACTTACACTGCAGAAGATTTAAAAGCTTTCTGTTATGTGTTAGTATAATAAATTGATCTGAAGAAATATTACTCTAACAGATATCAGTTCAATCTTGTTTGTTAGTGGAACTTTAGCTCCACCCTCTGGCAATGATTTTTACTGAGCTGCAATGATAGATGGTTTTGACTTCATGGTTTAAAGGAAACTGCGATAAAATCTGAAATTTGTAAGCTCCATTTGGCATTTTGCTTGCTATAACATCGAAAGCAAAAAAACTCATTTCCTGGAGTTGTTTTAAACAACATGTTTAACTGAGGGGGCATTGCAGAGAATAGAATTATCTAGATTCATATATTTATTGTGCTCTGTGACAGGAATGGTTGGTGATGATACTCGGTGCTCTTCCTGTGAATCTTTACAGCTTTTCACATTCAGCATGAGCAAAAAACTGTCTGCACAACAGCTACACAACATGTGTTATAATTCTTTGACATATAAAGGGAAAATGAACAGAGAGCACACATCTCCATCAAAGAAGTACTATTTATTCACTCCACTCTTTAAGAAAGGCAAAAGGCAGCAGAAAGGAAATTATAGACCAGTTAGCCTGACTTCAGTTGTTGGGAAGATGTTGGAGTCAATTGTTAAGGATGAGGTTATGGAGTACCTGGTGACACAGAACAAGATAGGACAAAGTCAGCATGATTCCCATAAAGGAAAATCTTGCCTGACAAACCAGTTGGAGTTCTTTGAGGAGATTACACATAAGATAGATAAAGGGGGTGTAGTGAATGTTGTATATTTGGACTTTCAGAAGGCCTTTGACAAGGTGCCACATATGAAGCTACTTACCTAGTTAAGCGCCAATGATATTAGTGAAAAGTTACCGGCATGGTAAGAGCATTGGCTGGTTGGTAGGAGGCAGTGAGTGGGACTAAAAGGATCCTTTTCTGATTGGCTACCAGTGACTAGTGGTGTTCCACAGGGGGTCGGTGTTGGGACCACTTTTTTATGCTGTATATCAATGAATTAAATGATGGAATAGATAGCTTGGTTGCCAAGTTTGCAGATGATATGATGATTGGTAGAAGGGCAGGTAGTGTTCAGGAAACAGGTAGGCTGCAGAGAGATGGATTAGGAGAAAGGGCAAGATAGTGGCAAATGAAATACAATGTTGGAAAATGCATGGTCATGCACTTTGGTAGTAGAAATAAATGTGCAGACTATTTTCTAAATTGGGAGAAAATCCAAAAATCTGAGACGCAAAAGGCTTGGGAGTCCTTGTGCAGAACACCCTAAAGGTTAGCTTGCAGGTAGAGTCGGTGGTGAGGAATGCAAATGCAATATTAGTATTCATTTTAAAATGTCTAGAATACAAGAGCAGGGATGTGATGCTGAGGCTTTATAAGGAACTGATGAGGCCTCACCTGTTGTGAACAATTTTGGGCTCCTCATCGAAGAAAAGATAGAAACACAGAAACATAGAAAACCTACAGGACAATACTGCCCCTTCTGCCCACAAAGCAGTGTCGAATATGTACTTACTTTAGAAATTACCCAGGGTTACCCATTGCCCTCTATTTTCCTAAGCTCTAAGTATCTATCTAGGAGTCTCTTTAAAGACCCAATCGTATCTGCCTCCACCACCGTCGCCGGCAGCCCATTCCACGCACTCACCGCTCTCTGCGTAAAAACTTACCCCGACATCTCCTCTGTACCTACTTCCAGGCACCTTAAAACTGTGCTCTCTCAAGTTAGTTATTTCAGCCCTGGGAAAAAGCCTCTGACTATCCACATGATCAATGCCTCTCATCACGGTGTGCGGGCATTGGAGTGGGTTCAGAGGAGGTTCACAAGGACGATTCCAGGAAGTAAAGGGTTAACATACATGGAACATTTGATGACTCTGGGTCTGTACTCACTAGAATTTAGAAGGATGAGGGGCATCTCATTGAAACCTTTTGAATTTTGATAGGCCTACACAGAGTAGATGTGAAAAGGATGTTTCCCAGGGTGGTGTAGTCAATGATAAGAGGGCACAGCCTCAGGATAGAGGGGTGTCTATTTAAAAGATAGATGCAGAGAAATTTCTTTAGCCGTAGGGTGGTGAATTTTGGGAATTTATTATCACAGGCAGCTGTGGAGGCCAGGTCGTTAGGTTTACCCAGTCAGAGGGGGGAAAGCGAAGGTAAGCAGACAGGTAGTGCAGAGCACCCCTGTAGCCATTCCCCTGAATAATAAGTTGACCATCCTGGATACTGTTGGTGGGGATGACTGACCAGGTGTGAGCCATGGTGGCAGGGCCTCCGGCACTGAGCCTGACCCAATGGTGCAGAAAGGTGGGACGGAGAAGAGGAGAGCTGTCATCATTGGAGACTCTATAGTCAGGGGAGCAGACAGAAGATTTGTGGATATGAGAAGGACACCCACATGGTTTGTTGCCTCCCGGGTGCCAAGGTCCGGGATGTCTCTGACCGGGTGCACGACATCCTGGTACGAGAGGGAAAGCAACCAGAAGTCATGATACATGTTGGGACCAACAACATAGGCAGGAAGAGGTATGAGGTCCTGAAGTGTGAGTTTCGGGAACTAGGCAGAAGGCTGAAGAACAGGACCACAAGGGTGACGTTCTCAGGATTGCTGCCATTGCTACATGACAGTGATGATAAGAATTGGAGGAGATGGCAGTTGAATGCGTGGCTGAGGAGTTGGTGCAGGGGGCAGGGTTTTAGATTTTTGGATCATTGGGATCTCTTCTGGGGAAAGTGGGATCTGTACAGATTGGATGGGTTGCACCTGAACTCGAGGGGGAGCAATATCCTTGCAGGTAGGTTTGCTAGCATGGTTCGGGAGGGTTTAATCTAATTTGCAAGGGGGATGGGACCCAGAGCGATAGAGCAGTGAAAGAAATGCATGGAGTAAAGCCAGATCTAACATATAGGGAGGCTTTGAGGAAAGAGAAGCAGAATAAAGGGTGTAAAGACAGCAAGGTAGAAGGGCTGAAATGTGTGTACCTCAATGCAAGAAGCATCAGGAACAAAGGTGATGAACTGAGAGCTTGGATACTTACATGGAATTATGATGTAGTGGCCATTACAGAGATTTGGCTGGCACCAGGGTAGGAATAGATTCTCAATATTCCCGGATTTCAGTGCTTTAAAAGGGATAGAGATGGAGGAAAAAGGGGAGGAGGGGTGGCATTACTGGTCAGGGATACTATTACAGCTACAGAAAGGGTGGGTAATGTAGCAGGATCCTCTTTTGAGTCAGCATGGGTGGAAGTCAGGAACAGGAAGGGAGCAGTTACTCTATTGGGGATATTCTATATGCCCCCTGGTAGCAGCAGAGATACAGAGGAGTAGATTGGGAGGCAGATTTTGGAAAGGTGCAAAAATAACGGGGTTGTTATCATGGGTGAAGTTAACTTCCCCAATATTGATTGGCACCTGATTAGTTCCAAGGGTTTAGATGGGGCAGAGTTTGTTAAGTGTGTCCAGGATGGATTCCTGTCACAGTGTGTGGACAGGCCGACCAGGGGGAATGCCATACTAGATCTAGTACTAGGTAATGTACCGGGTCAGGTGACAGATCTCTCAGTGGGTGAGCATCTGGGGGACAGTGACCTCCGCTCCCTGGCCTTTACCATTGTCATGGTAAAGGATAGAATCAGAGAGGACAGGAAAATTTTTAATTGGGGAAGGGCAAATTATGAGGCTATAAGGCTAGAACTTGCGGGTGTGAATTGGGATGATGTTTTTGCAGGGAAATGTACTATGGACATGTGGTCGATGTTTTGAGATCTCTTGCAGGATGTTAGGGATAAATTTGTCCCGGTGCGGAAGATAAAGAATGGTAGGGTGAAGGAACCATGGGTGACAAGTGAGGTGGAAAATCTAGTCAGGTGGAAGAAGGCAGCATACATGAGGTTTAGGAAGCAAGGATCAGATGGGTCTATTGAGGAATATAGGGTAACAAGAAAGGAGCTTAAGAAGGGGCTGAGAAGAGCAAGAAGGGGACATGAGAAGGCCTTGGTGAGTAGGGTAAAGGAAAACCCCAAGGCATTCTTCAATTATGTGAAGAAAAAAAGGATAACAGGAGTGAAGGTAGGACTGATTAGAGATAAAGGTGGGAAGATGTGCCTGGAGGCTGTGGAAGTGAGCGAGGTCCTCAAGGAATACTTCTCTTCGGTATTCACCAATGAGAGGGAACTTGATGATGGTGAGGACAATATGAGTGAGGTTGATGTTCTGGAGCATGTTGATATTAAGGGAGAGGAGGTGTTGGGGTTTTTAAAATACATTAGGACAGATAAGTCCCTGGGGCCTGATGGAATATGCCCCAGGCTGCTGCAGGAGTCGAGGGAAGAGATTGCTGAGCCTCTGGCTAGGATCTTTATGTCTTTGTTGTCCACGGGAATGGCACCGGAGGATTGGAGGGAGGCCAATGTTGTCCCCATGTTCAAAAAAGGTAGTAAGGATAGTCCGGGTAATTACAGACCAGTGAGCCTTACGTCTGTGGTGGGAAAGCTGTTGGAAAAGATTCTTAGAGATAGGATCTATAGGCATTTAGAGAATCATGGTCTGATCAAGGACAGTCAGCATGGCTTTGTGAAGAGCAGATCGTGTCTAACAAGCCTGATAGAATTCTTTAAGGAGGTGACCAGGCATGTAGATGAGGGTAGTGCAGTGGATGTGATCTATATAGATTTTAGTAAGGCATTTGACAAGGCATTCCACATGGTAGGCTTATTCAGAAAGTCAGAAGGCATGGGATCCAGGGAAGTTTGGCCAGGTGGATTCAGAATTGGCTTGCTTGCAAAAGGCAGAGGGTCGTGGTGGAGGGAGTACATTCAGATTGGAGGATTGTGACTAGTGGTGTCCCACAAGGATCTGTTCTGGGACCTCTACTTATTGTGATTTTTATTAATGACCTGGATGTGGGGGTAGAAGGCTGGGTTGGCAAGTTTGCAGATGACACAAAGGTTGGTGGTGTTGTAGATATTTGTAGAGGATTGTCAAAGATTGCAGAGAAACATTGATAGGATGCAGAAGTGGGCCGAGAAGTGGCAGATGGAGTTCAACCCGGAGAAATGTGAGGTGGTACACTTTGAAAGGACAAACTCCAAGACAGAGTACAAAGTAAATGGCAGGATACTTGGTGGTGTGGAGGAGCAGAGGGATCTGGGGGTACATGTCCACAGATCCCTGAAAGTTGCCTCACAGGTGGATAGGGTAGTTAAGAAAGCTTATGGGGTGTTAGTTTTCATAAGTGGAGGGATAGAGTTTAAGAGTCGCGAGGTAATGATGCAGCTCTATAAAACTCTGGTTAGGCCACACTTGGAGTACTGTGTCCAGTTCTGGTCGCCTCACTATAGGAAGGATGTGGAAGCATTGGAAAGGGTACAGAGGAGATTTACCAGGATGCTGCCTGGTTTAGAGAGTATGGATTATGATCAGAGATTAAGAGAGCTAGGGCTTTACTCTTTGGAGAGAAGGAGGATGAGAGGCGACATGATAGAAGTGTACAAGATAATAAGAGGAATAGATAGAGTGGATAGCCAGCGCCTCTTCCCCAGGGCACCATTGCTCAATCCAAGAGGACATGGCTTTCAGGTAAGGGGTGGGAAGTTCAAGGAGGATATTAGAGGAAGGTTTTTTACTCAGAGTGGTTGGTGCTTGGAATGCACTGCCTGATTCAGTGGTGGAGGCAGATACACTAGTGAAGTTTAAGAGACTACTAGACAGGTATATGGAGGAATTTAAGTTGGGGGTTATATGGGAGGCAGGGTTTGAGGGTCAGTACAATATTGTGGGCCGAAGGGCCTGTACTGTGCTGTACTATTCTATGTTCTATGTTATTTAAGGCAGAGCTTGATCGGTTCTTGATTGAACCCAGTATCAAAGGTTATGTGGAGAAGATTTGGGAGTGGGGCTGAGGAGGATAAAAAAGATCAGACATGATTGATGACAGAGCAGACTCAGTGGGTCAAGTGGCCTAATTCCGCTCCTATGTCTTGTGGTCTAATGATCTAATTCTAATCTGGATCAGATTGCAGGCAAAATAGAAGAAATAAAACTTGTCTTGGAAACAACTCAAAGCAGGTATTATTTCATCATTGCTCAGTAACAAAGAATGCTGCAGAGCTGATCAAGTTTTGCTTCATTAGCAATTTGCTATCACCTTAAAATAAAGACTAAAAAAAACACTATGATTACCAAAAGAAATTACCTTCCTTTGTAGAAATTACTAGTCTGCTATAAAAATAGAAACTGTGCCCTTCAAATAATTATTTCTGCTACTCTTAATAATAGTTTAATATTAATGTAAAATCAATTTTTTATCATTTTACAGAAGGTGCTTGTCGTTGCAAAAAGCTATTAAATCCACTTGTCACAATCATGATCAGCATTTAGCTGTTACAATAGTTCATAAGCATAACTTTTAACTGAACAAGTATCAATCAAAGAAACAATGGTTTGAAGAACATAAGAAACTAAAGGATATAGTCAGAAAATAATGCTATAAATTATTAGTGGTTATTTATCATATGGGTTTTATTTAGTGAAAATAATGCAAATACGGTAACATTTACTTGGTCATTTATTTTTATGTGATTTTAACAAGAACAGCTGGACCTTAATTCTTCTGATTCTTACTACTTGCATGGTAATATTCATACGCAATTATAACTGTTTTATGTAGAAGTTGCAATTGGAATATGTTTCACTTTTTAATGAAGCCCTCTTTTTAAATAAAGATGGCAGACATGAGTCTTGGATGAGGCTACCATAAACTGAATAAGTTGTCAAGTGACTTAAGAATTACTCATGATCAATTTGAGTTTGTTCACAGTTCAAATTCAGCATTGGTTCAGTGATTTCTCATCAGAAATGCAAAATGATAGTCATTGTATTATGTTAAAACTAGATTGTAAAAGGCTCAAGAAATATTTTTAAACTTATATGACTTCATGGTGTATGTTTGGACAGCAATATTCTCCCCTGCTGACTATCTAAAGATCCAATTTTCTAAGGATTGGCTTTGCGTGTCTCTTTCACACATATTATTGCACAATATTGCACATTGGTAAATTCTTATTGTGTATTTTATTATTCTATACTTTATTATTACTCAATTTTATTATTGTATTTATTATTATTAGAAACATAGAAAATCTACAGCACAAAACAGACCCTTCAGCCCACGATGCTGTGCCGAACATGTACTTACTTTAGAAATTACCTAGGGTTACCCATAACCTTCTATTTTTCTAAGCTCCATGTACCTATCCAAGAGTCTCTTAAAATATCCTATCATATCCGCCTCCACCACCATTGCTGGCAGCCCATTCCATGCACTCACCACTCTCTGTGAAAAAAAAGTACCCCTGATATCGCACCTGTACCTATTTCCAGGCACCTTAAAACTGTGCCCTCATGTGTTAGCCATTTCAGCCCTGGGTAAAAGCCTTTGACTATCCATACGATCAATGCCTCTCATCGTCACCTTTCATCCTCCATCACTCCAATGAGAAAAGGCCAAGTTCACTCAACCTATTCTCATAGGCCATGCTCCCCAATCCAGGCAACATCCTTGTAAATCTCCTCGGCACCCTTTCTATAGTTTCCACATCCTTCCTGTAGTGAGGTGACCAGAACTGAGCACAGTACTCCAAGTGGGATCTGACCAAGGTCCTATAAAGCTGCAACATTACTTCTCAGCTCTTAAACTCAATCCCATGATTAATGAAGGCCAATGCACCGTATGCCTTCTTAACCACACAGGTCAACCTGCGTAGCAGAGTGTCCTATAAACTCAGACCCCAAAATCTCTCTGATTCTCCACACTGCCAAGAGTCCTACTATTAATACTATATTCTGCCATCATATTTGACCGACGAAAATGAAACACATCACACTTATCTGGGTTGACCCTATCTGCCATTTCTCAACCCAGTTTTGCATCCTATCAATTTCCTGCTGTAACCTCTGACAGCCCTCCACACTATTCACAACACCCCCAACCTTTGTGTCATCAGCAAATTTACTAACCCATTATTGCTAAATATGTTTTAAATGTTGCTAATGTAAGTAAATCATTTCCCACTTGAGATCAATAAAGTACTTATTACTATTATTCAATAGTGCTTTCAAGAGCATCAAAAATAAGCTTAATATAAATGAAATACTGCTTAAGTGCAGTCATTGTTTTAGTGTTAACACAACAACTACCAATCTATGCACAGCAAGCTCCCACAAACAGTACTGTGATAATGACTAGATATTTTGTTTTATTAATGTTGACTGATATGTAAATCCTATCTGGGGGTGTGACAGTGAATAATAGACCACTAAACAAATGCCTGAGCTATTGACTTCAAAACTGGAGATTAAATTCTACCATGGCAAATGGGGCATTTAGTAAATACATTTTATTTCAAGAAAAACTATTACTTGTAATTGTAATAACAAAATAACTGGATTATCATCAAAATAAGCTTGGTTTTTTAAATCTCCTTCAGGGATATAAACCCACTGGCCTTACCTTTTCAGGACAAGATACAGCTTCAAATTCGTGAATGTTATCGACTCTTAACTTCCCTCTGAAATGGCTGAAATTTAAGAAACAGTAAGGGCTAAAATCTGTAACTGCTTGCAATGAGGTTCATAGTTCATGAATAATCAAGAAAGGTTATGTCTCTTGCTAATCTTTAAAGTTGTGTCATTGAGTTTTTTGCCTCTACCTGAGAGTACAGGCTTAAGACCTTAAGATTCAGGAGCAGAAATGGGCCATTCAACCCCTCATCTCTGCTCTACTATTTCATCATGTTTGATTGATTATCCCTCTCAACCCAATTCTCCTGTCTTCTCCCTGTAACATTTAACACCATTACTGATCAAGAATCTATCATACCCTGCTTTAAGTACACCCAATGACTTGGCCTCCACAGTCACCTGAGGCAAAGAATTCCGTAGATTCATCACCCTCTGGTGTCCTCTGGGGGGCATAGCTTATCCTGATTTTTGAAAGTTGCTTTGTTGTGATTGGTTAGTTTGGAAACTTCTGCTGTTTTCCCATTGGTTAGCCACCTGGTCTCCAGTTTCAAGTACAATGAATATATAGAGAGCACATATGGGAGGTTCTCCCTTTCTTCCTCTCTCCCTCCCGCCTTTTGCTTAAGGCAAGTGGTGCAAATGACCATTGGGAAGGTATGCTCTGCACATGCTTTTAACTAAATATACTTGTTGAATGTTCTACTTTGTAGTGTCTGTAACTTGGGAGCATGAATGGTTGGTCAAATTTCTAGTGTTTGTAAATAAATGATTAATATACTTACTCACAGTCAATGTTTTCTATCTCACTTGCTAGACCCATGAACCTAATTCAACATTACATCTGGCTAAAGAAATTATTCCTCATCTCTGTTCTAAATTGATGTCCTTCTATTCTGTGGCTATCCCCTCAGGTCCTATACATATCCTCTCCATGTCCACTTTAGGGAATTCCCAAGTCACATTGAACCTCTGATTTCTGAATTTTCTCCCCGTTTGGAAAATAGCCTAGCCTTTATTCCTCCTACCAAAGTGGATGAGCATGAACTTCCTTACTTTGTATTCAATTTTCCACTCCTTTGCCCATTCTCCTAAATTGTCTAAGTACTCTTGCAGACTCCCTTCTTCCTCAACACTACCTGACCTCCTCCTTAGCTTTGTATCATCCACAAACTTGGCCACAAAGCCATCATTTCCATCATCCAAATGATTGACATGTGAAAAGAAGTGGTCCCATCACCAACCCCTGTGGAACATCACTAGTCACCAGCAGTCAACCAGAAAAGGCCTGGTTATTCCCAGTCTTTTAGATTAGACTTAGTTTAGATTTTTAAGCTCATGTCCCAAGAGAAGAAATGAAGTCCACAGTATCGAAGCTCTTGGGCAAGAGAACTGCCATCTAAGTCACAGCTAACAGTTTCAATCATTCTTGTAGGAAGTTATTTTCTAAACAGGTGAATTTAGGCTCCAAAGAAACAAAAACTTATCAGTGTAAATAATATTTTTCCTGGTTGGAAACCAAATTGTAATTTTCATTTCCAGGTTTACCTCACATCAGTTGTTACAGCACAAATGTAGCCTGCATATAGCAGCAACATACAGGAATACGTTGCCTGGATTGTCTTTTGGAAATTCCCCTTCATTAGTGTGGGTAATCATGATTCTACTATCAATCATATTTAAGTAACATTTTGTTAAATATGCATTAGTTTGTAAGGAATTTTTGTTACCAAATTTCATTTTCACTCTTTCTGAAATCATATTCCCTATCATTGCTATACAACACATAAAAATATTTCGATCACTTATTATTGAAATCACCATTAGCATCTATGAAGAATACATTGGCACCTGGTCTTGGTAATCTGTTATTATATATGATGTGCTTACAAGAACTGTTTTTAAAAAGGGGTTGTAAGTGTGGTAGGACACAATAGAAGCACCACCTGACTGCCATATTTAACAATCATCTGTGTAATTTCTGCTGGGCAACCAATGATAAAGTTGGCCCATAAGTGTTTTGAAGTAATACCATTTTTAAGTACTTGTGGATAGCTGTAACAAGGGAACTATGTAATATTCATCCATATTTCCTCCAGGAGTTTGAGCTGCTCAGAAGGCAGATAAGTATTACTGTGAATTGCATACAACCTTGAGTGGAGAATCAAATAAGGAAGTCTGACTTTCGTTCTTTTTGTTGAATTAGACTAGATTTGTAGTTGCAGTTAGAAGTTGAATTAGTGCTGTAGTTAAGTGTTAAGATTTATATGTTCTTTTAGCTAAGATTTAAATAGAGTTACTTAATCAAACTACTTGCGAAGTTGTATCTTTCATTGCCAACTCAGTAGCTGTAGAGGAATCAAAAGTAAACTGAGCTCTGTTTTGAGACAGGCATTACATTGTAGATTTCAAGATGTTGCAAGGAGTGAAACAACATTAGCTCAAAGTACAAAGTAGGAGGCAGTCATTTAAAATCAAAGTGGATAGGAACTTTTCTGAAGAGTCTGAATCTTTGAGAGCGCTTAAAGAAATGGATATTTCAGAATCAGGTTTATTATCACTGGCATGTGTCATGAAATTTGTTAACTTAGCAGCAGCAGTTCAATATGATACATGGTAATATAAAAAGAATAAATAAATCAATTACAGTAAGTATACAAGTATATATTGAATAGGTAATAGTGCAAAAACAGAAGTAATATATATTTTTTTTGAAGTGAGGTAGTGTTCATGGGTTCAATGTCCAATTAGGAATCAAATGGTCGAGGAGAAGAACCCGTTCCTGATTTGTTGACTGTGTGCCATCAGGCACACAGTACCTCTATCCTGATGGTAATGATGCCCTGGGTGATGGGGGGTCCTTAATAATGGACGTTGCTTTTCTGAAGCACTGCTCCTTGAAGATGTCTTGGGTGCTACTGAGGCTTGTACCCCAAATGGAGCTGACTAATTTTATGATGTACTGTAGCTTCTTTTGGTCCTGTGTAGTAGGCACCACCACCATACCTGACAGTAATGCAACTTGTCAGAATGCTCTCCATGGTATATCTATAGAAATTTTTGAGAGTTTTATTTGACAAACCAAATCTTTTCAAACTCCTAATGAAATATATCTGCTGTTTTGCCTTCTTTATAACTGCATTGATATGTTGGGACCAGGTTAGATCCTCAGGGATTTTGACACCCAGGAACTTGAAATTGGTCACTCTCTCCACTCCTGATCCCTCTGAGGATCGGTTTATGTTCCCCCGTTCTACCTTTCTTGAAGTCCACAATCAGCTCTTCCATCCTACTGACATTAAATGCAAGGTTGTTTTGAAGGATCAAGGTTGTTTTGTTTTGAAAGATCAGAGGATCGAGGGTTGTGGTAACTGATACAGAAGAGGAGAGAAGACTAAGTGCAGATCAATCATGATGGAACGGTGGAGCAGACTTGAGTGACTGCAGGGCATAATCTTGCTTCTATTTACTTATGTTCATTTGTGTTTTGACATTGCATGACCAATAATTTGATCATTGTTTCCTGGTTGCAATCCAGTACTGCATTGTCTTGAATCCATTTCAGGAAATGTGACAACTCTAATCTTTGCACTTTACAGGTGTATTTGGGGTATTTTATTCCCTTGGTAATCTTTGAAAATCCGTCAATTGTCAATTTGAATAAAGAAGAAACAGGAGTGAAAACCTAAATAATTAGTTTGGCCAGGCTCATGAAAAAGCTACAACAGAGTTTTAATGGAAATCAGTGAAGAGGCTAGAATAGTTAGAAGTATAACAGATTTGCAATGTAAATGTATAAGAATTAAGTAAAAGATAGAGCTCAATGGAAGATAAGATGAGATGTGTGTTTGTATTCAAGCACTAAAATCTAGTAATTGTGAATATTATTTAAGGGAAGGGCTCCAATGATGAATAAATACTGTATATTAAAAATTACTGTGATGCAGAACAAATAAATCTACCAAGCTATACAATTAAATGAACATTTTTAAAAAAAATATATGCCAAATATTGAAATATATATTTACATTAAATATAACAGATTCTTTTCAAATAGATGGAAAAGCTATCAAATGAACACAAGTATATTGATTTACAATGCTTGATTTTAGTTATCCTGGGTTGGT
Organism: Mobula hypostoma; assembly: GCF_963921235.1. NCBI lineage: Eukaryota > Metazoa > Chordata > Chondrichthyes > Myliobatiformes > Myliobatidae > Mobula > Mobula hypostoma. Next base: position 29,097,882 of record NC_086107.1, on the reverse strand, counting down.
CTCTGATTTGTTTATATTTATATTGAAAGAGTGATGATATTGGCTATGCTGTAGGTATGGACTAATGTGTCCCTAGGAAAAAGTGGAGCACTGTGGGTGAAAATATTATCTGTACTAGATAATAAGAGTGGAGCCCATTACAATGAGCAGCATTCTTGCCAACAGATCTGCCCTAGGGTGGTTCTTCAGAACTTCCATCCATCTGTTCTTAAATTAATTGTGGTCATGCATCATTAGATTGGTATTTCTTTCCCCCAGTGAAAAGAACATTGTATTTGTAGTTATTACCTTTTTGTTTTGTTTGCCTTTTCTCCTCATTTCCTCCAGTGGGATATGATTACAATTAGTCATTTACCATGTAATGGGAAAGAACACTATTTGGCCAATCTGCTAGTGACAGCATTTCAAAATTAGTTCCACTTTTTCACTCTTTCATTTTAACCCTAATAATCTTTCCCTCTTAATTTACATCCATGACCCTTTTTTTATATTATTAATCAGCACCAACCCTTCAGGTAGTGTAGTCGCAACCTTAATACTTTAAAAATAAAATCCACCTGGAAACTCACCCCCAACTTGGAATGCTAATTCACACTGTTCACAATAAAGTACTATTTATTGTACTTTATTTCCAAATATGGTTCCATTAACCTCTCTACTACCAACTTCCCCATTAGCTCCCTTCTCCATAGCAATTACCTGACGCTAACCAAACTAATTACAGCTTTGCTATTGGTTGACTCCGAGATTCCATCCTATCATCAAGGCTACCTACCTCTATTTCTTTACCATCATAAGCTTTGTCCTAGCAGCTAGTTCCCAGCCTCATGTGGCCTGCTGAAACCCGCTGATTTGTTACATTTAACATTGACAGGGCAAGGACATGGCAGACGTCATCCACATTAGAATAATAAAATTAAAGTAGAATAGTTTTTCAGTGGTGAGAAATTGAAAGGTGTTGGTGTTCAAAGGGTTCTGGATAGTCTATAAATTAATATGCAGGTTCAGTAGGCAATTAAGAAGGCAAATTGTATGTTGAATTGAGTATCTGAACAGATGATTGAAGACACCTTACTTCAATTAGATAGAGCTCTGCTGACTTTGCACTTGGAATATTGTGTATGGACTTGTCTCCCTAAGGAAACAATGCTTTTGATGGTAGGAGTGCAGAGAAGGTACGCAGATTGATCACAAACAAAAGAAAATCTGTGAATACAGGAAACCCAAGAAACACGCACAAAATGTTGGAGAAACTCAACAGGCCAGGCAGCATGATTATTATCTCTGAAGAAGATGGCAGAGTTTGTCATCAAAACGTCAGTTACAGTCAATAGCTATACCCGGCTGGAAGCCGGAGAAGAGTTAATTTGGTACTATATTTTACAGATTGAGAAGTGATTTAATCTAATTGAAATGTCAAAAAGTCATATGGGCTCAAAGCAGGATTGATATTTCTTCCATGGGATGCCCAGAACAAAGGGGCACAGTCTCAAACTATGACGTTAGCCATTAAAGTTCAATTTGGGAGCAAACTTGCTTCCCACAGGGAGAATAAAGTTTTGACTAGCAAATAGTCAGTGGAGGCTTAGTCACTGAGTATATATTAAAATAGAGATTAAAGAATTTTAGATATTTATGGAATCAAAATAAATGAAGTCAGTGCAAGAAAATGGTGTTGAGGCAAAAGATCAACAATGTTCTTATTGAATATCCTTCTTTCCCTTGCTTCGTTGTTCTTATTTATGTTTTTCTTACAGTGCCCTCCTAGGCATCTTACATAATTCCCATCATAACACTCCCTGCACTACTTCCCCATTCTTTAAAACAAGAATTGAAAGTTACATCTTCATCCAAACATTTGGTGATCTAACCTAACCCCATGGTGTACTAGTGGCAGATGTTGTTCATAGCACGCCTGAAATCTACCATGTGCTATTGCACTGTACTAATGGTACAATATCTGTGCAAATGTTTTATTTTCCCATATTGAAGAAGGACAGCAACATTTACAACCCTCTGATGGAGACTTAGATGTATTAACCTTTCATCAGTCATTAGTAAAGGAGCAAGGAGAGAGATCAGACAAATGTTATTTTAATGCAGAGATAGATAACTTGATATGACACAATACTGAAAGTAGAATTTTGTTAATATTCATTCAAGGGATGTGCATGTCGCAGGCTGGGCCAGTACTTAATTGGATAACATGGATGAAAATGAAACATCTCAAGAGTTCGTGGAGAAGAGTAATTGAATGCCAAAATGTGGGTTGTACTTATTTTGAATCAGGGCATCAAATGTAATGGATTGTTTTGAGCTATAAGATTCTAATATTTCTTCATTTCTTTGTAATGTTATTCATGACAGCAGCATAAGTACAAAGTCATACAGGAATAGATTAATTGCTATTTCTTTCCAGCCCATTCCTGACTGCTAGGTTGAATGTACACAATCCAGGCATTCCCCTATTTGAGAGTTGCAGGCGCGTGATTTTTCCAGACATTCTCATGACAAATGTGGTGAAGGATCATTTATTTTATTATATTTATTCAGGGATAAGGCACAGAAAAGACCTAACAACCTCTGCTGCCTAGCAACCCACCTATATAATCCTAGAAAATTTACAATCAGCTATTAGCCTACAATTGGTACATCTTTGGACTGTGGGAAGAAACCGGAGCACCCAATGGAAACTAACGCGGCCACCTGGAGAACATACAAACTCTTTACAGACGGGACTGGAATTGAACTCTGAGCTCTGATGCCCCAAGCTGTAATACTGTTGCACTTACCACTACGCTACCTTGGCACCCCATAATCTTTCACACTGGCAGCAATTATCATTCAGATATTGGTATTACAGAGTGACTAAATTGACTTTACCCGAGTCCTTCTCAAAATCAGTTCCCCAATGGTGTGGGAATAGGACAATGTGGGGATGGGAAGGTGAAAGGGGTGGATAGGTGGGGAATAGATCCTACACTCACATCCTCAATCTTATTTGCAGGAAAGTACCTCCTTTCTCCTGGGTAAACATTAGGAATCCCTGGATACTGAACAGAGCCTAATACAGCATCATATATTTCCTTACCATCAACTCTGTGCCTGGTTCCAGGAAATTAATATTCCTTAACCTCAAATTACAGGGAAAATTTGTCTGGCTTGAATGAAACAAGGGCTGCCAATCTACATGTAAAATCCTATTTTATGCCAATTACACAGGGTGATCGCAGTGCTTGGACAGGGCCATTAGCAAAAGACTCCTGATGAGCCATAGATAAAGCACTAGTCAATTGCAAAACACTTGAAATCATGCACTCATTATAAGAAAGTTCACCGAGCCAAGAGCAGAACAACTGAAATAATGTGTGCAATTCTTAAATTTCAGCTTCCCTGCCAGAACACATCAACACTTTCTCTGCAGCATGTTCTTCAAAAGACATGCAAAGTATTCTGTGTGTCGCTTCTTTCATAATTTAACTGTCAGCTCAGATCTGCAGCACAAAAAGATGCATTCTGATTATGAAGAGAACAGAACTTAAATAACCGATTTTGTCATTCTGCCCAAACATAAACGAAACAAATTTGGACAAATTGCCTTTATGTTTCTTCAGTTTGTGCCCTGTGATTTTATACCTTAAGCATTTTGACTTTTTTACATCAAAAAAGTGCCGCAGAAATAAATAAACTCAGTAAGAAGCATCATTGGTCAAACATTTAACATGCACAATATACCATTCTAAAGAATGCAACAAGCAAAGTAGAACATTCCCATTAGCAGAAAAGGAACCATAAGAAGCCATGGTAATGGATGAATGGTCATTGATGGAAACTATGAACGTTTTAGTCAGCTTTATGGTCAAAACATTATTTAAACGATTGCTAACTCCAAACTTCAAAGCTACAGTTGGCTGAAAGTTTGTACCATTGCTGACGCTTAAGGAAAATGCTGAAACACTGACAGCTAAGTTCAATGAAGTGATGACAGAAACAGCTAATGAGATACTTGAAAAACACCACTGGAAATTAAACCCTGGGTAACAGAGAGCTCCTGGAAATGTGTGACACTAGAAGAGACCTGAAGAAAACTATGAGCACAACAACAGGGGCTGTAGTGTACAGAGAGATCAGCATCAAGATCAGGAAAAACATGATTAAGGCCAAGGAAGATTGGATTGAGAGGTAGTGTACAGGGACAGAAGATAGCCTGAACAAGGACAACAGCAGGCAAGCATTTCAAATTGTGAAAGTCCTCACTAAACAGAGACAATCACGAGTCAGCACCATTCGAGACAAAGAAGGAAACTGTCTCACAGAAGGTGAAGATATTCTGAACAGACGAATTGAATATTGTTCAGACCTTTACACCTATCTGACCCAAGGAGACCCCAGCATACTCGCAAGCCGATCTTATGGCTGCAGAATTGAAAATTATTGTCTTTTGACAAGTCCTGGCTTATGAGGGGATCAGCAGTCAATGATTTATGCTGAGACCCTTCATCGGAACTGCAAAGGAAGGGACCAGAGGCCAGAAATAGGAAGTGAGAGAAGAGAATGAAGTAAAAAGCTGGGAGGTGATAGGTGGAAGAGTTAAGGGGCTAAAGCAGGAGGGGAACCAGAGGGACATGATGGCCAGGTGAGGAGAAGACAAAGTGTGAGAGGGTAACCAGAAGGTGAAAAAGTGAAATCAAAAAAAGAGTAAGAGTTGGTGGAGGGCGGGGGGTAAGAAAGCTCATATGAACTGTGCTAAATTCGCATTAATAATGAAAATGTGGTATCCAAATAACAGGCGTTATTTTTCCAACGCCAGTGCCACATTTACTGTTGATTCATATAATCTTTCTGTCACATGCACCTGGCATACTACTTCATCAGGTAGCTGTGGAAACTCTCCTGAGAGTCAGTCAGAGACATTTTTGTAATCAGTCAGTCCCTTCCGCCACACCCTAGAATTAAACTCCCAATTCGTATTTAATATTATTTGTCCCATCTGAGCATATACTTAAAGTTAATCACAACAATATATTTACTTAGTACGGTTGGTAAGTCATTATTTTTAAAATTGGAGTACATTGACATATTAGAATCATTTTAGATAACAAATTTTGATGTAAAGCTCAGACATGTGAGCAAAAAAAAGGCTATGAATCCTACCTTTGAATCTGCATTTTCACTCCATTCCTAGCCTTGCTCAGGAATCTCCTTATCATATCATTCTTTATTTTTTTCTTCCATAATTGAAAAATAATTCCCAAAATGAAAGGAATTAGAATATGACAAAGGGAAATTGATTTATGCTCGCTGTATGCCCATGGGGCTACTGTACAAGTATCGTAGAAAAGCTGAAGAGAAGTGGAATAGGGAAGCTCCTCACTTTAGATAAAAGGGAGAGGGACCCTGGATAGAAAACATGAGAGAGGTATGATCATGGACTTCATTCATGGATTTCTGCCAATAGTTTCTCCTTTCTGAGAGAAATATCAACACGGCCGGCTGGCGGTGTAGTGGCATCAACACCGGACCTCAAGTCAGATAGTCCTGAGTTCTAATCCGGCCAGGTCCCACCCTGATTAGCAGCAGTATCTGCACGGAAGAAAGGCCTGGCAATCTAGTTCCGTATCTTGTCATGAAAACCCTTTGGGCAACTACACTACCCCTAGTGCCGCCATGAGTTGACGGTGACTCTATGGCACTCAACAACAACAAAACAAAAAAGAAAGTCAATGCCCAGATATGAGCATGAGTGGCAGATCGGCAACATGTTACAATATTTGTTTTTAATGCATATTTCCCGCTCTGGCATTTATTCTCCTTGAAACTTTGAGGTTATCCCTGTCCGAAACAGGGTGCAATCCATCTATTTACATCCATATCCCAGTAAGTAAACCTGTGGTTCAGTAAGGTTTGTGCTGCATAGAGTCTTTACTTAGATTTATTTTATAGATTGTTTACTTCAATAAATATTGTAATTGGGTTGTCAGTGTAATCCAATGACAGCAATGGCTGTCCAGGCTTGAAATGAATCCTGCTGTAAATTGACCAAGCAATTAATAAATGTGTAAAGGAATTTTTTTTAAACACTAGAAGAAACCGAAGGACCAGTAGGTTGATTGGCCAATGTAAATTGCCCCAAGTGGTAGAATCTAAGGGTTAACAGGAACGTGAGGAGAATAAAGTGGGATTAGTGTAAAATGGTTGTGGGCTGATTGGTGTGAACTTGCTGAGCAAAGGGAGTCTGGTTCGGTGCTGTATGATTCTTTGATTTTTCAGTATGTCTGAATCATTACCTTAGATCCTTAATTGTTTTCAGCCTTCTTGACTCAAATTACCAGTTAGTCCCTTTGTAGTGCTCCATTATTCTATTGGTAGTCTGATCATATCATATCAAAGTTGAAACAACTTCAAGGTAATTACACAAATGGCTACTTAATTAGTAAACCACTTATCGTCTGGATAGATCAATAAAACTCAAATATAAAGCTGACAGCAATACAATGTCACTGGCATTTGAATTTAAAAATGCTTTAATAAGTTTTGCATTTAGTCAGATTTAAATGAGGGGAAATTGAAACATCAATGGTTACAAGATAAGAAAAATTGCAATATAATAAATGCATCTGGGTCCAATATTTATAATTTTAACATTGCTAATAATATTGCTCAAGGGTACCATGTTCAAGGGCTATGAATATATTTTAATGAAATATTCTGGGGTACCTAAGTAGATTCCAGTGTTAATCTCAGCAGTGTTCCTATTACTCATTTTGTGTATAGTTTATTCAGATTATTAATGTGAAGTAGGAGTTGTTTAGAATTTGGGATCATCTATTTAGCTTTCAAGAGAAGTATCACATGGACTCACTCCTTTGTGCATTTCCCATTGGAGTTTATTGTGTCCCGTTCAGGCAGCAAATCTCAGACACACATTGTACAACAAATAATAAAGTAGATCATGTCATTGTCAACTAGCTGCTTTCAAATACAAAGCAATGAGAGAAGCTTTGTAGTAATAATGTGCTGAAATGTTATTTTTTTCCTTTCATTTCTTCCAGTCCTCAAATAGTTTTACAACTAAAACAATGGGCTGAAAAGTGTACTGTACCTGGAAAAGCATTTCGAAACATGCCTGATGATCACGAATTCACAAGTCTTGCAAGAAGTCCATACATGCTGAGAGCTCTTAAAAGAGAAGTTCATAAAGCTTGTTTTCAATGGTAGGCATTAATTGAATGCCCAAACTAGAATGGACAAGATGAAATCAGTAACATATAGCACACATCTCCCGCAGACAATTGAGAAATGACCGAGATGGAAAGTTGGACCATCTCTCAGAGCAGAGAGATTGCAATATGAAATGAGTAGGCCTTGCCTGGAAGTGTTGGGACAGGTTGTTCTCCGGCAAAGATGTGATTGGTAGGTGGGAAGCCTTCAAAGGGGAAATTTTGAGAGTGCAGAGTTTGTATGTTCCTGTCAGGATTAAAGGCAAAGTGAATAGGAATAAGGAACCTTGGTTCTCAAGGGATATTGCAACTCTGATAAAGAAGAAGAGGGAGTTGTATGAAATGTATAGGAAACAGGGGGTAAGTCAGGTGCTTGAGGAGTATAAGAAGTGCAAGAAAATACTTAAGAAAGAAATCAGGAGGGCTAAAAGAAGACATGAGGTTGCCTTGGCAGTCAAAGTGAAGGATAATCCAAAGAGCTTTTACAAGTATATTAAGAGCAAAAGGATTGTAAGGGATAAAATTGGTCCTCTTGAAGATGAGAGTGGTCGGCTTTGTGCGGAACCAAAGGAAATGGGGAAGATCTTAAATAGGTTTTTTGCGTCTGTATTTACTAAGGAAGCTGGCATGAAATCTATGAAATTGAGGGAATCAAGTAGTGAGACCATGGAAACTGTACAGATTGAAGAGGAGGAGGTGCTTACTGTCTTGAGGAAAATTAAAGTGGATAAATCCCCGGGACCTAACAGAGTGTTCCCTCGGACCTTGAGGGAGACTAGTGTTGAAATTGCGGGGGCCCTGGCAGAAATATTTAAAATGTCGCTGTCTATGGGTGAAGTGCCGGAGGATTGGAGAGTGGCTCATGTTGTTCCATTGTTTAAAAAAGGATCGAAAAGTAATCTGGGAAATTATAGGCCGGTGAGTTTAACGTCAGTAGTAGGTAAGTTATTGGAGGGAGTACTAAGAGACAGAATCTACAAGCATTTGGATAGACAGGGGCTCATTAGGGAGAGTCAACATGGCTTTGTGTGTGGTAGGTCATGTTTGACCAATCTGTTGGAGTTTTTCGAGGAGGTTACCAGGAAAGTGGATGAAGGGAAGGCAGTGGATATTGTCTACATGGACTTCAGTAAGGCCTTTGACAAGGTCCCGCATGGGAGGTTAGTTAGGAAAATTCAGTCGCTAGGTATACATGGAGAGGTGGTAAATTGGATTAGACATTGGCTCGATGGAAGAAGCCAGAGAGTGGTGGTAGAGAATTGCTTCTCTGAGTGGAGGCCTGTGACTAGTGGTGTGCCACAGGGATCAGTGCGGGGTCCATTGTTATTTGTCATCTATATCAATGATCTGGATGATAATGTGGTAAATTGGATCAGCAAGTTTGCTGATGATACAAAGATTGGAGGTGTAGTAGACAGTGAGGAAGGTTTTCAGAGCCTGCAGAGGGACTTGGACCATCTGGAAAAATGGGCTGAAAGATGGCAGATGGAGTTTAATACTGACAAGTGTGAGGTATTGCACATTGGAAGGACAAACCAACGTAGAACATACAGGGTTAATGGTAAGGCCCTGAGGAATGCAGTGGAACAGAGGGATCTGGGAATACAGATACAAAATTCCCTAAAAGTGTCGTCACAGGTAGATAGGGTCGTAAAGAGAGCTTTTGGTACATTGGCCTTTATTAATCGAAGTATTGAGTATAAGAGCTGGAATGTTATGATGAGGTTGTATAAGGCATTGGTGAGGCCGAATCTGGAGTATTGTGTTCAGTTTTGGTCACCAAATTACAGGAAGGATATAAATAAGGTTGAAAGAGTGCAGAGAAGGTTTACAAGGATGTTGGCGGGACTTGAGAAACTCAGTTACAGAGAAAGGTTGAATAGGTTAGGACTTTATTCCCTGGAGCGTAGAAGAATGAGGGGAGATTTGATAGAGGTATATAAAATTATGATGGGTATAGGTAGAGTGAATGAAAGCAGGCTTTTTCCACTGAGGCAAGGGGAGAAAAAAGCCAGAGGACATGGGTTAAGGGTGAGGGGGGAAAAGTTTAAAGGGAACATTAGGGGGGGCTTCTTCACACAGAGAGTGGTGGGAGTATGGAATGAGCTGCCAGACGAGGTGGTAAATGCGGGTTCTTTTTTAACATTTAAGAATAAATTGGACAGATACATGGATGGGAGGTGTATGGAGGGATATGGTCCGTGTGCTGGTCAGTGGGACTAGGCAGAAAATAGTTCGGCACAGCCAAGGAGGGCCAAAAGGCCTGTTTCTGTGCTGTAGTTTCTATGGTTCTATGGTATTGGAGAAGATTTCATAGTCACGTTCAGTGATGGATTCCTCAACAGTTAGTCAAGTAAGAAGTGGCCCTTTTAACTTGCATTTAAACAAATCTTTAAACCCATTAAGCTTTCTTTTGGATTGAATTGCTTCAACACTTGCATATGCTCCATTGTCGGAAGAGCAATGTCCAATGCATATCTTGGAAGGTAGTGGGAACTTTTTGAGGAACCAGGACTTGGGGCTCATGCTGCAAACTATCAGACCTTTGATACTTTCTTGTAACAACTGGCTGAACTACTTAAGTAAATGATCAATGTTAGTCCTCAAGAGGTTTGAGGTGGATTCTGCATTGGTGATATCCTTGTGAGTGTGGTTGGACAATATTTTGGAGATAGCTATTAATTTGTGTGACCTGAATATTACCTATTTCTTGTCAAGGTTTTATATTATCCAGGTCTTTTTGCAAATAGGTAAAGACAGTTTCATTCTCTAAAGGGTGCCAAGATATTTCAGGCTTCTTCCCATGGATTCAATCATCTCTTCCCAATACTATGGCCACAGAAAACCATTTAAAATCACCTTCTCCCTTTCTCTTATCCCTATGCTACAGCAGCTTTTTATGGTCAAAACCGCATGATCTGCATGGTTCTTCAGTGGGTGCAGTGAGCCGGTATGAATTTCTATTTAGGATTTCTATTTCCGACAGATTACGACCCAGCACCTTCAAAATGGAATATTTGCTTGATATTGCCATTGACCAATTCAATTGCATTGCATTTGGTAGCAGGAGCTTCCGCAGAGGTGCATTCTACACTTATATGCAAAGCCTGCACCAGAGTCAGCAGCCAGATGAAATGAGGATTTTCACTATCTGAAAAAAAACACCTACAGTTCTGGCATATTGTCTGGAACAGGAAAGACAGGATTAGCTTTATTTGTCACATGCACATTAAAACATACTCTACAGTGAAGAGCATCATTTTCATTAGATCAAATCAGTGAAGATTGTGCTGGGCAGTCTCTAAGTGTCGCATTTCTGGCACCAAGATAGCATACCTACATCTCACTAACCCTAACCATACATCTTTACAATGTGCGAGGAAACCGGGGCACCAACATGCTGTCATGGAGAGAATGTAAAAACTCCTTACAGATATTGACAGGAATTGAACTCTGAACTGGTGTTGAGTGTCAATGGGCAATATAGATCTTCGTGCATGGACCAGTGGTATGTTAAGTAAAATCAACAGCAAGTCTATATTTTGAATGAATTTCTCATGACAAAATCTAGCATCGGTACTACTATGCTTACATATGACCTGCAAGGAAGCCTTTTGGCTCTTCTGGTCAATGCCATTCTTGTGGCATTCCGATTCTCCCACAATTTTTCTCAGTAACCCTTTCTACTGAAATTTCAATCAATTTCAGCTTCTTACCTCTTCCCAGAATATCTACCATTCATCTAGACACTCGGAGCAATTAATCTACTAAGTAGGACATCTTTGCAATATAAGAAGAACCGGAAAATCTGGGGTAAGTCAATGCAGCCCGAGGGAGAACGCATGAACTCCAGCTATACAGGCCCCATATCGGGACTGAACCTGAATCAACAGGTTGATTCACTATACCACTCTGCATTGTAGATGTACCTGCATATATGAATTTTCACATGATCCATAGGCAAAAAAATATGATGTAAATGTGCATCTCCAACTATAGAATCACCAAAGAAACAGGTCATTGCAATTCATCTACAAATGTAGAAAGTGCCAAAGGGCAATAAATTGTGAGAGAGCCTCTGTCACTTTCAAGTGTGTAGCTCATACAGTGGCCTGTGTCTATAATGTGCAGCAGATCTTGCTCAGAACCTTAGAGTGGCAGTGACTACTCTTGCACTTTTTTTTCAGGTGTACACTGTAGAACTGCTCCCTGATAATTTAATGCAGATTATCCTCTTGCCCTGGGCTATTCTCACATTTCTGCTCCTCCCTTTTCCTCGCAAATTGCCCTGCGATATGGTCTGCTCTTCCTTCCCTCCATCCCTTTTGAAGTTCAAGAGAATTGCCTGCCATATTGAGCAGGGAATGGACAAGATCAGAATCAACTTCCTCACAAACAGGACCCAGGCTGTAAAAATAGGGGACAAGCTCTCCTCTACAATCACTCTGACACTGGTGCCCCACAAGGCTGTGTACTCAGCCCCCTGCTGTACTCACTGTACACCCATGATTGTGTAGCCAAGTTTCCATCAAACTCAATATATAAGTTTGCTGATGACACAACAATTGTAGGCCGTATCTCGGGTAATGACGAGTTTGAGTACAGAGAGGAAATTAAGAACCTGGTGGCATGGTGCGAAGACAATAACTTATCCCTCAACATCAGCAAGACGAAGGAAATGGTTGTTGACTTCAGAAGGAGTAGCGGACCACACGACCCAATTTACATTGGTGGTGCACAAGTGGAACAGGTCAAAAGCTTTAAATTCCTCCGGGTCAATATCACAAATGATCTGACTTGGTCCAACCAAGCAGAGTCCACTGCCAAGAAGGCCCACCAGCACCTTTATTTCCTGAGAAAACTAAAGAAGTTTGGCCTGTCCCCTAAAACCCTCACTAATTTTTATAGATGCACCGTAGAAAGCATTCTTCTAGGGTGCATCACAACCTGGTAAGGAAGTTCTCCTGTCCAAGACTGAAAGAAGCTGCAGATCGTGAACATGGCGCAGCACATCACACAAACCAATCTTCCATCCTTGGACTCACTTTACACCGCACGCTGTTGGAACAGTGCTGCCAAGATAATCAAGGACACGACCCACCAAGCCAACACAACTTTCGTCCCTCTTCCCTCTGGGAGAAGGCTCAGGAGCTTGAAGACTCATACGGCCAGATTTGGGAACAGCTTCTTTCCAACTGTGATCAGACTGCTGAACGGATCCTGACCCGGATCTGGGCCGTACCCTCCAAATATCCGGACCCGCCTCTCAGTTTTTTTGCACTACCTTACTTTCCATTTTTCTATTTTCTATTTATGATTTATAATTTAAAATTTTAATATTTACTAATTTTTACTATTTTAAATATTTTTTAATATTTAATATTTGTAATCCAGGGAGTGGGAAGCGCAGAATCAAATATTGCTGTGATAATTGTACATTCTAGTACCAATTGTTTAGCGACAATAAAGTATAATCAGAATCAGGTTTAATATCACTGACATATCTTGTGCTATGTCACAATGAGAACATAGCCCTAATCTAAGGCACAAAAATCAGGAATTTAAAAGTGTTAACCTTTCAGACAAAATAATCAGTGCATCTTTCACCAACCAATTCTATTTCATGTTGAAGAACACCAGGGCATTAATAGATAATCCTGACGAAGGGTCTCGGCCTGAAACGTCGACTGTACCTCTTCCTAGAGATGCTGCCTGGCCTGCTGCGTTCACCAGCAACTTTGATGTGTGTTGCCTGAATTTCCAGCATCTGCAGAATTCCTGTTGTTTGAATAAATAATCATTGTCTAGTTAAGCAGTTCTTTTGTTGTAGTGCGCCTGAGACCCCATGCTGCCCAATTTGCTCCACGGCACAAGTCACATAAAAATCAAGCTTCTATGAATCATACCTCAAACTGGAGATAATCTGTATTAGTGGCATTGAAAAAAAAACATGGTTCCAGAGAGTCCAGTTTCACAGATAAGTTTGCATTGTGAAACAAAATCTCTGCCATAAATTCTAAGATCATATTATAACTTGCTTAGTTATTAGGCCAAATAGTCTTTGATATGGCATGTTGTCATTCAGACCTGGTCCAGGAGATCTAAATGTGCCAAAATCATCACAGGGAGCCAATCCTGCAAGGTGGATAATCGTAACCAGCAACTAGACTCAGGAGGCACTTTTGATTATGCATGCCTCTAAGGCATTTAAACTGCAATTGTATGTGCCTAATGATTGAAGACAATTTATAACAAAATTTAAAAACAGTTCACCAAAATTAAAACAATGTAACAATTATTTTAAAGAGCTTTTGTCCCCACTACTTAGGAGCCATGTGCTCTCAAGCAGTGGCAGCAAATAGCATTGCAGAACAATGGCAAATTGTTCACACACTTGCCAGACTTCCTCTTTCCTTTTTTTTAATGAAGGCATTGGACTAGAGAGGAATGCCAATAGGCACACAATCTTCAAATATTTGTTTCTTTAGAAGGTTGTTAAGAAGCTTGCCACAAATCAGAATGGGTGTTTGAGTCCAGCATTGTTGAAATAGAGTTTTGCACAGGCACTGAAACCTGTCCTTTGTGAGTAGAAATGAGTAGTCGGCTGCATCAGGAGTTATGCTTCAGATTACCATCATAATTTATTAATTATCTCAGTCATCTAAGGATCAGGCAGGTTGCATTAATAGACTTTCCAAGCGGCAAAGCTACCATCAAATCAGCATTGCACATTGGTTAATGTGATGATCTACCCACGCTGTATGTTGCTAAGACATTCACAAACGTTGTAATTCTTGTTGAATGCATCTGATCCATTTTCATAATTTGAACTTTTTAGGACCATCAGGTTGATACGCCACAGCCCAATGTCTGTCCAATTCTATTTGGGTTTACCTGTCCATGTTTGTCTCTTTAAAAACTGTTGAGACTGACTAAAACTAGCAGGTTACATTCATAGTGGATACAAAAGCTGTAACTGGGAAATAAAAGTCTTTAATCACACAGCAAACTGCCAAGAAAGAGAGAGAGAGCATCCAGGTGAATTCAAGAGACTCTTGCTCTCCTGACATGATGCTTTATACTTCTTCAACTCAAAGATAACAATAAATAGTTAACCAGTTTCAAATACTATAATCATCTACTTAACTTAACATTTTAAATATGGTCAGATAAATTTTCAAAATTACATATTTACAATAGTAGAAGATCCCAACCAGTGGTGTCTGTTCCAAAAGTAGAAACTCCAGACACCCAAACTATACTTCTTTTGTTGCAGTGTTAAAGAATGGCTCCAAGAACATACAACTAACTAGGTTATGTGACAAATCAGATCAATCTGAATTGTGCCTTAAGTGGTAGGATACATATTTAACAATGTGCTAATCGCTGGAATATTCATCAATTGTCTTTCCCTTTGAACTTAGTTTAATTGGAATAGAGAATATCCCACTCTCAATGATTGTGAGGTGTGACAAGCCAAGGTAGGACTTACACAATGAATGATAGGACACTGCAGTGTGGTAGAACTGAGGGGTCTGGGAATACAGATCCACAATTACTTGAAAGTGATGTCACAAGTGGATAGGGTCATAAGGAGTGCTTTTGGCATATTGGCCTTCAAAAATCAAAGTATTGAGTAGAGGAATTGGGAAGTAATGTTGAAGTTGTATAATACTTTGGAGGGGCCTAATTTGGAGCATTGTGTGCAGTTCTGGTCACCTACGTAGAAGAAAAATATCAATTAGATTGAAAGAGCACAGAGGATTTTGCTGGGTGCATTATTTTTTCTCAGCTCAAGCTGGTAAAACCTGAGGTACAGCCATAACCAAGCACACTCATTTCTCAATTGCTAGGAACTTTTGGACTACTCCAGTGGTGTTCAGTATTGTGGCTTTCTGGAGATTTACATAGATATTGATGTGTAGACCTAATTGTTTAATGGTATTGAGTAGTGACTTTGGGATGATACAATTGTAGGTGATATTATTGGGACAATGTTCGTGTTCCACAGCCTTTAAATTTCCTCTTTTAACTATTGATTGCTGTATGTTAGTGTATTTGGAGTGGCTATATCAATTAAGTTGTTGCTTATTTATCCTGCAATATTATATCTGGGTGGTTAACAAGGATTGCCCTATCTGTCATAATACAATTTGTAATAATGGATAGGTCATAACATAATTTGTAGGTCTCTGACTCTAAAAAAAGATTTTGCTTGTATTTATAGTAAGGTATGGTGTCTTTTATGAATTTGTATTTTAGAGCAAGATTTTGCTGCCTGATGCTTACCACATGATTTTATCTGTGTAAGTAATAAGATTGGTTCCAAAGGTTGTCGTAGCCTGGGGTGGTAGTGGACATAAGCTTCCCACCACCTATAAAGTGCTCCAAATGGCATATCACTCTAACAGCCTCTGACAACCAAGTCCAACTCTTGGCTTTCACGTGTGGCTTAGCTACTAGGCTTGGTGGAACTGTTTCAGCTGACAAGGGAAGGGGCAAAGGCGGACCACTGGCACCTCAAAACCAGTTGCTTTGGGCAGGTGGGGCTCATCAGCCTTGAGCAGCAGCCCACCTAGGAGAAGGGAAACTCCGATTTTAAACCTCTGCTGCCTTGTGTCTGTACCCAAACGTTGGGAAAGGCTTTGGGAGTAAATCCCAAGGAAGACTGGAGCCAGGTTCCCTAAGGCAGTTTGAAGTTGTTTACAACTTCACTCTGGCAACCTCTGCGACAACACTGGTACCAAGCTGTATCGGCACTTGCCCTTCCCTTGGACTACATCAGTGACATGGAGGGGGGGAGTCCGCTGCATGGGCAACAGCCGGTTCTTCAAATCTTCCTGTCCAGGCTTGCGCCCTGGAGAAGACACAGTCCACTAGAGGTGTAAACCCATGATTGCCTGGGATCGACAGCTGCCTACAACTAAGTAATAAGATTGAGATAACTGCTGCAGGATTCCATAATGTGTTGGATTGTTTCTGGTTTCTCTTGGCATTTTCTACATGTATTATCTTGTACTTGTTGGTCTTTTATTATGTAGTTTTGTTGATATTTTTGTGTTAACCACCTGTTTCCGGATTGCCACAAGGAACCCCACTGTTTCTGGGAAGAGGTGTCTGATGCTTCCTTGTTGACACCTAGTCTGCTAAACTCAGATAATAATATATACTTTTGTATTTGCTCAGTTTATCTTCATTTTTTCACATTGATTGTCGGTCTTTGTGTGTAGTCATTAATTTTCATTGATTTCTTTGCTATACTGTAAATGCCCGCAAGAAAATGAATCTCAGGGTTTTATATAGCGAACGACTGCAAGAATGCACATGTACTTTAACAATAAATTTACTTTTAACTTTGAGCACTTGGGTTACAGGGAAATGTGGAAAAGGTAGGTCTTTAATCTCTGGAGTGTAGGAGAATGAGGGGGAGATTTGATAGAGTTATATAAACTTACGAGGCCCATGGTTAGGGTAAATGCATGCAAGCTTGTTCGTCTGAGGTAGCATGAGATAATGGGTTAAGGGTGAAAGCGGAAATGTTTAAGGGGAACTTTTTCACTCGGAGGTGGTGAGAGTGTGGAACGAGCTGCCAGTGGAGGTGGTGAAGGCGGGTTCAATCTCCACACTTAAGAAAAGTTTGGATAAGTATATTGATGAGCGGGATATGAAGGACTATATTCCAGGTGCAGGTTGATGGGTCTTGAGAAAATAATAATTTGGCATGGACAGGATGGAGCGAAGGGCCTGTTTCTGTGCTGTAGTACTCTATGACACTGTGGCTCTATAATTGCTTTCACTAGCCATAAAGTATCAGGTGGAAGTTAAATTGTGTACAGATTTTATCCCTTGAAGGCTGGTTCTCATTTTAGTAAATCCATAATTATGTTTTGTATAATTTCATATCCCCAGAATAATCCTTTACAGAGACTTTGTTCCTATCTCTCACTATGTGTCCATGCATATTTCAGCTAGCACACTGATCTGAAATGGGTGTGATATGAAATTATGTAATGAGTTAGAAAGTTTGTAATTATTTTGTACATAATATTCAACTGATAAGCTGAAAAATATATATTGGAAATAAGTTGTATTACAATCATTATACTTCCAAATTAATTATCTGATGTCTCGTTTGTGCAGATCTTCATGTAAAGTTGGCATCCTACCACTTCCATAGCCCCAAGGCAAAGCCCCTTTTCTCTTTCTAACCTGGGGTGGGGAAGGAAAGAAATTAGTTATATTTTTGTCGAAGATCTGGAGACAACTGGATAAAATCATATATGCATGTCACAGGAATCCTGACTTACTTTTTTTCTAAATTTAATATTTCAGTTGTTTTTCTTCAGGTCACAGCATGCTGAATTTCCACTTGAAGACTGTCACAGATGTGACCTCATAAGAATTCAGCCACCGTGCTTCTCTCTGCTCTCTGCACAGTTTCCCTTCACTTATTTATAACTTCAGCTTTCTGTTTGTTAAATTCATTTAGCAACTAAATTATTTACAATGTCATTAAAAAAATCAAATGATGTCCCAAACTCCTGGAAAACAGTTTCGTCCTCTTCATGACTTGCTTATTTCATATTGGTTCATTTAACACGTTACTGAGAGATCATTCAGTCTGACGGAGTAATGAATGTTTAGCAGTGAATGCTTCAAAAACTATCAGTATGTTTATGCAGAGTGAATATGTGTTTCAATCATGATGCCTTTTGAAAATCCCTAATGATTATTTATTTACCCAGCTGATTTGCAGAAAACTTCTAAGTTTCATTTAACTCGTACTGACTCCATTTTACATAGTAATCTGTGTATAAGTAGATAATGCTGGAAACTCGAGACGATGTCAAAAGAATGAAAAATATAGTAAGTGGTTCAGTGAAGACATTGTGACTGTGGAATGAAACCATAGACAGAACAGTGAGCTAAGTGATGGCTCCATCAAGTTGGTCCTGGAGTTCTCAACTCTGCTTCAAAGCTCCAGTGACCCAGTTTTAATCCTGACCTCTGGTACTGTCTGCATGTTCTTTCTGTGCCTCCATTTGTTTCCCCTCTGTACTTCCGCATCCTCCCATATCCCAAAGAAAAGCTGGTTGGTTAACTGGTCATTATAAATTACCCATGACATGCAATGATCGCAACAAAGTGTCAACATGGTCTCTGTCTGGACTGGGAGCAACTGTTCCCTTATTTAGATGCTAAACTTTGTCCTTGCCTCTTACTGGCGTGTGAAAGAAAGAGGCATTTTTACTGCTGGTGAGTTTTTGTGGGTTTTTGAATCTGAGTGAAACTGGGATATGTGAGGACAATTAAAATGGAATTAGTGTAGGTTTAGAGATAATTGTGCACTTGATAGTTCTTGCAGACTTAGAGTCTGAAGGGCCAGCTTCTGCCCGCGTGACTCTAAGACTAGGATGGGTAGAGCCCTCTTCTGTAATGCTCGCAGAGAGAAATCAATATCTGTAGAAGGAATCTAGAGATATGGAGAAATAACTCATTGCATAAGATAATCTCCCCTCTGCAATACCAGCCCAATTTAAAGATTTTCAATCAAAATAAGTATCCCAAACATTGTTTTTGCTCCAAAACATCTGAGGTAACTGTTTTATTTGGCTAAAAATAAAGTATAATATGCAGCAAATGTCCACAAATTAGAAGTAATCCCGTACCTTTCCAAATATATGTATTTTATTAATGTTGTAAATAAAATACATTTTACTTTAAGAATACAAGTATATCTTTGAGCTGTGTAAAAGGTAATTTTCTGTGTCCTGTCCTTTTAACTGTGCTGGAATGATAACGTACTGTGTGAAAGTATTAGGCACATATAGCTAAGGTGCTTAAGAATTTTGCACAGTACTGTATATTATGTCTTTCCAGTTACCAAGTAATACTTAATACTACTGAGCTAATAAAAAACTTTATTTCTGTTTCCCAACCACCTTCCTATTTTAACCCATATATTCTGTGCAATAGTCTTAGGCACCCTTGCTATATATATGTGCCAAAGACTTTTGCACAATACATACAATCAAAATGGTATCATTTGAAGCTGAATTATGTAACGAGTTTGATTGTTAATTTATCTATTCACAAAATGAAATTTCCAAATAAGAGCATTTTCAGAAGCAGTTGTAATGAATTCCCTGTGAAAAGGCAAAGGGTGGTAAAAATTCTTCAAGATGAAGAGACCCACTTATCTGATCATCAAACTCACTGATTTGTGAAAATAATTGAAAGGACAATATAACCAGGTCCCTCTTTCCTAAAGTAAGATAAACCTATTTCTACAGACGTGCTGTAGAGAGCATTCTAACTGGTTGTATCACGATCTGGTATGGAGGGGCCACTGCACAGGATCGGAAAAAGCTGCAGAGTGTTTCAACCTCAGCCAGCTCCATTGTGGCACCAGCCTCCCCAGCATCAAGGACATCTTGAAAAGGTTATGCCTCAGCATCCATCATTAGGTACCTCCATTACACAGGACATGCTCTCTTCTCAGTACTATCATTAGAGGGGAGGCACAGAAGCCTGAAGATACACACTCGGTGATTAGCAACAGCTTTTTCTCCTCTACCGTCAGATTTCTGAATAGACAATGAACTAATTCATGAACACCACCTCACTACTTTTGTCCTCTTTTTGCACTACTTATTGGATTTTTGTATGTATCTTATATTGTAATTTGTAGCAGTCTTGTGTTGCTGCTAAACAACAAATTTCATGACATATAGTATGTCAATGATAATAAACTTGATTCTGGTTCTGAGGTGAAAGATAACACAACAGCAATTATATTGGGCATTGTCAAGATCTTTGCGAACAAAACAGGATTCAACTGAAATAAACTGGATATAAGTTTTAATGAGAAACCAGTTATTGCATTTCTTTTCCGTGACAAGTACTGTAAGTTATTGTAGGAGAGAGTTCTTTAGGAGCTTATGGGTTTTCTGGAAAATAATTCACGTAAACAGATTTAGTCAAGATCTTTCACTTGTTGCAGTTCCTGAGCTATTGCCAGCAGATTTGGGAATAGTGGTAGCATAGCTGAAATTTGGAAATTAATTTTTAATATGGTAAAAATATATTTTTCAATCTACGCAGAAAAGTTATATTTGTTAATCAAACAAGAGTGATTAATCCATATTGTGTATAATATGTATGCCTTACAGTGGCTAGTTACTGATAAAGTTCAATAGCTAACGGCTCTAATGCAAAATAAAACACTTCCAGAGATTGCAACTCAGAGCTATTCAGGCATATTATTTCAGTAAAACAATATGCAATTTCTGATACTTGATTATAACAACTTGCACTTCAGTGCAGTAAAACATCCCAAGTTCCTTCAAAGTGTGAAAAAGAATCCACAGTCAGACAGGTGACTAAAAACTTTATTAAAAAGAACACATTTCTGACTATAGTACCTGATTGATTCAATACATGACAACAAGTAGTAGAGTTGAAGGAATAGGTACAAGAGATGAGTGTCAGAAGAGAGCACCATCTGGTGTGATGGAAGTTACAGAGATGGGAGAAGGAACATTACCAGGAGAACCTTAAAAGCAAGGTGTTAATGGAAGATTGTCACATCAGGGATGCTTGTTGAATGTAACTTGATGGCATCAGTACTTTGAATGATCTCATGTTCCTCAATTCTTCATAATTTAATGTCAGCTTGCAAGGATATTAAGATAGTTGAGAGTGGAGGAAGTGAGTGAATGGTGAGAGTTCAGGCAGAAGGCAGGCAAAATTAAATGATACCTTGATGATTTTAGTAGATGGTCCACTGAGGAAGAATTGTAGATAAAATTTCACCTCAACTTTGAGGAAGAATTGTAGATAAAAGTTCAGCTCAAAGAAGTTTCTATGACTGTAAAGGAAATAGTTCTGCCTGAGCAGATCAAATCAACAACAAGGCTAAGGGTAATAATTTTCAATCTTCTCAATGTTTAACTGAAATTGTGGTGCAACCAAGAATGCACACTGTGTTCGGTCATGCCATGAGGAAGGGCGCGTCAGCGAACCAGATTGCTGAAGTTCAAGAAGGCAGCTTGCTGCTAAGGGCATCTAGAAATGGATAATGAAATACCGGTTCAGTTTGCAGAGTCTACATCCCTTGAATAAATGCAAAAATACCCCAAAAGTTATTAACTGTCACATTGGTTTATTTAGTTGAGTGGCAGAGAAGAGATTCAAAGATCGATTTGGAAGAGAAGAGAATACATCCAAGTGCTTTAGAAAAGAAAGAACGAACTTTTCAAGATGGTCTGATTGTGCACAAGAACAGAAGAACCTACTGTGCATTTTTGGAGGGAGTAATGATAGCAAAGTACTACAAAATGAAGTGTAATTTGCACTGGTCTTTCAGTTATTATTACGCATTAACTTCATGAACATTTTTCACAGATTATTATTATTATTTTGTGATTTCAAGCTGTCATGCTGTGAAGAAGGGTGCATTGAGAGTTCATTAAATATGAAGTATTCAGCGTACCAGGGAAAACATGTCGCCCAGTTTTAAAACTGCTATTTTATTCGAATTTAAATGAACAGTATATGTTTGATCCTGAAATATCTGTGCTGATTAAGCTATCATTGTAAAGATGAATCATCAGTATTAAGTAATTCTTCCTATTGTGCTGGTTTATTCTTTTTAATTGTACTCTTGTCAATTAAATAAAATGAGCTTAATCTAATTGCATTTATGCCAACCTATTTAAAGGCAGTTCAATTTTTAAAAATCACCCACAGTAGTTATTTGGATGTGGAAGTATCTGTTTCAAGCCATTACAGAACAAAGGGATGAAGTTAATGATATGGTTAGATTTTTCACCAAAAGATGTGATATTCTCCTGGTGGATGTAGGGCTGGATCAAACTCATAGCTCTCTGTGTTCCGTACAGCACTACACAAATAACTACAAAGTACATGAAGCATCTTCTGGACTTCCATTCTTGTATTCCACATCACAGAAGCATCAGGCATGTAGGTGATCAGACACAAGCACATCAAACCTCTCCCTCTGATCCTTTGGCAACACTGAATCCAAAGGGATTCTAGAAACTACTGAGCAAACAAGCTGGATACAATTTACATCTACTCCCTCAGTCTGAAAACAGTTTAACATACCTAGAGCGACAACAGTTATAAACAAGGTAAGAGAAAATAGGTGGTTTGTTTTCTCCTAAAATGTATTTTAATTAACATTAAAGTGTTAGATTAATTTACATCAAAGCATTTTAATTTGTATTCATAAATGCCAGTTTTTAATTTTCTTAAACAGTTTCTCAATATCTCCATTTAACAGAGAAACAATAAAAAGTATTCCTGCTAGCGCAAGCTGTCAGAAGATATTAGCTTTAATTTGAGATGATGCCTTACATTCTGCTGCCTGCAGCCTTGTCACCATCCATGGCCAGCTGTGCTTTGTGAGACCACCAGCGCACCAAGACCAGCTGTGCATTTGGAGCTACACAGCTGCAAAAGTTAAACGTGACTACAAGGCGCAGACCAGGTCCAATGGAATTCTGTTTGTTAACCTCCAGATATCCACATGTTCAAAGCACTGAGCAGCAAATTTGTCTTGTGCAGCAGGGTATAACAGGCACAATTGAATTATTTGTTTGTTATTTCCCTGAAAGATAGCATGCAGCTGCAGCAGGCAATTAGGAAGGAAAATGGTATTTGAGCTTGTATGTCCTGATGAAGGGTCTCAGCCCGAGACATAGACTGTCTACTCTTTAACACAGAAGCTGCCTTGGCCGCTGAGTTTCTCCAGCATTTTGTGTGTGTTGCTTGGATTTCCAGCTTCTGCAGATTTTCTCTTGTTTAATAAATAAATAAAAATAAATAAATACTTCATTGTCGCCAAACAATCATCACAGCGATATTTGATTCTGCGTTTCACACTCCCTGGATTACAAATATTAAATATTAAAGATATTAAAATAGTTAAAATTAGTAAATATTAAAAATTTAAATTATAAATCATGAATAGAAAATAGAAAAATGGGAAGTAAGGTAGTGTATAAAAAACCGAGAGGCAGGTCCAGATATCTGGAGGGTATGGCCCAGATCTGGGTCAGGATCCGTTCAGCAGTCTTATCACAGTTGGAAAGAAGCTGTTCCCAAATCTGGCTGTATGAGTCTTCAAAGCCTTCTCCCGGAGGGAAGAGGGACGAAAATTGTGTTGGCTGGGTGGGTCGTGTCCTTGATTATCCTGGCAGACCTGCTCCAACAGCGTGCGGTGTAAAGTGAGTCCACGGACGGAAAATTGTTTTTTCTGATGTGCTGCACCGTGTCCACTATCTTCTGCAGCTTCTTTCGGTCTTGGACAGGACAACTTCCTTACCAGGTTATTGTGCACCCTAGAAGAATGCTTTTTACGGTGCATCTATAAAAATTAGTGAGGGTTTTAGGGGACAGGCCAAATATCTTTAGTTTTCTCAGGAAGTAAAGGCGCTGGTGGGCCTTCTTGGCAGTGAACTCTGCTTGGTTGGACCAAGTCAGGTCATTTGTGATATTGACCCCGAGGAACTTAAAGCTTTTGACCTGTTCCACTTGCGCACCACCGAATTGGGTCATGCGGTCCGCTACTCCTTCTGAAGTCAACAACCAATTCCTTCGTCTTGCTGACGTTGAGGGATAGGTTATTGTCTTCGCACCATGCCACCAGGTTCTTAATTTCCTCTCTGTACTCAAACTCATCATCACCTGAGATATGGCCTACAATTGTTGTGTCATCAGCAAACTTATATATTGAGTTTGATGGAAACTTGGCTACACTATCATGGGTGTACAGTGAGTACAGCAGGGGGCTGAGTACACAGCCTTGTGGGGCACCGGTGCTCAGAGTGACTTTAGAGGAGAGCTTGTCCCCTATTTTTACAGCCTGGGTCCTGTCTGTGAGGAAGTTGAAGATCCAGCTGCAGATCTGAGTGCTAAGGCCCAGGTTCTGGAGCTTAGGAATCAGTTTATTTGGAATGATGGTATTAAAGGCAGAGCTGTAGTCAATGAAAAGGAGCCTTACGTATACGTCTTTATTCTCCAGGTGTTCTAAGGAGGAATGGAAGGCAGAGAGATGGCATCTGCTGTTGCCCTGGTGCTCCGGTAGGCGAATTGCAAAACGTCAAGGTTGACCGGTAGGCTGTGGTTGATATGTGCCAAAACCAACCTCTCGGAGCACTTCATAGCAATTGATGTCAGAGCCACAGGTGGATAGTCATTCAGGCATGCCACCTTGCTCTTCTTCGGCACTGGGATTATCGTTGCCTTCTTAAAACACAAGGGGATCTTAGACTGAAGCAAGGAGCAGTTGAAGATGTCAGCAAACACTCCAGCTAGCCCGCTTGCATAGACCCAGAGAACCCGTCCTGGGACGCCATCTGGGCCCATCGCCTTCCTTGGATTTATCTTCAGGAAGGCCCTTCTAACGTCCTTTGAGCTCCTGTTGCAAGATTACTGCACATGAGCAAAGACATACTAAAATTCAAGAGGTGGGGCAGCCAAATGCCCTCTTCTTGCTCCAATTTCCTATGGTCCTAACACTGAACTTATGATATTGCCCTGAGTATCTCTGGTTGGCAAGGGATTCAGATGACTGATTTTCATCAACCACAACCAAATTCATTTATGCGAGCTATGACTCCAAGCATTAGTGTGTTTATTCTCAAAACACATTAACTTTACCATCACTTGGGGTCCTTGAAGCTATATTAAGTTAAATCAAAATGCATTTCAACCCAGTTCACTTCTGAAGTTCAGTTCTTCAGTCCATGACTGTGCTGAAGAATGAGATTGAGTGGTCCAGAACAAGTAAGCAGTGTCTGTGAAAGATAATAAAATATAGGAGCAGAAATTCGACCATTTGGCCCATCGACTATTGGCAAGTACCACCAATACAAATCTTCCACAAACTGTCCTCATCACTGAGGAAGAATGGACAGAGTGGCAATAAGATAGAATGGATTTGTCACATCCAGGCAGTCTTCCACATTCTTGATGCTAGTGTTGTAACGGAACTGAAACAGTCTAGCTAGAATTACACTTACTTCAGGACCGCAGATCTGCAGCACTGCAGCTGGGACTTAGTATGGTCCTTTTGTTATATTTAGGGCTCTCAACTGTTTGTTAAGATCACATAGAATTTAATTGACTAGAGAATGGGTTCTGTGAAGGTGGGACTCACAGGAGGACGTCAAGATGGATCATCCACTTGGCACTTCTGACTGAACATGATGGCAGGTTCTTTGGGCTTATCATTTGTTTTCAGCAGCTGTGCCCTGTTGGCATTAAAGATGCAAATGTTCTTGGAGACCTCTCTTCCTGAAAACTGCTTGATTTCCCAGCTCTGTTCATGACTAGACATGGCAGGATGACTGAGCTCCCATAAGATCTTCGGTTGTGGGATTGTTTAATTCAACAGCATGTTTTTCTTATTGCTTAGTATATTTGTCATCCTTTATTGCAGCTTCTGATCTATGGATAACAACTTTGGATACCAGCCAAATAATTTTATAAACTTTGCTGATGAGTCTCAGCCCTAAACATAACTACTTATTCCTCTCCTTTGATGCTGCCTGTTCCCCCAACGTTTCGTGTGTGTGTGTTACTTACTATGCAATTTGCTCTTCTTAGCCCTCACAACCAATCCCCCATTACAATCACCGTTCTAAACAATCCACATCTGCCCCACACTAGTGACATGTGACACTACAATTCCACGTGTAGCCCTCCCACCACAACCCTAAGCAGATAATTGCACGAGCCTTTTTGAACCTCTGGGCTCCCCAGCCTCAGTACCAGCCATGCCAAAGCCTACTCCTTAAGCCACAACCACTTAAAGCATTTAAGTGCTTTAAGTTCTCCTCTGACCTTCATTCCAGACTGCTCTCCATCACCACAAAGCAGATTCAGAATCAGCTTTACTATCAATGACACTTGTCATGAAACTTAATGTTTAACAACAACAGTACATAAGAAATTATTATAAGTTACCATGAGAACATCTAAAAATTAAATAGTGTAAAAAGAGCACAAGATAGTGAGGTAGTGTTCATGGGTTCCTGGTCCATTCAAAAATCTACTGGAGGAGGAGAGGAAACTGTTCCTAAAATGTTGAATGTGTGTCTTTAGCTTCCTGTACCTCTGCTCTGATGGTAGCAATAAGAAGAGGGCATTTCCTGCGTGGTGAGGATCCTTAATGATAGATGCCATATTCTTGAAGTACTCACCGTTTAAAGATATCCTCAGTGGTGGGGAGGAGAGCACCCATGATGACACTGGCTGAGTCTACAACCATTTTCAGTCGATAGATCAGTCAAAAATTGGTGACATACCAAATTGTTTCAAACTCCTTATGAATTACAGCTGCTGGCATGCCTTCTTTATGATTGTATCAATATGTTAGGTCCAGGATAGATCCTCAGATGTCGACACCCAGGAGATTGAAGCTTCTCACCCTTTCCACTGCTGACCCCTCAATGGACTGCTGCATATTCTCCCAATTTCCCCTTCCTGAAGTCCACTGATATCCTGAAATCCATTGCATGAATCATACAATGGGCTGAGTGAGTGGGTAAAACAACTTTCTCTGTCTTTAGCCAACAGGGATTGATCTATTGAATGTGGCACTTTGAGGTTTATAGGCAACAAAACTTTTCTGCAGAAAACATCTAATGTCCCACCACTCAGCATTAGTTTCACACAGTTTTCCCATGCAAACAAATTCTTTGTCTCTTCTCTGATAAAACAGGTGAAAATTATTTACATTGTTGTTCATTAGAGCCTATATGAAGGATCTCGAGCCAAATCATGAGCTGTCCATTTCCCTCCACTGAGTATTCAGTATTTCATGTTTTGCTCCAGATTCCAGCACCTGCTGTCTCTTGGGTCTTCTGACATGGCCTGTATCTACTAGAAAAGCTGGAAAGTGATACAAGGTGCAGTAATGTCACATGTCACTGTCATATTATTAATCTGTAACCACACTTGCCAAGCAAAAGTTCACTTCATAAAACACATCTGTTTCACTCCTTCTGTGCTGTTATGCAAATGAATACACCCTGAGACAGTAATAGCAGAGATGCCAGCCAGCATTTTTGTTCGTATAAATTATTGTAAATGAGCTGTTGACTCAGATGGATTGGAAGCTGTTAATAATCTAACACAATTAGAATGAAACAAAAATATGCCAAAATCAAGTTATGGAATGGAGGTGGAAAGGGCCCTGTACCTCTCAGAACACACAGGGACACATTTATCTTCTTTTCTTGTGTACTGCATGAGTTTCTGTTTACATATAATTTGTTTATATGTACAGGTTGTAGCAAACTGCATTATAACATAATTAATCTTAATCAGAGGCATTGCTGTGCTGTGTCTCAATGCTGTTGACAGTAAATCTGTATTTAATTCCTCTTGACAGCAACTTTCATCAAAGTGGGAGAATCTCTATCTCTCTTGACTTTGTAATTGTTTTATGTAGAGCATAGAGCCTCCAGCTGATTGTCAGGCATGGGGGTTGATTTTCTGATTTACAGCTCCTTGTGAAGGGAATGCATGTTGGAAACCTGGGCATGAATTTACTCTCAGCTTGGTTTACCAGCTAGTTATCAGGCAGGAAACACTAACCTCTGGGCCCAAACTTCAAAGACCTGCTTCTTTGGCGTGAAATTTGCACTAGGAGCAGTAATTTGAATAATTAGTGATAATTTATCCTCTTGCTGGTGTTCCTACTCCAAGATCTTTTGAGATTCATTAGAAGTTCAAGTTACCAAGGAAGGACTTGCCAGATGGAATGTCACTTGCTAGAAATAATGCTCTGAGAGATGGGTGAGGTGATTAATGTGGTTAGTTCCATTGTCTTCCTGGTTTCCAGTGATTGAAATGTAATCTTCTGTTCTAGATCACTTTTTCCATGGCTTTAATACTGTGAAAATGTTTTGCTGCCTTGGGCTGCCTTGTTCCCTGTAATATTTAGCTCCCTCATCCCAAGTATTGCTTCATTAAACTATATATTATTGATTAACCTTGATGTCTCCTTCATTCTTTAGGTGATATCCTCTTTATTAAAGATTTGCCACTTCAGTTGGTGATCTTTTAAAGCTTGTAAGATACCGAGGGTAGGTGCTAATCGGATATTTTTCTTGAGTGACCAATTCTCGAATGAGGAGCATTGTTTCAGAATAAGTGATTATCTATTTAAGGGAAAAAAAAGATGATGAGCAATTTCCTTTCTGAGTCCTGATGAAGGGTCTCATCACGAAATGTTAACTTTTTATTCCTTTCCATAGCTGCTGTGTAATGAGTTCTTTCGGGCTTTGTGGGGCGACGGCGATCAGTTGGTCCGAGATTTATAGAGCACCTGAATAGTTGTTTAACGACAGTTGTTAATCTTTTATAGTTCCTTGAGTTGTTCTCGAGCGATTCGCTCTTTGTAACATGGTATCCGGGCACCTTCTGTTAGGTTTATTCTAATAGGCTTAGGGATTCCGTGTCATTTGTATTATTTAAGTGGGATGTGTGATTAGTACTAATCACAGGGACCCAGTTTTGAGAATGTTACTTCTTACAGAGTTGCTTGGCTGAATTATTATGAATAATCCCCCATCGCTGACTCTATCAGTGCCTGTTATTCCCCGGAACTTGGGTTCTGATATTGCCCGCACACATCGTGACATGATGTCTGACCTGCTGAGTTCTTCCAACATTTTGTTTGTTACTCACAACTTTTTCCTGAGTGTTTTGAATGGTTGGAATGTAGATAAATGTTCCTGAAAATACTGCTTGATCCACAGGCCTCTGAAGAAGATGTACATGCCAAGGTAGATTTTTGGCTCAATGGGTGGTTGAGTGAGCTGAGAAATAGAAGAGAATCAGATCAGAGTAAGTTTAGAGCAACCAGAGCTAATTAAAGATGGATCAAGCTCAAAGAGACAATGTGTTCATTCCTGTTCCTTTCTATTCTAGTATGTATCAGAGGAAGCAGAAGTCAGCCCAGCAATGCCTTAAACTGGGATCAGAGACCAAACCCAATAGGTCCTACCTTCCTGGTCTAGCTTTAGAACTAGAGCAATCTATATGTGGGGCACAGATCTGTAACCATTACACTGGCAACCGTGGATAAAGAACTCTCACAGATCTGGTGAATATACAGTAGGTCTTTAACATAAAAGAGGTACAGTATTTACAGATGCAGGTCTGATCTTGTATAACACTGGCTGGCACAGGCCTGTTACCATGTAAGACCGTAGTACAATACTGATGAGTGTAGGTCTCTTACTAATACTAACTACAAGTTCAATGATTTATTTTAAGGAGTTCTTACAATAACAAGCAGTAAGACTTCTCAAATTACAACTCAGCCTAACAATAGTCCTTGAATTTAATCTTGTTAAGGACAGGCACATACATGTGAAGTTATGGAAATCCCAAATTAAAGCTGATGACAGTGTTTGTTAAAAGTGTGCAGGGAAGAAGTTAGGAAGAATGATTAATCTTTATCCCCTGAGGGAAAAGTTAATAAGAGCCGACATTTTGTGCCAAGACCCTTCATCAGGACTGGAAAGGAAAGAGGAAGAAGCCAGAACAACAAGGTGGGAGGGGAGGAAGGAGTGCAAGCTGGAAAATAATAAGTGACCGAGATTAGGAAAAACTTCTTCACACAGAGAGTGGTGAATCTGTGGAATTCTCTGCCACAGCAAACTGTTGAGGCCAGTTCATTGGCTATGTTTAAGAGGGAGTTAGATATGGCCCTTGTGGCTACAGGGGTCAGGGGGTATGGAGGGAAGGCTGGGGCGGGGTTCTGAGTTGGATGATCAGCCATGATCATAATAAATGGCGGTGCAGGCTCGAAGGGCCGAATGGCCTACTCCTGCACCTATTTTCTATGTTTCTATGTTTCTATGAAATCAGGTGAGGAGGGTGGTAGGGAGGTGGGGGAGAGAGGATGAAGTGAGAATCTGAGAAAATGTAAAGGGCT
This sequence comes from Mobula hypostoma, assembly GCF_963921235.1. Classification (NCBI taxonomy): domain Eukaryota; kingdom Metazoa; phylum Chordata; class Chondrichthyes; order Myliobatiformes; family Myliobatidae; genus Mobula; species Mobula hypostoma. The sequence goes on along the minus strand of NC_086107.1, from coordinate 29,067,681 downwards.
GAATAAGGAATCTGATAGGAGAGGAGAATGGACCATGGGGGAAAGGGAAGGAGGAGGGGCAACAGAGGTATGTGAGAGGCAGGTGATGAGAATACAAGGGGTACGAGGGGATCCAGAATGGGGAGTGAAAAAGGAGAGAAGGGGGAGAGGAGAGAAATTACGAGAAGTTGGAGAAATCGATGTTCATGCCACCATGTTGGAGGCTACCCAAACAGAATTTGAGTGTTGCTTCTCACTCTAGCTTCTTTCTGCTTCATCTCCAGTCCTGATGAAGGGTCTCGGACTGAACCATCAACTCTTTATTCCTGTCCTTAGATGCTCCCTGACCTGCTGAGCTCTTCCAGCATTTTCTGTGTTCCTCTGGGTTTTTAGCATCTCCAGAATCTCTTGTGTTTTTGTTTGATGTATTTTCTCAGAAAGGCCTCAAGTATTGCCTGTGCTATGTGTCTCTGAATATTATAGAAACTTAGAAAACTCAGTGACTTCAAAATAGCTGCTTTCATAATAAGTGACTGAAAACACTGCATTATAATTTTCTTTTGTCTTTCACTTATTTAATCAGTTCAAACAATTTAGTTACCAGGTAAAATTTGGTTCATTGAGCCTTCTGTAACAACACAGGGCTAGTTTTGTGCCAGTATAAACTGTCCCTTATTGAAATACAATGTCAATATTTACTGTATACCCACACTATCCCTTACCCATCATCAGATTATGAATGAGGGTACCTGCATTTTTAAGATCCAATATTCAAAGTACATTTATTATCAAAGAATGTATAATATATACACCTTGAGATTTGTTTGCTTACAGACAGACACAAAGCAAGGCACCTGGATAACCCAATTAAAAATAGAAAGACTGAAGAAGAGGGAACACACACACACACACACACACACACACACACACACACACACACACACACACACACACACACACACACACACACACACATCATGCAAACAATGAGGAATGGAGAAGGAGAGAAGGGGAAGGGCAGAGAAGTTACCAGAAGCTGGAGAAATTGAGGCTGCAGCTATCTGAATGGATTATGAAGTGTTGCTTCATATTCTAGCTTCTTTCTCCTTCCTTTCCAGTCCTGATGAAGGGTCTCGGCCTGAAACATCAACTCTTTTCAGGACCATGAACTTCCAGTCACTAGATTTCCATTAATTTTGAAAAGTTTTACAACTATCCATCTATTAACTGGCAGTCATTACTAGAGACGTAGGTTTCTGCCACAAGAGCACTGTGTTACCCAGTTTAACTACGAGGGGTGATTGATAAGTTTGTGGCCTAAGATAGAAGGAGTCAATTTTAGAAAACCTAGAACATTTATTTTTCAACATAGTCCCCTCCTACATTTACACACTTAGTCCAGCGGTCGTGGTGCATACGGATCTTGGAACTCCTGAAAGTGTCCACAGCTGGGTGATTGATAGGTCTGTGGCGTAAGGTAGAAGGAGATGAGTTATACAGCTTCCGTTGGACTAAATGTGCTGGACTGGACTGCTGGACTAAGTGTGTAAATGTAGGAGGGGACTATGTTGAAAAATAAATGTGCTAGGTTTTCTAAAATTGACTCCTTCTAACTTAGGCCATGAACTTATCAATCACCCCTCGTAAAAGGCTTGGCAATCTAACTCCCTAATCAGGTCACAGAGTGATTCCAAAGCAATGAATATTCAGTAAAATAGTTTTATGACCAACACAGTATTCATGTTTAATGTCTCTGTAATGATGATGTTTGCATATATGCACTGACACCAGGCAAGAGTTATACTTCTGTGAGCTCTTAGCAGTCCTTGCATGAAGCTGAAAGCATTTTTGCATCATAACACTCTAAATGAGGTTAGAGTCCCAGTTGTGTTCTTACGAATCTGCTGATATTTTGATTGCCTTCCAACAACATTATCTTACTCTAGGGAAGTTAGAACAATGACAAGGAAAACAGACTGCTAACTGTATTCTCAGAAGTAATCGCAAACTCTCCCTCAGAGTTGTTCATTATTTTTGAATAAAAAGCTTGCATGATATTCAATTCAATTCTGATTAATGAGCATAAGCATGATAAATAAAACTTATTATCTAGTTTATAATCCCCTAAAAGGTAATTTTTTTCCTGTGTTTTTGCTAATAAGCTGTGCACTGAGGTTTTGAACAAGCCTGTCAGTATAACAGTGAAACTTCAATTAACAAAGCACTTTCAATTCTCAGTACACATACATATATAATATATTGTTGTGAGATAAAGCATTTTGCAATGAGACAATAAAACAGATTCTGTCAGTAACATTATGGCAAAGCCAGTTTTACTTATTTATGTTGTTCTTTTGATTTTCCCACCAATTTCATCATGCCAGTTCTTCACCTCTCACTGCCCTTGCTCTGTCTCTAACACCCAAGAGATTATTTTTCATCTGTGTGCTGAAGCAATGAGTGCTGGGTCACATTCAACTGAACTTACAGTTCCATCTACCTGACCTCACAGGGCATCCAATTCTAGCAAAGAGAATTAGTCATAGAATTTTTATTATTGTCAATGGGCAAACTACTTCTAATGCAAGTTTCTTGTCAATTGCAAATTTTTATTTTACCATTCAAGCATTACTGAAATCTATAATTTTTCTCCGCTACCCACGGCATCCTATTGAAACCTATTGAAGATTGAAAGGCCTAGATAGAGTGGATGTGGAGAGGATGTTTCCTGCAGTGGGGGAGTCTAGGACCAGAGGGAAAAACCTCAGAATAAAAGGATCAAGCAACACACATAAAAGTTGCTGGTGAACACAGCAGGCCAGGCAGCATCTATAGGAAGAGGCACAGTCAACGTTTCAGGTGAGGTCCTGACAAGGGTCTCGGCCTGAAACATTGACTGTACCTCTTCCTATAGTTGCTGCCTGGCCTGCTGCATTCACTTGCTTGAAATTCCAGTATCTGCAGATTTCTTCGTGTTTGCGAGAATAAAAGGATCTCCCTTTGGAACAGAAATGAGGAGGAATTTCCTTGGCTAAATGGTGGTAAATCAGTGGAATTCATTACCACTGGAACGTTTGCTAGAACCTCCCCCATTTAAAAAATCCACATCCCATCCTAAAGACAATGATTTTTTTTAAGGGATACAGCATAGTAACAGGCCCTTCTAGTCCAACGAGCCAGCACCACCCAATCACACCCATGTACTCTAATTAAACTACTAAACCCCACGTTTCTTGAAACGTGGGAGGAAAGTTGACTGGAGCACCTGGAGGAAAACCATGTGATTACAGGGAGAATATACAAACTGTTACAGACAGAGGCAGAATTGAACCAAGCTTGCTGGCACTGTAATAGTGTTTCCTAGCCTCTACACTATCATGACACCACATGGAAAAGTATGATCCAAAACCTTGAACCAGTGGTTCCCAAAGTGGATGATATTGCACCCGGGGGTTGAAATTTCTAAGGGGGTGGTAAAGGTGAAGGGAACAGAATCAGATTTAATATCACTGGCATATGTTGTGAAATTTGCTTTTTTTCAGCAGCAGGTCATTACAATAAATAATTATACAAGCAATAAATTACTATAAATATACATACAGAAAATGAAATAAAATAAGAAGTGCAAAAATAGAGGGAAAATAGTGAGGTAGTGTTCATGGTTTCATTATCCATTCAGAAATCTGATGTTAGAAGGGAAGAAGGTGTTCCTGAAGCTTCGAGTGCATGTCTTCAGGCTCCTGTACCTCTTTCGTGATGGTAGTAATCAGAACAGAGCATGTCCTAGGTGATAGGGGTCCTTGATTGTTATGTTACTTCAATCTAAACATTCCATGGGTTAACAGCAAAGAATCATATTCTGGAAGAATTAGAGAACTTTTATTTACAGAAATAAACAAACACATCTTAACCCCGCCACATGCTGATGCATTCTGGCAAACCCTGCACATGCTTGGTGTTGTCCAATCAGGAACTGGCACATCATTGCTCGTGATATCACCACATCTTCCCTTCCTTAAAAAGAAAAAATAAAGAACAACATTAATCAAAACAAATACATAAATCAGCAAGTCTCTATCAGTCTCTCTGTGGGCTTACTTGTTATTATTTACATGTTTTGTCTCGTCTGCATCCTTCAACTGAATCTCTGAAGAATCACATCTTCTTATCCTTAAAAAGAAAACAAATAACAACATTAACCAATAAACAAATCTATATCAGCTAACGGAAACTCTGAAGTTGGCTCTTCGCGATCTGTGCCATGACTCTTCCTGTTGCTTCTTCTTTTCTGCTTTTAAGTTTTTCTTCATGTATCTCAACTAAACTTTTTGATATACTCTCAGATGCCTCCTTGTTAGAATCTGGAATTTCAGCTGAGCAGTTCATGCAATCGCCTCAGCAATCTGCTTCCCTGCTTCTGTTTGTACTGTATCTTTCCTAATTCCTTCCAATTCCATTTGTAATGAAATACGAATCTTCATTCATTAACTGTGTGATCCCTTATTTATGCTGAGACTTCATCATTTCAATAAAACTTCTCAATTCCTTTACTTGAGCTTTCACTTCTTGCTTATACTGTGAGCGTTCTTGCTCTAGATGGTGATGAAACTGAATCTCGTATTCTCTGTGTCTCCTTCATTATCGCTTGCATTGAAGCAACCTCTTCCTGTCATTGCCTTTTCACATCATCAATTGCCTCCTGTTTGGTCGTCTTAGACACTGCAGCTGCTGCTTCTGTATTCTTCATGTCAGCATTTTCATAAAGCGCATCTATATAAAATTCCTCACGTTCATCTTCAATCACTGCATTTATATGTTTCATTTCGGTTTCCTTCTTTCTACTTCTACAACAGCATGAAAAATGATTAATATTACCACCGTTACAACAAATTTTGCCATATGCGAAACACTGATTTGGACAGTGTTCTCGCGCAGCGATCACATGACTTTTTTTTCAAATGCGGTCTTGCTCTCCGTCAGTTTTGTCGATGTATTATTATACTTCTGATCTATTCACGCTTTTTTACAGTGTTTACATTGTAGTTTTAAACAGAAAGGTCTTCAGCCTGCGACATTACGGTCTAAGAAGCTTTGCAGAGCGCGAAAGCTTGTTCAAAATTTAAATCTTGCTCACGCAAAAGCCTTTCTTTCAGAGCATTATCTTGAATGCAACAAACCAGTTTATCTTTAATAAGAGATTCTGTGAGCAATCCGAACTCGCACGCTCTACTACGCTTTCTTAACTCAGTTACATACTGATCAATTATTTCAGCAGCCTTCTGCACACATGTGAAGATTTTATACTGCTCATACATTAAATTACACCTAAGTATACTTTAGATCTGTCCATTATCGACTTTAAATTGAAATTATCTCCATCTTCAAAGACAAAATTATTATATACCTCTACTGCATCATTCCCGATCACATGGAGCAGGATTGTCCGCTTTTCTATCAGCTCTGATGGCCGATTAAATATATCTCAAACTGTGGCTTGCATATCCTCCAATTCTCAGCTACATTCCCAGTCAGCTGCAGTTTTTGTAGGGGTTGTAAACCTTCCATGTTTTACCGATTACCGTTCAAACTTTTTTCTTTTTTTTTGATTATCTTCAATTCTCGATTCTCCCGTATTATTCTTCCAAAAGCTCTTCTGACACCATGTTATGTTACTTCTATTTAAACATTCCATGGGTTAACAACAAAGAATCATATTCTGGAAGAATTAGAGAACTTTTATTTACAGAAATTAACAAACACATCTTTACCCCGCCACATGCTGAAACGTTCTGGCAAATCCCGCACATGCTCAGTGCTATCCAATCAGGAAATGGCACATCATTGCATGTGATATCATCACATTAATGATGGATGCCACCTTCTTGACATATCGGCTTTTGAAGGCATCTTGAATGCTGGGGAAGCCAGTGCCCATGATGAAGCTGGCAGAGTTTACAACTTCCTGCAGCTTTCCCAATCCTGTACCAAAATAGTGATTTAATCAGTTAGAATGCTCTCCATGGTATATCTGTAGAAATTTGCAAATATTTCTGGTGACATACCAATTTTCCTGAATTTTCCTGAGACTCCAACTGAAATATAGATGCAGTTGTGCCTTCTTTATAACCGCATCAATATGTTGGCCCAGGATAGATCAGCTTCGGAGGTGTTAACACCCAGGAACTTGACACTGCTCATCCTTTCCAATTCTGATCCCTCGATGAGGACTGGTGTGTGTTCCCTTGATTAACATTTACCATCAATTCCTTGGTCTTACTGATGTTGAGTGCAAGGTTATTGCTTCCACACCACTCTCAACCAGCTGATTTATCTCATTCCTGTAGGCCTCCGTATCACCATCTGAAATTTTGCCAACAATAGTTGAGTCATCGGCAAATTTATAGACGACATTTGAACTATATCTAGCCACATAATCATGGGTGCAGAGAGAGTAGAGCAGTGGGCTAAGCACGCATCATTGAGGTGCGCAAGTGTGGATTGCCAGTGAGGTGGAGATGTTATTTCTGATCCACAGAGACTGTGGTCTCCCAGTGAGGAAGTCAAGGATCCAGTTGTAGACAGAGGTACAGAGGCCCAGGCTTCAGAGCTTGTTGATTAGAGCCGAAGGTATGATTGTGTTGAACACTGAGCTGTAGTCAATAAATAACAAGTAGTAAGAGGGGAGCACTCAGTACCAAAGAGGCAGATGAGGGGATTACAGGCTTAATTTAAGAAATGTATTATTTATTAAAAGCATTTGATCCTTAGTTCCTCATAATTCATTTCCTTGAATACCAGTCAAATGCCATGCATTCTATTTGCCCAGGGAGTTCTCCTCCATAATCCTGACCACAGTTTACATGCCAGCAGCAGCTGACTATAATCAAGCACTTAGGATATCGTGTGATAATGTCTCCTAAGAAGAAATAGTTCTTCCCAGTGCATTTATAATCATAGCTGGGGACTTCAGCCAGGATTGTTTGAAGTAAACCCTGCTGAATTGCCATCAGCATATAATCTATAGCACCTGAGGTTCCAACACACAACACACAAGACCACTGTCATACTGAGATAAGGAACGCCCACCGTTCCCTGCCCAGACCACATTTCAGTAAATCAGATCACTTGGCTGTCCTTCTGCTATCTGTATACAGGCAGAGGCTAAAAAGCAAAGCTCCAGAGATAAGGACAACAAAAAGTTGGTCATGGGAGGCAGAGGAGCAGCTATGGGATTGCTTCGAGTCAGTGGACTGAGCTGAATTAAAGGACTCATTTGTGGATACGAAAGAATGCACCACGGTGGTTGTAGACTTTATTTTAACAGTTGTAAATGAGAGTGACCCCACAGAATCATTCAGTCTTTCCAAGCCAGAAGCCCTGGATGAACCATGAGTTCTAAAATCAGCTGAGGTCCAGATCAGAGGCATTCAATCTTGGTGACCAAAAGAAAGTTGCAAGAGGTCTAAGTAAGGTCTCTGGAAAGCAATCTCACAGGCAAATTGGCAATTCCAGACTAGAATCAATGTGGTCGGGCTTGAATATTATCACCTCTTATAAAGTTCGATCAAACGACATAGGTAACAATAAGGCTTCGCTTCCAGGTGAGCACAATGCCTTCTATGCTTGCTTTGACGTTTTAACATGGAGAAACCATCATGAACTCCCACAGTCTCTGATGATCCTGTGATTTCAGTCTCTGAGGCTGATGTGTGAGCAGCCTTCAGGAGGTTGAACTCATGAAAAGCATTTGGGCCAGTTGGGGTACCTAGCTAAGTACTAAAAACCTGTGCTGACCAACCAGCTGGAGTATTCACCAAGATCTTTAGCCTCTCGCTTTGGCCGCAGCAGATGCCATCTCATTGACTCTTCACCAAACCCACAGCAAAGATGCATACATCAGGATGCTCTTTATCGACAAACTTGAATGTGGCATTGGAGCTTTGCTTAGCCATACAGTCATGAGTGTAAAGCGAGTAAAGAGACCAAGCACACAGCCTTGTGGTGACCTAAGCTGATGAAGATTGTGGAGGAGATGTTGTTACCAATCCAAGGTGACTGTGGTCTGCAAGTGACTAAATCGAGGATCTAATTGCACAAGAAGTTATTGAGGTCAAGGTCTTGCAGCTTATTGATTAATTTTGAGGGGATGATGGTATCATTGAGGGGATGAGCTGCAATTGATAAAGAGCATGTGTGCACCTTTTCCTGTCCAGATTTTCCGGGATTAAGTGAGGAGCCAAGGAGATGGCACCTTCTGTAGACCTGTTGCTCCGAAAGGCAAATTGGAGTGGATCTAAGTCATCTAGACAACAGAAGTTGTTATGTTTCATCACCAGCCTCTCAAACTGCTTCATCACTGTGGATATAAGTGCTACTGGGAGACTGTCATGGAGGCAGGTCATCAAGCTCTTCTTGGGTATTGGTGTAATTGAAGCCTGCTTGAAGAAGACAGGTACCATACACCGCCAAAGTGAGAGCTTAAAGATCTCAGTGAACACACTAGGCAGTAGATCAGTATAGGTCTTTAGTATTTGGCCAGGTACCTGGACCTTTTGTAACTTTCTTGGTCCCCAGACTCGAATGCCTCTGATCTGGCTCTCAGCAGATTTTGGATCTCATGGATCATCCAGATTTGACTGTCAATTGTAAGGAAATGATGTGAATCTTATTAAGGTAATATCGGTCATCTCCACATTTCTGCCCAAGTTAACGCTATTTAAGAGCACCATTTGCCATCATGATCTTTCCCAATTTCCAAGGATCTCTGAGTTGGAAGAGAAAGAAGGAATACCAGATGATGAGTTTCATGTATACTGCGCCCACCTGGGTGAGCTGCGTAAGGACATGTCAGGAAGATTTCAGCATCTTCTCTCCAGATTGGGTAGTAAATCCATTCCTGAACACTTGTAATGAGAAATTTAAAGGAAGGATGGAGGTAAAACTGAATTCACCACAAAATAACTTTGAGCTGAAGTCAAGATTCATATTAACACATTTGTTTTCAGAGAAAAAAAATTTGAATGCTATCTGGCTCTGTTGGAATAGGTCAATGTGTTCTCTATTGCCTTTCCAACATCACATTTAGTGGAGTGCAGTTTCAGTGCAGTCGCCCAACTTCTTTCAAAGCAACGAAACAGAATACAAATTACTGAATGTGGGGATCTAAGGCTCCTTCAATGAGTGACATTCACCTGATGTTGAGAAGCTGATATAACTGAACCTTGAACATCCACCTCATCGAAACGTGAAAAAGCAATGAAGTAGTGAGTAGCTGGACTGCTAATAGATGTGCTAAAATTGTTGATGAAAATTGTTTTTACTGTTTAAAAAAAAGAAATCATTTCATTTGTAGCTTTAAATAGACTTGAATAATTTTGACAATTATTTGTCAATGCTTTGGACTCACAGTTCTGATTCTCTTTCACTGTGCATCATAAATCAAAATCTTTTATAGTTTGTATGTAATAGCCAGAAAGGGAGTGGGTACTGGGGATGTGATTTGGGAGCAGTAACCCAAAAAACATTAGAAAATAACTGCGCTCAACAAAAGAATGAGGCATGCTAGTACAAAAAGTGCAGTATCTATATGCTCACAACAGAACTAATGATGTATAAAAAAGAAAATATTTCTCCTGAAAAATTGCAACACTACCCTTGCATACACACCAAGCGGTCGCCTTACAGTTAGGGTAGCAAAAAGCACCATCCATTCCAATGTTGTACTAACACTTTCCAGCAGCTCAGTGCTTCTCTAGAGGGATGAATGAATGATACTTTTTTCAAAAATTCTTCTTGGTGCAGTACATCTTCTGGCACTCCTTTCAATAATAGACTGAATTGAAAGTTTTTTTTAAATATCAGGTCGACATTACGAACAAGTGCTCCCAAAGCAACCACAGTGCAAAATTAGAATTTGGATATGAGGTCTTTCGGGTCAGAAAACATCCATTCCATAAAATCACTGTCAAAGTTGGTTGTCAGTCTATTAGTTTCGTTGATCAGGATAAAAGTGGCTGGATGCCATAATTTTCATTGCATCTGGCAATCTAAGTGTGCACAGTGAACACTCATTTGGTCCTTTTATGTAAGTACATTGATTATTTATGCAATAATTCTGAACATCAAAATACAACATGTTTAAATAACATTGCTAACCATTTCAGATTGTTTCATTAGATTGCTGAAGGCAATAAGTTTGAACGTTATAAGCTACCCTATTATAGAGTCATACAACATCACACTAAATTCAGCTCTTTTAAAAATCTACAGTACATGATTGGTTCTTGTCTGAGCCTTCCTTTCATTGCTTCTTTTACAACTATGCATCCAATTTTCTTTTGAAGATTGTTTTTAACTGTTTCCAGCACAAATTCAGAATGTTCATACCAGCTCAAAAATTCACTGAATAAAATATTCTTCCCTTTGATCTTTAGTAAGTGCAATCACACCTCCATTCCATTTCTTATGCATTTGCTTTAAAGTCATGAAGTTTCAGCAGCTGTATGCACTTAACTTTCATCACGTATTCATTATTTAGGTACTATGGAACATGTAGCATCAGACCAAATAGTCAACATCCTAATTGCAAGGTTACCAAATGGCAAAGCCAGCTGCTGTCAAGTAAGGTAAATAAACAAGTTTGTTAAATTACCATATTTATTTGGGTTTCTTCAACAGATTGCTACAATTAGAGCATTGGTGCTCGTAGCTCTATGTGCAAGCTGCATTCCACAAAAAGAAATGTGTTTCTCTGTGGCAAAAGAGTATTAAATATTTGAAGGAGATTTTTTCTGTAGATTTTGAAATGAAGTGAACATTAACATAAGCCATTATTTTGGTGCCACTGTTTTTATTCTGATTTAAATTAATAAATGTCGGTGCCCAAAGATTATAACCATAAGACCATAATACAGAGGAGCAGAATTATGCCATTCAGCCCATCGAGTCTGCTCCACCATTCCACCATAGGTGATTTAGTATCCCTCTCGTCCCCATTCTCCTGCCTTCTAGCCATAACCTTTGACACCCTGATTAAACAAGAACCTATCAACCTCCACCTTAAACATACCCAATGAATTGGCCTGAACAGTGGTCTGTGAAAATGAATTTCCACAGATTCCCCACTTTCGAACTAAAGAATTTTTTGACATCTCTGTTCAAAATGGATGTCCCTCAATTATGAGTCTTTCCTAGACTTTCCCACTGTAGGAAAAATCCTTTTCACATCCAACTTATCCAGACTTTTCAATATTCAAGAGGCTGCAATGAGATCCCTCCCATTTTTGTAAATTTCAGGGAGTATAGGCAAAAAATTATCAAATACTCCTCATATGTTGACCCTTTCATTCCTGGGATCCTTCTTGTGAACATCTTTTGAACCCTCTCTAATGCCAGCATATCTTTTCTTAGTTAAGGGGCCCAAAACGGCTCACAATACTCCAAGTGCAGTCTGACCAATGCTTTATAAATTCTCAGTATTACGTCCTTGCTTTTATATTCTAGTCCTCGCAAAATGAATGCTAACATTGTATTTACCTTCCTTACCACTGATTCAACTTGCAAGTTAACCTTTAGGGAATCCTGCACAAGTCCCTCTGCACCTTTGATTTTTGAATTGTCTCCCTATTTGGAAAATAGTCTATGCCTCTATAACTTCTACCAAAGAGCATGACCATACACTTCCCTTCATTATATTCCATCCGCCACTTCTTTGCTCATTTCCTCAATCTATCTATGTTCTTCCGCAGACTCCCTGCTTTCTCAACTCTACCTATCATCGTATCATCTGCAAACGGCCACAAAGCCATCAATTCCTTCATCCAAATCATTACATCCAATCTGAAAAGAAGCAGTTCCATCACCGACGCCCACAGCACACCACTAGTCACTGGCAGCCAACAAGAAAAGGCCCTATTTATTCCCATTATTTTCCTCCTGCCAGTCAGCCTATCCTCTATCCATGCTAGTACCTTTCCAGTAATATTATGAGCTTTTATCTTGTTAAGCAGCCTCATGTCCAGTAGCTTGTCAAAGGCCTTCTGAAAATTCAAATAAACGAAATCCACTGATTCTTCTTTGTCTATCCTGCCTGTTATTTCCTCAAAGAATTCCACCATATGTGTCTGGCAATATTTCCCCTTTAGAAAGCCATGCTGACTTTCGCCTATTTTACCATGTGCCTCCAAGTACCCCAAAAACGTATCCTTAATAATAGATTCCAACATCTTCCCAACCACTGAAATCAGGCTAACTGGCCTATAACTTTGTCTCTTCTACGTCCTTCACTTCTTAATGAGTGGAGTGACATGTGCAGTTTTCCGGTCCACTGGAACTAATCTAGTGAATCTTGAAAGATCATTACTAATGACTCCATAACCTCTTCAGCTACCTCACTCAGAACCGTGAGGTGTAATCCATCTGGTCCAGGCTTTTCAACTATCCAAGCACCTTCCCCTTAGTAATAGAAATGACACTTACTTCACCTCTCTGACTCTCATATTTCTGGCATTCTTCTAGTGTCTTCCACAGTGAAAACTGATGCAAATTACTTATTAATTTCCTCCACCCCTTCTTTGTCCCCCAATACAACTTCTCCATCATCATTTTCCATAGTCCAATATCCACTCTCATCTCTCTTTTACTTGTTATATATCTGGAAAAAGCTTTTAGTATCCTCCTTTATATTATTGGCTACCTTATTTTATATTTCATCATTTCTCTTTTTTATGTCTTTTTAATTGCCTTCTGTTGGTTTTTAAAAGTTTCCCAATCCTCTACCTTCCCACTAATTTTTGCTATATGATATGCTTGATCTTGTACTTTTATGCTGTCTTTGACCTCCACAGTTGTCAGTCACAGTTGCCTCATCCTCCATAGAATACTTCTTAATATTTGTGGGCCGCCCACTCAGCTATAGACTGGGCAGTGAGCTCTCTACAGCTGAGACATATCATCGGTAACCCATACAAACAACAGGAATTCTGCAGATGCTGGAAATTCAAGCAACATACATCAAAGTTGCTGGTGAACGCAGCAGGCCAAGCAGCATCTATAGGAAGAGGCGCAGTCGACGTTTCAGGCCGAGACCCTTCGTCAGGACTAACTGAAGGAAGAGTGAGTAAGGGATATGAAAGCTGGAGGGGGACGGGGAGATGCAAAATGATAGGAGAAGACAGGAGGGGGAGGGATAGAGCCGAGAGCTGGACAGATGATAGGCAAAAGGGGATACGAGAGGATCATGGGACAGGAGGTCCGGGAAGAAAGACAAGGGGGGGGGTTGACCCAGAGGATGGGCAAGAGGTATATTAGGAGGGACAGAGGGAGAAAAAGGAGAGTGAGAAAAAGAATGTGTGCATAAAAATGAGTAACAGATGGGGTACGAGGGGGAGGTGGGGCCTTAGCGGAAGTTAGAGAAGTCGATATTCATGCCATCAGGTTAGAGGCTACCCAGACGGAATATAAGGTGTTGTTCCTCCAACCTGAGTGTGGCTTCATCTTTACAGTAGAGGAGGCCGTGGATAGACATGTCAGAATGGGAATGGGATGTGGAATTAAAATGTGTGGCCACTGGGAGATCCTGCTTTCTCTGGTGGACAGAGCGTAGATGTTCAGCAAAGTGGTCTCCCAGTCTGCGTCGGGTCTCACCAATATATAAAAGGCCACATCGGGAGCACCGGACGCAGTATATCACCCCAGTCGACTCACAGGTGAAGTGATGCCTCACCTGGAAGGACTGTTTGGGGCCCTGAATGGTGGTAAGGGAGGAAGTGTAAGGGCATGTGTAGCACTTGTTCTGCTTACACGGATAAGTGCCAGGAGGGAGATCAGTGGGGAGGGATGGGGGGGAACGAATGGGTAACCCATGCCTGGGATGGCAAGACCTCGGCTCCGCACACTTCCAGCGATGGAGGAATGCAAATGCAAGGGATCGACGTGACATGGTCCAGGCAGAGGTGCGAAACCATGAGGACAAACGGCAGGTATCAGAGACAGTGGAGCTGTGGACACTGGGTGCCTGGATGAAATGGGATCTTCCCTAGTGTAAGTTCATTTGGGCAGAGCTTTGGACACTGGAGCCCTTCCACATTTCTTTCACCCTGCAGTCTGAGTATGACACTCTCCGTAAACTATCAGTGCTGCACACATGGGGGCTGAGAGAGGACCCTAACTGCAAGCGTTGTGGTCGGCGGGGTTTACTGGCACACATATTGTCAGGATACAAAACAGCTTTAACGCAGGGACGGTATAGGCAGTGCCACGACAAGGTCCTGCTGTCCCTTGCTGACACACTGGAGCAGGAGAGGTGTAAAAACAGACCAACTGGCAGAGAGGCAAACAGGGCAGTCATTTTTATCAAGGAGGGAGCCATGCCAGTCATATCAAAGAGGCCTAAATCCAATCTGCTGCAAACTGCTAAATCATGGGAGATGAGAGCTGATGTGGGGAGGAAACTGCAGTTTCCGGAGGTGGTGCAAACCACACTTCAACGAGACTTTGTACTCTGGTCTACTAAGACAAGAAATTCATCCTGGGGGAGCTCACAGTACCGTGGAAGGAAGGATGTGAGGAGGGTAATGGGAGGAAGGCCCTGAAGTGCCAGTCTTTAGTCCAGGAATGCAGGGACAAAGGCTGACAGACTTGGTTATTCCCCGTGGAGATCGGTTGTAGAGGGTTCCCGGCATAATCAGCACCGTGATCGCTGTCTGTGCTGGGCCTTGATAAAAAGAACAAGAACCAAGCAGCTCGCAGAACGTGCGAGGATGCAGAAAGAGCCTCTTGCTGGATATGGAATAGGTGAGGGGAGTTGAGCTGGAAGTCAGGAGCAGATAGGCAGTGACTTCACCACCACTGCTGACCTGCAAACTGGCAAGGGTAGTGTTTAAGGTTCAAAATACTCTAAGAAGGTTGGGCACCACCTGGCGATATCTACTCCTGGCCAAAGGCTACAGTTACCTCATCAGGTAACTGAAGAGAACACCCCACTGTATGATGCAAAGAGGTGTCGTTCCTCCGCCTTCTGAATTTGCACCAGAAGCATCAGCCATTGTTGTTCTGCCACTACCCCTGCTAGTGTCGCCTTCCAATCAACTTTGGCCCGCTGCTCTCTCATGCCTCTGTAATTCCCTTTACTCAAATGTAAGGCTGATACATCTGACTTTATCTTCTCCCCCTCAAACAGCAGGGTGAATTCTATCATATTATCATCACTGTCTGGCCAGCTGGTGGTGTAGTGGCATCAGCGCCGGACTTCGGAGTGAAGGTTCCCAAGTTCGAATCCAGATGGCTCCCTTGCACACCTTCCATCTGTGCTGGGTTGAGCGTTGAGCTAGTAACTCAGCCTCGTAAAAATAAGAAAGCCTGCTAAAAAAAAACGCAGTCATGATGGCATTACAATGACTCCACTAGGAGTTAAGGGCTTTCTTCCCATGATCACTGTCTCCTTAGGGTTCCACTAACTCTAATCAAATCTGGGTCATTACATAAAACCCAATCCAAAATTGCTGGTACCCTAGTGAGCTCAACCACGGTGGGTAACACAGATCTATGAGGATCAAAAGGAAATTTAGGTTAAATGAATGTTATTTTCTGATTCAAAACTAGAAATAGTCTTCTTCTGGGCAGAACTGGTTGTTATAAGAATCTAAAGGAAATGTGGCAGCTGTGCTACATGTCATGGCAATGATTGTTATCGCTGTATATTCAGAATTTGTTTAGACTGCAACTGTCAGATGTCAGACAGTTGAACACATCATTTTAGCTCCAACAGTGGGCTCAATCAAAGATCTTTACAAGGTCATACAGCAATGACATTCCTGCATGTCTGTAATGTAAAGTGACATGAGGAAAAATTCCTGTCATGTATACAAAGCTGAACATATAACAGGCAGTTCAGTGTAGGAGGAAGAAAAAACAAAATGGTAAAACTGTTGTATCTTTCAAAGCTGTCTGCACCTTGCCCTAAATGAAGTCACTGAGAATCAGAGAACTGAACCCAATGGACCACAAGGAGACAAAGGGACCACAGATGCTGGAATGCAGTGTGAAAAAAAAACATCTGGAGGAACTCAGAAGGTCAGGCAGTATCCGCAAAAAGAAATGGATAGTCAATGTCGTGGGTCAAACCCTTCATCTGGGCTGCCATCGAGATCCAGGTGAAGAAACTCAACCTGAAAGGTTAAATGCCTGTTTCCTTCTCCAGGTGTCACCTGACACAAACGATTTAATCTCATCTTCCTATTACGAAAATTAATGGCTAGAAAATCATGAGGTCTGTTCATCAGGCAGTTGAACTTCCAATGTTTAAGTTACAAATATTGAGACATTACATCATGGGGTATTGTTGTACAAACTAACTTTGCAATCAAATATTCCATTTGTCAGATGGTACATTCTTCATTACTCCTTCATTTCTGCAGTTATTGTGTAGTAAAGATCAAGTCTTCTGGATTGTTGGCACCCCTACAGAGTGATTCATGGAACAGCTGTCTGATCTCTGGAAGGAAATGGGTGAGGAGGACCTTGGTGATAAAGATTAAAAATGAGCTTTATTTGTCACATAGACATCAAAATATCAAAACATACAGAGAAATGCATCACTTTGCGTCAACAACCAACACAGTCTGAATGCACGCTGACAAGTGTCGCCATGCTTCCATTCTTCTTGATGATCAGCAATCAAGAGGTCTACAACAGGAATAGAAACAGAAGGTGCTGGAAGATCTCAGTCAGGTAACAGCCATGGAAAGAGAGTTAATATTTCCAGTCGAGGACCCCTATTTTCAGAACAGGGAAAGTAAGAAATCAAGTACTTTTAAGATGCAGTTAGAATAGATAACGCAAAAGGAAATATTTCTGATCGACTGAAGCCACAATTGCAAGGTGATTCCAACATTTTCAGAGTAACTTGATTAATAAGGAACATAACAGAAGATGGAAAAATGCCCAAAGAGCAGAATTAGGTTATTTGGCCCATCGAGTCTGCCCCCATTCCATCATGGCTGATCCTTTATCCCTCTCAACCCCATTCTCCTTCTCTCTCCTTGTAACCTTTAATGTCCCTACTAATCAAAAACCTATCAGCCTCTGCTTTAAACATGCCCAATGACTTGGCCTCCACAGCCATCTGTGGCAATGAATTCCACAGACTCACCATTCTCTGGCTAAAGAAATTCCTCCTCATCTCTGTTCTAAAGGGTGTCTTTCTTCTCTGAGGTTGTGCCCTCTGGTCCCAGACTTCCCCACTATATGAGACATACTCTCCGCGTGCACTCTATCTAGGCTTTTCAATATATGACATTTCACTGAGATCCCCCCTCACTCTTCTAAATTCTGGCGGGAACAGGCCCAGAGCCACCAAATGCTCCTCATACATTAACCAGGATCATTCTCATGAACATGTTAAAGCACTAAAATGCAGGTCAGAGCTATTGTTGAAACACAAAACCAAAAAGAGAGTGTCAGAAATGCCCTGTAGATTAGGCAGTTTCTGCAGAAAGAAGAATCCTGAGGTTATATTATGGATGGACAACTTACGCAGATTTAGCCAGTTCTGGTAAAAAAATAAAACGAAAGTTACATGATGCTGCTAAATTTGATAATGATTGCTAAAAGTTTCAAGGGCCCAGATGGAGGATGAGGCATTGCTCCTTAAGTTTACATAAGCTTCACTGGCCACAGAGAGGTAGGTCAAAGAAGAGTGGGATGGGGAACACAGTGACTGACAACTGGAAACATTGGGCTACTTTTGTGGATTGATGGCAGCATACTGCAAAGTGGTGATTCAATCTGTGTTTGTTTTTTCCAATCTCGAGGACATCACATTATGAGAACCTAATATAAGACACAAGATTGGGAGAATGGCCAAGTTGTCCATGTGCCTGACGTAGAACTCCAAAAACAGGCTCTGTTCTAGGCCCAGTCATGGGAAGAGATTACGATATAGGCTGAGAAAAAGATTCAAACGTGTGCTCAAAATCTCATTGAAACATTGCAACATATCCTATAATTCCGCGGAAACTCTGGTGCACTCGGAGTTATGAAAGAACATCTGGAGTACTGGGAAGTTCAAGTCAATGCATCTGGAGAATATGGAATCCCTGCATTAACAATAAAAGGAGCACGCCACCTCACAAAGTATGAACACAACAGATTCTGCAGATGCTGGAAATTGATTCTGCAGATACTTACAAAGTATCACAGCTCCAGGCGAGTCTACACAAGAGTACACAGTTGCCACATGAACCTCAGACTCTCATAAAACCAGAATGGGAATAGTTCATCTTTAAACACATTGCGCTGCCCAAGTAGAAGATGATACTGTGTAAATTTGATTTATGCTATGCAATCAAATATTTACTTCATTTTGGCTCTCAACAACAGATAATGAATAAGTTTTCACCAAGCAGCACAACTGTATCATTAAAGCACTAATTAGTTGCTGAATCATTAAAGGATTTTACCATGCTATCCTGCCAATGAAGAACTGAATTGAGTTTGCCAGGCTCATGATTTTAGAGCCTTAAAGCTGGCAGAAAGGGCTTTGATCCCAGTGATTCGCTGTTTAGGATTTGAGTTTAGTTGCGAGTGCTGTCAGTCTGACCCACTCACCTAATTTCATGTTTTAAATACTTAAAAGTAAGAGTAATGAGATTTGCTTTCGGTTCCAATTTGTTTTGCTGAGCTATAAAAGCTCAAGAAAATCAACACATAGAAAGTACTAGTTTTTCAAGTATAATTGGGTCTTTCTACACTTATTAAAATCAATTTATGAAACTTCATCAGATAGGTTATCTTTATGTTCTGTATATATTCTCCCTCAGATTTTTTACCCATATCCATGGCATGGGAATTAGAAAATGGATCAATTTGGGAATCTGTTTCAGATTGATGTATGATTTCTTTCATGTGAGAGACTATGCCCCACTCCACAGCATGTTTCCTTTTCACTCATCTCCATTATGTAGTCTTAAAACACTTTTGTGTTGTATTGATGTAAAATGTACTGGTGTAACATTGCAGAGAGACTTTAACTAGCTGGTGGATTAATTCAGCACAGAAACCGTTCCTTTCGTTCTACTCAGCCATAATGATCAAATGCCTAACTAAGCCTGTCCCATTTACCTGTCTTTAGCCCGTAACCTCTTAAATATTTCCTATCCGTTGGCTTTCCAAATGTCTTTTAAGTATTGTTATTATACCTACCTCAACTACTTCTTCTGGTAGCTCATTCCATATACTGATGACCTTCTGTGTGAAAAAGTTATCCCTCAGCTTCCTACTAAATCTTTCCCCTCTCACCTGATATCCATGCCATCTAATTCTTGATTCCTTTTCCTGGGAAAGACTGTGTGCTTTCACCCTATCTATACTCCTCATGACTTTCTATACTGTTTCCTATACTCCAATGACTAAAATCTTAGCCTGTCCAACCTCCCCTATAACTCAGACCTTCAAATCCTGACAACATTTTTGCAAATTGTCTTTGCATTCTTTTCAGTAAGATGCTATCTTTCCTATAACAGGGTCAAAAAAGTTGTATATAATACTCCAACTGTGACCTGACCAGTTGATCAACTGTAGCATATCATCTTACCTTCTATACTCATTGCCCTGAGTGATAAAAATCAGCATCAAACACCTTCACCAATTTCAGTGAAGAATATACTCAGACTCCTAGATCCCTCTTTTCTATAGTTTTCCAGAGCACAACCATTCCCTCATGAATTGGATTGAACCTCATTTGATATTCCTTAGCACATTTACCAAACTGAATAAGATCCTCATATATTTTTGAAGACCTTCTTTGATGTAACATTTTAAGTACATTCAGTAGCCACTTTATTAGGTTCCTCTTGTACCTAATAATGTTGCCACTGAGTGTATGTTTATGGTCTTCTGTTCCTGTAGCCCTTCCACTTCAAGGTTCAACATGTTGTGCATGTAGAGATGCTCTTCTGCACACCACTGATGTAACTTCTCTCATTAACAAGACATTTTCACTTACAGAGCTCTCACTTGCTGGGTTGTTTTTGTTTCTTGCACCATTCTGTGTAAACTCAAGAGACTGTTGTGTGTGAAAATCCCTGAAATCAACAATTTCTGATAAATTCAAACCATCTAGTCTGATACCAACAATCGTTCCATGGTCAAAATCAAAGTCACATTTCCTTCCTGTTCTGATGTTTGGTTTGAATAACAATTGAAGCTCTTAACCATGTCTGCATGATTTTATGCATTGAATGGCTGATTAGATATTTGCCATATACACCCACAAGCGGGTGTACAGATATACCTAATAAAGTGGCCACTGAATGGATTTATTATCATTTAATTATGTCAATGTAAGACAATTGGAGAAGGACAAAGTTGCTTGCAGGGATATTTTACTCACTAGTCAGTGCCAGACGTTACAGTTTCTTTTTAGCTACAACTCAAAAGTTAATTGATAAGAACTTGTCCAAGTTTTTATACACTATTTTTGTTTACTCGGGGGTTCAAATGTGCCACTTCTGGTTAGCAGGCATCTATGTAATCTTCTCATAGATGCTTCTTGGCATAATTTCTTTATCAAGTCTAACAAATTATGACAGTTTATCTTGAAGATCATGATTTGAGTGTGAGAATGTCCAGCACAATCATACCCCATTTCCCAATGAGTGGCATTTGGAATCATTTGAAAACTTTATTAATGCAGGTTGGATGGGTGGACGTCACAAATGATCAGTTACTCCAAAGCAGAGGAGGCAGCCTCGTACTTGATTAACTCCCAGGCAAAGGGTGTCATATGCTGATATTTTGGCACATCACAAACTGAGTAAACACTTTGTTTGATCCATGGTTGGCACCCTTCATCAAGCAATAATGTGAAAATAAGGCACCCCAGGATAGCCAAATATGCCATTCAATTGTGCAATTTACATCCAATTTATGTCTGTAAAAGCATTTTATATACAGCTGAAAATTAGTATATTTAAAACAAAAATAATTTATCTTTCCCCTTCAAATCCTCTTTGGGTTCACTGAATCAGCTCACTTACTGTTCAAACTGACCGGCGTTTAATTATATCGCCCTGATTTAGAGTCTTGGAGAGATAGAGCACAGAAATGGACCCTTTGGCCCATTGAGTCCACACCAACTATAAACCACCTGTTTACACCGATCATATATTAATCAAGTTTTTTTTCACTCTTCCCACATTCTCATCAATTCCTTCCTGATTGTACCACTCACCTAGATATTAGCGTCAATTAACCTCCCAGTCAGTATATTCTTATGCTGTGGAAGGAAACAAGACAAAATTCACATGCTCATAAAGAGAACATGCAAATTTAACACAGATAGCATGCAGAATTAGGAGCGAACCCAGGTAACTGGCATTGTGAGCCTCTGCTAGCTGTGCCCCTGTGTCATCCTGAACTTGTGTTAAACCTTCCACTTGTGCAATGTTACGCTGATGCTTTAGGTGAACCAGAAGAAAGCCTTGATTCAATTTTTTAGTTAAAATCAGAAAGCACAATAACACAACTTTAATATATCACCTTATTTGAACTTGGATAGAAGGCAAAGTTCCTGATTGTGACCATGATTTAGAAAATTATGAATGTATATCTCCAACCCTTTGTACTTCTGCAACTGACCTTCACTAATGATACTTAAACATGCGTAATAATCATAATTGAGTGAGGTCAATTTATTCCAAATATATAATTGTATCATGAGTATGGCTCCCGTGTAATGGCCTGATACATAACTGTAGATTCTTGGATAATTGGGATCTCTTCTGGGGGAAGTATGACCTGTTCAAAAAGGACAGGTTACACCTGAACCCGAAGGGGACCAATATCCTGGCGGGAAAGTTTAATAGAGCTGTTAGGGAGGGTTTGAACTAATTTGGCAGGGGGATGGGAACCGGAATGATAGAGCGGAGGAAGGGGAAAACAGAAATAAATCTAAGATAGTGAGCAGTAAAGATGTCAGGAAGACAGGCAGGTGATGGGGCAAATGTGTAGCCAATGGGATGAGTTGCAGTGCAATAAAGTTGCAGTGAAATCAAAGCAAAAAGTATCAAATACTGGTCTTAAGGTGTTGTACTTAAATGCACGCAGCATAAGAAATAAGGTGGATGATCTTGTTGTACAGCTACAGATTGGCAGGTATGATATTGTGGCCATCACTGAGACCTGGCTAAAGGATGCATGTCTCTGGGAGCTGAACGTCCAAGGATACACGGTGTATCGGAAGGATAGGAAGGTAGGCAGAGGGGGAGGCGTGGCTTTATTGGTAAGAAATGATACAAAATCATTAGAAAGAGATGATATAGGATCGGAAGATGCAGAATATTTATGGGTTGAGCTAGGGAATAGCAGGGGTAAAAGGACCCTGATGGCAGTTATTTATAGGCCTCCAAACAGCTGCAGGGATGTGGACTACAAATTTCAACAGGAAATAGAAAAGGCTTGTCAGAAGGGCAGTGTTATGATAATTGTGGGGGATTTTAACATAAGAGTAGATTGGAAAAATCAGGTCGGCACTGGATCTCAAGAGAGAGAATTTGTAGAATGTCTGCGAGATGGCTTTTTAGAACAGCTTGTTGTTGAGCCCACTAGGGGATCGGCTGTACTGGATTGGGTATTGTGTAATGAACCGGAGGTGATTGGAGAGATTGAGGTGAAGGAACCCTTAGGAGTCAGTGATCATAACATGATTGAGTTCACTGTGAAATTAGAAAAAGAGAAGCCGAAATCTGATGTATCGGTGTTTCAGTGGAGTAAAGGAAACTACAGTGGCATGAGAGAGGAACTGGCCAAAGTTGACTGGAAAGAGACACTGGCGGGTAAGACGGCAGAGCAGCAGTGGCTGGAGTTTATGCGAGAAATGAGGAATGTGCAAGACAGGTATATTCCAAAAAAGAAGAAATTTTCGAGTGGAAAAAGGATGCAACCGTGGTTGACAAGAGAAGTCAAAGCCAAAGTTAAAGCTAAGGAGAGGGCATACAAGGAAGCAAAAATTAGTGGGAAGACAGAGGATTGGGAAGTCTTTAAAACCTTACAAAAGGAAACCAAGAAGGTCAATAAGAGAGAAAAGATTAACTATGAAAGGAAACTAGCAAATAATATCAAAGAGGATACTAAAAGCTTTTTCAAGTATATAGAGAGTAAAAGACAGGTGAGAGTAGATATAGGACCGATAGAAAATGATACTGGAGAAATTGTAATGGGAGATGAGGAGATGGCAGAGGAACTGAACAAGTATTTTGCATCAGTCTTCACTGAGGAAGACAGCAGGATACCAGACACTCAAGGGTGGCAGGGAAGAGAAGTGTGCGCAGTCACAATTACGACAGAGAAAGTACTCAGGAAACTGAATAGGCTAAAGGTCGATAAATCTCCTGGACCAGATGGAATGCACCCTTGTGTTCTGAAGGAAGTAGCTGTGGAGATTGCGGAGGCATTAGCGATGATCTTTCAAAAGTCGATAGATTCTGGCATGGTTCCGGAAGACTGGAAGATTGCAAATGTCACTCCGCTATTTAAGAAGGGGGCAAGGAAGTAAAAAGGAAATTATAGACCTGTTAGCTTGACGTCGGTGGTTGGGAAGTTGTTGGAATCGATTGTCAAGGATGAGGTTACAGAGTACCTGGAGGCATGTGACAAGATGGGCAGAACTCAGCATGGATTCCTTAAAGGAAAATCCTGCCTGACAAACCTATTACAATTTTTTGAGGAAATTACCAGTAGGCTAGACAAGGGAGATGCAGTGGATGTTGTATATTTGGATTTTCAGAAGGCCTTTGACAAGGTACCACACATGAGGCCGCTTAACAAGATAAGAGCCCATGGAATTACAGGAAAGTTACATATGTGGATAGAGGTTGGCTGATTGGCAGGAAACAGAGAGTGGGAATAAAGGGATCCTATTCTGGTTGGCTGCCAGTTACCAGTGGTGTTCCACAGGGATCAGTGTTGGGGCCGCTTCTTTTTACATTGTACATCAACGATTTGGATTATGGAATAGATGGCTTTGTGGCTAAGTTTGCTGACGATACGAAGATAGCTGGAGGGGCCGGTAGTGCTGAGGAAACGGAGAGTCTGCAGAGGGACTTGGATAGATTGGAAGAATGGGCAGTGAAGTGGCAAATGAAGTACAATGTTGGAAAGTGTATGGTTATGCACTTTGGCAGAAAAAATAAATGGGCAGACTATTATTTAAATGGGGAAAGAATTCAAAGTTCTGAGATGCAACGGGACTTGGAAGTCCTCGTACAGGATTCCCTTAAAGTTAACCTCCAGGTTGAGTCGGTAGTGAAGAAGGTGAATGCAATGTTGGCATTCATTTCTAGAGGAATAGAGTATAGGAGCAGGGATGTGATGTTGAGGCTTAATAAGGCGCTGGTGAGACCTCACTTGGAGTACTGTGGGCAGTTTTGGTCTCCTTATTTAAGAAAGGATGTGCTGACGTTGGAGAGGTACAGAGAAGATTCACTAGAATGATTCCGGGAATGAGAGGGTTAACAAATGAGGAACGTTTGTCCGCTCTTGGACTGTATTCCTTGGAGTTTAGAAGAATGAGGGGAGACCTCATAGAAACAATTCGAATGTTAAAAGGCATGGACAGAGTGGATGTGGCAAAGTTGTTTCCCATGATGGGCGAGTCTAGTACGAGAGGGCATGACTTCAGGATTGAAGGGCGCCCTTTCAGAACAGAAATGGGAAAAAATTTTTTTAGTCAGAGGGTGGTGAATCTATGGAATTTGTTGCCACGGGCAGCAGTGTATTTAAGGCAGAGATTGATAGGTATCTGAGTAGCCAGGGCATCAAAGGTTATGGTGAGAAGGCGGGGCAGTGGGACTAAATAGGATAAAATGGATCAGCTCATGATAAAATGGTGGAGCAGACTCGATGGGCCGAATGGCCTACTTCTGCTCCTTTGTCTTATGGTCTTATGGTCTTATGTAGGAGCAAACTGAAAGATCACACAGACTTGGTGTTTGAAACAATGGGCAATTTATTTCAAAAAAGCTAGTACACACCTGGAGACTAGCCAAAGCTATCTACTTGAGCATGAATTTAGTACAGCTTTTATATTCCCATTTGACAAGGTTGCCAGTGAAACTAGATTTTGATAGCAGAGTGGTGACTAGAGGAAGACTTAATTAAGTAACAGCCTAGGTCCTGTTTACAGAATAAAATGATTATCCACAGGTCTAACTGTAAATCCGATTTTTGATTACTACAGTGGGTGCATGCTATGAAATTTTTAATGAATGCTGTCAGTGCTTCACTCCATGTCTCTACTTCTACGGCTTTGTCTGCATCCCCTGTTACCATATTGACACCATCCACATCCCTATTTACTAGCAATTAACTTTCACTACTCTTTCTTTGTGGGCACGTGGCCAAGT
The DNA here is from genome assembly GCF_963921235.1 of Mobula hypostoma. Classification (NCBI taxonomy): domain Eukaryota; kingdom Metazoa; phylum Chordata; class Chondrichthyes; order Myliobatiformes; family Myliobatidae; genus Mobula; species Mobula hypostoma. The sequence goes on along the minus strand of NC_086107.1, from coordinate 29,042,302 downwards.
GGTTAAGGCATTGGACTAGCAACCTGAAGGTCATGAGTTCGAGCCGCAGCCGAGGTAACGTGTGTTGTGTCCTTGAGCAAGGCACTTAATCACACATTGCTCTGCGATGACACTGGTGCCAAGCTGTATGGGTCCTAATGCCCTTCCCTTGGACAGCATTGGTGTCGTGGAGAGGGGAGACTTTCATCATGGGCAACTGCTGCTCTTCCATACAACCTTGCCCAGGCCTGCGCCCTGGAGAGTGAAGACCTTCCAGGCACAGATCCATGGTCTTGTAAGACTAACGGATGCCCCCCTAACTCTTTCTCCTACAACAATAACAAATGTGGAAGTTTGACACCATTTGTACCATCATCCAGTGAGAATGGATGGAAAATTGGTGAAGGCTGCCTGCATTAACTACTTTAGTTTGAAAAAGTTATGCATCTAAAATGGATGTGATTTTTTGACTACTGAACTATCTGAAACTTCTTTCATTGTCCAAGAACTTTTAATTCTTCACATCCAGCTTCACTATTACACCTTCCACTTCACCTTGAAAATAGGAAGCATCAGACTCTACTTCACTTAGGCAGAGAGAAAAAAAGAACCAAGTGTGATTTCCTGTCACAGATCACTCAGCAGATGATGTCAACGAACCTATCAAATGTCTCGCTGCATGCTAGGCTTGGTCTGCCATATCACTTTACTCATTGGTGTTCAAGTAGTCCACAGTTCACTGAAATTTATATCACTTGCATCCTGTAGTGTATTCAATATTTCAGTAATATTATAAATATATTGCTTGATTATATGTAAGAAGTACATGAATGACATATGTCAATATGCCCTGATGTCATACGTGAGCATTTTACTAAAAAAAAGAAAGTAAAACTAAGTAGAGCCAATTCCCAGCTCCAGTGTTGTTCTTTTGATTTTTCTGAAGTCACAAAACTTATAAGTGGTGACAAGAAAGTTTTAAAACAAACCTGAGATGACAACCTATCTATTGAAGTGCAGCCTTGTGTTTCTTTGGAAGGGGAGAGAGAAAGATGGTTGAGTTTTAAAAAAGGGCAGAAAGCGAATGAAATTAAAAAGCAACTCATAGTATGGCTATGGGTTCATAAACAGTTAGTACTGGATGATAATAACAATGAATTTAAAAGCAAGCATAAATGGCTGGCTACATAAGAAAAATAGATGTGTTTGTTTGCTCATCAGATAATTGGATGATTTATACTGAACAAATTGAGTAGTATTTTGAAGCAAATGAAACAGCCGATGAAAAACAAGTACCAGAGATGCTGAGTGTAATTGATGGAAAAGTGTATAGTTTGCTTCAGAGTTTAACTGCTCCAACCAGCTGAACAGAGCTTTGCTGATATTGTAAACATAATACAGGAACATTTAGAACCAAAACCATTGTCGATTGCAGAAGACTTTAGTTCATATAAGCAGAATTAAAAGGAAGCAGAATCTAGAGTCAATTGTCAAGAATGAGCTGATGGAGTGCTTGGTGACAAAGGACAAGATAGAACAAAGTCAGCATGGTTTCCTCCAGGGAAAATCCTGCCTGACAAAACTATTAGAATTATTTGAGGAGATTACAAGTAGGATAGATAAAGGGAATGCAGTGAATGTTGTATGTTTGGACGTTCAGAAGGCCTTTGACAAAGTGCCACACATGAGGCCACTTACCAAGTTAAGAGCCCATAGTATTACGGGCAAGCTACTAACATGCTGAGAGCATTGGCTGATTGGTAAGTGGAAGCAAGTGGGAATAAATGGATCCTTTTCTATTTGGCTGCCAGTGACTAGTGGTGTTCCACAGGGGTCGGTGTTGGGACCACTTCTTTTCATCCTGTATATAAATGATTTAGATGATGGAATAGATGGCTTTGTTCTCAAGTTTGCAGATGATACGAAGATTGGTGGAGGGGCAGGTAGTGTTGAGGAAACAGGTAGGTTGCAGAAAGACTTAGACAGATTAGGAGAATAGGTAATGAAGTGGCAAATGGAATACAATGTTGGAAAATGCATGGTCATGCACTTTGGTAGTAGAAATAAATGTGCAGACTATTTTCTAAACAGAAAGAAGATCCAGAATCCGAGATGGAGGGACTTGGAAGTCCTTGTGCAAAACACCCTGAAGGTTAACTTGCAGGTAGAGTCAGCGGTGAGGAAGGCAAATGCCATGTTAGCATTCATTTCAAGAGGTCTAGGATACAAGAGCAGGGATGTGATGCTAAGGCTTTATAGGCACTGGTGAGGCCTCACCTTGAGAATTATGAACAGTTTTGGGCCCCTCATCTTAAAAAAGATGTGCTGGTATTGGAGAGAGTCCAGAGGAGGTTTACAAGGATGATTCCAGGAATGAAAGGGTTATCATATGAGAAACGTTTGATGGCTCTGGGTCTGTACTTGCTAGAATTCAGAAGGATGAGGGGGGAATCTCATTGAAATCTTTTGAATGTTAAAAAGCCTAGACAGAGTAGATGTGGAAAGGATGTTTCCCATGGTGGGAGAGTCTAGGTCAAGAGGGAATAGCCTCAGGATAAAGGGGCACCCTTTCAAAGCAGAGATGTGGAGACATTTCTTTAGCCAAAGGGTGGTGAATTTGTGGAATATGTTGCTACTTGCAGCTGTGGAGGATGGGTCATTGGGTGTATTTAAGGCAGAGATTGATAGGACATGGCATTAAAGGTTACGGGGACAAGGCCAGGAAATGGGGTTGAGGAGGAGATAGAAAAAAAGGATTAGCCATGATCGAATGGCAGAGCAGACTTGATGGGCCAGGTGGCCTAATTCTGCTGAGTTCAGGGCTACGGTAGGAAACTTTGTCACATGGTGTGAGCAGAATTATCTGCAGCTTAATGTGAAAAAGACTAAGGAGCTGGTGGTAGACCAGAGGAGAGCTAAGGTACCGGTGACCCCTGTTTCCATCCAGGGGGTCAGTGTGGACATGGTGCAGGATCACAAATACCTGGGGATACGAATTGACAATAAACTGGACTGGTCAAAGAACACTGAGGCTGTCTACAAGAAGAGTCAGAGCCCTCTCTATTTCCTGAGGAGACTGATGTCTTTTAACATCTGCTGGATGATGCTGAGGATGTTCTACGAGTCTGTGGTGGCCAGTGCTATCATGTTTGCTGTTGTGTGCTGGGGCAGCAGGCTGAGGGTAGCAGACACCACCAGAGTCAACAAACTCATTTGTAAGCCCAGTAATGTTGTGAGGATGGAACTGGACTCTCTCACGCTGGTGTCTGAAAAGAGGATGCTGTCTAAGTTGCTTGCCATCTTGGTCAATGTCTCCCATCCACTACATAATGTACTGGTTGGGCACAGGAGTACATTCAGCCAGAGACTCATTCCACTGAGATGCAGCACAGAGCGTCATAGGAAGTCATTCCTGCCTGTGGCCATCAAACTTTACAACTCCTCCCTTGGAGGGTCAGACATCCTGAGCCAATAGGCTGGTCCTGGACTTATTTCATAATTTACTGGTGTAATTTACATATTACTATTTAACTATTTATGGTTCTATTACTATTTATTATTTATGGTGCAACTGTAACAAAAACCAATTTCCCCCGGGATCAATAAAATATTACTACGACTATGACTATGTCTTATGGTCTTATTTGTGGCATCCTGCACTGTTACAACAAGTATCAAATTTAAAATTGTGAAACAGCATCTTTATACTCCTGGGTTAATAGACAGGCTTTGCATTATTGAATCTGGAATTCTCAGATAATTTGTTTACTTTGTCTGTATTAGGAAGAGTTTGGATAGCTCTCTGTGATAATGGTTCAGGTCTCCCTCATCAGTATCATTTCCTAATCTGCTGCAAATGTCCTGCAACCCTGCATTTTGATTTCTTCATTTGATTATGTTCTTGTTCTCAAGTTGCCCTCTTTTCTTAGATTTTGTGAACAAAGAAACCACATGTTTTCCTTCAAATCATGCCCCTGTTTACCATTGACCAGATTACAACTCATCAGCAGAGAAAACCTGGCTTCAACCCATCAGAGATGTGTCTTACCTGCCTTCTCCATCCACCTTCAAACTTGATGTTTGAACTACCTGCCCATTCACCTCCTGCCTCACGTCCATTCAGGGCCCCAAGCAGTCTTTCCAGGTGAGACAAAATTTCACCTGCGAATCTGTTGAGATTGGCTATTGTGCCCAGTGCTCCTGATGTGCCCTTCTCTTCGTTAGTCAGACCCATTATAAATTGGGGGAATTGCTTCATTAAGCACCTCTGCTCCATCTGCCTAAACTGGAATATCCCAGGGGCCAAATATTTGAATTCCAATTCCCATTTCCGAACTGACATATCAGCCCATGGCCACCTCCTGTACCACAATGAGGCCACCCTCAGGGTGCAAGAGCACCACATATTCAATCTGGGCAGCCTCCAACCTGATGACATGAATATTGATCTCTCCTTCCAGTTAAAAAAATTCCTTCCCCCTCAACTCTTCTTCAATCCCTACTCTGGCCTCTTGCTTCCTCTTACCTACCTATTTCCTCCCCCTGGGTTCCCTCCTTCCCTTTCTCCTATGGTCCACACTCCTCTCCTATCAGTTACCTTCCTCTCCAGAGCTTTACCTTTCCTACCCACTTTGTGTCACCTATCACCTTCTAGCTATCCTCCTTTTCCTCCTCCGGCCATTTTATTCTGGCATCTTCCCCCTTCCTTTCCTGTCCTGAAGAAGGGTTTCAGTCTGAAACATTGATTTTTCATTCACTTTAATAGATACTGCCCGACCTGCTAAGTTTGTCCTGCATCTTATGTGCATTGCTTTGGATTTCCAGCATCTGCAGACTTGTGTTTTTGATACTGACTTACTCTCTCTCCTTCTCACTTGTAGTTAAGGACCTTTAATCTGAAATGTTAACTCTATTTCTATTTCCGAACATGCTAACCGACCTGCTGAGTGTTTCCAGCATTTTGTATTTATTTTGGAGAAAATGATATTAGTTCAAGGATTAAGTAGAAGGGATAAAATAAAAGTGATTAGAATCAAATCTTAAAGGAAGCATTAATTATTACATTTTAATTGAGTGTCATTGGCACAGTAAGGAGAAAGCTTTCATTGTACGTTGCTACGGTCTGATAAAACACCTGGAAAGTTCACAATGCTACGAAAGTGTGAATTTAACTCATTCAAGTGAACGGGAAGGAAAAATTGAGTAGAATTATAAAAATTAAATATTATTTGAACAACAGAATGATGCGTTAAGCCGGCATGGTTACAACTTATTATGTAGTGATCAAGATCAATGTTTTGGATGGAATCACAGCACTCCGACATTTATTTCTGTTCTATGGACTTTTACATGGTTGAGCTTACTGAAAACATTATACTGTGCTTCTGCACCAGAGCCAACTTGAAGTGCCTCTTCATATTGTTGTTCGAGTTAAAAGGTGGTTCCAAATGAACAGTTTGGTGAATACTTGCGATTCATTTCGGCACTGTTATTTGGTTATACGTACTGACCTTTGCAATGTAGTCATTTACATCTTCTCAAGTCGTTGGCTCTAAAACCTTGCATTTTGCTGAAGGACACCCAATGTCCCATGACTAATGATATACTATATATTTTCTCAAGCGTTCAAGTTTTGCACAAGCAAGCATCTATATATTTAATACCTCAGTCCAATGTTCACAGAGGAAAGAGAGAGTCCACTTTCCTTTCAGAATAATAAACAATTGTCAATGCCTAGAGCTGCTCTCAAAACTTTCATCTAATTGGTTCACAACTTTTTCTCTTTTTCTCATAAGTTGACTTTTCTTGATGCAAATTATGGCATTTCATTTCCTCTTTCCGTGGAAAGGTTAAATGGGCACATATCATCCACAATAGTAGTGGCAGGAAATGTCATTTAAATAATTTGAACATCCTAAATGTACAATGACATTATGAACATACTGTATGACTCTTTCCTCTGATATCCTAAGCAAAACAGTTAGTGACATTTAAGGTAGTCACTGAGCCATTTACAATATTGGAATCCTAGGTTACAAGTAGAAACTATAAAATTGCTAATGTCAAACATCTGCGCAGATACAACCTGCCAAAAAAATAAGAGCATGCTTGGTCAATTATTGCCCTGTAAGTCTTATCTGTTCAGCTGCAAAGTGAAGGACACATAAAATTTGCAAACAGCCAGCAATTATTCGTCAATATGTAGTTCACTGATGTTCAACCCTGGCAAACAAATTTATTATAGACCCAACTATAGCATTAATTTAAATTTGGTTGCCAGAGCAAGTTAAGGAAGCCTTTGACTAAGCTTCTTATCATTTTCAGCAATTGATCATCATACCAACAGGAAATCACTGTGACAATTCTTCAGAAAATTTTCCTGAGATTAACAATCATCAGCAGCTCCTTCTCTGATTATGATATTATGGGTATCATTGGTCATGTATCTCTGTTCACTTATAATGTTTCAGTTGTATTAGGTTTTGTAAAACATTGGATGAATGTCTGGAAGGTCAAAATAACAATGAACTCTTGCTGAACTCATAGCATGTGGTGTCTGTGTGTCAGTTAGTGAGTAGTGTCTGTACAGAATAAATACTGCAGGTCTATTAATGTTTGTAAAATATTTCTGTTGATAGTTGGATTCCTTCTCAATCTCAGGCACCTTTGAAATGTGAATGTACGGTATGTCAAGTGGGTTGATAGTTGGCTTGATGGATTCTTTTGGATTCAAGAATTATCATGTATATGTAAACATTAGTGCCCTTCTGTAAGTCCAAAAGAATGCTGTGTCCAAAACACTGGTAGACTAATGAATGAGGAGTGACCTTTTTTTTGTGTGCCATACTCTGCCAGAGCCTCAGTGACCACTTTTTCAAGTGGTCGTCTTGGAGGAAAGATTCCGTAGGTGGTCCCCCACGTCCTTCTCACTGCGCAGTTTTGTTTTTACGAGGCCGAGTTGCGAGCTTGACACTCAACCCGGCACGGATGGAAAATGTGTCTGGGAGTGGCCCGACTGGATTCGAACTCGGGAACCTTCGCTCCGGGGTCCGGCGCTGATGTCATTGCGTCACCAGCCGGCTGGAGTGACTATCTTTTTTCAAACAAGTCCTATATCTATTAACACAACCTAAATCAATTAGACATTGTAATGGAGTGACCATTACAATGACTAATTCATTTAGGTTGTGTTAATAGACATAGGACTTGTTTGAAAAAAACACAGGCTATGTCAGGAAAAAAGAACAAAGAGTTAGACTGTCTTGTTGTTGCTCTGCTCTTGTGAAACTCATATTTATGGTGGTACCTTTCCCAGTTTTGATGGACTTCACCAAGGACCAGAAATCGCAATCGGGGCTTAGACTCAAGGATGGTTTCGGAGTGCATTGGAATCTGGAGTTCCCCCGGCAACAGCAACAATCAAGTGGTGACTAAGAATTGTGAGCCCTGAAATCTAGTTGCCTTGCAGAAATCTTTGTGGAAATCTTTATGAATGCTATGCAGTTTTTCATGTGGTTTATTTGTGCTTTCTTTTTTTATGATATATAAATTAGACTTCAGTACTTTGTTGTGCTTGTACACGTATTACCACATCTCCTGGATATTCGAATAATTTGATTCTGAATAATCCAACCCATTGCAATGCTTCTGATAATGTCTAGAGCAGAATCTGAGAGGAACTGATTTTAACCAGGTCTCATGAATTGCATATGCAGTATATGAGAGGAAGGAAACACCCTGTTGTTTAGCCATATAAAATTGATAAATATCTTGACATCAACATTTTGCAGAGATACAATTAATCAGAATCTTAACAACACAAGCCATGTCAATGCCATGGCTACTAAAGCACAACATAAGAAATCAGAGTGATATATCGGCAAATCAAGACACGGCTCAGATTTGAGAGCAAAATACAAAAAAAAACACCAAATGTGGAAGGAATTGAGAAGGTTAGCCAGCAACTGTGGATGGAAGCAACAATCGATATTTCAGAACGAGACTCTACATTGGACTGTGCTCAGTTCCTTCACTGTCCAAATTCCAGCATCTGTTGTCCCTTGCTTCTCAGATTTGAGATTTGAACAAAACTTGAAAGATTTTTATTTAGGAAAACTAGCTGGTGAATTAAATAAAAGATGCTAAATAGGATTGGAATACAGTTCAGCTGTGGTTTATTTAAATGGAAACACAGGTTTGAACTATCAAATGCTCCATTAATCTTGCTTTACTTTTGAGAATACTCTTTATTTGCTGGTTTGATGTATTCACCATCCAAGTCTTAGAAGTCAGCTTGATCAGCATAACCTCATTAGATCAATATTTACCCCAACTCATTAAGCTGCCTGCAACAGTTACCAGACTGCTCTTGATCACTATCATTCCATCGCTTGCTTGACCTCTCATTTGCTTGTCCTGGCCACTCTGAGGCCTCTTTATTAGGTACACCTGTACACTTGCACGTTAATACAAATAATGAACCAGCTAATTGTGTGGCAGGAACTCAATGCATAAAAGCATGCAGACATGATCAAGAGGTTTGGTTGTTGTTCAGACAAAACATAAGAATGGGGAGGAAATGTGATCCAAGTTACTTTAACTGTGGAATGATTCCTGGTCCCAGACTAGATGGTTTGAGTGTCTCAGAAACTGCTGAACTCCTGGGATTTTTGCAAACGACAGCTTCCAGAGTTTACAGAGAATGGTGTGCAAAAACGTAAAACATCCAGTGAGCATCAGTTCTGAGGGCTTGTTAATGAGAGAGGCCAGAGGAGAATAGCTAGACTTTTTGAATCTGATAGGTGTGACTAACTCAAATAACCACGTGTTTACAACAGGGGTGTGCAGAAAGGCATCTCTGAATGCACAACATATCAAACCTAGGAAGGCTACAGAAGAAGGAGACCATGAATATACAGAAATATATTCACTCGCCATCTATTAGGTACCTTCAGTGTATATGACCATTCTTATAATCCTAATTTATAGGATTGACTCTGAAAAAATGATCAGGACGTAAAGAATGTTGAAAGAGATAGCTTCTCAAGAGTCAGAATAAAATATACACATGGTCAGTTTAGCCCTCCTTCCAAAGACAACTCTCTAATATCCTGAAAAACGTTCTATATCTCCCATTCACAAAGCCCAACCTCCAATTCATGTTTATGTCAATGCTTTCATTTTGTTTTTCCAGATCCTTTTTGCTTTAGAACTTCTAATAGGAGCCAATTAAATTCTAATTATACCTTTCAGAAAAATCCAATTTGCACTTTGCATTACTTCTTTGAAATAAATGCAATGAAATTCAGGCAGATTCTAAACTCTATCGACAACTCTCTATCCAGATTACTAATTATTGTAATGAAACTAAAATAATATATAATGTATCTAATTTTCTGCACCTAAAATTAATTTCTAGGCACAGGGTAGGAATAAAAATACAGCAGGAAATATGCATCACAAATTCAAAATTTCTACCAATAAACAGTCATAAAACCTTCACTTTTGATAATACTTGAGGTAGTAAATAGGCAATATGACCTTTAAAAGAAAGTAGTTGGTCTCATCACCAACAACAAAGAGATGGCCTACAGAGAGAAAGTGGAAGAGCTCAAGGCCTGGTTCCAGGCAAATAACTTCTTCCTCAATGTCAACAAGACAAAGGAGATGCACCACTCACAAAAACATCCTTGTTTTTGATTTCTAGTCCCCTTGAAATGAATGCTAACATTGCATTTGCCTTCCTTACCACTAACTTAACCTGTAAGCTAACCTTTAGGGAATCCTGCACGAAGACTCACAGGTCCATTTGCACCTCTGACTTCTGAATTTTATCTCCATTTACTTTATTCCTTCTGCCACTATACTCCATCTGCCACATCTTTGCCCATTCCCCGAATCTAAGGCCTTCTGCAGACACCCAGACAGCCCACTTCACGGGTGAAATTGCCAAATCTGGTGCACAGCCGAGCCAATGGTTGTGACACGGCCTCCCATCCTAGGTGCTGCTCCTGAGGTGCCACTGACCTGTGGCCGAGGAGAAGTCCCAGATGAGCTACTTGTCCAAGATGTCCTTCACCGGGATCCAAGAATATTCTTCAGGACCATACTCTTCCCAATCCACAAGGTACTAGACCTTGCCACATACCCAGAGAGATGCCAGGAAGAGTCACACTGTATAGACCAGGGAACTATCTAGCAAGCAGGGAGGAGAGGGAGGTGGGGTTTCTGGGGCCAGGTGAAAGGAAGTATAGGCTTGAAGTGGGAAACATGGAACACTGCGTGGTTCTTCATTGATGATGGTAGACGCCTTCTATATAAGACCTTGCTGACAATCTTTTCCACTACAAATGGTCCCATGTAGTGCGGGGGCAATTTGCAGATCTTAACCTTCAGGAGAAGACCCCACGACGCCAACCAAACCTCCTCTCCTGGCTTGAATGGCCTTACCTCCTGGTGGAGCTGATCAGCTTGCTTGGCATGTTGTTTCTGGGCATACAGCAGAGAAGCCCTGGGTTACCTCCAGGTACATGTATACCACTGAATCAACTGTTCAGCAGCAGGAACTCCTACATCAGTCTCCTGGTCAGGGAAAAACGTGGCTGAAATCCCTTCTGGCATTCAAAGGGGTTTTACATATGGAGGACAACTGGAGTTTATTGTGGACGATCTCTGCCCAAACAACTGGGAGCTCCAGGACGTAGGGTTGCAAGAGGCCAGGCAGCACAAGGTCCTCTCTAACTCCTGGTTCGCTCTCTCAGTCTGGCCATTGGATTACGGGTGGAAACCAGATGAGAGACTGGTCTTGGCTCCTACAAGAGTGCAGAAAGCCTTCCAAAAGCGGGAAGTGAACTGTGGTCCACAGTCAGACACTTTGTCTGGAGGGAAGCTGTGTGCTTATTGAACCGTAAGTGTGGCAGTCACACGAGCCGATGGGAGCTTAGGGAGAGCAATGAAGTGGGCAGCCTTGGAAAATGGATCCACAAAGATGAAAATGGTAGTATTTCAAAAAATGTTCTTACTCCCTCTGTGCATTTAATTAATTTCGCCTGGAATATTGTGTTGCCTTCTCCATATAGCTGGATGCTGATTCTGTGGCTTGCACTCAGGGCATGCCATCTTCTCAGATGACCAATTTCATTGAAACATTAATAACAGTGCTTACTTTTTCTGTAATATTTGTGTTTGTACAGATAACATTCACAATATAACAATATCCTTATCTCAAATGGTTAGATCTTTGGAATCGTATTAATATTGAGGACTATTTTCCCAAAGCAACACCAAATTCCACTGAAAAAAAAATGAGGTACGAAGGTAAACTAGCCAAGAATACGAAGGAGGATAGTAAAAGCTTCTTTAAGTATGTGAAAAGGAAAAAAATAGTTAAGACCAAAACTGGGCCCTTGAAGATAGAAAAGGATGAATTTATTATGGGGAACAAGGAAATGGCAGACGAGTTGGACAGGTACTTTGGATCTGTCTTCACTAGGGAAGACACAAACAATCTCCCAGATATAATAGTGGCCAAAGGACCTCGGGTAATGGATGAACTGAAAGAAATTTATATTAGGCAGGAAATGGTGTTGGATAGACTGTTGGGTCTGAAGGCTGATAAGTCCCTGGGACCTGATGGTCTGCATCCCAGGGTACTTAAGGAGGTGGCTTTAGAAATCGTGGACACTTTGGTAATCATTTTCCAATGTTCTATAGATTCAGGATCAGTTCCTGTGGATTGGAGGGTGGCTAATGTTGTCCCACTTTTCAAGAAAGGAGGGAGAGAAAAAACAGGGAATTATAGACTGGTTAGCCTGACGTCAGTGGTGGGAAAGATGCTGGAGTCAATTATAAAAGATGAAATTACGACACATTTGGATGGCAGTAACAGGATAGGTCCGAGTCAGCATGGATTTACAAAGGGGAAATCATGCTTGACTAATCTTCTGGAATTTTTTGAGGATGTAACTATGAAAATGGACAAGGGAGAGCCAGTGGATGTAGCGTAACTAGACTTTCAGAAGGCCTTGATAAAGTCCCACATAAGAGATTAGCGGGCAAAATTAGGACACATGCTATTGGGGGCAGAGTACTGACATGGATTGAAAATTGGCTGGCTGACAGGAAACAAAGAGTAGCAATTAACGGGTCTCTTTTGGAATGGCAGGCGGTGACCAGTGAGGTAACGCATGGTTCAGTGCTGGGACTGCAGCTGTTAACAATATGCATTAATATTTTAGATGAAGGGATTAAAAGTAACATTAGCAAATTTGCAGATGACACAAAGCAGGGTGACTTGGACAGGCTGGGTGAGTGGGCGGATGCATAGCAGATGAAGTTTAATGTGGATAAATGTGAGGTTATCCACTTTGCTGGTAAGAACAGGAAGGCAGATTATTATCTAAATGGAGTCAAGTTAGGAAAAGGGGAAGTACAACGAGATCTAGGTGTTCTTGTACATCAGTCACTGAAGGTACAGCAGGCAATGAAGAAAGCTAATGGCATGCTGGCCTTCATAACAAGGGGAATTGAGTATAAGAACAAAGAGGTCCTTCTGCAGCTGTACAGGGCCCTAGTGAGACCACACCTGGAGTATTGTGTACAGTTTTGGTCTCCAAATTTGAGGAAGGACATTCTTGCTACTGAGGGAGTGCACTGGAATTTAGATGAATGAGAGGCGATCTAATTGAAACATATAAGATTATTAATGGATTGGACACGCTGGAGGAAGGAAGCATGAAAGATTGGAGTGACTGGGCATGTATAAACTGAAATTTAAAAGGATGAGAGGGGATCTGATTGAAACATATAAGATTATGTTCGTGACACTTCTCACGCTCTTAAACTTTTCGATGATTTTAAGTTCCCTGGCCCCCACCGCTTTATTTTCACCATGGATGTCCAGTCCTTATATACTTCCATCCCCCATCAGGAAGGTCTCAAAGCTCTACGCTTCTTTTTGGATTCCAGACTTAATCAGTTCCCCTCTACCACCACTCTGCTCCGTCTAGCGGAATTAGTCCTTACTCTTAATAATTTCTCCTTTGGCTCCTCCCACTTCCTCCAAACTAAAGGTGTAGCTATGGGCACCCGTATGGGTCCTAGCTATGCCTGCCTTTTTGTTGGGTTTGTGGAACAATCTATGTTCCGTGCCTATTCTGGTATCTGTCCCCCACTTTTCCTTCGCTACATCGACGACTGCATTGGCGCTGCTTCCTGCACGCATGCAGAACTCGTTGACTTTATTAACTTTGCCTCCAACTTTCACCCTGCCCTCAAGTTTACCTGGTCCATTTCCGACACCTCCCTCCCCTTTCTAGATCTTTCTGTCTCTGTCTCTGGAGAAAGCTTATCCACTGATGTCTACTATAAGCCTACTGACTCTCACAGCTATCTGGACTATTCCTCTTCTCACCCTGTCTCTTGCAAAAACGCCATCCCCTTCTCGCAATTCCTCCGTCTCCGCCGCATCTGCTCTCAGGATGAGGCTTTTCATTCTAGGACGAGGGAGATGTCTTCATTTTTTAAAGAAGGGGCTTCCCTTCCTCCACTATCAACTCTGCTCTTAAACGCATCTCCCCCATTTCACGTACATCTGCTCTCACTCCATCCTCCCACCACCCCACTAGGAATAGGGTTCCCCTGGTCCTCACCTACCATCCCACCAGCCTCCGGGTCCAACATATTATTCTCCGTAACTTCCGCCACCTCCAACGGGATCCCACCACTAAGCACGTCTTTCCCTCCCCGCCTCTCTCTGCATTCCGCAGGGATCGCTCCCTACGCGACTCCCTTGTTCATTCGTTCCCCCCCATCCATCTCCCTCCTGGCACTTATCCGTGTAAGCGGAACAAGTGCTACACATGCCCTTACACTTCCTCCCTTACCACCATTCAGGGCCCCAAACAGTCCTTCCAGGTGAGGCATCACTTCACCTGTGAGTCGACTGGGGTGATATACTGCGTCCGGTGCTCCCGATGTGGCCTTTTATATATTGGTGAGACCCGAAGCAGACTGGGAGACCGCTTTGCTGAACATCTACGCTCTGTCCGCCAGAGAAAGCAGGATCTCCCAGTGGCCACACATTTTAATTCCACATCCCATTCCCATTCTGACATGTCTATCCACGGCCTCCTCTACTGTAAAGATGAAGCCACAATCAGGTTGGAGGAACAACACCTTATATTCCGTCTGGGTAGCCTCCAACCTGATGGCATGAACATCGACTTCTCTAACTTCCGCTAAGGCCCCACCTCCCCCTCGTACCCCATCTGTTACTCATTTTTATGCACACATTCTTTCTCTCACTCTCCTTTTTCTCCCTCTGTCCCTCCTAATATACCTCTTGCCCATCCTCTGGGTCACCCCCCCCTTGTCTTTCTTCCCAGACCTCCTGTCCCATGATCCTCTCGTATCCCCTTTTGCCTATCACCTGTCCAGCTCTCGGCTCTATCCCTCCCCCTCCTGTCTTCTCCTATCATTTTGCATCTCCCCCTCCCCCTCCAGCTTTCAAATCCCTTACTCACTCTTCCTTCAGTTAGTCCTGACGAAGGGTCTCGGCCTGAAACGTCGACTGCGCCTCTTCCTATAGATGCTGCTTGGCCTGCTGCGTTCACCAGCAACTTTGATGTATGTTGCTTGAATTTCCAGCATCTGCAGAATTCCTGTTGTTTAAGATTATTAAGGGATTGGACACGCTGGAGGCAGGAAGCATGTTCCCGCTGATGGGTGAGTCCAGAACCAGAGGCCACAGTTTAAGAATAAGGGGTAGGCCATTTAGAACGGAGTTGAGGAAAAACTTTTTCACCCAGGGAGTGGTGGATATGTGGAATGCTCTGCCCCAGAAGGCAGTGGAGGCCAAGTCTGTGGATGTTTTCAAGAAAGAGATGGGTAGAGCTCTTAAAGATAGCGGAATCAAAGGTTATGGGGATAAGGCAGGAACTGAATACTGATTGTGGGTGATCAGCCATGATCACAGTGAATGGCGGTGCTGGCTCAAAGGGCCGAATGGCCTACTCCTACACCTATTGTCAAACATACTTTCATTTTCTTAATCTTCCAGGAAAGCCAATATCTTGTTCACACCACAATTTTGCTTCCCCATTCCCAATTTAGACTGGGGCAAGGTGGAAAGAGGGCACTTAGAAGACAAATTGCATTAAAATCTGATCTTATATATACCTAAATATTGTATTATCTAATTAAATAACTAACTATGAATTAAATGTAGAAAATATTCTGTGAAGAACAACATGTAAAAGGTTCAACTGCCTTGGTTTGCCTTCAAACATTTTTCCATAAATAAGCATGTAATAAAAACGTTTACATGTATAATTTGATGTTTTTGAATTACTTTCATTAATTTGCCATAATGTAGGTAGCATAAGAATATGAAAAATAACACAATGTTGAAAATACTTTAATGACCCTTTAATATTACAAAACAAAACCATTCAAAGGGACGTGATAATGTTCATCCACTCCTTGGATTCTAAAAACAAAAAACAAATTTCCTCTCTGGGGTAAGAAGTCCATTTCTAGAAATATGTACACCAAAATCAAGAAAGGGTGCTTCTGTGCAGTAGCAGGAGAGGGAACAATCTGGAAGTGTTGTTTTTTAACTGAAATATTAAACCACGATGGGTAGTGGGATGGAGATACATCTCTACCAAAGGAGGTGTAAGCGCTCCTTCCCTCTGCTAGCCTGAAGGTCACTCTTGGAAGAGCTGTAGCACCTGCCTCGCTCCCCCAATCTGGATCAAGTGAAACCATGGGAGCAGATGGTGGATGGTTCTATGGCAATGGCAAACCACTTCTGTAGAAAAATTTGCCAAGAACAATCATGGTCATCAGATCATGATCACCCACGTCATATGACACGACACATAATGATAGTGATGAGTAAATCACAGTACTGTCTGCCCTCTCAGATGGACCTAAATGATTCAAAAACAAGGAATTATTCCCATTGTCCTGAAGCTACCCTTCAATCAATTTTAGCAAAGTAAAAAATGCATATTTGGTCATTATTACTTTACTATTTGTGGGAAATCAGAGCTCAAGTATTGTATTTCCAACATCAGAACAGTGGCTCCCCTTCAAAGTTCAAACATGCCTAGAATATGTCTGTGAAAATCCTGAAAGGACATGAAAGGTGCTATACAAATGTCAGTAAGTATTTGGTTAACTTTCAGATTGAAACTCTATATGTTCTGCCATATAATTGCCACAACCTAAGGCATAGAATAATGTCTCCACCCTACTTGGAATTCATTTTGAAGAGAAATGCCTCAGTCCAGAGCATTATTTTGTTTTGAGAACAGTAAAGCAACCATTATTAATTTAATCATTTGTTTATTCACTCATGAATTAATTTCTAAAATAAAAACAAAATCAATTTAGACTACAGATACAAAAGCTTTCTAATCATTTGGTTTAATCATCGACTAATTAAATTCAATAAATTCTAGTCAGATTCTTCCCAGGGCCTGGCAGCATCATTAAAGCTAATAATTGTTATTTATTAGTCCAAAATTAATCATAAGTGTGTCAATGAAGTAACTCTTTTTTGACATTTTCTGTTTGATTTGAGTATATTTTATGTAGAGTTGACTATATTAATTTCTCATTTCACTCGTCATGAAAAAGAACATGTTTGTGTACTCTGTTATCTGTTCATATACTGCAGCCCTGCAACAACTTTCTGATCAAGTTATATCTAATTTCAAAGTATAAAAAGCAATACATAATGATAATGTCCCGTTAAGCATCTTTTAAATAACAGCAATTGTCAAGAATAATGAGCATGACTAAATGTAATCTTTCATATTTTTACATCGAGTCAAGCTTAAGCTTTCAGCTGATATTTAAGTTTGGGTATGTTAGAAAATTAATCGATCAGCCTTTGCTATTTAACATATTCTCCGGTAATGTAAACTCTTCAATAATTTTATTAAGAACAATATTTTAGTCAGTAATTAAATCCTGTAGCAGCAGTATCTAAATGTTCTCATCAGCTTCAACCTTCATCTGTCATTTATTTTATTGATTCCCATTTAAATTTATATTTGAAATTAGCTTTTTTTATCGAACATTAATCTTGACATTGCCATCTCACATTCAGATGGAGAATGGATGATTAAGGTGCAGTATATAGCAATAGCTCAGGAAATGTAATAGGATATAAATTATTTATTTGAGGTATAATGCTATTACCTTTCTTTCAGTGACATTTTAAAGAAGGCAACTAATTCAAGAAAGAACCTTTAACAGTAACAAGACCATAGCAAGTTCATTAAAGTATAATATTCATTAGCTTTATTTACTTGCTAATTAATCTCCCAATGTTCAGAAAATTATGTCACTATGATCACATGTGTAGAAATGTTGATTATATTTTTGCCACCACATCTGTTTACAAAATAAACCCATACTTCAAAATGCACTTTATGGGATAACAAATTAGAATTGATGCCACACGTTTTATTCCCAAAAACCTTTGCACATTATGTAAACTAAATTGCCAAATGAAACAATGTTGAGATTCCAATTATTATTAAATGTTAATGCAACATTTAAAAAATATTGCATGATAGTGACGATAAAATTCACATAATTGCATTGTAGACAAACTCTTAATGAGGCTGCTACTGTTTCACTGTCCACCATACGTATAGATAGATGCAGCTGGTTGTGTACATAAATAGAAATATAGAAGCAAAGGAATGTCTGAAAAAGGTTCAAGTATGTATTTTGTAGCTCTGTGCAGCATTCCCTGGAATGATCACTAGTTTGTGTCTTGTTGAGTACGCTGTCATGAGGTGCAGACAAGATTTTCCTGGATTAGGGACCATGTCTTCTGAGCAAAGGTTGAGTGAGCTAGCACTTTTCTCTTGGGAGCAAAGAAGGATGAGAGGTGACTTGATCGATATGTATAAGATGATAAGGGGCATATACAGAGTGTATAGACAGTGCCTTTTCTCCCAGGGCTGAAGGCATAATTTTAAGGTGATCGGATGAAAGTACAGGGGGTTATTAGAGATAGTTTTTTTTAGACAGATTGGTGGGTGTGTAGAATGCATTACCACAGATGGAAGTAGAAGCAGATGCAGATACATATGAGACATTTAAGAGACTCTTAGATAGCTATATTAATGAAAGAACATTGCAGGGCTATGCAGGATGGAATCATTAGAGTGATTATGGAGTAGGTTAAAAGGTCAGCACAACATTGTGGGGTGAAGGGCCTGTATAGTGCTGTACTGTTCTATGTTCTATGACTATAGACCAGAATTCTATTCTGAGCCTTCTGTTTCTGGGTACCACACAATACCATGGATAGGATAGACATAATATTTCACAAATGCTGAGATCTAGTCTCTGGAAAGAAATTAATATCTGTTTTGAATACTTGAACAAGGATAGGCTGCACAGCCTCTTGTATCACAAACTTCCTATGATTTCAGGATGAATATCCGTTACTTGACTGTCATTAATACAGATGCGGAATTCCTGAGAACGCAGGAAGCAATAACCCTTTTTCTTTTCTTTCTTTTTAAGTCTTTTTATTAATTTTCAAAATTATAAACATAGTAACAATGTTGATACAAAGAGATTGGAATAATCTTAATAAACATATACAAAGAAGATTTTAAGTAACATAGGTATAATAGACTTCCAAACTCATAATGAAATTAGTCATAAAGAAAAAAAAGAAATAAAAAGAATATATATATCTATCTATATATATAAACAAAGAAAAACCACCAAAAGAAAAAGAAAAAAAACTGAATACTAAACCCAAAAAAAAACAAAACAAAACAGGGCTAGACCAATATCTTGAATCAGACATGTTCAGTAATGTCATCAACTCCGTTCCTCTATTCATATAATTTAAGTTAATAAAAAAGATTCCGAAAGGTCAAATTACATCATATGAAAATGTTGCATAAAAGATTTCCAGGTTTCTTCAAATTTAACCGAAGGATCAAAAATATCACCTGATTTTTTCTAAATTTAAACTTAATATAGTTTGAGAAAACCATTGGAATGTAGTAGGAGGATTGATTTCCTTCCAGTTCAATAAAATAGATCTTCTAGCCACTGAAGTAACAAATGCTATCATCCAACAGGCTGGAGAAGACAAAGATCTATGTTCTACCATTGACAATCCAAAAATTGTCGAAATAGGATGGGGTTCTAAATCAAAACATAGAACTGTTGAAATAATATCAAAAATATCTTTCCAATATTTTTCCAAAAGAGGACAGGACCAAAACATATGAGTTAAAGACGCCATCTCAGAGTGACATCTATCACAAATAGGGTTTATATGGGAATAAAAACAGGCTAATTTATCTTTGGACATATGGGCTCTATGCATAACCCTCATGTTCTTCAATTTCACCACTCACTCATCACTGTGCATGACGAATACCACACTCTGACCCTCACTGCACTTGATCCATTAAGACACAAGTGAGGAGCATAAAGGTTTAATATAAAGCAGATTTGAATTCAGTATGTTGTGCTTCAATAAAAATATAGTATTTAATTAATTTAGCATATTTTCATTGCTCCTTTACATGTACATTTAGGGTCTCAAAGCAATCTATTGACCAATGCATCACCTCTGCAACTAGGCCATCGATTGCAATAGATTGTGTTAACCTGCTTATCCTTGTTTCAAATCCCTTCATGGTCTCACTGCTTCCTATTTTTGTAAAATCCTCCAGCCTTACAAACATCCAACATTTCAGCCCTCATCCAATATCTGCCACATCAGTATTCCTGAAGTTAATTACTTTACTATTGTCTTCAGCTGCAGAGTTGACATTCTCCAGAATCTGCTCCCTGAACCTCGCTATTGATCATCTCACCTTTTACATTCTTTATAAAACCAGTCCTTTTCTGATAACACCTCATTATGTGGCTCACTGTCAAATTTCATTTGGTAAGGGTCCAGTGAAGCTTTCACTACAGTAGAGGAATTAAATAAATGCTAGACTTGCTATTGCTATTGAAGAAGAGCAAGGATATGTTGTAGAGATATAACTGGATTACATAAGTATACCTTTTTCAAATAGTTTCCTCACCCAAAACCTGACCTAACTGACAAATTTGTCTGTTTGTTGAGCAAAGGATACTTTGGAAATCTGAAGTTTGACTAATAGAAGTGTTTGGGAAGGAAGGGGTTGTACTTGTATGTAGCTTTAGATATCAAAATCTCCAAATCCAAGGCAACTTCATCCTGAAAGCTTCCAAATTCCAATCCTAGGGAGAAGTGTCCAGTTGGCAGGAGAATGCGGTTAGGAGGGATAATAATCAGACATGATGGAATGCCAGAGCAGACTCGATGGGCTGAATGGCCTAATTCTGTTCCTATGTCTTATGGTCCTATAATCTTCCCAAACCTAGAAACTGGAATCTGATGCACATGAGATCAAGTTGCCAGTGTGTCTGATCTTGAAATGAGAATCTGAATTCTGATACATTGAGACAATGACAGAGAAGAGAGAAACTCTGATGCAGAAACAACAACAATTCCTCCCCGACCCCCACAGACGTTGCTCAACCTGCAGAATTCCCTCTGCAGACTATTTGTTGCCTCAACTTCCAGCATCTGCTGTCTCTGTCTAGAGAAGTAAGTAGGATTTGTGGGCTGAGAGGAAGCTGCATTTGAAGGGCACTTTCTTTCACTTCAAAGCTGAGTTTGGGACATTGGAAAACAATCATCCAGGGTGAAGCCTGGAAGGCAAGTTAAGTATGAAGACTGCAATATCATCACAATATTTGAAATGGATAGCTTTTGTTCACTTTTGATTAACAGCAGTACTGTCGGCTAGTAATTCATATCATCATCATCATTTTGTGCTGTGTCATATAGTCTTCCATCTGTCTTTAACCTGAGAAATTCTAATAAGCTCTTCAAGACTATTGCCTATCCATCCCTTGATCGAACTCATGAATGTCATGTGTTGTAAACCATGACTTTTTCTTCAATTTTTTTTTATATTGCATAAGCTAATTAATAAATCTGTCATTGGAAAAGAGGGAATACTGTATATCTAAAATGTAGGACCACATTCTTACTTTAAGCAAAAATAACACTTAACTGGTCATTTGATGTTTGCAAAATGATTAACTTGTCAATAGCACAAAAACTAGCCCTTTGGTCCAATTCATCTATGCTAAATGAAACTACCCCATTTTCTTGCATTTGGCTCATATTCCTGTAAACCTTTCCTATCCACGTACCTGAAAAATATCTTTAAAATTTTGCTGTTGTACCTGCCTCGACACTTCCTCTAGCTGCTCATTCTCTATATGTACTCTGTTCTTCATAATGAAGTTACCCCTCAGCTCCCTTTAAAATCTTTACCCTCTCACCTTAAAACTATGCTCTCTAGCAATTAATTCCCTTTCCTAAGGGGATAAAAAAGATGGCATGCATTCATCCTGTCTGATTTCCTTGCTTCTTAGTACAAAGAAATGTATTTATATAAACATAAAGAAAAAAGAAACTCTTGGAGTAGGTATAAAGAACAATGTACTCATTTTTTCAAGATACTTCCAACCGACTGGGTCAGTTCTTGAATTGAACGGAGTATAACTCATATACGAACACATTAAGTACTCTGCCAGTGCTGTGTAATAACACCAGCATAAATCACAATTCTGGAGTTTAATGCCATGCATCTTTCTTCACACATGGAAAAAGTCATTCTGTACACGTCCCATATCTCCATTTTACCTATATGGTGACAGATTTTCAGCCACTGTACTAGAGCATTAACAGCATAAAAGATGATTTCAAGTACAATGTATTCATTGAATCAGTAGACCACAACACTTCAGGGTGTGTTTATAATTTTTATTTTGCAGAGGATCCGTAGTCACTATTGGCTGTTGCAGCAGGGAGATTTGCTTTTCATCTTTATCAAGGACTGAATAGGATCTTAAGGAGCTCAAGAGATAAATGTATTACTAATTCGATAATGTCATTAATAAAGTCCACATTTTTGGCATACTATATTAGAGTTAGGATTTTTCCAGGAAATGTTCTCTCACTATTACAGGTAGCCTTGACAGTTTTTAATTTGAATTGGACCCTAAACTATGTTAGTTTTGAAACCTTATTAACTTTATTTTTATTCTCAACTTTCTGTTCAACCAGTTACATTTTGCTAAATCAGCCTTAAACCAATGTAAGCAAGTGCATTATAGACTAACATCAAAGTTGCTGGTGAACGCAGCAGGCCAAGCGGCATCTATAGGAAGAGGCGCAGTCGACGAAGGGTCTCGGCCTGAAACGTCGACTGCGCCTCTTCCTATAGATGCTGCTTGGCCTGCTGCGTTCACCAGCAACTTTGATGTATGTTGCTTGAATTTCCAGCATCTGCAGAATTCCTGTTGCTTGCGTTATAGACTAATGTGTTTTTCTTTGTTTTACTAACCATTGATATACTTAAGAATTTTTTACTGTTTTACAATTAGCTGATCTTTTTCATATTTATACCTTTTTTTTTAGGGAGCGTATACCGGAAGTCATGGGGGTAGTTTTAGCGCTTGCTTCTTTCCGGCGGGTCTGCTTTAGATTTTGCCTTGGGGTCTTGGGGCGGAGGGTGGTGGGAGGGGCTTCATGTTTTAGTTTTTTTCTCTTTGGACTATATACATTATTGAAGTACTGGTTGCGTCCTTTTTCCCGGTATCTTTTGTATGTTCTGTTTCCTCTCCGGGTTCGTGGGTCGAGCCTATCGTCAATCCCCCTCGATGTGGGTTGACTTTAGGATTTATGGAGTCTATTATTAATTTTGTCTCCTGGAATACTAACGGTCTTAATCATCCTATTAAAAGGAAAAAAGTTTTTAAAGTGTTCCGGAGACTTAAAGCACAAATTTTATTTTTACAAGAGACCCATGTACAGAGGGGGGACAGACTACGTTTTTTTAAATTCTGGAAGGGACAACAATTTCATTCGAACTCCAATGCTAAGATTCGAGGCATCTCTATTTTTATAGATTCCTCAGTTACTTTTATACAACAGGATATTATTTCTGATCCGAATGGTAGATTTTTATTGGTTAGTGGTTTACTATTTAATAAAAAAGTAGTTTTGGTTAATGTTTATGCTCCTAATATGGATTGTCCGGAATTTTATAAATCATTGTTTAATCAGTTTCCGAATTTGAACGAGTTTTCATTGATCTGGGGCGGAGATCTTAATACCTGTTTGTCTCCAGCTTTGGACCGTTCGGCTCCTTTACGGACCTTACCTAATAAATCTGCAACTTTGATTAACTTTTTCCTTTCTGATTCTGGGTCGACGGACATTTGGCGTTTTCTGCATCCTCAGGAAAAAGATTTTTCCTTCTTTTCACATGTTCATCATTCCTATTCAAGAATTGATTATTTTTTTATTGATTCTCGTCTTATTCCTTCAGTGATTAAATGTGATTATGATTCTATAACCATTTCGGATCATGCTCCACTTAAGCTTTCTATTAAAATTATGGCCAATATACAAAATAATAGACAATGGCATTTTAATTCGCTGTTGCTTCAGGATTCGGACTTTGTTAACTTTATGAATGAACAGATTGAGCTTTTTTTTTACAATTAATCATACAGAGGATATCTCGGTTAACACTCTTTGGGACACTTTTAAAGCCTATATTCGTGGTCAGATTATTTCGTATTCTGCTGCTTTGAGGAAGAAACAGAAGCAGGAGGAGATGGCAATTGTGGACAAGATTAAAGAAATTGATAAGAAATATGTTATGGCTCCTTCTGAGGAGTTATACAAACAAAGAACTGAACTTCAAATGGAAAACAGTTTATTACTATCGTCCTCAATTGTAAACCAATTAAAGAAAACAAGAAGTGAATTTTATGTTCACAGTCAAAATTGGCAAGCTGCTGGCTAATCAATTGAAATCTAATTATGTTAAATCTCAAATCAATCAGATTTATGACCAAAATGATCGATTGATACTGGATCATGTGGGGATTAATCAAACCTTTTGTGATTTTTATTCTTCTTTATATCAATCAGTCTCCTCGAGATTCTAAATATATGAATGATTTTTTAGATAAGTTAGACTTCCCTAAGATTTCACAGGATATGTCTTCTATATTAGATACTTCCATTACTATGGATGAGATTAAGAATGTTATTTTTTCTATGAATCTGGGGAAAGCTCCTGGCCCGGATGGGTTTACCGTTGAATTTTATAAATGTTTTGCTTCTTTATTGATCCCTTGGCTCTGTAGGGTCTTTGAGGCTTCTCTGAAACTTGGTAAACTTCCTGAATCTTTTAATAGAGCGTCAATTTCTTTAATACTAAAGAAGGATAAAGACCCTGCTCAATGTGCATCTTATAGACCAATATCTTTATTAAATGTTGATTCTAAAGTTTTTTCTAAGTTATTAGCAAATAGACTAGAAAAAGTACTTCCTTCTATTATTTCGGAAGACCAAACGGGTTTTATTAAAGGTCGTTACTCTTTTTATAATATTCGTACATTGTTAAATATTGTTTATACTCCCTCACAAAATGTTCCTGAGTGTGTTATTTCTTTAGACGCCGAGAAAGCTTTTGATAGAGTAGAATGGCCCTATTTATTTAAGGTGCTTGGAATGTTTAATTTTAGCTTGAAATTTATATCCTGGATTAAACTGTTATATCATTCCCCTGTAGCCTCGGTCCGTACTAACTCTTTAAACTCACCTTTTTTTCCTCTCTTTCGAGGTACTCGACAAGGCTGTCCTCTTAGTCCCCTATTATTTGATATTGCATTAGAACCTCTTGCAATTGCCATTCGAGAATCTTCAAATATTACTGGGATAACTCGGGGATTAAAGTCCCATAAATTATCACTCTATGCTGATGATTTACTGTTATATATTTCTAATCCTGAGAAATCCATTCCTGCTGTTTTAGAGTTATTAGCACAATTTGGTTTTTTTTCAGGTTATAAATTAAATCTTAGTAAGAGTGAACTCTTTCCAATTAATAAACATCTTCCCTTATATTATAAATTTCCATTTAAATTGATTGATAATTATTTTTCTTATCTTGGGATTAAAATTACTTGTAAATATAAAGATTTATTTAAGATTAACTTTTTACCATTAATAGACCATATTACTCAACTTTCATCTAAATGGTTTCTCTTATATTTAACTTTGATTGGTCGTATTAATGCAGTTAAGATGTTTTTTTTGCCAAAATTTTTATATGTGTTTCAGGCATTACCAATTTTTGTTCCAAAATCTTTCTTTGATAAAGTTGACTCTAAAATTTCTTCATTTATTTGGCAGAATAAGAATCCGAGACTGGGTAAAATACATTTACAGAAAGCTAAGAGAGATGGAGGTTTAGCATTACCTAACTTTAGATTCTATTATTGGGCTATTAATATTCGACATATGAAATTTTGGTTACTTGATCAGGATATACTATCTATTCCTAAATGGGTAGCATTGGAACTACAATCTGTTCAGGGTTATACACTTGGCTCTATTTTAGGCTCCTCTCTCCCTTTTGATTCGAAACGCCTTAAGCAGGTCTCTAACCCGATAGTTAAATATGCTTTGCGCATTTGGTTTCAATTCAGAAAATTTTTTGATCTTAATCAATTCGGGTTAGCGATTCCTATTTTAGGTAACATATTTTTTCCTCCCTCTTTTACGGATCGCGCTTTTCAAACCTGGAAGACTAAGGGTATTCTACGGTTTTTGGATTTATTTTTAGATGGTTCCCTTATGTCCTTTGAACAATTATCTAATAAATATAATTTATCAAGAATACATTTTTTTAGATATTTACAAGTTAGAAATTTCCTAAGTACTATACTTTCTTCCTTTCCAATGCGTCCTCCTACATATATTTTAGATTCGATAATTAACCTCAATCCATGTCAGAAAGGTGCATCGGCTATGATTTATAATATTATTATGAAACTTAGGAAAGCTCCATTTGATAAGATTAGGGTAGATTGGGAACAGGAATTGGGGCTTACCATTTCTGTGGATGATTGGGGGCAGATTTTACAATTAGTTAATACTTCCTCTATTTGTGCTATACATTCCCTAATTCAATTTAAAGTGGTTCATAGAGCACATATGTCCAAAGATAAGTTAGCGCGTTTTTACTCGCATATTAATCCTTTTTGTGATAGATGTTCGGGGCAGATAGCCTCTTTAACTCATATGTTTTGGTCTTGTCCTACTTTGGAAACTTTTTGGAGAGATATTTTTAATATTATTTCTAAGGTATTAAATATAGATATCTCTCCTCACCCTATTACTGCTATCTTTGGACTTCCCAAAATTTCTAGTAATCTTTCCCCTTCAGCCCGTAGAATGATCGCATTTCTTACTTTAACGGCGAAAAGATATATTTTACAACATTGGAAAGAGCTTAATGCTCCAACTACCTTTTTTTGGTTCTCTCAGACGATTTTATGTTTGAATCTGGAGAAAATTAGAAGCAACCTTTATGATTCTTCATTTAAATTTGAACAGATTTGGGGACCTTTTATTCGATACTTTCATTTAATGTAATACATACCCTTCTTGTTTTTTTTCACTGTTTTTAATGGAGGTCGGGATTGAGGACGTGATTTTAAGTTTAACTCTGTTTGGTTTCAAGTTAGCCCATTGCTTTGCTTTGCTTTTAGTTAGTTGCACGGTGGGTTTTTTTTGGGGGTTTTTTTTTTCTTTTTTTCCCATCGATATATATATAAAATTTAGTATACTATTATGTTATCTTGGTTTTTTATGTTTAAATTACATTGTTTGTAGTATTTTTTTTGGTATTGATACCTTCTGGAATTTTATTATATTTTAACATTGTTTTAATGTTTATATGGTTTACCTTTTTGTATACTTATTCAATAAAAAGATTTAAAAAGAAAGAAGAATGGCAATCAGTGTGGTTCATTTAATTCTGCTGAAAATAGGTTTATTTCATAATTAGGCTCTTCAGTAAGGTTAACAAGGAGATGCCAGTTCACCATCTTAGCCCCTAATTTGAAATAACTGAAAATAATGACTACAAGGAATAATTTGCAGATTATAATAGAGGACAATAATCACCTTTTCAGTAATTTAAAACAAATTTTATTCAAATGCTTTTGAACATGTCTGAAGGAAGTCCTAAAATGAAAAGCTGCAGAACAGCTATATATTTTCTTTAAAAGCCCACAGATTGGTGCACCTACTGGAATCCCCTAAGGTAATTAACATATTCTGGGAGCAACTTCAGATTTTAGGGCTGGCCTGCTGATAGGACAATGTTTTTAAACTAGTAAATCTGACTTAAATGTTCTCTGATTCATGCTTAAGATGCCATTGTTAATTTCACGTACTTGTGGCCTAAAATAAGGACAATTTTGCAGAAACTGAAGTCCATCATCTTCACCTAATCTCTCACTGCCCGGATTAATACACAGTACTCTTCATTTGTGAAGTAATTGCTCACAATTGTTCATTTATTCAGTACTCCAAGCAATACATCAGCAATTTATTGTTCACTTTCAAACCATAATTGTGCATAAGCAAAAGAAATAAACACAATGAAAAGACTGTTGAACATTTTTATTCAAAACAAAAGTTTTTCCATTCATAAATTGTTTATTTTGTTCTTTATTAATTTATGATCTAATCAGAATTGCTTAATTAATTTATAATCTAGTTATGTTACTCCAATCATTCTAACATCTGTATCTTTCAATATCTCATACTAGCTAAACTTAAATGTGCTATGCTTGAAAGTTCCAGTTAAATAAAAATTCATTTGATTCCATTGTTATATATTACAAATGTAATCCCAGCTGACTAAATGGATGACTTTCCAATCTGTAATTTGCAGAGTCTTATGTGAGAAATTAGGTCAGATTAACTATTGTGGTGCACATCTGGGACAGCTAAGTCTTCACACAAGAAGACTAGATTGGATTCCAGTAGAGGAGAACCTATATTTGTCTTTGATCCTTTTATGCCTGGCTGGCAGTGATCCCCACACCCACAACCAACCATTCTTCCAAATCCTCGATTTTCTGAGAATGTCACCCGATTCTACTTGCTCTTGGCCCCACCTGTTGAATATCTGAGGCTTCACCCAAGGTCAACTATAACCCCTGTCTACCCTTCTCTGTTTGGACCATGCTATCCCACCTTTATTCATAATTGCCTCATACCATTCAAGAACAATGAGATTAATACTGATTATGGTTACAAAACCAACTCTCCAACGTATGCTTCAAGGGTCATGACCACCCACCCTAACCCCATTAACTGGTTAAATTCTACCTTCCCTCAATCGAATTTTACACGTCCAGAGCTGACTTCAATCCCAAGTGGCATATTTCCACAACTAAGAAGTCCAATACATTTTCAACTTTTCTCAGGGCCAGGCCTTGAAATTTGCAGCTGGTGACCTAGGGTTATTATAGTTAGTGGTGTGCTTTTTCAAAAACCATCTGGTGCATCCTAGATGATTGAATAAGAATTTCTGGTATAACACAAGAGATTCTGTAGATGTTGGAAATCTTGCATTATACATACAAGATGCTGGAGGAATTTAACAGTTCAGGCAGCACCTATGGAGAGAAATAAACAGTTGATGTTTCAGGCTGAGATCCTTCATCAACATATAAGGCCACAAGACCATCAGATATTGGATAAGAGTTGGAACATTTGGGGCTGATCCATTTTTCCTCTCAGCCTCAATCTCCTACCTTCTTCCCATATCCCTTCATGCCCTGACCAATCAAGAACCAGAAGGTTTATGCCATATCTGTCTTTATAACTACATTTTAGGCTAAACTGGAATTCAGAATGTGCCTGTTTTCTGGGAGTGGAGCAGGCATGAGAATAAAATGGCAGTCAAGCACTCAACATGATGTGTAGGCAGAGTGCACCTGTACAGTTTTAAATCCAGGATTTCTAAAAGCTTTGAGCCTGCCTGTCACAGGTAGGTAAAGTCTTATTAAATTATTAGCTTCCATGGTGCAATGTCACTCAGACACCAGCATACTTAGCCAACAAGGGCCATTCTCTCAGGCCCTCACAGTGGCCTCGTGCCCCATGAAATACTACCAGAGAGGCAACTATTGCTGCTGCACTTGAACAAAAAGCCAATTGAAATTCTTTAACAGGGCCACTTAATTTTAAATTACTTCACTCTCATTTTGAGTCGGGCTGGAAGGAAGTATAATTTTTCACCAGCAACAGTTCTGAATTAAACTCTTAAAATCCAGTCTTCTTAAGCAATTATAGATTGTACCTGCAGTGATGTTACTGGGTGGCAGATTAGAAACTACCTTGCTGACTTAGGATAGAAGGGGATCAGGACATTGTAAAGCCAGTAAGAAGCAGAGGAATACTGCTAACCTCCTCAGGCCTCCTCTGGCCCATACTGCTCCGATCTCTTGCATGTCTCTGTCAAAACCATATTCGCTAGTGCTAGCAAAGTCCTGAGATATCCCTAGTCCAGGGGATAACAACAAGGATTATTGATTAAATTCATCATACTTTCCTGCAGGCCAGAGGAGATAAATTTCAGTACATGGGAGCTAACATGATTTTATGTACTGTTTACTAAAAGTTGATTAATAGCAGACATAAAGAAACAAACTTCACAGGCATATGCTAAAACAATGGATACATCACACTAAATAAAATTTTATTATGTTTATTTTTTTTATGTAACAACATAACATTAAGCAATTATTCTTTCAAACATTAATCCAATCTTTTTTATGGTAGCTACTTTACATATCAAGCTGCTCAAGGCTATTTTTCTGCTGCTAAAAATATAGTTTCAAGGCAACTTTGAATAAGATAGCAGTTATATATAGCATGTATTGTTACATTGTTTTACTTCAAAAATCATTGAGTGTATGCGCAAACTCTTCTGTCAGTCAGAGCTAATGATTTATTCAATAACATCAGAATTCATGTGGAAAGATAATACAATATGACAATATAATGTAATTCACAGACCAATTGCAATAAAATAACTGAGAATAAAATTTCAGGAAGCAATTTGTTTTTGAGATAATGCAAAGATCAACATGTTGCTTCAGCATAAACATCTGCTGCTGCAAAATATCACTTTCAAATACCACGACATAAATTCACAATCTTTAGCACTCTGGAGACTTCTTTTCTGCCCTTACAGTATGTTGGGACACATCCATCAGTCATCTGTGTACATCTCAGAATTAATGTCTAACCAGATATTTCATCTGAATCTTTAAGTTTATCAGAGAGTGAATCAGAAAAGCCTCATCCATTTTATTTGTAAATGGTCTAACTGATTAGAACATGGTGGATTTTATAACCATAATGTGATTTACTTATCAATTTAATGACATATTTTGTGTCATCCTACTTTGTGATAGAATGTGGGCATTTGTTCATGTCACCCTTTCTGTGAATTTATTGATTGCTGATCTCTGCTAGTCCCACTATTCCTTCCTGATGTTATATTAGGTTTGTCAATAGCACCTGATCCATTGGTCTCTTTGTGAAAAGCTAAATGATGGGGTGCTTGCAAGTTTAGAGATTACTGTCTTCAGCATATTTTGAAGGAGTTCATTAGTCTTTTTCGTAGCATGTCTTATTTTTCTTCGACTACTGCCCCTCATCTGGCAATTGCCAATTCTGAAAAAAAGTCGCTTGAATTCTATTTTGAGGTTCTGCTGTGCTGTTATCATCTTTTCTGAAGAAATGTCCCAATAAATAAAGGGAACATATTCCATGTACCATGCCAGAGAAAAATGACACATTTTTGCACCATAAAACACAAACCAAAACATGCAACATTTCATTAAAATGAAATAACTTTTCAGTATTTATTTGTGAATAAACTGCTACAAATACTGTATTTGCATACAACCAAACCTGTTCAGAAAAAAAACTGTTATATTAATTTAAACTCAATGGTGTTGTGCATATTGCTTCGGCATTTATTACTAATAGTGTTGACCGATCTCGGACATTAAGGTTTGCACTTTAGTAGTGTTTAATCAGCACTGGGTATAAATTATAGCTACATTAAGAAGAGTTTGCAAATAATTGAGTTGAGTTGCATATTTTAGTGTGCTCAATGCACATGTTTCAAAGTAATTAAGAAGAACTAGCAGAAACCATACTGGGTGCAGGTTCCCAAAATGGTAATGATGAAACAAGAATTGATTAAATTTTAACAGAGTGCGATTCAGAACTGTTGCTGGCGATAAATTGTCCTTCCTTCCAGCTCTACCCAAAACAGGGCAGAAACTGTTACCTCTCTGGCATGGAAAGCAGTGATCATTTCTAGAGTAGAATCACTTAGTTCTGTAGCATATGTGCTTTGAAATATGCAATGCATGTATCAGGCAAATTTAACTTTAAAAGTTCTCATCCAATCACTTTCCTTCCTAACAGTGTTGGCAGGACAATGTGTGGAAATGGTAAAACCTACATTTCTCCTCTCTGATATCTCAGATTTCTTCCTCGCCATTTGGCCCCTGACATTTTGTTTAAGAAAAACAACTCTAGAGATGGGACTTCAAGCAGTGATACCTTCATTCAGCATGATATCATGGAGAGCCTGCAGAAATGTGCAAGGCTCTGTGTTACAGAGAAATTTCAGCATATACTGTATTTATACTGATGAACAAGCAAATACATGTGACTAGTTGTAAGTGCATCTATTACATAGGATGTGTGCGTTCTTCTTATCAGCCATCTGTACTCAGTGCCTGCATCCTGATTGTGAAAGACTGTCTGCTGTCTGCAGGTCTAAGCTTAAAACGTTGGATTTCAAAAGTTTATTGGCTACAAAGTTCAAATGGAAAAATGCAAGTTAGCTACTTAGTTCATGGACTTTTTTGCTGACCCTTCTTCCACACACTTTCACAGACTTCATGTGTTATGTTTGCAGAGAAGGAATGTTGGGGAAGAGGTGACAGCAGCAGTCCTCATCAAAGCATGTTATATAAAAGGGAAGCCAATAGTGCTCCTGAGGAAAACATTGGAGATCCGCTTGGCAGAAAGGAAGTTAGACACCAACACTGGAGGCCAATCATTTCAAACTTCCATACATAACCATGAGAGTTACTGAGGGTTGTTCTTTCGCTCCATCCATTTCCATTCACTTAATCAAGCAGGTTGCTTCACTGCTGTGGTCAATGGCAGCAATCTGTTAATAATTGTAGAGTTGTTATTTGTGCTAAGAACTTTAAATTAAACAGCCTTTAGCAATTTAGAAAAGGATATGAACAACATTGAATCAAAGTCTGAAAACCAACACTGTGATCAGTCATAAGCAATGAAAATCTACAGCTTAAAAGAAATTGCCAACAAATTCCTTCTGTTTCCCCAGTGGAGTAAAGATCATCAATTCTCTGGCATTAGATGTTCGATTTACTCTCTGGCTGCAAAAAAAGCCAAAGATTGGATCTTCAATATTTACTCATTCATTTCCCTGCTCTTCAAAGCTTTCCCATCATAACTTTCTCATCATCTACAATATCAAGATGTAAACTGCTGATGCATCTTGGCTTCCTTCTCTGAGATCCTCAATTGGAATATTTAAGCAAGCATAATACTAGGGAGGTGACATTCATTATACAATGAATCATTCCAAGTATATCTCTTCAAAAGCCTCTGGAAAAACTCACAATTCAAACAGATGCATCATTGAATTAATTCTTTACCTCTTGAAGCCACCACCCCCACCCCCAACTCTGACTCCAGAAGGGCAATGGATGTGACAGTAATTGATCCTGCTTATTTATTCACCTCTCTTCTGGATCAGTGCTCCATTGCAATAAAATGTATAAAAAAAAAGACATCAAGCAATGCAGAGCCATTTGTTTGACTGCCATCTCTTCAATAGGATACAATATCCATTCTCCTCTACTGAATTCCTCGCTGAAACATTCATTAGGTACAGAATACAAGGCAAAGCCATATCAAGCATACTTTAACAGTGCCAGTCAATTCACTGGTCTTAAAGTAGCAAGAAGAATGAGAAGAACTGAATGACGGAATGCCTTCCTTATTTATTTCTACACAAGTTTCCTGTCATGGCTAGCTTTGGTTTTTGTCACTGCTGAGCTAAAAACATGCTGATTCCTACCTCATTTAATGATGGGAACACCATCAGCGTAAAAGCATGTGAATCACTGAGAGATTCCAGCTCTGTCAGTGGTATCAGTCTGGTGAATAGCTTATTGGCATCACCGATACCCTGAGCAAAAATAAATAAATGAAATAAATGAATAAAAATGATAAAGTGTGAAAAGCATCTGTGCTGCTAAAGGACAAGAAGCTGAGAGAGAAAAACTAATAAAGATTGCCCTCACTATTATTTACCTAAGAATGCCTAAATCCCAAGACTCTGAGTAAGATATCAATACAATCAGTTCATCCTGAAGACTCAGGAAACTGCTAACCTAGCATCTATTTCCCTTGGAAATTGCCACCAAATATACTACATAGAAGAAGCTATTTCCATTTGCCCTTCATCCTGTCATTGAGAGAATGATTTGCACACAGATCCTCCTATAGAAACATAGAAAATAGGTGCAGGAGTAGGCCATTCAGCCCTTCGAGTCTGCACCGCCATTCAGTACAATCATGGCTGATCATCCAACTCAGAACCCTGTACCTGCCTTCTCTCCATACCCCCTGATCCCTTTAGCCACAAGGGCCATATCTAACTCCCTCTTAAATATAGCCAATGAACTGGCCCCAGCTGTTTCCTGTGGCAGAGAATTCCACAGATTCACCACTCTCTGTGTGAAGAGGCTTTTCCTCATCTCGGTCCTAAAAGGCTTCCCCATTATCCTCAAACTGTGACCCCTCGTTCTGGACTTCTCCAACGTCGGGAACAATCTTCCTGCATCTAGCCTGTCCAATCCCTTTAGAATTTTATATGTTTCAATCAGATCCCCCCTCAATCTTCTAAATTCCAGAGAGTATAAGCCTAGTCAATCCAGTCTTTCATCGTATGAAAGTCCTGCCATCCCAGGAATCAATCTGGTGAATCTTCTTTGTACTCCCTCTATGGCAAGAATGTCTTTCCTCAGATTAGGGGTCCAAAACTGCACACAATACTCCAGGTGTGGTCTCACCAAGGCCTTGTACAACTGCAGTAGTACCTCCCTGCTCCTGTACTCGAATCCTCTTGCTATGAATGCCAGCAAACCATTCGCCTTTTTCACCACCCGCTCTACCTGCATGCCCACTTTCAATGACTGATGTACAATGACACCTAGGTCTCCTTGCACCTCCCCTTTTCCTAATCGGCCACCATTCAGATAATAATCTGTTTTCCTGTTCTTGCCACCAAAGTGGATAACCTCACATTTATCCACATAAAATTGCATCTGCCATGAATTTGCCCACTCACCTAACCTATCCAAGTCACCCTGCATACTCTTAGCATCCTCTTCACAGCTAACACTGCCGCCCAGCTTCGTGTCATCCGCAAACTTGGAGATGCTGCATTTAATTCCCTCGTCTAAGTCATTAATATATATTGTAAACAACTGGGGTCCCAGCACTGAGCCTTGCGGTACCCCACTGGTTACTGCCTGCCATTCTGAAAAGGTCCCGTTTATTCCCACTCTTTGCTTCCTGTCTGCCAACCAATTCTCTATCCACATCAATACCATACCCCCAATACCGTGTGCTTTAAGTTTGCACACTAATCTCCTGTGTGGGAACTTGTCAAAAGCCTTTTGAAAATCCAAATATACCACATCCACTAGTTCTCCCCTATCCACTCTACTAGTTATATCCTCAAAAAATTCTATGAGATTCGTCAGACATGATTTTCCTTTCACAAATCCATGCTGACTTTGTCCGATGATTTCACCGCTTTCCAAATGTGCTGTTATCACATCTTTGATAATTGACTCTTAGCATTTTCCCCACCACCGATGTCAGGCTTACCAGTCTATAATTCCCCGGTTTCTCTCTCCCTCCTTTTTTAAAAAGCAGGGTTACATTAGCCACTCTCCAATCCTCAGGAACTAATCCAGAATCAAGAGTTTTGAAAAATTATCACTAATGCATCCACTATTATGTTAGTTGGTTTTGAATTTGATCCTCAATTTAGTTTTAAAAGCAAAGGCTAAACACACAACTGGTTATCTTGTGGGGAGATATCTATCTGAGCTGATGATATTATAAAGCAAATTAGAGATCTCTCAATTTTTCATGATCCAGTGGGAGAGGGTTTTATATTCCAGTGGAGTACCGCTACAGAGTAATGAGCAAATTAAGGCTTAAGCTTGTTACTTCCACACCTGTAGTAACTAACTTAATTTGATGGTAGTTAGACCAACATGAAAAGGTATGTGCAAAGTTGGTCAAAGCAGGGCATTTAATGCCAGCAGAATTCATGATCTACTGTATAAGAATTACAAACAATGAAAGAAGAATTTAGGACATAATGAAATACAACCTAATGCACTCTCATCCAGGTTTTAAAACATCAGGACTGTTTTTCCCTGATATTTTTCATATGAAGCTCAGTTTATATGGAAATTTAGAGCTGCTTTCTCACAAATGCAGAGCGTGGAGATAACTTAGCAGTGACGATAAATTTAAAAGTAAATCACAAAATAACAGCCAGGAGGAGCCACAAAGCAAGAGAGACAGATATTAACGTGATAAGGCAACAAGGTAATCAAAGGCTAGGAGCAACCGGCTAAGGTTGGCTGGTTCGTATGAGTGAACAAGAATTGTGCATGAGAGCTGGTGCATGAGAGCATAGCCCTCTATTTTCCTAAGCTCTGTGTACCTGTCTAAGAGGCTCTTAAAAGACCCTATTGTATCCACTTCCACCACCGCCGCTGGCGGTGCATTCCACGCACCCATCACTCTCTGTGTGAAAACCTACCCCTGACATCCCCTTGGTACCTATTTCCAAGCACCTTAAAACTAAGCCCCCTCATGTTAGCCTGTTCAGCCTTGGGAAAAAGCCAATGGCTATCCACACTATCAATGCCTCTCATCATCTTATACACTTCTATCAGGTCACCTCTTATCATCTGTCGCTCCAAAAAGAGAAGGCCAGGTACAGTCAACCTATTCTCATAAAATACACCCTCGCATCCTGGCAACATCTTTGTAAACCTCCTCTGTACTTACTCTACAGTATCCACATCCTTCCTATAGTGAGGTGACCAGAACTAAACACAAGTGGGATCTGACCACGGTCTTATATAGCTGTAACATTACCTCATGGCATTTGAACTCAATCCCACAGTTGATGAATGTCAACACACCATACGCTTTCTTAACAACCCTATCAACCTGCACAGCAGCTTTGAGTGTCCTATGGACACTGACCCCAAGATCTCTCAGATCCTCCACTCTGCCAAGAGTCTTGTCATTTATATTATATCCTGTCTTCAAACTGGAACTACCAAAATGAACCACTTCACACTTTTCTGGGTTGAAGTCCATTTGCCACTTCTCAGCCCAGTTCTGCTTCGTATCAATGCCCCACTGTAAACTCTGACAACCTTTCAGACTATCCACAACACCTCTAACCTTTGTGTCATCAGCAAACTTACTAACCTACCCTTCTACTTCTTCATCCAGGTCATTTATAAAAATCACAAAGAGGAGGGTTTCCAGAACAGATCCCTGTGGAACAACACTGGTCACAATCTCCATGCCGAATACATAACATCTACAATCACCCTTTTGCAAGCCAATTCTAGATGCACAAAGCAAGGTCTTCTTGGATCCCATGCCTCCTTACTTTCTGAAGGAGCCTTGCATGAGGAACCTTATCAAATGCCTTAATGAAATCCACATGCACTACATCCACTGCTCTACCTTTATCCATGTGCTTTGTTATATCCTCAAAGAATTCAACCAGGCTCGTAAGACACGACTTGCCCTTGACAAAGCCATGCTGACATCATCAGATTATGTCTCTCCAAATGCTCATAAATCCTGCCTATCAAGATCTTCTGCAACAACTTGCCCATCACTGAAGTCAGACTCAATGGTCTATAATTTCCTGGGTTATCTTTACTCCCTTTCTTGAACAAGGGAACAACATTTGCAACCCTCTAATCCTCTGGATCTTCTCCTGTCCCTATTGATAATGTAAAGATCATCACAAAGGGCTCAGCAATCTCTTTCCTCACTTCCCACAATAGCCTGAGGTATATCTCATCCAGTCCTGGTGACTTATCTAACTTAATTTTTTTTCAAAAGCTCCGGCGCATTCTATTTCTTAATGTTTATATCCTCAAGCATTTCAGTCTGCTGAAAGTCATCCCTACAATTGCCAAGGTCTTTTTCCATGGTGAATACTGAAGCAAAGTATTCATTAAGTACTTCCGCTACCTCCTCCGACTCCATGCACACATTTCCACTATCGCACATGATTGATCCTATTCTCACACAGCTCATCCTCTTGCTCTTCACATACTTGTAGAACGCCTTGGGGTTTTCCTTAATCCTGCTTACCAAGACCTTCTTATGGCACCTTCTGGATCTCCTAATTCCATTCTTAAGCTCCTTCCTAGCAACCTTGTAATTTTCTAGAGCTGTAACAGTGCCTAGTTTCTTGAACCTTTCGAAAGCTTTTCTTTTCTTCTTAACAAGAATTTCTACATACTTTGTACACCATGGTCCTTTAACCCTACCATCCTTTCCCTTCCTCAATGGAACATACCTGTGCAGAACATTTATGATTATGAAGACATGTAGTCCTCTTTTATTGTCATTTAGTAATGCATGCATTAGGAAATGATATATTATTTCCTCCGGTGTGATATCACAAAACACAGGAAAAACCAAGACTGAAAAAACTGACAAAACCACATAATTATAACATATAGTTACAAACAGTGTAACAATACCATAACTTGATGAAGAAGTCCATGAGCACAGTAAAGTTCAAAGTTTCTCAAATGTCCCACATCTCACGCAGACGGGAGAAGGAAGAAAAACTTTCCCTGCCATGCCAACCACAATCGGACTCTGAG
This sequence comes from Mobula hypostoma, assembly GCF_963921235.1. NCBI lineage: Eukaryota > Metazoa > Chordata > Chondrichthyes > Myliobatiformes > Myliobatidae > Mobula > Mobula hypostoma. Next base: position 29,004,307 of record NC_086107.1, on the reverse strand, counting down.
TCATCAGAAAACTTCGAGCTCTGATCAGCTCTCCGACACCGAGTACTGAGCGCCATCTCTGTCCGAACAATTCGACCTCCTTCTCGGTTGCCAAAAGCAGGTAAGGCCGGGGATTTTGAGGCCTACCCTCCGAACGATTCCCGACCACACAGTAACGACAGCAGCGGACAGGCGTTTCAGAAATTTCTCCAGATGTTCCTCTGTGCTTTCACATCCATTCTCCAACAAATCAGAATTGTCCACGGCCCCTATTTAACAGATATGACATCATTTTTCACCGGAGAGCTGCCATCTAAACATTTGCCACATTTCTACCGTGCATTTCCCTGAGAACACCTGCTCCCAATTTATGCACCCAAGTTCCTACCTAAAAGCATCATATTTCCCCCTACCCCAATTAGAAGTTTTCCCAATTTGTCTGCTCCTATCCCTCTCCAGAGCTATGGTGAAGGAGATAGAGTTGTGGTCACTTCCTCCAAAATTCTCTCCCGCTGAGAGATCTGACGCCTGACCAGGTTCATTTCCCAATACCAGATCAAGTACAGCCACTCCTTTAGTTGGCTTATCTACATATTGCGTCCTGAAACATTCCTGAACACACCTAACAAACTCCATCCCATCTAAACCCCTTGCGCTAAGGAGATGCCAATCAATATTAGGAAAGTTAACATCTCCCATCACAACAACCCTATTATTATTGCACCGTTCCAGAATCTGCCTCCCTATCTGCTCCTAATATCCTTGTTACTAAATGGGGGGGGGTCTATAAAAAACAGCCAGTAGAGGTTTGCCCCTTTCTCATTTCTGACTTCCACCCACACTGACTCAGTAGACCATTCCTTCATGATGTCTTCCTTTTCTGCAGCCGTGATACTATCCCTAATTAGCAATGCCACGCCCCCACCTCTATTGCCTCCCTCTCTGTTCTTTTTGAAATATTGAAAGCCTGGCACACTCAGCAGTCATTCCTGCTCCTGAGACATCCAAGTCTCTGTAATGGCCACAACATCACAGTTCCACGTATTGATCTATGCTCTAAGTGTTTGAGTAAAACCTGCTCTACATTTCCTGAGAGGATGAGTGAACTATCAATTGATCCAGCAGAGTATGCTCCCCTGAAGGAAGTTATCTGTCAAACTGAGCACGTGATCCAGAAACAGCAGGAAACCATTGACCATCTGCTCGCACTGTCTTCTAACTCTCCATCTCATTACAGCAACCCAGTCAGCCTCCACCCACTGAGCCCCATATTCTGGTGCCTGAATTCTTCAATGGATCCCCAATCCGATGTCACAACTTCCTGTCCCAGTTCATTTTACGCTTTGAACTCCGGCCATCTCTGTATTCTGCAGACTGAGCCAAGACTGCCTTTACCATCTCTCCCTCAACCAGGCAAGCTCTGATCTGGACCACCGCTCAATGGGACAATAAAACCGCCATCTGCAATCAATGTGAGTACTTCCATGCTGAGATGAGCTGGGTTTTTAATCATCTGGGCAGCAGATTGGACACGTCACCTGCATCAAGGCTCATGCTCAGCGCAGGATAACACGATGGAATTCAAGACCCTTGTGGCAGAGTGTGGCAGGAACATGGAATTTCTGCTGGCCCATTACCATCACCGCCTCTCGGAGCGCTTGAAAACAAGCTGTCTTCGCAGGAGGAACCCACCAACCTCGAAAGCTTCATCTCTCTGGCCCTCTGAATTGACAAGCATCTTATGGAATAATCCTCCCGTTCATCAGCCAGAACCCCAGTTCCATTCACAGAACCATTTCAGGCCGCAGGACCCTCATCATCAATGCCTCCAGAGCCCATGCAGTCAGGGAGAGTTCCCTTAAACAAACCCCCCCCCCCCCCACCCCACCTCCAAGAGTGTGAGCTTTTGTGGAGAAAAATCCTGTTCACTTACTGTGGAGCTGCCAATCACCCACGCATCCACTGCCCAGAGCGTGCAGTAAAACGACACTATCAGATAGAGATGAGGGGACTTCTATTTGGTAAGCACCCCCTAGCCCTTTATTATAACCTGACTCACTGTCTGTCCTCCTCCACACCCCGATTGTTCTAAGCATGCAGGAAGCTCTGGTGGATTCTCAGGAAGCAGCAGAGAAAGATATCTGTAAGTATTTACCTATCTCACATTATTTGCAATACAGGCTATCCCTGAGTGATGAAGGGATTCAGTTTTACAGATGCACCTGAAGTTGATTTTTGTCTGTAGTTCATAAAATATACAGTAATCACTCAATGTGTTAACCATGCCTCTATGGCATTGTATTGAATGTTATCAAAAGTACACTAGACTGACGTTCCCAAGTCTGATAAGAAAAAAAGTTACCAAGATTAGAGAGAGAGAGGAAACTTATTCAATAATGTGTGAGAATTCATTTATTCATTCACATATCCCAGGGATGGCCTGTACTTTTAGAAGTGCTTATCCTTACATCTTTGCCATATTGCACTCCATATGCCAACTTCTTACACACCCGCTTAACCTTTCAACACTCACAAAATACTGGGGTAACTCAGTAGGCCAGGCAGCACCTATGGAAAAGAGTAAGTACTAGGCATTTCAGGCTGAGACCCTTCATCAGAACAGGAAAAAAATGATGAAAAGTTAGAGCGAGGAGATAGGGGGAGGAGAGGAAGACACACAAGGTGGTAGATAAGAGGTGAAACCAAGAGAAGAAAAGGAGTAAAGTAAAAAGCTGGAAAGTTGATTGGTGAAAGAGATAAAGTGTTGGAGAAAGGGGAATCTGATAGGAGAAGGCAGAAGGCCATGGAAGAAAGAGAAGGGAGAGAAGCACCAGAGAGAGGTGATGGGCAGGTAAGGAGATAAGGCAAGAGAAGGAAATGGGAGTGGGAATGGTGAAGGGGGGGGGGCACTTACTGGAAGTCCAAGAAATTGATGGAATGTCATCAGGTTGGAGGCTACCGATATGGAATATAAGGTGTTGCTCCTCCAGCCTGAGTACCGTGGCAGTAGAGGAGGCCATTGACTGACATGTCAGAATGGGAATAGGAAGTAGAACTGAAGTGGGTAGCCACTAGGAGAGCCTGCTTTGTCTGGTGGATGGAGTGTAGCTACTCGGTGAAGCGGTCTCTAATCTGCTTTGGGTCTCACCGATACACATCCACCAGGAAAAGCAAGCTCTCCTGGTGACCACCGACTTCAAATCTACATGCTATTCCCGTTCCGACATGTCAGACCATGGCCTCCTCTACTGCCGTGATGAGGCTGTACTCAGGGTGGAGGAGCAAAGAACTGTTTGGGGCCCTAAACGGTAGTGAGGGAGCAGGTGTAGGGACAGGGGTGGCACCTCTGGGAGCCAGGAGGGAGTGATCCTTGGAGAAAGTAAAATGTGGTGGGCAGTGGAGTGAAAGATGTGCTTGGTGGTGGGATCTCACTGGAGATGGCAGAAGTTATGGAGAATTATGTGCTAGACACAGAGGCTACCGGGGTGGTAGGTGAGGTCAAGAGGAACTCCATCCCTGGTGGGGTGGCGAGTGGATGTGGTGAGGTCAGATGTGTGTGGAATGGAAGAGATGCAGGTGAGGGCAGCATTAATGGTGGAGGAAGGAAAACCCATTTCTTTGAAGGAGGACATCTCATTAGTTCTAGAATGAAAAGCCTCATCCTGAGAGCAGATGCCGCAAAGATGAAGGAACTGAGAGAAGGGGATGGCATTTTTACAAGTGACAGGATGGGAAGAGGTATAGTCCAGGAGGCTGTGAGGATCAGTGGGTAAAAAAGATATCAGTAGATAAATTGTTTCCAGATATAGAGATAGAGAGATCAAGAAAGGGAAAGGAGGTGTCGGAAATGGATCAAGTAAATTTGAGGGTAGGTTGGAAGGCAAAGTTGATGGTCGACCAGTTCAGTATGGGTTCAGGAAGCAGCCCCAATGCTTAACCTTTCTGTATGTTTGCATTCTCTTGAAATTATCTAATAAATAGTCAATCAAGAGACTATAGGGAGGGAGAAACTAATGAGAGCTATGATCTCAAAAACTAATGATGGAAAAGGTGAGGTCCCAGAATATTATAGCTTGCATCCCCATTTGGGTACAAGCCTCCACAGATCTTCATAAGGCAATGGCGCAATATTGCAGCATCTGTCAATCAGGACCCTCACCAATCGGGACATGCCCTCTTCCCATTACTACCATCAGGGATGGGGTACAGAAGCCTGAAGACATCCAATCAACAGCTTCTTCTCCTCTGTCATCAGATTTCCGAGGGGGGAGGGAGGGAGGGAATGTCGACTCAGACCATGAGAGGCCTTCGTTGGGCATTTTCATGCCTTACAAGGTGCAGATTGGAAGTCTGTGTGGGGCGCCACTCCTCGCACAGACACTAGAGCAATGTGTGATTAAGTGCCTTGCTCAAGGATACAAACATGCTGCCACAGCTGAGGCTCGAACTAGCGACCTTCAGATCACTAGACGAGTGCCTTAACCACTTGGCCACATGCTTTCTGAACAGTCCCTGAACTCATGAATATTATCTCACTATTGCTTTGTACTATTTATTTATTTTAATTTTTATTATAACTTATAGTTTTTTTTTGTTTTTCATTGTATAACTGTCACAAAGACAACAAATTTTACAACATACAGGACTGTGCAAAAGTCTGAGACACGCGCAGGATATATAGCAAGGGTGCCTAAGATTTTTGCACAATACTGTAGTGATTATATGTGTTGCACAGTACTGCTGCAAAAAAAAACAAACAAATTTCATTATATAAGTGAATATGGGAGTGACGATAAACCCGATTCTGATATAGGTCTCTATTGTGGACTGTGGACTGAGAGTGGGACGAGGTCAGGGAGAGCGGAATCATGAATCATGGCTGGGGAAAAAGGAAGGGAGAGGGGAGGAACAGGAAGCACCAGAGAGACATTCTGCAACGATCAATAAACCAATTGTTTGGAATCTAATGACCTTGCCTAGTGTCTCAGGATTAGGTATGTCTGCATCTGCACCACCTCCCCCCACCATGGCACACCTTCTCTGCCACCTGTCCCACACAGGCTCCTGCCTCACCATTCCCAGTATCCTTTGTTTCTGCCAGATTTACAAACTCGCTCTCCGCTCCACACTGACAAATACAGTACTGTGCAAAAGTCTTAGCACCTTAGCTCTATATATGTGTCTAAGATTTTGGCACAGTACTGTATATCAGCGATATAACTGATTCTGATTTTGATCTTAGAGTATCAAAGGAAATAGCTTCATAGACAGTGAATGTGTTGATTGTAAATCTAATCAATTTGAAATAAGACTACAAATCTTGTGGCAGCATAGTTAACCCACACTGCTCAAGATAGAAGAGCTTGGGTGCTGTTTTGGACTGTCTGTCAGTTCCTTCTACAGGTAGTTATTTTGGTTCTGATAAAATTGGATTCATTTTGATGTATGTGCTAACTCATTTCAGTGCTAGTATGTCTCCGCACTCCAGCATTTAAAGGGCACATTTCCAAAAGCCAGCACTGTTGATTGTGCTCTGGATTGCTCAGTATTTATGTGGCTGATTACCAGAGGAAGGGGGATTTGGCCTCTCCTTCTAAAATCTCTCATTCATCTTGATGATGTGATGTAAGGGAGGCACTAGATGTCAGGAACGGCTGAAAGTGACAAATGAACCTCTTCCCTGGTGACTCACCAACTTGGTGACTGTCCAGTCAACTTTCCCTTATTGCTATATTTTCAATGTGTGCATGCATTTTCATGACCTATTGCAAAGAGTAAGTTGATTTCCTGACACAAAAACTTGCAAAAAAGCAATGCTGCATAATCCACTTTCGAGTCAGTAGACCCCGAGGCTGATAAATAACTACAACCGTAATTATCATTGTAATTGTCTAACCATTTGCCAGGGAAATTCAATTCTTGGCTACACATATAATTTCAAGGAAGGAAGTACCCCAGGCTAGAAATTTTGGTGAGTATGGTTAAAACGATGCTGTGCAGGTGACCCACCCTGGATACAAGTGCAATTTCTGTCCATGTAAAAATGGCAGCAGTTGTGCACACGAAGTTTGTGAATCCCAGGTCTCCGTTGCAGTTAACTGCTATAATTTCAAGTGTTAAGGGCAGAAATTTATAACTTAGTGAGCAGTGTCCCAACACACTCAAGATCTTAACATTCGGGGTGTCAGTGGGAAGCTTCCATTCAACAGTAGCGCAATCCTATTACAGCTCCGGGTGCTCCGGATGTCCGGAGTTAAATTCCGGTGCCATTCTGTAAGGACTCCCCGTGGATTTTCTCCAGGTTCTCCAGTTTTCTTCCACAGTCCAAAGGCGTACCGGGTAGATCAATTGGTCTTTGTAAATTGTCCCATGTTAGTTTAATCGGGTTTGTCAGGGGTTGCAGGCACCAGAAGGGCCTACTCCATGCTGTATCACTAAATAAAAATAAATAAATAAAAACTACAAAGTAATTGGCCTCAGGTGGAATATGCAAAGCAGGAGTGAAAATGGGAGTAAGCACTGTTCAAGAATTTTATTTGGAACATCAAAAATAGCCAAGATTTTATGCTTTCTCCTACTGGCAGACTCAAAAAGTGGCTCAGGTAAGGCATGCCCCTTTACTTATTTTCTTCCTTCAATTGTGGTTTGATTTTACAATTGAGGACAAAGTACTTCCCATAGGAAGTTCTCATACTTCAGTGTTTGTGTAGCATCATCAAGAATTCACGGCAATGCCGAATGACTTCCAGTGATTGGCTCAACATAAGCATCAAAACCAGTAGCTGCACTTCCTGTTGTGGACCATCTGTGTGTCGAAATATAAATCACATTTATTGTTCAATTTCTAACGTAGTTAAATTGTGTTAAGCATACAAACACATGCTATGTTATAGGGACACAGCACGTAATGACGATGATATGTCATAGGATGTCTTTATTTCATTATACGTTTTAGCTCTCGGTTAAGTACTTAGTACCAAGTAATTACCAAACGTGCATCAAAGTTGTTATGAATTTTCAAACTTATGAATGAAAGGTATTGAAAAACTTCTAATCTGAGTATTCTGTCAATTACAAACTGTTTAGGGATAGGGATAGGCCCTCTTTTGGTCAGGGTTGATCACTGAATGCTGTGACCCAGCTGTCTACATGATACACAAGCCAGTCTGCATTCCAGGGCAGTACACTATGGAGAGCAAGCTGTTGCTCATGAAGCAGGCTCCCCCACTCTCTGCAGCTGGTGAATCTAAAGGAACGGCAGAGACCAATACAGTTTGGCACCAGCAGTGTCGCAGGAGTTGCCAGTCAATGCTGAGCTCCACTTAGGACTGCATTAGGGACTCCAGCTCCAGATTTTTCCTTGGGGTTTACTCTTGAAACCTTCTCCATGAGTGGGTATAGCTACAAGGCAGTGGAAGTTTGAAATCAGAGTTTTCCTTCTGCTAGATAAGCTGCCAACCACGGCTGACGAGCCCCATCAGCTTGAAGCAATTAGTTTTAAGGCCCCAATAACCCACCTTTACCCCTTTTCTTGTCAGTAAAAATGGTTAAGGCCAGTTTATTAACTAAGCCACACGTGAAGGCCAGGAGCAGGACTTGGTTGTCAAAGGCTACTTGAGATGCATGTCATTGGGAGTATTTAGTGGGAAGTAGGAGATAATCCCCACAAGCACCCCCGGCTATAATAACCTTAAGGAATCACAAACTGATTCATTTTACCAAAGCTTTTAACAACTTCTGGTTCTCTAAAGCGATTGTTCAGTCATGGTGATAAATTCATAGAGTGCAGAAACAGGCATTCGTCCTTATATTGACCATGAAGTAGCAATACTAGACCCATTTACCAACACCTACTCTGTAGCCTATTATGCAATTGGTAGTCGAACCATAGTCTAACGAATCTCAAAATTATACAAAGAGCTCTCTGCTCTTACATTCTAATCACTGGCTAATTGCCTCTAACCGTACTGCTATCTTTAGGCATACAGTACTTGAATTTTCCATCAAGGTTTTCCTGTTCCATGTGTTTCAATATTGATATACAATCTGCTTATAGATTTCTTACTGTCTTGCTAACTGGTGCAATGTATTCTTATATATCCTAAATGCATCTATTTTATTTCATTCTACTTGAATGTGTCGACAACTGTAGAAGAGGCTCCACACAAATGCAGAGAAATGAAGCTGGCTCTGTGCTGAGCAATAACTTTAATCAGAATCACTTCATTGCCAGTATGTGAAACCTACCAGGATTGATGGTGGTTCGGTGCAGAGCATAAAACACCGAACAATACCATAACAGACAACACAACAGCAACCCACAACTTACCAGTCAATAGTGCAAATATCAATAAACAATCAGTAATTAGAAAAACGGTCACATGCACAAACATCAATGATCAAACTTAAGTAAATGTGAACAAATAAACAGATGGAATAATTATCAACAGAGCAAGGATAGCAGGAAAGACCATTTAACAGATGTTGTGTCGGGACAGTTAAGGTATTATACCTGAAAGAATTTTACTGAGAATCTAGATAACTACAAGAAAATAGCTTTGGAGATGACATGCAGCCTGATGGTGATGGACTTGTAGCATCTCCCTGGTGGCAATTTGGTTGGAATCAGCAGTAATATTTTAGCTCCTATCTTCGCTCTGGTGATGAACAGGTCGTTTGATGTCAGTAGCTAACATCCAATGGTCTTCTCCTCTGAGTGGATCACTCCTGCAATACGGACTTGGAGATAAAAATAAACTGCAAAGTAACAAGCCACAGGTGGCTCAAAAAGAAGAGAGAAAAGATACTAACCACAAGGCAATGTGGTAACTGAAGACTGGCTGGTTCAATGGGTGAACAAGGACTGTGGATGAGAGCAGGGTTTAAATAGGCTGCAGGTGATGAGCTCAGAACAAGTGGCAGGTGACTCCTGTTAACTGGGTAGAGACTGGGAGGAGCCTACATGTACAGGCCTCACAGAATCAATTACTTTAGCCTGAGAAACCATCATCTGTCAACTATCAAAATTGAATGGTTTTACTTTAATGCACACCTGAGAATCCCTAAAGTCATTTTATTCCACCCCAAACCAATCAAAGAGCTATGATTTACAACACCAAAGGAGACTACCTAATTTGTTAAGTTTATGGCATCCCTATAAAGGTTTGCTGAGGCTATCTCAATTTTCCAGCTGTCGGTCGATAATCTTTCAATTGCAACATGCCATATGTGCTGATAGATGCTGTTTGATTATGGTGAAGATTTCTGCCAATATCATCCTTTCAAATAGTAATATTCAGACACCCAATAGTTCTGGGGAGATTTTCTTTTTCTCTTCTGCTTCTACCTATTATCTGAATGTTATATCCACTAGCTTTTGAAATCACTGTGAAGAGAAATATATCTTTCCTATTCGCTACATTTCAGCTTCACATAATTTTATACATCTTGATTAAACTGACACCAAGCCTCCAATGACAGCACAGCCTAAACTATGTTTCCTTGTATTATTCTATATCTGGGATTACATACTTGTAAATCACCACTGGACCCTCCATGAATCCAGTGACATCCTTCCTGTATTCCTTGCATCAACCAATAAATCATCCCATAAACCATCTTGCTTAGCTTATCTCCTGGCCCAGCTGCCTTCAGATATCTGTAAAACAGTCACTCCTCAATCTCTATATTCCTGTACAATTTTCAGCATTCTGCCATGTAATTCCCCTGTCAATAGTTGGTCCTTCTCTAATGCATATCTAAAATTGTCTGAAATGGAATTACTTTTTCCATGTCTTCTAACCTAACTCTTCGATTGATATCTCCCTGGAGCTGACAAAATTGTTCCTCATTATCAGCCATGCAGCCAACTTTGATGTATTACCATCAAATACCTTAATCAACTCCCTTGCACTTATTTCTAAAAATGACTCCTCCATCTTGCTAGTCTAATTTGTAACTTACTTTCCATTTTTCCATTTTCTATTTATGATTTATAATTTAAGTTTTAATATTTACTAATTTTTACTATTATTAATATTTAACATTTGTAATCCAGGGAGCGGGAAGCGCAGAATCAAATATCGCTGTGATGATTGTACGTTCTAGTATCAATTGTTTGGTGACAATAAAGTATAAAGTATAAAATAAAAAGTCACCAAATTACAATAAGGTAAATAAAAGACATAATATTTACATCTACCAAGTAGCAGATAATGAAATGGATGAAAGGTGAATTCTGTGACTCATGAACCCCACAACAAATTAGCTTGTTTCTTTTATTCCACCAAACATGAGTGAATTTATTTTTAAACTAAAACAATGAAAAGATAATATATAAACAGAAATCTGCTGCATGCAGCAATAGATGCATGAACATAAAACACAATATATTCAGCAATTGTATAATTCATAATGCTTGGTAATAATTGTTCAAAAATGTCATCCAAGTTTTCAGCTGAAAGCAGTTGTGTTATTTGGAAGCAAAACCAGCCTCTTTTTAAGTATAAATTGCTGTTACACTGAATGGAATAATAAAAAAAAGCAATGTACCTATTTGTACCCCAGTGGTGTTGTTCACAAAAATAATTGGAGCAATATTCCCTCTGTAGTATTGCTTTTGACCGTAAAGTCCTCTATCTTAAATTCCTTAGGGGAAGCATTATCATCAATCTTACTGATCCAGTCCCACAACCATTGAATCCTATGTTTGCTCCTACACAAATATAGTTTGAACTTTCTTATTCTTATATTATTTTTCTCACAGTGTGTGCACGCTGTTTGAACTTCACCACTATTGACTGAATTTGGTATTCCCAAATCTGCATTGCATTCTTTCCCTGAGGTATTTTGGGGAAAATTCATTCCTCACATTCAGTAATTAGACATACTTAAGCAGGCCAGACAGGAACAGGGTGTTTACTGTGCATGTTATAACTCTTCCTGCTAAGTACAATATATTTCCTACACTCAGTGGCTACTTTATTAGGGGCCTCCGGTACCTAATAAAGTGGCCACTGAGTGTATGTTTGTAGTCTTCTGCTGCTGTAGCCCATCCACTTCAAAGTTCAATGTTGAGTGATGGTCTCCTGCACACCACTGTTGTGGTACATGGTTATTCGAGTTGTTGTAATCTTCCTGTCAGCTTGAAACAGTACCAGTCTGCCTATTCTTCTCTGAACTCTCTCATTAATATATTCTTGCCCAAAAAACTGCTACTCACTGGATTTTTTTTCTTTTGTATAAACTCTAGAGACTGCTGCATGTGAAACTTTCAGGAGATCAGCAGATTCAAACCGCCTGGCGCCAACAATCATTCCACGATCAGAGTCACTTAGATCACATTTCTTCACCATTCGGATGTTTGATCTGAACAACTGAACCTCTTGACCCTGTCTGCATGCTTTTATGCATTGAGTTACTTCCACACGGTTGGCTGATTAGATAGTTGCATTAACGAGCAGGTGTACAGGTGTACCTAATAAAGTAGCAACTGAGCGTATGTTTTCATTTTAGTGCAAAGCAAGCATGTTGATTGTTTACAATTAGATATTAGAATGGTACAGTGTAAATTATTGTACATAATTTACAGCTTTAACAATATCACTTTAAGGGAGTTAGAAATCCAAAGTATCAGATCTCTGCCTGGGCATTACACAAAATACTACAAAATCTCTACATCTATCCTTTGCATTCATACTGCACCTGTCCAGTCAACAATACTCACAGAATAGGACAACCCCCATTTTACAAAAAGTGATCAAATGCTACAAATAAAATAACCTAAATGCAAACACTATCAATAATGATATCAGTAGGCGTGCTGAGGAAATTTACAAGATGTTTCCGGGACTTGAGTTATAGGGGGTGGTTGAATAGGTTAGGATTTTTTATAGAGGTACATTATAGAAAATTATAAGAGATATAGATTGAGTAAATACACAAAGGCTTTTTCTACTTACAGTAGGTCATGTGAGACTAGAATCAAAGTAATTGGGTTAAGAGTGAAATGTGAAATATTTAAGGGGAACTTGACAGGGATCTTCTTCACTCAGAGGGTGGTGCAAATGTGGAACGATCTGCCTGTGGAAGTGGTGGATGCGGCTTCAATTGCAGCAATTAAGGGAAGTTAGGATAGGTATATGGATGAGAGGGACGCGGAGGGCTATGGTCTAGGTGCAGGTAGATGGGATCAGGCAGAAAATAGGTTGGGAGGCTGAAGTGCCTGTTTCTGTACTGTAGTGCTCTGTGACTGTGATTCTATGACTCGGCTTCAATGATATTGCCAAATGTATCATTGAAACTATTATAAACTGTTGAACTTCAAGAGTCTTCATAATCTGCATTTTATACTGTTTTAACTCTTAACTGCAACTTGCGCACTCTCCCCGCCCTATAAATTCTCTTCCCTTGCAAGCTATCTTTTACTATTTCTTTAAATGCAAATGATTTTAGACATAATTCACCACATGTAATAAAATCATGTTAACCCCTCTCTCTCTGACCCTCAGCTAATGAGCAAAAATGAAATCAATGTCAATTTGATTGGTATCTTCCCATTTGATTTGAGTATTCCAATTCGTTTTGTTCAATAGAAATGGTTGATGCCCAGTCATTGCATTATCAAACTGCGTTGATGGATTAAAATCAGCAGGTTAAGACTTGTTGACAAATATTTTCCCTGGTGTTTTGATTTACAAATTCCTCGAGGACATAGATAGGCACACGAAAGTCACCTTTTTATTTATACAATGAGTTGTCACTTTGGTGACATTGTTACGTAGCAGCAGTCCAGAAAGAAAGCATAAGCAAATTCTTTAACATATTCTTTCAAGCTTATAGTTTGTTTAAAAAGTTTAGTACTGACATTGTTTTCTCCATAATACCTTAGGATAAGGATTGCTGCCAAATTTTTGAATGATTTTAAGTTCAACCATAAGTTATACTATCTTGCTGAAGTTATCTGCCACTTCTGCTAATTCAAATAGACTAAACTTTTGTTCCAAAATGTGCTTCACTAGAGGTTGCACTTAGAATAATATTGTGCTATGATAGTATTCAAAAGCTAATAATCATTTGTGTTAAATGTTACATTATGAAAATACTTCTATGTATAGTAATTTCATTAGAATTAAGCAGTTAGAAATACACCATGGTAAATTGAATTAGAAACAAGAATGCGCTCTAACAGTTATATTAATCTTCCAGTGAGTGGCTGATTTTCCTTTAAACATTAGCACATTTTCTGTACAAAAACAGCACCTCAGGAAATATTATAAATTTTCTATAAGATTGCGCCTGTCATGACACAGAGGTGAAATCTGAGATGATTACATTTGTCTTTGCACTGAATAGGTTTGATAGCAGGACTTGTCAGCCAACAGTATGTGCTCGCAGTTGAATCTGAATCAATGTGTACAAATTCACTGTGCTTTGGGGAGCCACCCCATCAGTCCATATGATTCATTCTCTAAATTCCAGAGAATAACAAATAAGCTTGCTCTCTTACTTCACAATCTCTTCCTAACTTGCTCATTTAAGTTAAACAACAAAGTGCACCTTCCTCTGCAATTCCACTCTTACCTGTTTTGTGGTATTGTTCTGTAATCCCTGACTGGAAGTATTGAGGCACAAGCGCAGAAAAATAGCTTTAACACAATATTTTGCATCAAAATTTACACAGGGTCAATACATCAGAAAAAGCAAGGAAACACTGTGTTATCAACCACATCATATAAACTAAGAGATAATTTTCTGGATGAGGTTTATAAATGCATGCTACCAAAAGTAAATACTATTTTAAAGGTTCCTAATTTTTGGTGTAATATTGATGCTAACCTGAGTTTACTTAATCAAAATATATATGAAGGATTTTTTAAACATATCAAATAATTGTGATAACATAATAATTGATAGGTTTAAATTCAGAGAGTTAAATTCAAGGTATGTAACCAAAATATTTCAACCAAAATATCGGTGAACGGAATAGGAGGGTATTTTTTTTTCTTTCTATCTAATCATACCATTCTGAATGTGAAATGAAAACAGTTCAAGCAAGCAAATGGACTTTGGAATAAGAAAGGCCGGCAGCATTTATCTATTCCACGCCATCTTCTGACACCCTAGATTGCAGCAGTCCTTTCACATTAGACAAGTTAACATGTTTTAATCAATTTTGCTTTCAGGCAGGTAATGCGTGACCTGCCAATTTCCAGCATTTAAATTGGTTTCATAATATACTAATGCCTGACTTCATGTCAAATTGTTTGATGCTGAGAAGAACCTTTCTAATGTCTGTAAGTTTTGCAAACATCCTATATTTGAGAAGAGAGAATTTCCATTTGAATAAACATAGCGTATCTCCCAGGAAAACTAGATGAGTTAGGCAGGCGCAGAAATAGATATGTCCCTCAACAGGATTTTTATACTTAGCTTTAACCCAGATGAGAAACTTCATTTAAATTAAGGATGGTAGCTGAAGTCCCAGTGGTCTGCCAGTAATTCAGGCATCTCTTTAAAATGGGAACAACAGAATAATGAATCCAGATTTTATTGTTAAATACCTGTCATAATTTTTTTTCTGATAAAGCATGAATGGTATTAATTCCAACAGACTGATGCATTTATTGAATTTGATTAAATAACTTAAAAGACATTATGCACGTTCAGATATACAAAGAAGCAATCAGCTATTGAAGCAGAAGAACAATACCTTTATGCAGCTAGCAAATACATGATCTGCTTAAATTGCTTCAAATGTAACAACTAATTCTAGAACAGTATCAATGCTTATTATAGAATAGGGAAATAAATTTTGATTTGCAATTTATTTAGTGAAATAAAGAGGCAAATTAATAGTGAAATAAACAGGTAGTAAAAGAAGAAAACGAGTAAAATACTGTCCTGTCTTTTGCTGAAAAACTTAAGAAGCAAAGCCAAAGTCAAAGTAAATTTGTTATATAAATATGTATATGTCACCATATGCCACCCTGAAATTCATTTTCTTGCAGATATTCACAGTAGAAAAAAGAAATAAAATAAAATCAATGAAGAACTACATACAAAGACAAACAGCCAATGTGCAAAAGAAGACAATTGTGCAAATTAATAGCAGGTAAGTAAATAAATAAGTAATACTGAGAACATGAGTTCTAGAGTCCTTTGAAGTGAGTCCATATGTTGTGGAGTCAGTTCCGAGTTGAGGTGAATGAGGTGAATCTATACTGGTTCAGGAGCTTGGTGGTCAAAGGTTAACAGCTCTTTTGATGCAAAAGTCAGACACAATATCTAGTTTTAGAAGAAAAAAACAAAATTACACCCAAATGGATTACTAAACCTTGTAGTTACAAACTGGACAAGAAAAACAAATTCCTGCATTTCAGAAATATGGGGCTAGATTAGATTATGAGGACACTCAGTCCTCGTTTATTGTCATTTAGAAATGCATGCATTAAAAAACGATACAATGTTCCTCCAGAAAGATATCACAGAAACACAGGACAAACCAAGACTAAGCTGACAAAACCACATAACTATAACATATAGTTACAACAGTGCAAAGCAATACGGTAATTTGATGAAGAGCAGACCATGGGCATGGTAAAAAAAAAGTCTCAAGTCTCGATAGCCCCATTATCTCACACAGACTGTAGAAGGGAGAAACTCTCCCTGCCATGAACCTCCAGTGCCGCAAACTTGCCAATGCAGCACCAGGAAGCACCCGACCGCAGCCGAATCTGAGTCCATCTGAAAACTTCGAGCCTCTGACCAGCCCTCCGACACCGAGCACCGAGCACTATCCCTGCCGAGCGCTTCGACCCCGCCCCGGCCACCAAGCAACAAGCAAAGCCAAGGATTTGGGGCCTTCCCCTCCAGAAATGCTGGATCACACAGTAGCGCGGCAGCGAAACAGGCATTTCAGAAGTTTCACCAGATGTTCCTCCATGCTCTCACATCTGTCTCCATTAAATCAGGATTGTGTACGGCACCCTACTTGACAGATAACAGATATCATTCACCGGAGTGGCCACTGCCCACTGCGTCGTGCCGCCATCTTCTCCTCTCCTCCATTTTAGAAATAGGAATTCTATTGCATGGAGGAGCATGTTAGTTCCGTAACTGAAAATCAGTCAGTGAGGGTGGTGGAAAGTGACAATAAATTACATGTCAGTTGCACAGAAAAATGACATGCAAATACAGAGAGGTCACATATTTGCAAACTGCAATCTAACATACTTCAGAAACATTAAAATGTTCGAATGTAAAATAAGTTTTCATCAGATAGTGAAAGCCTGTATCAATATAAGTAAAAGCACCCTATTTTAGAAAATGCCAAGGAAGTTACCAGTAAACCAATGCCTATATTGCCAAGGATGATCCAAATATATTTCATATGACAAGTGGTTTCACTTTCATTATTAGGTTAGAGAAGAGTTGTGACACAAAAGTCTGCAGATCAGAATCAGAATCAGAATCAGGTTTATTATCACCAGCGTGTAACGTGAAATTTGTTAACTTAGCAGCAGCAGTTCAAGGCAATACATAGTCTAGCAGAGAGAGAAAAAAAATAATAATAATAAATGAAATAAAACATAATAAATAAACAAGTAAATCAATTACGTATATTGAATAGATTATTTAAAAAATGTACGACAACAGAAATACCGTATATTTTAAAAGGTGAGGTAGTGTCCAAAGCTTCAAAGTCCATTCAGGAATTGGATGGCGGAGGGGAAGAAGCTATTCCTGAATTGGTGAGTGTATGCCTTCAGGCTTCTGTACCTCCTACCTGATGGTAACAGTGAGAAAAGGGCATGTCCTGGGAGCTGGAGGTCTTTAATAATAGACGCTGCCTTTCTGAGACACCACTCCCTGAAGATGTCCTGGGTACTTTGTAGGCTAGTGCCCAAGATGGAGCTGACTAGATTTACAACCTTCTGCAGCTTCTTTCGGTCCTGTGCAGTAGCCCCTCCATACCAGACAGTGATGCAGCCTGTCAAAATGCTCTCCACGATACAACTATAGAAGTTTTTGAGTGTATTTGTTGACATGCCAAATCGCTTCAAACTCCTAATAAAGTATAGCTGTTGTCTTGCCTCCTTTATGACTATATCAATATGTTGGGACCAGGTTAGAGGCAGAAATGTGGAACAACACACAAAAAGCTGAAGGCACACAGCAGCTCAGGCAATTACCACAATCATTGTCACCCATACCCATGGAATTCCCTCCATGGCAGAGTTCAGGACTTTGTAGTGAATACATGACTTCTGTGTAAATCAACACTAGATCATTTCTGAAACATACTATTTATTGTACATTTTACGCAGAAGCATACCACTCACCCACAGCCATAAACAACTCTTCTCTGGCTTTCATGCAAAGTATTTTCAAGAACTCAAGAATTTATAGGCTTAAAACCCTGTTTTCAATTGACCAGTACAAATAATCCTGCAGAATGATAATTTATAGTAACTGCAAAAGTTCTAAAGCCAATTTAAATTATTTTAATATTCCAAGTTGAAAGTAAAAGTCCAAGTTGAATTTACTGTTATATGCTCAAGAACATGTATGCAAAGGTGCAATAAGAAATGCCTTGCAACAGCAACTAAGTATTATGGTAAATATTGCATATCACTTTGTAAGAATATTCTGAATTTATTGATAAATATAGACCTTTACATAATTAATTATGAAAAGCCACCTATTCTAATATCTATATACTGTACACTCAGTGGCCACTTTATTAAGTACAGGAGGTAACTAATAGTCCTTTGCATAATTAATTGTGGAAAACCATCTATTCTCAGCTGATATATATGATCAACCAAATAAAATGCAAAATTAATCCTTGTAAATGGCAGTAGTTGTTGAAAGAATTCTCAGCAGAAATTCTTGGAATGCAGATGTACTTGGATGTTAACAAAATGTAACACATGACTGCTGAGTACCATCTGTACAGATACAAAAGATGTAAGTTATTGTATTTTTATCTAAATGTATATTGATGGAGCCTGTAGGTTTACTTCATAACAGCTGCTCTTGCACTGTAGTGTTATTGATTGGGCAGGTACAGAACCCTGGAGCAATAGACTGAACAATTATTTATAATTTGTTATTTCATTTGATGAGTCAATGTCACTTCTGCTGTCAAAACCTGTTAAAAGTGCAAGTCAAATAATGCTTTTTCAACACACTTTTAGTCTTCTATTAAAAATAACACAGATTAGTTATCACATTTTTCCATAACAAGACGCAAAACTTCTCAAAAATGGCATATTCTGGAGGATAGGATTCTCAATGTAGACAAGATCAGAGAGATGTTTGTAGACTTTAGGAAGGTCCAGGCTGACCAGTCCTCACAGCACATACACAGCTCATCCTTGGAAAGGGTTTGGAGAACCAAATTTCTGGGAGTGCAAGTAACGAAGAGTTTCATCTGGTCTCTCAACACCACCTGTTTGGTCAAGGAAGCACAGCAGCATCTCCACTTCCTGAGAGATTGAGGCAAACGAGCCTCCCCCATTCTAACCATTGTTACAGCAGCACCATCGAGAGTTTCCTAAGCAGCTGTATCACTGTCTGATACGGGAATTGCAAAGCATCTAGTCCCTGAAAAGAATTACATGGGCTACTGAGAGAATCTTTCCCATCCATCTGAAATATTTATCAGGAGCATTGCACAGGCATTGTCAATGATCCCTCCAGTCTGTCCAAAACTTCTTTAATACCCTACCATCAGGCAGGAGGTACCATAGCTTTAGGACAAGAACTGTTAGAATGGGAAACAGGCCATAAGACTACTGAACTCCCTGCCACCACCCAGGTCTCATCACACAGGGAGAACCACTATTGTTTCCTATTTTTTTTACTAGTTTTTTATTTTAACACCAACAAATTACATTCAATACAACCAATTGCCAATTACATTTTGACTGTTTAACCCAGCCACCCCCCAACCTTCATCACCATCCCCCTCCACCCCTCTCTTCCCCCCATCCCTCTCCCCTCCACCAACCAACTGAATAGTAGTGCATACACAGACAAAACATTCCTATTTTAACAAAAGATCTTTTAAGTTAGATATCAAATTTGTCCACATTAAGATTGTGTTTGGTCGTGCATCATTTACTCTTGCTGATGAAAGTTCCAGGTAAGAAATGTCCAAAAAGCTCCGAAACCATGAAATATCATGGGGAGGTATCCATCGCTGGACTATAATCTCCTTAGCTGCAGTCAGGCCTGCCAGCCAGACTTTGTGTTTTTTTCCGTAAGGGAAATGTGGGAGTCATCATTTAGAAGATATACAACAGGGTCCAGTGGTAATTGTATCCCTGTTAGTACTGTAAGAGTACTGATAACCTTCCCCCACAAACCAAAAACCCCTGGACATTCCCATACAACATGTATAAGAGAGCCAATGGTTCCGTGGGGGCAAAATGAGCAATATGGGTCGGGAACCAGTCCCATTTGATGTCTAATTCTCGGTGTTAGATATGCTCTATGACAAAATTTCAAGTGTATATACCGATGATTTGGGTTTTTCGAAGCACCAGCAGCATTATCCCAAATCGCATCCCAGTCTAAGTCTTGTCCCATTTCAAATATGTCCCTATCCCAGGCTTTCATTCCTGATATGGGCATATACTTCTGGGAGTTTAATTTATCATAGCTATATGACACTATCTGTCTTGGAGCACTCTGTATCCAACTTAAAATGGGATGGTCCTTTAAATCTGACCCCCAGGGAACGCCGTAGGCTTTACAAGCTGATCTTACTCTAAAGTAGAAGAAAAGAGAGTGTTTTTCAATATTATATCGAGATATCAGTTCCTGAAAGCTAAGGATAGTACTTACCCCATTAATATCTTGAAGAGTTGTAATACCTTTATCCTCCCAATTCTGTTAGTGAATGGTTTCCCCCCAGATAGAAAATGATTATTGTTCCATAATGGAGATGATTTGCACTATACGCTTTTAAATTTTAGGAGTTTTTCTATATTTACTTTTTAACTTGTGTTGCGAATGCACCTTATTATTTGTTAATTTACTTGTTGTAATATTACGATATGTGTTGGGTGTGAGTTATACGTACTATGTTTATGCACCTTGGTCCAGAGGAACATGGTTTTGTTTGCCAGTGTGCATGTGTACAGTTGATTGACAATAAACTTGAGCTTGAACTAGAATTTTACTTGTGTAAATGTCATGTCAAATATTGCTTAAAATTAAAGTGAGATTTCTATAAAATTAAAATGGCGATAACTTGTTTGATGATCATCACTTCTTAAATATACCACAAAGAAGGCATTATATATCCATGGAGTTTTGTGCATGCAGAGTGTGGTTTAGGGAGCAACTAGAGATGCAACCAGATGTACAACAGCTGTGGCAAGTTTTATATACCACTTCTTTCTATAAGGCAAAAATCTAACAGCATAAATGGCAATGATGCTTCACTTCCAAATGAGATAAATGGTTTTATGCACATGTTGAAAGGGAGAATAACGCTTCACCTGTACAAATCCCCACAGCATCCAGAGGCCCTGTCTTCTCTGTCTCCAAGGGCAATGTCCAAATATCCTTCAAGATGGTGAAACCCTTGAAGGCATTTGGCCCCAGTGGTGCACCTGGTCGGGTACTGAAAACCTGTGCTGACTAACTGGCTGGAGTATTCAAAGGAATCTTCAACCTCCCACTGCTGAAGGGGAATAGAAGAAGGAGAGGAGGGGGAGGGAATTTTTTTTAACGGGAAGGAGAAATCAATATTGATGCCATCAGGTTGGAAGCTGCAAGCTACCCAGGTTGTCTCACGTGAGGTGCTCCTGATGCGACCTCCTCTACATTGGTGAGAACTGTTGTGAATTGGAGGTCCACTTTGCCAACAACTCCATTCCATCTGCCAAAAGCAGAACTTCCTGGTCTCCAAATATTTTAATTCTGCTTTCTATTCCCATTCTGACATATTGGTCCATGGCATGAATATTGATTTCTTCTTTGGGTAAAAAAAAAATTCCCTCCCCCCTTTCCCTGTTTGCTATTCCTCACGCTGGCATTTTATCTCTTCTCACCTGCCTATCACCTCCTCCTGAGTCCACTCTGCCATACTTTTCTCCTACGGTCCACTCTCCTCTCCTATCAGATTCCTTCCTCATGCTCGTTACCTCTCCCCGCCCACTTGGCTTCACCGATCACTTTCTAGCTATCTTCCTTCCACTACCCCCACCTTTTTATTCTGACATCCCTCCCCCTTTCCTTTCCAGACCAGAAGAATGGTCTTGGCCCAAAAAGTTGACTGTTTATTCATTTCCATAGATGTTGCCTGACATGCTGAATTTCTCTAGCATTTTGAGTGTGTTGCTTTGGATGTCCAGCATCTGCAAACTTACTCGTGTTTAAGATGTAAGTAAGATTGAAAGAGCACTGAGAAAATTTACAAGGATGTTGTTGGAACTGGAGCACCTGAGTAATAAGGAAAGATTGAACAGGTTAGAACTTTGTTCCCTAGGAATGTGGAAGACTGAGGGGAGGTTTGATCAAGGCATACAAATTTATGAGGGATGTAGATAGGGTGAATGCAAGCAGGCTTTTTCCAGTGGGGTTGAGTGAGACTACAACTAGAGGTCATGGGTTAAGGGTGAAAGGTGAAATGTTTAAGGGCAACATGACAGGAAACGTCTTGACTCAGAGTGTAGTGAGAGTGTGGATACACAAGTGGTGGATGCGATTTTAATTTCAACTTTTGGTGAAGTTTGCAAAGATACATGAATCGGAGAGGTATGGAAGGCTGTGGTCCAGGTGCAAGTCGATGGGACTTGGCAGTTTAGGTGGTTCAGTTTTTTTGTGTCATTTTTTATGACTACAACTCTTCAAGCTGGCATTCATCAGTATTATTATTTTTATTTTTTATTCATTAAAAGTGAGTAACAAATCAAGTTTTGAATATATCAGGTGATAAGCATCTATCAAGATTTCATTATACGGAACTTTTGCTTGTGGACTAAAAGCATGATTCATGGTACATTAAATAATTGAAAATACTTCCTAAAACACATTACGTATGTTTAATTTTTACATTTTTAAAATATTGATGCCACAGTACTCTTAATTCATTACAATTAAAAGCATATAGCAATGACTTAATCATTCAGAGTACAATAAATTTACAAGAGTTTCCAAGAAACAAATGCAATGCCTAAAAACCTGTAGTAATGACAAGCTTGACTGGTTATTTGCATACACAGTATTTCCATGTTGCAAAGATATATGAGTGCTGACTGCTGCACAGAAAAACTTAAACCTAAGCCTAAACTGAACATTTTTGTTTTGTAGTAAAGAAATTACAGCCAAATTGAATGCTGGGGAAATGTTCACTTATTTATTATGAATATTCTTTTGCTGATTATAACATTTTTGATGAAGTGATGCATTTGCCATTCAGCAAACTAAATGCTCACAGAAATAAGCTGCATACAAATCAATGGGGTACTATTTCCATTTTTTTTGGGGGGGGTGAGAGAATAAAGAACTTTAATATCAATACAATATCCAACCAGAGATGATGATCAACGTAGTCATCAGTTCAACATTATTCATTTAGTATAATGAATACTAAATCACCATGATAAAACTCCACACACAAAAGGTCCACAACAGATTTCATTTCATTGACTCTTTACTCAGCCCTAGAACATCTGGACTGCAAAGATGAATACATCAGGATGCTCTTTATTGACTACAGCTCAGCATTCAATACTATCACACCCTCAAAACTAACCAACAAGTATCAAGACCTTGGCCTCAATACCACTTTATGCAATTGGATCTGGGATTTCCTCACTTGCAGACCCGGGTCAGTTCTGATTGGCAGCAACGTCTCCTCCACAATCCCCATCAGTATAGGTACACCACAGGGCTGTGTACTCTGCCCCTTGCTCTTCTCGCTTTACCCTTGAAAGTTTTAGTGTTTTATTGTTTTACAACATTGAATCACAGTGGATTTAATTTGGCTTTTTCGACACCAATCAACAGAAAAAAATTCCTTCGTGTCAAAGTGAAAACAGATCTCTCCAAAGTGATCTAAAATAATTACTAATATAAAACACAAAATAATTGATTACATAATTATTCACCCCTTTCAAGTCAGTATTTAGTAGATGCACCTTTAGCAGCAATTACAGCTTTGGATAGGTCTCTATCAGCTTTGTATATCTGGACGCTGCAATTTTTCTACATTCTGCTTTACAAAAATGCTCAAGCTCTGTCAGGTTGACAGCCCTTTTCAAGTCCAGCCACAGATTTTCAATTGGATTGAGGTCTGGACTCTGAAGTGAACACCCCAGGACATTAACTTTGTGGCTTTTAATCCATTCCTGTGTAGTTCTTGCTTTATGCTTGGGTTCATTATCTTGCTGGAAAACAAACCTTCTCCCAAGTCGCAGTTCTCTTGCAGACTACATCAGGTTTTCCTCCAGGATGTCCCTGTATTTTGCTGGATTTATATTACCTCTTTCCAGGGCCTGCTGCAGTGAGGGATCTACACAGCATGATGCAGCCACCACCATGCTTCATGGTAGGGATGGTGTGATTTTGATGATATGCAATGTTTGGCTTACACCAAACATAGTGTTTAGTCTGATGGCCAAAAAGCTTAATTTTGGTTTCATCAAACCATAGAACCTTCTTGTCTGCACTAGTGATGATTCGGTGTGTCATATCAAGGGAGGTGAATACTTATGCAATCAATTATTT
Organism: Mobula hypostoma; assembly: GCF_963921235.1. Taxonomy (NCBI): domain Eukaryota; kingdom Metazoa; phylum Chordata; class Chondrichthyes; order Myliobatiformes; family Myliobatidae; genus Mobula; species Mobula hypostoma. The sequence goes on along the minus strand of NC_086107.1, from coordinate 28,980,580 downwards.
TGTGTTTTATTTAAATCACTTTGTAGAGAACTGTTTTCACTTTGACATTGAAGAGTCTTTTTCTGCTGATCAGTGTCAAAAAAGCCAAATTAAATCCACTGTGATTCAATGTTGTAAAACAATAAAACATGCAAACTTCCAAAGGGGGTGAGTACCTTTTATAGGCACTGTATGTACTTTGATAATAAATTTATTTTGAATTTTGAACTTTTAAAGCTGAGAGATTCAGAAATAAGCAACAAAAGCAATTCAGTAAAAATCATTTAATGAGGTGTTCCAATCACAGCAGAAAATCTAGAATTAAGACATGGTGGCATTAATATGGAGGACAAGCCTTACTAAAAGCAACAGAGTATATGTACATTACCTTCTCATCTCATTGGCGTACCATGTTTCTTTGCATCATATATTCACTAAAGTAATGGATATTGACAAACAAAATTATCAAGTAACGATTTCTTACTGAACTGCTTCGAGAAAGCAAACTATTAAAATTATGATCAAGATAAATATTTAAAATTCAACATCAAATTCAAGTGCTATAAATTAGAATGTGCTTCTCAAAATCTTTTTCTTGTCATTAGAGGAAACTTTAGTGCTTGAGTTTTCTCCTTCTGAAGGATTAGAAGTGGGATAGAACTCCTGGTACACACCATCCTGCCACTAATTTAAATTTGCAAGACTGGCCCTTCAAGGGCTGCCTGTGGTGATGGTTGGATTGCAAGGAGAGGGATAGGAGTTAACTCAATGTTGACACTGGATTCAAAATATCCTGTAATATTCCTGCTGGGAGCACAAGAACAATACAGCCTAAAGAAGAAGGTTCTCTAGTCAGATTCTTTGCTTATCCACATAAAAAAAAATTAAAACAGTTTCTTCCAAAACTGAGGGACAAGACGACCGGAAAGGCAATGTTCCAAAGTTGATAGGAAGAGCAGATAATGCATCCCCATCATCCAACAAACTAAATTTGGTCACGATAAGGAAAGGTGCTCATCTAACAGGAATAAAAGACACACAACTCAGCTGTTCATTACTTGAGTAGTAGGAGAACTGACATATTCACAGACAATACCTAGAGCAATATTGTATCATGTCAGCTTCAAGCTCCTGTGATGACAACTTTTGCCTTCCAAGTTAGATTTTGCCTGACTTAAATGGAGCCATCATCTGTAATTTATACTTCCGGATACTTCCAGATTTCATTATCAACATAAGGGCAGTTAGATCATACCATGTGTTTTTTTTTGTTCTTGATTCTCTCATAGGAAAGGATGAAGAGATATTGCTGAATAAATACTTGCAGAGGAAGACTACCAATCTTGACAATGTGAAGGAGCACAAGTAGGAACTCATGCAGTTTGACCTGGCAGTGCTATTGGCCTCCAAGAGGTTTAGCAAAAAAAAAAAAAATCACCATCTTTACTGTTAGTTTGATGAAAATCCATTTTGTCCTAAGAGTTTCACTGCACTCAGTCTTCCCCACTGGAGGTAGAATGTGTAGTGTGTTTTGACCATAACACCCAGGAGCAGAATTCGGTCATTTCGCCCATCAAGTATTCCCTGCAAACTCGATGCTTCTGAGTTCTTTTGAACTGTAACAGAAAATAACTGTCGCTCATTTACTCACTATAAGATGGAGCATTAATTAAATGCAACCCTTATTTCCACTATTCAATCTCCAATTGAAATGCAAGCATAATACAGAAAGTATTGCATGATTTCAATCAATTTATTAAGACAGCAGCAAGCCACCTTAAAGTAGCAGAGCCTTAGTAGACAAATACTAAAGGGTGCTTTATTAAAATCAAGTATATCTAGAGAGATTTGTATAATTCCTATTGCATCTGTGTGAAGACTGCCAATCTATCAATTTGAATCACACAGTGTCTACTTAAGAAATTTCATGAAGACACAAAATTCACTAACGTCTGACTTAACAGAGAATCAGTAACCTTCAAACCTTCAAGAGCTGCTGCTTGGATGAAGAGACAAAAGTTATCGAAAACTGCAAAGAAAGGCACGGTGGCAAAAATGAACCATGTCATTAGTCAATTTCACTGTAAGAGAATGAAATTCGCCTGGTCCGGAGATCAAATAACTGTAATTATAGTTTCCTATTAACCTACAAGTGAAGCCTAGCCTTCTGAAGCATCAACAGGAAGGAGAAATTAAATATATCTGCAAATCCCACAGAGTGATATTAACATTCGAAAATTGGAAACAGATATCTTTTTTGATATTTGCAAAAGCCCTGGTATTATAGTTGCATAACTGAGGTAGATACAGAATTTTACATGTTTGGGAAATTGTTTATAGACATTGTGCTTTTTGGTGTGTCCCTGCGGGAATAATTCTAATTATTCCTCCTACTAATTCTGGGAAAAACTGTCAGGAGAATCCTTATATTGTTTTGTAAAACACTGGCTTTTAAAAAACTATGCAGTTCTAAATTTACTTTACCCAGAGAAAAACGTGTTCACAATCTACATTAATTAATGTTGCCTATTTCTGGCATCAAGCACATATTTAATGATATTATTATTCACGTAATTCAAACTTCCACCTGCATCAACATATACCCTCAGTGGCCTCTTTACTTGGTACCTCCTGTACCTAATAAAGTGGCCACTGAATGAACTTTTGCATGTTCGTGGTCTTCTGCTGCTATAGCACATCTGCTTCAAGGTTCGATGTGTTGTGATTTCAGAGATGCTCTTCTGCGCACCATTGGTGTACCATGTGGCTATTTCAGTTACTGTCACCTTCCTTTATCTTGAACCAATCTGACCATTCTCCTTTGACTTCTCTGATTAAATAGGCATTTTCACCAAAATAACTGCCACTCACCGGATGTTTTTTTAAAATTTTTTTGCACTGTAAACTTTAGAGACCGTTGTGTGTGAAAATCCTAGCAGTTTCTGAGATACTCAAACCCCCCTGTTTGGCTCAACACAGTCAACGTCATTCTGAAACTTGTTCTGAGCAACAGCTGAACCTATTGACTATGTCTGCATGTTTTTATGCATTGAGTTGCTGCCACATGATTTGCTGGTCAGATATTTGCATTAACAAGCAGGTGTACAGGTTTATCTAATACAGCAGCCACTGAGTGCATTTCAGTAAAAGCAAGAACATATCATCTTATAAACATGCTCTTCTTGCAAATTAATTCTGTTGACATCCAGAAACCTTGCTATAAATGTCTGCAGTATGCCCATGCATAAAACAGAATGACACTGAGTGCTTTTTTAGAATGTCAGAGCATTCTGGGGGCGTAGAAGGTGGGAATTTTTTTAGGGAGAATAGTATCCATGATCAGGAGGATCATGGAGGAGGCTGAGGCATGTCCATTTCTGAAGAGCTTTCAGAAAAGTCAGATGGACACTGTATTGGTAGATTCAAAGTTTACAACTGTCAACACTCAGATATATAAATACTGTGAAAGACCTACAGTCTTACTGCTGTGACTAGATTGTTGCACTTGAAGAGGTGAAAGAGGCTGTGGTGCTCCGTTTCCAGTCTTCTGGATCCCATTGGCTGCAACTGAAATGCACCCAGTGCCATCACTGAGATTCTTTAGTACTGCAGGAACTAATTTACCTATTTAGATTGCAAAGAGGGGAATAAACCATCTTGGATACACAAGAGACCAGCACTGTCAGCAAAATCCAGTGCATAGGCTATCAGTGACTACATTCGCTCTCCTGTCTGAGCTCCCATTAATAGCTCAATGCTTTTCAGCAATAAAATGGTATCCAATCCCTCAATATACATATAGACAAGAATAGTGAAATTTTATAATGGTCCATGCCATTTTTCCTGGCTGCACCCACGATCTCTTCAGCCAAAGGTAGCCCACATTTCCAGTTACCTTCTGCAGATAGCACTGCCTAAAGGGACAGATCCTGGAGACCAATGGTTACTCTCTATTCTCCTAGCTCCTGACATGAAGCTGGGCTTCATGCACATTAGCTGAGTGCCAATCAAATGGGAGCCATGCAGCTAACAGAATCAGTGCAAAAAATATAAATGATCCCTAAGAATGAGATTCCACTTTCTTTATCAGTCTGAGGGTACCCTATGTTATACTGGATAATTTAGTAATCGAGAAACAGCAGATGGTGTCGAAGAGAAAAAGCATGCAAGCACAGAGCCCGAGAAACATAAGGCAGAAACTGAACAAGCAGAAGCAAAGGGACAAGGAAGGCTGCCAGGGGAAAACACAGCTGAAGAGAAGTAATGTCATTCCTAGCTGTGCTGAGAAATTGTCTACCATGGCTGTTAGGAATTCTTTCATAACTGCCTTTCATAAGATCCCACAAAAGCACAGCTCCCAATTTAAACCAAGTGACTGTATCCACAATCAGAATCAAAATCAGGATGATCAGAATCAAGCTTATTATCACTGATATGCATCATGTAATGTGTCATTCTGTGGCATCAATGCAGAGATGCAAGACATTAAAAAATTGCTATAAGTTTCAAAAATAAACAATAGAACAAAGATGAAAAATGAGACAGTGTTCAGAAATCTAATAGTGGAGTGGAAGAAGCTGTTCCTAAAACATGAGTGTGCATCTTCAGGCTTTTGTATCTCATCCCCCAATGATAGTAACATGAAGAGAGCATGTCCAGATGATGAGGGTTTTCAATGATGGATGCGTCTTCTTGGGGCCTGTTGAAGACGTCCTCAATGATGGAGAGGGCTGTGCCTGTGATGGAACTGGCTGAATCTACAATCCTTATCAGTCCAATCCTTAATTAGATTAGATTAGATTAGATTCAACTTTATTGTCATTGTGCCGAGTACAGATACAAAGCCAATGAAATGCAGTTAGCATCTGACCAGAAATTAAAGAGTAGTGTTATTTACAAAATAACTGCGAATAAAAGAAGTGCTACAGCACACAAATATAAAAGTACTGAGACAGTACAATACAGATGCAATACTGCTTAGCACTGTGATGAGAGGTTCAACAGTGTCACAGCCTCAGGGAAGAACCTCTTCCGGTGCCTGCTGGTGCGGGAGCGGAGGCTCCTGTAGCGCCTACCGGATGGGAGGAGAGTAAAAAGTCCATGGTTAGGGTGAGATGCATCCTTGATAGTGCTTTTTGCCCTGCCCAGGCAGCGTTTATGGTAGATGTTCTCAATGGTGGGCAATTGGGTGCTGATAATCCGCTGGGCAATTTTCACCACATGCTGGAGTGCTTTACGGGACAATTGCCATACCACACTGAGATGCAGTTGGTGAGTATGCTCTCTATGGTACAGCGGTAAAAGTCTGTCAGTATCCTGGGACAGAGGTGAGTTTTCTTCATGCTCCACAGGAAATAAAGGCGCTGTTGTGCCTTTTTGATCAGGATGGAGGAGTTCAGGGAACTGGTGAGATCCTCGGAAATGTGGACACCAAGGAACTTGAAGCTTGATACACGCTCCACTACAGCTATTAATACCAGTATTGTGCACTGGTGATCATATTGTGAGCTGGGAAAGCCCACATAATGTATAACATTCCCTCACCTACTGCCATGCAGGAGCATCTGCACTGATTATAACCTTGATCTGGATCATTTCTAAAGACGGTCATTCCCTTTGGGAATTTCTTTGGTCCCCTAATTCATGATTCTTTTCAACTGTAATTTACTGTAACCTATTTTTGACCCCAGGCAAGACCAGTATTTATTGCCCATCCTGAACTGCCTTTGAGAAGGTGATGACACCCTACCTGCCTTCTCGAACTGCTGCAATCCTCATGAAAGTGCTCCTACAAGCACTTTGGTTTTTGATGATTTTGAGCACTTTGCACGAAAATGATTTTTTCTTGTTTTCTTTGTGTTCTTTCTTGAAAAATTGTGTATAATTTATGTCTTCGTTTTCCTTGTTTATATGGTGCAATGTATCTGGGTCGCTGCTGCAGCTAAGTTTTTCATTGTACCTGTGCAGATGTGTACCTGTACATATGAAAATAAACCCAACTTTAGGTGAGAGTTACAGTATTTCCTGTAGATCCTGCCACAGAGAAAGAATCTATAGATAGTGCGCCTTACCTTTCTTGATGTTTATTTTATTTATTTAACTGATGTGGGCTTCACGGGCTGAAACAACATTTAATTGTCCACCTCTAATTGACTTTGAAAAGGTGATCAGAATCCAAATCAGAATCAGGTTTATTATTACTGACATACGTCATGAAAATTGTTCTTTTGCAGCAACAGTACATTGCAATACATAAAAACACTATAAATTGCAATAAGAAATATATATGTAAAAATTAAATAAGTAAAAAAGAGAGCAAAAATAGTGAGATAGTGTTCATGGGTTGGTTCATTGTCCATTCAGAAATCTGATAGCAGAGGGATCTTCTCGAAGTGCTGCATGCCTTGGTTGGCATCTGTCTGTCTCAAAGGACAATGGTTGATGATGATCATCATCACAAGCTTGGGAGGAAGGGATGGAGATCCTGAGATGCCTAGTAGTCAAGATCCCCTCTCGGCCTCACCGGGGTTCTCCAAAGGAAAGCTTATGAAGCAGTGCGTTTGGCACCAGCTTGGCTGCAGGATCTTCCGTAAGATGTTCAATGACGTCTATTGGCCTAAGGGCTCCACTCCGGATTTGCTGCCTGGGTTTACTCCTATAGCCTGCATCTCTCCCAAGGCTGCCCATAAGGTAATGGGACTATTTACCCATAACTGGGGATCTGGTTCAGGAGCACTAGGGCATGTCCACAGTGGGCCTGCATGCTACATGTACAGGGGTCAACCTCTTCCCCGTCCTCTGTAGTTCAGCCAGAGTCCAAAAAGAGTTCAGTTTCTGTGTGTCACCAGCGAGGAGGCACTACATGAGACTTGTTGTTGGAGAGGCTATGTACTGGCAGGGATAGACTTGCACATTCAGCTCTCCCTTCACAAGTCTGTTAGCCAGCAGTGGAAGCTGAAAGTGAGAGTGTCAAAAGTTGATGATACCCATTTTCAAGTACAGGTTTTCCAAGTTCCTTGTCTTTTTGATGGACCTGAGGGATAAATCAGAACTTGTCAGGATAGAGGAGGATGTCAAGATCAGGGTCTGGGAGACTGAAAATCAGATGGAAGACAGACATCAGAGGAAAAGAGCCATGATTTTGGACTTTAGGTCACACTCATGGCTCACAAAGACCATCCTCAAAATATATTGAAATTGGCAGCTTCTTTTTATGGATCTCCCCTTAGATGTTACAAGTGCAGATGTGACCCATCAAGATACAACTACAAAACAGCTGGGTTTAATTCTTCTCAATTCATTAGAAGTAGGTTAAGTATGCATTGTGCATCCATTACATAAAAACACTAGGTTTTAGCAAATTTGTTCAACAATCAGACTGAAGGAAATGAGTATTGATCCAATTAACTATTGGATTCAACAAAAAAACAGAACAATCGATTTCCTTTAGTGAAATTTATTTTAAGGTTGTGTGAGATTTATTATAATTGAGCAGCAAGTACATAAATTAATTGTTATCCAAAGAACTACTGAGGGTAAGTTGAACACAGCAGTGGTTGTTTTACGGACACCATGAGAGTGATTGGAATATCTTTATATATTCAGATTTTTGGGATCCAGTTGCCGCTGCCAACACCTGCAGTTATTGCCTATTACTAATTGCCCGTCAGAAGGTGGTGGAGAGCCACTATCTCTAACCTCTGCAATACCACTTTTGTAGATACTTCTGCAGTGATGTTGGTAGATAGATCCAGGGTTTAGAACTTGCAATATTAAAGGAAAGGTGAAACACACTGGATTCCAGTTAATTGGGACACATCAGGACCAAGGCATTTTTGCCCAGTTAAGTGTCTGCCCCAACGATCTGAAGTTTCATGGAAATAATTGAAAAGGAATTTTTGCTGTAGAATGCACTTTCTGGTGCTACTTGGATACGCCTTCAGTGATGAACCTGGGGTCATAGGGTGTTTCGGGTCTTTGATCATCAGACAACCTCGGCCGGGCGACCCAGCCAGGGGGTGATCAGCCCCCGACTTGTGTCCTAGTGGCGCACTAATCCACGGATTCCCCCCCCCCTCTGGATCCACAGCCACCGCGAGGCCTTTTCAGCAGCCTCCAGAACATTCTTGGTGGATCTTCTGCACTGCAGTCCTTTAACTCTAAGGAGTTTTAGAGTCCGCTGCAATGAATGGCCAGCAAAGCCCTGGCACCCAACTTCGATTGGCTCACAGCGAGCTCTCCAGCCATTGCTCCAGCGTTCTGCAACAAGATCTGTGTATCTAGCCCTCTTGCGCTCGTTGGCCTCTTCAATCCGGTCTTCCCAGGGGACAGTAAGTTCCAGCAGGACCACTTGCTTTGTAGACTCCGATATCAACACCATGTCCGGGCGGACCGGAGTGGCTGCGATGTTCTCGGGGAACTTGAGCTGCCTCCCTAGGTCGATTTGGAGCTGCCAGTCTCATGCAGTGGCAAGAAGCCCTTCTGAGGAGCTAGGCCGATGTTGAGCCTTCTCCCCAGCTCTAATAAAGGTGATGGACTGTTTGTATAAAAAAAGATGAACTACCATTTAACTGAGTAACACATTATGTAGTTAAATGAAATACAGAATGAATTAGAACACTACCAATACATGGCCATAAAACTGTGTATTAGTTTGTAATGGTTACCAACGGAGGAATTCTAACGCTGGCATAGTATTCGACTGGTAAGCTATCCATTGTTAGCCCCTTAAAGCATTAAGGTCTATCACTTTTCCCAATAACCAACAATTTATTTTTATCAGTTCCTGTCACACTTAAACAACGCAACACAGTTAAGCAATCCATCGCTTTCTTTGAACCTGTGAGTGTTGTGTATTTGTGGCAAAGGGCTCCATCCAATGTGGAATGATAAGGTATTAAAGTCAGTCAAGGAGTTTTGTAGACTTCCGTGTTTCTGCACTTACAGCATCAACACTACCTTTCTCACTGTGTGCTTTCTTGAATTTAATGTAAGGCCTTCACTTCCATCGAAACAACCAAACAAATGTTGCTTTATGACCCAGCTTCTTGGCTAGCTCCTCTGATTGGTTTTTTAACATTGGTCCACTGACAGGCAGACCTTGTCCGGTTACAATGGAAAATCATTGATTGAGATCCTCTTCAACATATGGACTCTTAACATTACGCATTTGTTTTTGGGATTTTCCCTGTTATCCCTTGCATAAAACCCAATCTTCTTGCAGTTTATCTTGTTGATGTATCAAACATGCAATTGAAGACTTCAGCACTCCAGTTATCACTGCCAGCTGATGATAGGCCAGAAGGCTTTTAATTTGGTCTAGTAGTGTATATTTTTTTTGCTAGCATCAAATATTTTCATGGCAAGTGTCTCAAACAATTTTAAAGTCAAAACATAAAAAAACAAAATGATCAAAAATTGCTGCTTTTTGAATTGGTATCCAACAGCCCAAGTGAACAACACAACATAAACACACACAAATGAAGCAACTGTTCACTCTAAGTGTGGTGTAGCATCTAACAGACACACAAGTGCACGTGTCCAATTGTGTCCTGCCTCAATTAAATGGCACAGTGTCCCAAGTGTGTTGGAAGCTCAAAGTTTTCAGACGGGATGGACTCGGTGTCGGCTGCTTCCAAGGTATCAGCAAGTTGACGGTGCCTGGAAGTTTATGGCAGGGAATTTCTCCCTTTTGCCGCCTGCTATCGGGGACTCGGGAGTCGATCGACTCGGGACTTTGAGACTTTTTTTTTACTGTGCCCATGGTCTGTTCTTTATCAAATTATGATATTGCTTTGCACTGCTGTAACTATATGTTATAATTATGTGGTTCTGTCAGTGTTAGTCTTTGGTCTGTCTTGTTTTCTGTGATATCACTCTGGAGAAACATTGTATCATTTCTTAAAGCATGTATGCCTTTCTAAATGACAATAAAAGAGGACTGAGTGTTCTCATAATCTAATAAACGAAGGAAATCGTGACTATTTTCTCAATTTATTTTTGTTTTTTAAGAGTTGTCCCAAATAAGCAGCTGCCCTGATTAACTGATGGCTGAATGAACCAAAATCCATTGTCTTTCCAAATCAATTGGGTGTGCAGGAGAACCTGTAAAAGATTGCACTTCCATATGCCCACTGCCCTTGTCTTCTTGCCTGAAGAGATCAGAGATTCAGAATGTGATGTTGAGTAAATAAGACTAGTAATTGCATTGTATTTTGTACATAAATAAATCCAAGAAAAGTAATGAAGGAAATGAGTATCTAGCCACATGGGTTACTTTGTCTAGGACTGCATAAAGCATCTTCAATGTATTTCCAAAAGCCATTCATGCTTGTTCATTCAACTGTGAAATGATGCACAGTTAACATCAGATTAATGGACATGGTTGAGCATGTGTACTGAACACCCATGAAAAGAATAATTAAATAGTGGACAAGTTATTTTTTCAGTCAATTTGTAGCATTGATTTGGTGCAAGCATTAATTTCCTGGAGCTGTGTATTCTAACTTATTCTCACCTGAACAAGAGTTTAACAGCATGAAGGACCCCCTGCCCCAGGAAAAAGGACCACTCACCTAGTCCCTTTGAAGGAAATATCAACTTTCATTATTTGCTGGTTGCTTTATCACATTGCTACCTCTGTACATGTTAAGCATTTGATATAACATTGCTTTATCTTGCAGTCCACACAAACGGATGTGCCAAATACTCGAGTACAGTGGTTCTGCCTACTTGTCTTAAATTCCTATTTCATTATGACATAGAAAGAGACCACTTACCCCAACAGATTCATCCCTGAAATGAGAACAATCCCATTAATCCTATTCCTCCAATGTTATTTCCCTGTACATTATTCACAAATCCATGACATAGAAAAGGCCCATTGGCGCCACTTCTCCATTCCAAACAAGATGTTGATCTAAGATCATTCCATTTGCCCGAGTTTGGCCCATATTCTTCTTCACATGCCGGTCAACACCCCAACCTACACTAGGGAAGCATGGTAGTGTAGCGGTTAGCGGAGTGGTTTTACAGCACCAGCGAATGTGCATTGGGATTCAATTCCTGTAAAGAGATTTTACATTCTCCCCATGACCATGTGGGTTTCGTCCACATTCCAAAGACCTACAGTTAGGGTTAGTAAATTGTGGGCATACTCTGTTGGCACCAGAAGCTTGCCAATACTGCACATCCTCAGACTGTGTTGGTTGTTGAGGTACTTCCTGTACCTAATAAAGTGGCTACTGAGTGTACGTTCCTAGCCTTCTGCTGCTGTAGCCCATCCACTTCAAGATTCAACATGTTGTGCATTCAGAGATGCTGTTCTGTACACTACTGTTGTAATGCGTGGTTATTTGGGTCGCCTTCCTGTCAGCTTGAACTGGTCTGGACATTAAACTCTGAGCCCTCTCATTAATAAGGCAGTATTTTCCCACAGAACTGCTGCTCATGTAGTGTGCCTGGAAAAGGGATATGGCAAATGAAACATAGATTCACTATGTTCATGCATCTGTCACTTTATGGAATGAGTAGATGTGTACTGCCCCTCCCCAGGCATTCTGGCAGGCATGGATAATCAATCGCATGCTGAAGAACGAATGCAAGCCCTGATAAGTCAATGGCAGATTCATTGCTCAATATGCTAAAAGAATACCTTGCATACAGCATTTTGAACTAAACATAATTGCATGCTTTTCAAGTAATAGTCCTTTTCTTTTCTCAATATGAAAATATATTGACACGAAATGACATTCACAGGAAATAAATTATTTTAACTCTTTCAAAAATTTTTTGAACAATTATTTATCACGAAATTGAACAGATTTGAACCTCGTCACATACTCCCCCTCAAAGGTAGATGTCATCCTGACATCTCCTCCTAGTGTTAGACTTGGAATCACTACTTTCTTTGTATGAAACATTCATTTGGTTTCTCGTAGGCAAATGGTAGTTGATGTAGGAACTGAGGCACAGATAGCCATGAAGTCATTGACATTACATAATTATAAAGCAAGGCTTGATACTGATGCGACCGACAGTCTACAGTCTGTATGTTGTGACATGTGGGGGTCTCAACCTTATCGTAAGTAAACTGTTTAATGGTCATCATTCTCTCCAAAGGAAATTTTGAGCTCTCTTGTCTTTGCTCCACCTACTTGTCTGGCTTATCAGTCATTGGAGTAAATACAGGAAATGATAATGGTTCACATGCAGGCAAACTTAACAACTGTTCATTCTCAGGCATTCGTCACTGGGCGTATTGTGAATTCTCAAACCGAACTTGCTGCACAGCAGGTTGTACAGGCTCTGCTTCAAAACTATTGCAGTCCATGCTACTGTCAGGTTAGGGACATTTGAATTGGTAGTAATATTCACCATCACTGTCACTGGCTGTCTCACTCTCTTCCCTTTCTTTAGGTGGACAAGCCCTGATGCTCCGTTTTGGCAGACACCTTGGCTTTGTTGCCATATCTATTTGTGGTTCAACCTCCAAGGACAGGTGTTGACATGGCATGCAGAGATTGCGTTGTATTCTGGATATTTCTTTTCCTTGTTCAAGTTTTACTTCATAGAATGGCTCATCCTCTCCAACTTTTCATACAACAATATGGACACAGTCCTCCCAATAGTTTTGAAGCTTTGGCAAGCCTCTGCAGGGTGCTAGATTATTTACTAGGACAGGATTCCCAGGTTGTAACTATGCAAATCTCACTCTGTTATCATAATTTCTCTCATTTCTCCCCAAGATTTTTTGAATATACTCCTTGGCAATCTGATGGGCTTCTTGCATCCACCCCGTCCATCTTTCCAAGTATTCACTGTGGGTTGCAGGACTTTTGTCAGCGTTCAGGCCGAAGAACAGATTTATGGGCAATCTCGGCGATCTACTGAAGAGAGGGTAGAATGGTGAGATCCCTGTTACGTCCAGCCTCGTACAGTTGTAAACACAGACCATTTTATTCAATGACTCTTTCCAATTTTCTTTTTGTCTTCTGTTAGTGCTTTCAACATTTGCAGAAGGAGTCCAGTTGAACCTCTCAACTTATCCATTTCCCTGGAGATAGTACAGTGTAGTTCTTGATCCAGTTTTCTCACATGCATAAAGAGTTGGTTCTCAAATTCAGTCCCTTGGTCATGGTGTCTTTGTAATCGGAACCCAAACCTTAGGGTAAGGTCATTGAAAAGACAGTCAGCAACAGTTTTTCGTGACTTCGAGGTTGTGGCGTATGCCTGTGCAAATCAGGTAAAATGGTCGATAATCACCAGACTGTACTCATGTCCACCCTTGCACTTGTCCAGGTGAAGAAAGTTCAAGTGACTGTATTGTCCCGATGCTCTTGAGTGGTGCCCCCTCATGTTAGCCATTTCAGCCTCTGGCTATCCACAAGATCAATGCCTCTCATCATCTTATACAGCTCTATCAGGTCACCTCTAATCCTCTATCACTCCAAGGAGAAAAGGCCAAGTTCACTCAACCTATTCTCAGAAGGCATGCTCCCAATCCAGGCAACATCCTTGTAAATCACCTTTGCACTCTTTCTATAGTATCCACATCCTTCCTGTAGTGGGATGGATACTCCAAGTGGGGTCTGACCGAGGTCTTATATAGCTATAATATTATTTCATGACTCTTGAACTCAATGCCACGGTTGATGAATGCCAATACACCATATATCTTCTTAACAAAACTGTCAACCTGCACAGCAGTTTTGAGTGTCCTATGGACACACCCCAAAGATCTCTCTAATCCTCCACACTGCCAAGAGTTTTACCATTAATACTAAATTCTGTCTTCAAATTTGACCTACCAAAATGAACCACTTCACACTTTTCTGTGTTGAACTCCATCTGTCATTTCTCACTCCAGTTCTGAATCCTATCGATGTCGCACTGTAACATCTGACAACCCTCCAGCCTATCCACAACACCCGCAACCTTTGTGATATCAGCAAAATTACTAACCCACTTACTAACTCATCCAAGTCATTTATAAAAATCACGAAGAGGAAGGGTCCCAGAACAGATCCCACTGGTCACTGATATCTATGCAGAATATAAACCATCTACAACCACCCTTTACCTTCTGTGGGCAAGCCAATTCTGGATCCACAAAGCAAGGTCTCCTTAGATTCCATGCCTCCTTTCTTTCTGAATGAGCTTTGCATGGGGAACCTTATCAAATGCCTTACTGAAATCCATATACACTACATCCACTACTCCACCTTCATCAATGTGTTCTGTTACATCCTCAATGAACTCAATTAGGCTCGTAAGGCACAACCTGCCCTTGACAAAGCCATGCTGACTATCCCTAATCAGATTATGTCCCTCCAAATGCACATAAATCCTGCCTCTTAGGATCTTCTCCAACAACTTGCCCACCACTGAAGTCAGACTCACCGGTCTATAATTTCCTGGCTTATCTTTCTTGAATAAGGGAACAACATTTGCAAACCTCCAAGCCTCCAGTACTTCTCCCGTCCCTAAAGATGATGCAAAGGTCATCACTAGAGGCTCAGCAATCTCCTCCCTCACTTTCCACAGTAGACTGGGGCATATCTCATCCGGTCTCGGCGACTTATCTAACTTAATGCTTTTTGAAAGCTCCAGCACATCCTCTTTCTTAATGTCTATATGCTCAAGTGTTTCAGTCCGCTGTAAGTCATCTCCACAAATTCCTAAGCATTTCCATTTTCTTTTCCGCTTGTCAGTGGTGCGAGTTATTGTGGTGACTGTAAGATTACGTGATGCTGACTGGATTCTGAAGCCTCAAGCATTCACTGTGCCCCAAATGCACACACTGCTCTATCAGCTCTTAGCCTCACCTACCTCAGTCAACTACCCTCATTCTGCTGCTGCTCCAGGCGATTAATAAAAGGCTGGGTACGGCTTGGATGAACTCAGTCTGGCCAGGAGATGGTCCAACTGCACACCCGATCTCAATGGTGCCTCCAAAATTTTATCATACCCCTGTAAAAGGGATATGGCAAATGAAAGGTAGGTACGCTATGTTCATGCATCAGTCACCTTATGGAATGAGTTTGGCATGTACTGCCCCCCCACCAGGCATTCTGGCAGGCATGAGCAATCAATCACATGCTGAAGATTGAATGCAAGCCCTTACAAGACAATAGCAGATTTAGTGCTCAATACTATACAAGAATACCTTGCATACAGATACTCAGAATTTTCAACCAAACACATTTGCATGTTTTTCAAGTAATGTCCCTTTTTCGTTCAACATGAAATGATATTCGCATGAAATAAATTATTATAACTTTTTAAAAATTATTTCAACAATTATTTCTAGCTAAATTGAACAGATTTCAACCTTGTCACACCACTAGATGTTTTATGCTTTTTGCACCATTCTCTGTAAACTCTGTTGAGATTGTTGTGCATGAAAATCCCAAGATATAAGCAGTTTCTGGGATAGTCAAACCACTCCATCTGGCACTAACAATCATTCCACGATCAACGTCATTTAGATCACGTTTCTTTCCCCATTCTGAAGTTTGCTCTGAACAACAAATGAACCTTTCGACCATGTTTCCATGCTTCTATGCATTGAGTTGCTGCCATATGATTGGCTGATTAGGTATCTGCACTAACAGGTTTAAAGTGGACACAGTGTATTTTTGAGCAGAATCAAGTTTATCTTGAGTTTAATTTAGACCATTTCTTAGTAATTACACTGAGTGCAGTATTTGGTGTATCAAGGGTTAGCAGAGATACTTCTGAAAAATTGTTTCTTTTTCAAATCACCCTGAGTTTAAAATAGAGCCTTCATTAAAATAATTACTTAAATCAATTTAATCAAGAGTCCTTTCATTCACAATAGTATGTTTTATATTTCAGTAATTGCAACATCTATGACCGTCCATCAATGGTTGACAGCAATAGTTCTTCATTCAGTTTTGAAGATGATTGGAGAATGTATTTTTGAATCTACAGCAACAGCACTAAAATGCCCAAGCTGCTAAATATTCAAAAGCAATATTTGGATATAACCCATGAAAACAATTCAATGGAGAAATGTAAGAAAGTATGAAGAATTATTCCCTGACTGTAGCTAATTATGGTTGCATGAAAAGAAATTATATTTGGTATATAATACAGTATGTTCAATGGTAATACCTAATCTATCTTAGTAACCTTTCGAGCTCATTAATTCACTGCAGATGGATCAAGTGGAACATATTGTTCACTTTTAGCTCCTAGGTAGATGAGTAAACAATGCGCACAACAAGCACTAACAGAGTTTTTTTCTCTTCTACGGCATCTAGAAGAATTTCTCCTCTTAAGTGCAGTGTTATTAATCTTGATTAGAGATCAGTGGTGAAAACATGGGCAGACTTACAAAACGATAAAATTTAGTAGAATTTGTGGATGTGAAGCAAGGCAGTGAAACCAGTGAAAATACACAGTCCTTTTTACTTATGCAGTGGTATAATTGGTCCATACGAGGGGAGTTGGAATCCAGGGGCCGACGTGCATTAGTAGCACTTAATTTGTAGCAACATTGAGAAGATAATGGTGGTGTAGTTTACGAGAAGAATCAGGGAAACACCCAAGACTTTGCTGTGTTATGCCAGTAGGACTGTGGTTTACCACCCAGGCAGTGTCATGCAGCATTCAATATTTCGGTTGTAGAAGATAGATTCAGACTCTCGCATGGAACATCACTATTGAAAAGGTCATTGCAAAGTTTCCACAGGACCGGCTCGCTACATAAATGTCAACGTTCTTCACCAGCAATAATCACAAATCCTTGTAAAGTAAACCCACTAAGATTTGCATCTTATCATTTAGGAAGGATCCCTACTCTGTATCTATAATTTTTATGGATCAGCAACAGTGTTTCGTTTTTGAGAGTAACCTGCATCTTGTAAGTTCTCCTCCGTCAGGTTTTGTTTTCCCTTGGTGTATCTATATGATATTGTCTTCCAATTCAGGATGCCTATTGAGGGTTGGAACAGCAATGTTGGATGTTTCAGATTCTTATTCATTTATTTCATACATGCATATTAGAGCACACAATGAAATGTATCATTTGCATTCACAACCAACACAACCTAAGGGTGTGTTGAGGGCAGCACACGACTGTTGCCATACATCCAGCATTAATACAGCATGCCCCCAATGTTCAGCAGAACAACATATACAACAGCAGTGACCACACAATAGCAATAAAACAAAACAACAACAGTAAAACCAGCCCCTTTCCTCCCTCCTACCCTTCATAAGTGGAAAGTTCAAAAAAAATTTATAATCAAAGTACATATATATCACCGTATATAACCCTGAGATTCATTTTCCTGTAGGCATAATCAGTGAAACTATAGAGTAGTAAATATAACAGGGTCAAGGAAAGATCAGTCAGAATGCAGAAGACAATATGCAAATAAATAATATAAATAATGAGAACATGAGATAATGAGATAAAGATTCCTTAAAGTAAGATCATCAGTTGTGGGAATATCTCAATGGGTGGGCAAGTGAGTGTAGTTATCCCCTTTTCTCCAAGAGCCTGCTTGTCATGGGGTTGTAACTGTTCTTGAATCTGGTGGTGTGAGCCCTGAGGCTCCTGTACCTTCCACCTGCAAGAAAAGAGCATGGCAGAGAAAATGCTGAGTCAGATAATTGAATATTAAACCACAAGGATTGATCAACTCAAGTGACCTTCACATTGTGCTGTTTGAACAACATTTTCATTACCTGTTAAAATGTTAGCCTTTACCTTCCACTTGTCATCTTTCATTTTCAATGACTGTCTGGCTCTGGAGGCCAATCCTTCTTAAGTACCTCCTTCCACCCAAACCTAAAAGATCCATTTAAGAAGTACCAAGTAGCTAATTTGTGCATATTATCACACTTTTGAATCCTGCCTCGTGAAGTCTATGCATTTTTATCTCTTGCCCTGGAAGTAAAAATTTAATACTATGATATGATTACCTCATGCTTAAAGTGAGTAAAATCATTTGGATTTAAGTACATCTAAATTTAGGCAAGTCACAGCTCTAATGCTGATCATTAATTATTTTAAGATCCCAAATCAGGCACTCCAAATTTGCCTTTCTTAAAGATTTCCTCTTTTTAAAGGTTCATTATTATGTTATCATGTTGAGATTTTGATTTCTGTCTCTGTTACACATGCTGGTCTGGTTGACTATGAGTAATATTTGCATAAAATATTTATTAAGGCGCTTGGGACACATTTTCAAAGTGTATGCTGTGTAATTTTCTCCTACGCCATCTATAAATCTGTCGACAGCTTCTTGTTTTGATATATGGTGTGTAGTGACAATTGTTATTGCCTGGTTCCCAAATGTTGCGATTTTTTTTCTGAATCAGTATATCTGCTTGACTGTTGGTAATTCACAGTTTATATAGATTTCTGTCAGACCTCAGAGTGTTTCTGGCTCATGTGCCCTACTAGAACTGACCACATCATCCTCCTGTAATACGTCTCCGGAGCCAGAGAAGTCTCAGCTCATCTGGTTCCATTCTTATCCATCTGCTAACAAGCAGAGATCCACCAGGAATGATTGGTTTTCTTGTACCTACAACTTCTGATGTTTCCTAAGAATCTGCCTTTGATCTTCCATTTCCCTCTGCATTCTGTTTCAGTCAACTAGGCAGTGCCACCAAGCACTGCCACCCATTTACAGTAAATAATTAGACTACTTGTGTTGGATGATCAGAGATTTCCTCCGCTGAAATAATGAGAGGACCAAGCCATTGGTATTGACCCCTATCACAGGGTTTGCTTCAGACCAGGGACTCTATCCCTCTGCCTGAAACTGAACCACAGTGGTTACAATTCATCCTTTCCTTGAGATTCAGTCCATATATCTGTGCTCCGGAGGTTCACCATCTTTCTTTAAAAGTACTCTTTAAAATCTAACACTTTGAAAAGCCTTTGATTATGCGTTGTAAGGTTTTTTTTAAGTGCTTTGGAGCAAAGAGTGATTTCAATTTCGTGTTTATTTGTGATTTTGCTCTTCAACTTTTGTTAGTTTAGAGTTTGTAGAAAAAGCCAGTGAGGGATATGTTTGTAGGAGATTTTTATCAAAAATATTTAATATTTTCATCATGTATTAATCAAATCTGTTTTGTTACGTAAACATGCATTGATTTTGTTTATGTTCAATTGTACTGATGTACTGATTGTGCTGAATGACTTCCAAAGTATGAGTGTATCTTTTGAGATAAAGAGACCTAAAATATGTTTAATATTCCGTGTGGCCTCACCAACACCAGAGTGCTTTCCACTTGTACTCCAACCCGCTTGCAATGCCATCTGCTCAACTAAATACTTACGTTATTTGTGCACTAAGCTGGTTGCTATGGGGATGCCATGTATTTCTGAATGTCATAACAAGTGGGATGGTGCTCTACTTCTATTTGTATTGCAGAAGCATGGTTTAACCTGCAATTGAAGCTACAGGGAGTCGTAGAGAGATACTAGATGAGTGAAGAACAGCCGTTTAGCTTTGCAATTAGGTGTGCAAGCTAAACACATCCAAAAGACAGCCTATTTCAAAAGTTATTATGTTCTTTTCTCTGAAAATATGGTTAGCGTCATGTCAGGGTTATTTGAAGTGGGAATATTATAAGCAGTAATAAGGACAATATCAAAATTAGCATATTTATTGACTGGTTTTATTTAGCACTTGCAATGCATCTATTTCATTTTGTTTTAATAAGACATAAATTTAAAAAGGATGCATTGCACATACAGTGTATCACAAAACCTTGTGACGTTCCAAAGTGTTTTATGGCCAATTAAGAGCACTAAAAGCATGAGATGAAGGAACATTTTTATTCAGAATAAGGATTTAGGAATAAGAGAAATGCACACAGCCCCTTAAGTCTGCACCATTATTTAGTAAGTTAATTGCAGCTTTTCACCCCCTGTGATGGCTTTCCACCCCCTTACTTATCAATTTATACCAAACTCTCCTTTAGCAGACTCAGGGACTTTGCTTCCAACATTCCTTGTGAGAATTTCAAAGAAATACTACCCTTGGTCTTGCTGACATTGAATGTGAGGTTCACACACAAAATGCTGGAGGAGCTCAGCAGGCCAGGCAGCATCTATGGAAAAAAGCACTGTCAGCATTTCAAGCCGAAACCCTTCGGCAGGACTAGAGAAAAAAAAGCTGAGGAGTAGATTTGAAAGGTAGGAGGAGGAGAGAGAGAAACATCACCTTTTAAATCTACTCCTCAGCTTTTTTTTTCCAGTCCTGCCGAAGGGTTTCGGCCTGAGACATCGACTGTGCTTTTTTCCCACAGATATTTCCTGGCCTGCTGAGTTCCTCCAGCATTTTGCACGTGTTGCTCAGATTTCCAGCATCTGCAGATTTTCACTTGTTTGTTGAGTGTGAGGTTGTTGTTTTGACACCACTCAACCAATCAATCTGTCTCATTCCTGTACGCCTTCTCGATACCATCTGAGATTCTGCCAGTAGAGTCTTCAGCAAACTTATAGATATTATTTGAGCTGTGCCTAGCCACACAGTCACGAGTACAGAGAGAGTCAAGCAGCAGGGTAAACATGCATCTTGTCATGCACCTGTGTTGGTTCCAGATGTGGCCCCACCAGTTATGCCAACATAAGAAACACTTAACCTTTTAGTATTCAAATGTCCAGGCAATAAACGATAATATTTTATTAGCTTCCATAAATATTTGTGTATTTGTTTTGATTGATTGATTGATTGATTGATTGATTTATTTGTTTGTTTGTTTGTTTGTTTGTTTGTTTGTTTGGATACAGTGCAGAATAGGCCCTTCCAGCACTTCGAGCCATGTCACCCAGCAACCCCTGATTTAACCCAAGCCTCATCACGGGACAATTTACAATAACCAATTAACCTACCAATGAGAACGTCTTTAGACAGAGGGAGGAAACTGGAGTACCTGGAGGAAGCCCATGAGGTCACAGGGAGAATGTACATACTCCTTACAGACAGCGGTGGGAATTGAATCCAGGTCACTGGTACTGTAAAGCATTGTGCCAACCACTGCACTACCGTACTTGGCCTGGCCATGTGCTTGAACAGCCAGAACCCTCTGCATCTCGGAGCTCAACAAACTCATCATTTAAACAATAAGCTTTTTTAAATATTTCCTTGGCAAATGGACAATTTGGCATTTTCCCTCATGATACACTGATTACAAGATTTTTACCCACTCTATCATACTCTGTTGCCTTTATCTGTTAAGTATATAAATTACAAATGAAGCCTCTTCATTGATCCCTATGGACCATTATACCTCCCCATCATAAAAAAGACATATTCATACCTCAAGTCAGGTTGCTAATAGCTAGTCAATCTTGCTAGTCAATCAGCCGCTCAATTATATTGCCTCTTATAACATGAGCTTTATTTTCCACAATAACCCAATAACCTTTAATGTGACATGTTTTTAACCTCTTCTGCAAACCTTAGTGCATCCATTGGTTTCACTTGTCTAGAAAGAAGTTACTCCTTTGAAGGTCCAATGAATTCATTGAGCAAAATTCCCCCTTCACAAAACATTGACTTCACCTAATATATCTTATTTTTATTTTCAGTGCCATAGCACCTTTAATAATAGTTTGTAACATTTACCCTAGGGAAGATTTTGAACTATGGATGGGAATAAACAGTCAATGTTTCAGGCTGAGACCGTTCATCACCTGATGCTGAAACGTCGACTGATTATTCCCATTCATAGATGCTACCTGACCTGCTGAGCTCCCCAGCAGTTGTGCGTGTTGCTCTAGATTTCCAGCATCTTCAGTACCTCTTAAGCCTGGATTTAAAACTATCTGATCTATAGCTGCTTGCTCTTTTTTCCCTCTCCCTTTTTGAAAAAAGGTGTTATTCCTTCTACTTTCCAATTTAGGTTGTTGTAGAAAATTAAAACCAACACATGATGTATCTTGAAAGTCGCTAAGAGCATAGAACATGGAACATTACAGCACAGTGCAGGCCCTTCGATCAACCCACTCTAAGATCAATCAAACACTTCCTTCCTACATAGCCCTCTATTTTTATATTATCCTTGTGCCTACCTTTTAGGGGAAGTCTATCCCTCCCTTTAATTGCCGAAAGTTCTGAAGTATTGGACAGACTTAAAAACATTTCAAAAGCCTCAGGCCTGGCAATTGTCAGTGCACTCTAGAATGAAGTCACAGTTTTGCACTACCTGTCACTTGGAGCCCACCCAAACTTTATGGAACGTCTGCTGGGTAGAGGATAAAAGAAGCTGGAGGAAGGAGGGTTTTCAGCTCATTCAGGTCTCCTCATACCAAAGTTGTTAATCGAGGCGGCTGGCAAGGCATCATGGCCAGTGAGTCTGAACAGTGAGCGGAGTTTGACAAGCTCTGTCCCAGTAGAGCTACCAGGACTTGATGTTTCAATCCCTATGGTAAGTCAGCACACTCGATGTTAGCAGTGGGCTTGGAGTGGTTTCAAGGAGGGAGGGTAGGTACGTCATCAGGGTCATCAGGTGGGCACCCTCCTTCTTTGACATTTCGTTGATAAGCCCACGACGTCTCCAGAGGGCTCAACGGTGCTACCTGGCGTCCCAGATACACCCCCCTCAGTTCCATACCCTCCTGTCTTCATCTTGCAGCCCAGTTGTTGTCTTTCCTTTTAATCCAAATCCAGTTGCTGCTTTCTTCTGCTGCATTTGACAAGGACTTGATTGCTTGTTGGAGGGAGTGACCCCTCACCCCTATCTTCCTCAATAGACTGGTCATAGATGTAGCAACGAATCCCCTGCATCCCACTTCTACAGGGAAAATCTTGGTTTTCCAGCCATTCTGGGCAGCTTCAGTTGCCAGTTCAGAGTACTTGGACTTTTTCCTCTCATAAGCGTCTTCAAAACCATCTTCCCATGGTACCGTCAATTCCACAACATATGCCAGCTTGGCTGTTGTGGACCATAGGATCATGTCTGGCCGGAGTGTTGTAGCCGCAACATCTGGGGGAAACACAAGCTTTTTTTCCAAGTCCCATCCATTTTCCAAACCCGAGCAACCTGCAGAATGCTTACATCTTTTGATCTTATATGGTGCTC
Source organism: Mobula hypostoma (assembly GCF_963921235.1). NCBI lineage: Eukaryota > Metazoa > Chordata > Chondrichthyes > Myliobatiformes > Myliobatidae > Mobula > Mobula hypostoma. Next base: position 28,957,525 of record NC_086107.1, on the reverse strand, counting down.
TGGAGGTTGACCTGCTGGTACAAATCATGCGATATGGACATTTCCTGCTGATGTTTGTGGGAGAGCATTTGTGGTGATTCGCCTCTGTTCCAAGATTGATGCCAGCTGTCTGAGAACTTGGTTATGCTGCCAAGTGTACCGCCCCTGGGTGAGGCTCGTGGTGCATCCTGTTAAAATGTGCCTTAGTGATCCACATGCTTGACAAAGAGAGCAAGCGGGGTCTTCTCCCTACCACTGGTTCAGTTTCTGGGGTATGGGTAGGAGGTCATAAGTGGCTCTGATGACAAAACTTAGCCAGGATCCCTCCATCTCCCAGATGTCACGCCAGCTGAGTTTCCTCTTTTCCAGGTTCTCCCAATTAGTCCATTGGCCCTGTTTGGCCATTGAGACGGCCCTGGCGTTTCGCTCTGCTTCCTCCTGTCTTCTCACCTCCTCCATCACGAGCTGCCTCTTCTGCACTGATGTTGCCTTGTGCCACTGAGGAGCCTTTGGGACGAGCCCGAGCCCGGCTCTACCAAGTTGGACTTGGCCACCAACCTCATCCCTGAAGTGAAGAGCAGACTTAGCACTCTGAACGTCTTCAGATGGGGTCCACTTCCTCCCCATTACCACACGGGGGGGGGGCGGGCACTGTTCGAATAACAGTAACCTCAGATTCAGTGAAGGTCATGACCAATCTTGCTTTGGTGCATTTGAATTCTTCCACAAGACTTGCAATTGGTAATTCCAATTTGCCGTTCCTGTACAGTCCAACAGGACTTAAGCATCACGGAAGTCCAAACCATTGTTTTACCTGTGTGCTGATCATTCTTTCAAGCTTTTCAACCTTGCTGATGGGGATTTCAGACACTGTTAAAGGCCACATGAGTCTTGGGAATATGCTGAACTGGAAGCACCACAGCTTAAGTTTTCCTGGCAGCCATGTCTTGTTGATGTGAGTATGTACATGATGGCATCCTTTTTGAGTTGTTTGAACTGCTCAGTGTCCTTGAGCTTAGCATCATACCATTGACCCAAGCTCTTCACTGGCATTTCTGAAACAGTTGGGACAGGTGTTCCATCAATCTGAAATCTTTGATTCACGACTTGACCTTTGACGATGGAGATGCTTCTGCATTTGCTGGGTTTGATCTTCATCCTCACCCATGTGATGTTTTGATGAAGCTTTTCCAGAAGTCTCTTGGTGCAGGGGACAGTTGTCGTCAGTATCGTTATATCGTCCATATAGGCTCGTATCGGTGGTAACTGTTGATCAAACTGTAGCCCTTTTCCTCCATATATATGTTCTACTATACTGTTGCTGCAAAATATTATATATGAATTCTACTGTATTGCTGCTGCAAAATAAGAAATCTGATGGGTGGGGTGGGGGAGATGGGGAAGAAGCTGTTCCTAAAACCTTGAGTGTATCTTCAGACTCCTTCACCTCTATGTCAGGATGCTGTTTATTGACTACAGCACAGCGTTCAACACAATCCTCCTCTCAGTAAGCCTCAGTAACCAATAAGCCTCCAAAAAATGGGCATCTGGAACTTCCACTGCAATAGGATTCTTGACTTCCTCATTGGAAACTGTATCTCCTCCTCTCTGACAATCAAAGCTGGTGTACTTCAACCATGCATACTTAGCACACTGCTCGACTCTCTACATCCACGATTGTGTGGCTTGGCACAGCTGGAACACCATCTATAAATTTGCTGATGACACAACTATTGTTGGCAGAATTTCAGATGGTGATGAAGAAGCGTATGGGAGTGAGATAGATCAGCTGGTTGAGTGGTGTCACAACAACAATCTTGGACTCAATGTTAGTAAGACCAAAGAATTGATTGTGCACTTCAGGAAAGGGAGGTCGAGGAACACACACCAGTCCTCATCAAGCGATCAGAAGCAGAAAGGGTGAGCAGTGTTATGTTCCTGAGTGTCAGCATCTCTGAACATCTAACCTGAGTCCAACGTATTGGTTCGGTTACAAAGAAGGCACAACAGCGGCTATATTTCATTAAGGGTTTGAGGAGAACTGGTATGTCATCAAAGACCTTTGCAAATTTCTACAGATGTTCCATGGAGAGCATTCTAACTAGTTGGGGGCCACTCTCTGGTATGAAGGGACCACTGCACAGGATCGAAGAAGGGGAATGAAGTTGTAACCTCAGCCAGCTCCATCATGGGCACTCGCCTTTTCAGCATCCAGGACGCCTTCCAAAGGTGATGTCCCAAAAGGAGGCATCAATCGTTAATGACTCTCATCATCCAGGACATGGCCTCTTCTCATTGCTATCTGTTCTCCTGTCTGTATAGTCATAGTCATAGTCATAGTCATACTTTATTGATCCCAATGGAAATTGGTTTTCGTTACAGTTGCACCATAAATAATTAAATAGTAATAAAACCATAAATAATTAAATGGTAATATGTAAATTACACCAGGAAATAAGTCCAGGACCAGCCTATTGGCTCAGGGCGTCTGACCCTCCAAGGGAGGAATTGTAAAGTTTGATGGCCACAGGCAGGAATGACTTCCTATGACGCTCAGTGTTGCATCTCAGTGGAATGAGTCTCTGGCTAAATGTACTCCTGTGCCCAACCAGTCCATTATGTAGTGGATGGGAGACATTGTCCAAGATGGCATGCAACTTGGACAGCATCCTCTTTTCAGACACCACCGTCAAAGAGTCCAGTTCCATCCCCACAACATCACTGGCCTTATGAATGAGTTTGTTGATTCTGTTGGTGTCTGCTACCCTCAGCCTGCTGCCCCAGCACACAACAGCAAACATGATAGCACTGGCCACCACAGACGCGTAGAACATCCTCAGCATTGTCCAACAGGGTGTTAAAAGACCTCAGTCTCCTCAGGAAATAGAGACAGTTCTGACTCTTCTTGTAGACAGCCTCAGTGTTCTTTGACCAGTCCAGTTTATTGTCAATTCGTATCCCCAGGTATTTGTAATCCTTCACCATGTCCACACTGAACCCCTGGATGGAAACAGGGGTCACCGGTGCCATACACATGACTCTGTGGCTAGGCATAGCTCAAATACCATCTAGAAATTTGCTGACAATACAGCCATTGTTGGTAGAATCTCAGGTGGTGATGAGAGGGTGTACAGGAGTGAGATATGCCAACTAGTGGAGTGGTGCCACAGCAACAACCTGGCACTCAATGTCAGTAAGACAAAAGAGCTGATTGTGGACTTCAGGAAGGGTAAGACAAAGGAACACATACCAACCCTCATAGAGGGATCAGAAATGGAGAGAGTGAGCAGCTTCAAGTTCCTGGGTGTCAAGATCTCTGAGGATCTAACCTGGTCCCAACATATTGATCTAGTCATAAAGAAGGCAAGACAGCGGCTATATTTCATTAGGAGTTTGAAGCAATTTGGCACGTCAACAAATACACTCAAAAAACTTCTATAGTTGCACCATGGAAAGCATTATGACAGGCCGTATCATTGTCTGGTATAAGGGGCACAGGACCGAAAGAAGCTGCAGAAGGTTGTAAATCTAGTCAGCTCCATCTTGGGCACTAGCCTACAAGGTACCCAGGACGTCTTTAGGGAGCGGTGTCTCAGAAAGGCAGCGTCTATTATTAAAGACCTCCAGGACCAAGGGCATGCCCTTTTCTCACTGTTACCATCAAGTAGGAGATACAAAAGCCTGAAGGCGTACCCTCAGTGATTCAGGAACAGCTCCTTCCCCTCTGCCATCCAATTCCTGAATGGACTTTGAAGCTTTGGACACTACCTCACTCTTTTTTAAATATACAGTATTTCTGTTTTTGCACATTTTTTAATAATCTATTCAATATATGTAATTGATTTACTTGTTTATTTATTATTTTATTTTATTTTATTTATTATTTCTCTCTCTCTCTCTGCTAGATTATGTATTGCATTGAACTGCTGCTGCTAAGTTAACAAATTTCACGTCACATGCCGTTGATAATAAACCTGATTCTGATTCTGATTCTGATTCATCCAGGAGGAGGTAAAGGAGCCTGACAGCACACACTCAACATTTCAGGAACAGCTTCTCTCCCTCTGCCATCAGATTTCTGAATGGACAACACACCCATGAACACTACTTTAGTATTTTTCCCTTTCTTCTTGCAATATTTATTTCATATGATTTTTAATGTGTATTTTTATTATAATTTTATAGTTTTTATTATTATGTATTGCAATGTACTGCTGCCACAAAATAACAAATTCCACAACATATGCCAGTGATATTAAACCTGATTCTTCTGATGGTAATAATGAAAAGAGGCCATGTTCTGCGTGGTTGTGGTCCTTGATAATGGAAGCCGGCTTTTTCAGGCATCGCCTTTTGGAGATGTCCTTAATACTGGGGAAGCTACTGCCCATGATGTCTGAGTTTACAGTGTTCTGTAGTTTTTCTTCTCACAACTTGACTGTCCGACGAACATCAGTTTTGCCATTTCTCCACAATGATATATTTTTTTAATATTTATATATATATATATTATAAAACCTCAACGGTGGAACAGGTGGATGAAGTTACTTCGAACTCAATGGCTGTGAAGGCGGATGAAGGCTGCAACAAATCCATCAGCTCCAGTCGTCGTGGTTTCCATGCCATTGGAATCAGTTGGTTGATTTGTGAAGTATCGTGTGCTTCTTGGAGTGCAACATCAAGTACACATTAAACAAATACACGCACAGGCATCTTCGCTCTGTGAGCCACTTCTTCAGAATGAAGACCATCATCCTCGACCTCGAGGGATAGCCACGATGATATTTTTTTAAAAAAGCAAAAGTGAAAATTGAGACATTTAACTACTAATACAAATTGCTTAGAGGAGAAACTGTCCGGACAGGGAATCCTCCTTTGAGAATCTCACTAGAAACAAGTGCAGTGAATAATCATATCTCCATGAATTGCCATACAAATTGTTGTCGTTACTCATTGTATGTTCATTATAAATTATCAATGATTTGCTAAACACCAGATATAACCATAGCGTTGAACATCATGCTTATATAAAAAAAACTAAACAACTTATTTTGTTGGTGCATTATTATTAGGAAGGAAAAGCTGAATTCCAGAAAGTTTAGCATCAGGAATGTAGCAAGAGGAAAGCGTACTTCAAATGTACTTCAAAAAAATGTGACATTGATATAAATATAAGCATAATTTTATATAACTCAAAAATAAAAGATTCTGCCTTAACCTGAATTCAATTGTCTATTGAGTTGTTTGGGTAGCGTCCAACCTGATTGCAAAAAAACAATTTCTCTAATGCCTGCCCCATTCCCTTTTTTTTTTCCATTCCCCATTCAGGTTCCCTAACAAACCTTCTCTTCTTCTCCCCTGCCCATCACCGCCATATATTGCCCCTTCTCTATCTCTCTCTTCCATGTCTACTGTTCTCAACCATCAGATTCGTTCTTCTTCAGCCCATTACCTCTTCCACCTATCACTTTTCAACATCTTACTACATTCCTGTTCTCCACCCACCCACCTTCCCCCTTATATGGTGTCATCTATCACCTGCCAACTTGTACACCTTCTGCTCTGCCACTTCCTCCTTATTCTACGTTCTTGCCCCTTCCTTTCCAGTCCTGATAAAGGATCTCAGCCCAAAAAGTTGACTGCTTATTCCTCTCTACAGACGCAGTCTGACCTGTCGAGTTCCTCCAGCACTTGTGTGTGTTGCTCAAGATTTACAGCATCTGCTGAATCTCTTCTGTTTAACATTCACTATGATATAATATTATTTTTCCTTTATCTGTTTTCAAGATCTGGGCAGCACTGATGAAGCATGCATGTGTTGCCCATCTCTTCTTGACTTTAAGAAGGTGGCAGTGAGTGGTCAGCATGAAGCACTGCAATCATTGTGGTGAAAGTACTCCCCAGGGTGTGAAGGGGAAGGAAGGTCCAGGATTTGGTTCCGGCAATGATGAAAGGAAAAATACATATATTTCTAGGATGCTTTGGAGCAGGAGATTCACTCATACAGCTCATTCTTCAGTCAAGCAGAAACATTCTCATTTTGTTGATCTTGCACCGAAAGGAGCAAGATGAAGACCTGACTTCTAAAAATCTCCATTGCCCTTACTTTTTAGCTCTGTTAGAATTAACTAGGGCTATAAACACCTTCCTTGTTCTAAATTTCCTGCTTTCCCTAAGTAACTAGACTTGGATCCTTCACTTGATTGGATAGCTCTGGTATGTACCTTCTGACCCTGCCCTGCAAGACTATCCTTTCCTCCAATCCCATTGCTTATGCAGTGATCACCTCACCTCACCTCACTATGCTGACTATTGGTTACCTTCAATCTCAGAATTCTTCAGAGTGCTATTGTCCATAAATTGTCCTTTAGTGCATTTTATGAAGCAATTATTTTGTAGATGGAATCCACTTACACTTTCGTTAGCTGGCCGAATTCATGCAGTTAAAATGATGATTTTACCAAAATTTTTATATGTATTTCAAAATATTCCTTTTTTTTAGCTAATAAGTTTTTGATCAGGTTGATTCTATTATTTCATCTTTTGTTTGGAATAATAAAAGACCAAGAATTGGAAAATATCATTGACAAAAATTTAAAAAGAATGGCGGTCTTGCTCTGCCTAATTTAAGAATGTATTATTGGGCTGTTAATATACGTTATGTGTGTTCTTGGTTATATTGGACTGATAAGAATGAACGACCACTTTGGGTTGCTTTGGAATTGAAAGCTGTGAAACAATTTTACTTAACTTCGTTATTAGGAGCTTCTTTACCTGTACAACTACCCAATATTTCTAATCTAAATTTATATCCTATGATTAAGCAGTCATCATGAATTAGGTACCAGTTTCATAATTTTTTTAATCTCAAAAAATTTAACCTTCTTAGCTTAATTTATCAAAATTATTTATTTAAACACTCACTTAGTGATCCTACCTTTTTCCTTTGGAGGAATAAAGGAGTCTATTCCGTCATGGATCTGTTCCAAGAAGGCCAATTGATGTCTTTTGAGAAATTAGTAACTAAATACTCTCTCTCGTACTCACATTTCTTGCAATATCTTCAGGTCAGACATTTCTTACAAGAATATTTAAGTAGTTTTCCATATATACAAGATTCTGATCTGTTAGACATTATTTTAAAAATGAATCCTTTAGTGAAAGGTTTTATTGGGAAAATTTATAATTTACTGTACAACAGTACAATTATCCTTTACTTAAGATTAAGCAAGATTGGGAAAGAGAGCTTAACATAACGTTGATAACGAGGATTGGTTGCGAATTTTGAAGTTGGTTAACTCTTCTTCGATTTCTGCCAGTCACTCTTTAATTCAATTTAAAATTGTACATCATTACTATTTGACAAAGGAGAGACTGTCTAAAATATTTCCTAATGTTGATAGTCAGTGTGATAGATGTAAAACCGAGACAGCTACATTGACACATATGTTTTGGTCATGTTCTGTATTGAAACAGTTTTGGAAATCTATTTTCTCTACAATTTCCAATGTTTTAAAAATTAATTTACAACCTAATAAATTGACAGTTTTGTTCAGTATAATCCCTCAATATATTCATAGTATTTCTATATCAGACAAACATGTAATTGCATTTGTTACATTATTGGCCAGAAGGGCTATTTTATTGAAATGGAAAGATGGCTCTGTTCCCACTTTGATACAATGGTTCTCTCAGGTGATGTTCTGTCTTAGTTTGGAGAAAATCAGAAGTTGAACTTTTGATCCTCAGTTTGACTTTGAGAAAAGGTGGGGTTCTTTTGCCTGCTACTATCATTTGATTTGAGTTAATTAAGATGGTTCCCTTCTGATTCTTGTTTAAATGGATTTGAGTTGGCGGATTGATGTTCTTCTTTTGTAGGCGCTTGTATGGCGTATAGCTCCGAGGTTGTGCACCCAATGTTTTTTCTTTAATTTTTTTCTGTTAATAGGATTCTTTTTTTGTTTTAGTTAGTAAGGGGTCTTTTTTCCTTCTTTCTTTTTTCCAAAAAAATAGATTTAACATTTTATTTTTTCTTATTATTATTGATATGTTGTTTAGCTTTGTTAATCAGTTATTTGATAATTTAATTCTCATTGTACATATTGACATGTTGACTTGATTACCTTAATGTATTTTTGTTGATCTTCAATATTAATTTATAAAAAAGATTTTAAAATGAAAAAGAAAATTGTCCATTTCCTGAATGATCATTGGTTCATTGTCTCTAGGCTCCAGCAGATTTCTGCTAAGTTTCCATAATTTTGAAACAGTTTTTGACTCTAAAGTGATTCTCCTGATCCAAATCCATTGTCCAATCCCCATTTGGGTATGAGTTCTATGTTAGTCATCATGTCATGCATGAGTATACTGTATGTTACTTACAGTATACCAAGCCTAGACTATAATATCTCCATCATACTTTACATCATAATTACCTCCCCTCAGTCCTCTGTTCAATATGTACGTTCTACCTTAATCAGCACATTGATTTGTCTTTATACTTCTATATTGCCCTGATAAATCAAACAGTTAAAACTCTCTCTCCTTCTTTCTCCTGAGCCACACTAACCACTTTAGGTGCATGTCCTGGGCCCATTCCTTGATATAAGCTCATTGTACTAAATGATTCCCTACAAACTTCATAACTGCAAACTCACTCAGCACAACAGCTGTCATCTAATACAAACCATTCTGCAGCTCTCATAGGCAAGGACACAAATATTCTGAAGAAAAAGTAATTACCTATTTGTAACTATTCTTCTTCTGACTGAATCTTGAAAAAGTAACAAATATCCACCTGTGAACTTAATCCCAGATATACTGTACCTATATACTGTATAATTTAACCTTTTTTAGTTGTTAAACTGAAAACAATGACAATCATTGGATTAGCAAGTTTCCTCAGAGTTTATCACAATTTTCTCAATTCAACTTCCAGTCACTGGCGGAAAGAATGAAGGTTAACTTCTCTGCAAGTATTCAAAATTGTCAGCATTTCAAACAATGGAACCTGAGTCTGATATTATATTGAAATCATTTTTTTCATTGCTTTTGATTTTTAATAGCTCACAGAATTGATTGGAGGTCTGCACTGAAGCCCAAAATGTTGATCAATCAGAGGTCCAGACTGAAGCCTGAAGGTCGATGGGAAGTCCGGAAGTTGGTGTCCAATGGTTTGCAAACCTCTGCAAGTCCGCTGGGGATGCTGAGACCCAGTATCTGAAAATACACGAGTCCATTGGAGGCTGGAGGTTGAGCCTGAGCGTGATCTGTCCTGGGGTTAAAGGTAAATGGGAAGGAGGCACACAGGAAGGGGGCTTGTTTTGCTGTTGTTGTTTTGTATAATCTGTTTTGTTGTGTTCTATGTTATTCTGCCAGGCAATGCGGGCATGTTATGTTGGCGCTGGAATGTGTGGCAACGCTTTTGGGCTGCTCCCAGTACATCCTTCGGTGCGTCGATTGTTAACATAAATCTGAAACTGAATCTGAATCTGAAAGTCTATTTAGACTGAATGGAACAAACAGAATTTCTTTCCATATAAGAATTAGAATACCATTTTTAAAGATTTATTGACTTAAAACTAGACAACATAACTAAATTTCACCTTCAAGGCCGTATCATATTTACACAGTACAGAAAAAACAATTTTCCACATTTGGTAAATTTTTTTACATTTGTTAAGTTGTAGAGAATTTCTTCTGAACTTGAAAAAATCAACTGTCTAACAAATAGTTAAAAACTTGTAGCTCTCAGCTTTGGTGATGGACACTGTCGACAGCTTTCAGACATTTTGTAAAGATGAACTTTCACAAATTCAGAATGCACTTCCACATAAACAGTATTTCATAAACCATCAAAGCTGTTGTGCAACACTTCAATATGATGGATGTCCATAATTTCTTACAGCTTCAGCCAAGACAGCATTCAATACTTTAATTTCAAAGCAGGCAGTAAATTTAATATAGATTTTGTCCTGCCCCAAGTATTTCATTTACTGTCTTATTAAGATAATTCCTGCTTCCTCTCCCTTACTCTTTTGTCCCATCATTCTCCTTGCTTTTCAAGATGACAACTTGGATCGCAAACAACTGTCTTTCATTTGGTCTATTAGTTCTTTGTAGCTTCCGCTGAAAGTTCTAGTTAAATCAGAATCAGAATCTGAGTTAGGTTTATTATCAGTATACGTCATGAAATTTGTTGCAGCAGTACTATGCAATACATAATACATTTCAGACATGAATTACAATAAGCATATATGTATATTATTACACACACACACATATATATAGTTAATAAAGTAATGCAAAAAATAGAAATAAAGATGTAGTGAGGTAGCGTTCACAGGTTCAATGTCCATTCAGAAATCAGATGGTAGAGAGAAGACACTGTTACTGCTGTTCCTGGATCATTGAGTATATGCCTCCAGGCTTCTGTACCTCCTCCCCGATGGCAACAAAGAGAACAAGGCATAACCTGGCTGATGGGGCCCTCAATGATGGCTGCTGCCTTTCTGAGGCATCGTCCCTTGAAGACGTCCTGCATACTACAGAGGCTTGTGCCCATGATGGCACACCCTTTCAGGGAACCTCTGTGTCCGTAACGATGATCCTCTTTATACCACATGAGTACTTTCTTACCACTAAGTTCAATACAAATCTGTTTTACCTCATGAACTGCTCAGGTATGGATCCCCCACAACATGGGCAAGGGGGGGTGGGGCTGCTTACATCAAAGTTGGAGATGGCAGTTCAATTATACTCTCTCTAACCAGTTAAATTTCTGATCAATTGTAACTCCAAGATGTTGATGATGAGATCTCAGTAATAATAAACTCTTTCTGGTTGAAGATGATATGGGCTAGGCACTTTCACGGTGTAAATGTCCTTGCCTTGCTGCCACTTGTTGACAAGTTATTAATGGAATTGATTCTTATACAATCATTGGCAAACATCCCTACGTCTGACCTGATGAGGTCTAGGACACAAAGGTTGGTGGCTGATTGATCTCTGACAAAAATAAACAGCTTTTTTGCGAGGTATGACTCCAGCCACTCAAATATTATTCCTTTCATGCTCATCGATTTTATTTTCACCAGATACCATACTTAGTCAAATGGCATGTTGATGTCAAGGGCAAATAATAATTACCTCTGAAACTCCAGTTTTTGTATGTGTTTGGTTCAAGGCTGTGATAAGGCTAGGAGAGGAGTTAAACGTAAGTATGTCTTGTTGTCCTTTGGAGTAGCTTAGACCTGGCAAAACATAAACTGGGCATCAGTGAGTGAGTAAATGCTTCATGATTGCACTAACAACAACAGTTTCAATCATTTGCTGATGATATGAGTAGGCTGATTAATTAGCAACAATTAGCCAGATTGGATTTGTCCTGTTTTTTTGTGAACAGGACTTATGTAGGAAATTTTCCATTTTTTTAAGTTGATGCCAGAATTATAACTATAGCAGAACAGCTTGAAGAGAGGCACTACAATTTCTGAAGTGGCGGTCTTTAATACGACAACAGGATACTGTATCCAAAGTTCTCAGCCATTTCTTGATGTCTGACTTCTGTGATGATATGTATCAGAGGAGGATCATCCACTTATCACTTCTAATTGAATCTGGTTGTGACTGCTTCAACTGGGTCAGAAAGGACGTATTCTTGGAGTCCCCTGCTCCTGTTAGATGTTCAATTATTCACTGCCATCCACGATATGATCTGACAGGAAATCCACTGACTGTCATACAATCTGCTTTATCATTTATTTACATAATTGCACAATCTCAGTTTCCAACTGAATACAGTAATCAATCAAGATTTACAGAAGATTAAAGTTATAATTCACTCACCATATTTAATGCTATCTCTCCTATTCTTTGATGACAAATTGGTTTTATATTAATTTGAGGCCAACTGTGAAATATGCAAGGCATCTTATTGGTTTCAAAAGTCTCTGTGATTCATTTTCCTTATTGCTGGGGATCTCAGACATTGCATCAAGGCACAACTTCTACTGGTAATTTTCAGATGCACTGAGCAATCTCAACAAGGCAGAGCTCCACTATTGGTCTCTGCATGTGAAAGATGCAAGAGAAGGACATTCACATTTATAAGCAGATAAGCAGTGGTCCATCACTTACAGCCATTCAAATGGATGAGCTTTAGCAATTTTGATAGAAACTTCCGGCAAAATTGGGGGAGATAAGGCCCATCATTTTAATCCTACAAATTAGTGACTGTACATTATATCGCTAACAAAATCTGCTATTTTTCAATGTAATCAGTCACATTTCAGAACGTGAATTTTAAAAACTACTATTCAAATATTTATTGATAGCTCTTCAGAGTACAATTTTATTTAATACTACTGAAAGTTAGTTTAACACAAGGATAAATAATTTTAGCCAGTATGATGGGTCTATCTCTTAATTTTAAATAACTAAAAATAAGATCAAAGGTATACAGATCCAATTACTCAGCATACCTTAACATAGCATTGTTCCTTCACTGGTACAACAAATAAGATATTAATTGTTGTCCCAGTTGTGTGCTTTTGATCTTAAAAAGTCTTGTTCGTCCATCATTGACGTCGATGAGGACCTCGACACCATTATGATGGTGTCGAGACTAGTGCGTGATTTAGATTTAAGTGAGGGAGAGTTGTGCAGCGTCAGCCTCACTCTCTCTTCCCAATTCCCATCTGGATCCAGTGGCAAGACAGAGTCTAGATGGCTGGAGATGGGACTAGGCGCAGTGGATGACCAGGACGTCTTCTGTGTCTTGTCCTGCTCTACACGTTCCACGACGCTTGCAGAGACTGCCTTCTTGACCATTGGACCTTCCATTGGTCTCGTCTGCTTAATCCGCCGGAGTCTGTCTTCACATGCTGGGATAGACAACTCCCTATCTCACCGAGGGTTTGAGACCCGTCGGCTACCCTCACCTGGTTTAGCCGGCTTGTCGAAGCCATTGCCCGGGGTGTGGCCGCTGTCGCATGCAAACAGCTACGGGGAGCCACAGGTGAGAGCTGAGTGCCAGGTGGGGACCAAAGGTGGACTAACCACCTTAAAAAGGATGCAACATGTTCCCCCACCAGAGGTGCTACCCCTCCCTGACACCACATACACCCCACACTTAAAAAGTAGCTCAGTAGTAAAAGGCTCATCAGACACCTGCCAATGAGTATAATTTTCCAAAAAAATTAATTGTAATTAATTCAATATGGAATTCAGTCGGTTCCACATGTAAGATCATCCTCCACCTCAGTGTTTGATAAACCAATGTTAAATATTGCAAGGGTTTGATTTCTGCTGGACATAATTTATACCTCAAATCCCTAAATTTCTCCATTAGCTTGGCTGATTCTGCCAGGGGAGTTAAAATCTAAGGTTACATTTTATATTGAAAGAACAGCCAAAGGGGTGGGGGGGGGGAGAGGTTGTTGATAAAAAATTGATACCAAATCCTTAGAAAAGAGTGACATAGGATATGAAGGTGTAGAACCTTTGTAGCTAGAGTTGAGAAACTACAAGAGTAAAATGAGCCAGGCTGGAGTTAGATACAGGCCTCTGAATAGTAGCCAGGATGCGGGGTACAAATTACAATGGGAGATAGAAAAGGTACGTGAAAAAGGTAATGTTATAAACATCACGGGGGATTTCAATATGCAGGTAGATTGGGTAAATCATTTTGGTACAGGATCTCAAGGAAAGAAATTTGTAGAATGCCCATGAGATGGCTTTTTAGAGTAGCATGTGATTGAGCACACAAGAGAAAAGACAATTCTGGATTGCCTGTTGTGTAGTGAACTGTATTTAATTAGGAAGCTTAAGAAAAAGGAACCTTCAAGAGTCGGTAATCAAAACAAGGTAGAATTCATCTTACAGCTTGAGAGGGAGAAGCTAAAGTCAAATATATCAGTATTACAGATGAGTAAAGGGAACTGCAGTGGCATGAGAGAGCAGCAGGCTAAAATTGGTTGGAAGGGGCCACAAGCTGGAATGTCAACAAAAGAGTAATGGCTGGAGTTTGTGGGAGTGTTTTGGAAGGCAGAGGAGCATTCATCCCAAAAACAAGGAAAAAGTCTAAAAGAAGAGTGAGGTAACCAGAGCTGTCAAGGGAAGTCAAAAACATCACAAAAGCAAAGATAGAACATAAAATATAACAAAAATTAGTGTGAAGCTAAAGGAATGGGAAGTTTTTAGAAGCCAACAAAAGGTAACTACAAAAGCATTAAGGAAAGAAAAGATTAAGAATGAAGGTAAGCAGCTAATAATATTAAAAAGCCCATTTTTTTCAAAATACAGTATACAAAAAATAAAAGAGAGGCAAGAGTGGAAGACTGCTGGAAAATAACAATGGAGAGGTAGTAATGGGGGACAAAGAAGTGGTGGACGAACTCATTCGGTGTTTTGCATCAGTTCTCACTGTGGAAGGTAGTGGCAGTATGCCAGAAATTGGAGTGTCAGGGGGTAGAAGTGAGTGTAGTCACTATTATTAAGGAAAAGGTGCTTGGGAAGCTGAAAGCTCGGAAGGTAGATCAGTCACCTGGATCAGATGGACTACACCCCAGGATTCTGAAAGTATTAATAACGATCTTTTAAGAATCATTAGGTTCTGGAATGGTTCTAGTGGATTGGAGAATTGCAAATGTAACTTCATTCTTTAAGAAGGGAGGGAAGCAAAAGACAGGAAATTGGATTGTAAGCCTGCCTTCTGTTGTTGGCAACTATGTAAGAATCCATAATTAAAAATGAGGTTTTGAGGTGTTGTGACTGTCAACAAAGCCACCAGAGAGGCATGCTGCTGGTAGTATAAAAGCTTTTATTCAGCACACACAAGCTGACAGCATTTGGAATCACTCTGGAGAAAGACTCCCTAACTCAACGTTACATCACATTTGTATATGCTAAAGATTAAAGGTAACAGCAGTTCCATTTCCACAGTTACAATGCATTCATAATGCTTCCTTTGATTTACATATAATTTTCAAACACCTAGGTCTTCACACCAACACATCCCAAAAGAGTGTCAATCACTGTTTCTTCTGAGCTGCATTCATGCAAACACAAACATCTCAGGTGAATGGGGTGTTTCTTGATTTGCAATCAACCTCATTCTGCAGCACCAGGAAGACATTGTTCTGAGCTGCATTTTAAATTGAATCTAAAATCCACATTCAAATCTAAAGACTGATTGCTGTTGAAATTAACATTTGCTGTATTCCATATCTCCAGAATAAACCCTAACAGGAATACTTGGAGGCACATGATAAAATAAGCCAAAGTTAGCATTATTTTTTAAGGGAAAATCTTGCCAAACAAATCTGCTGGAATTCATTTAAACCTACCAAATATAGAAAGGCCTAGATAGAAGGGACATGCAGAGGATATTTTGAATAGTGGAAGAGTTTAGGACCAAAGGCACAGATTACAAGGGAGCATTAACCAAAGAGATGAGGAGCCAGATGTAATCAATCAGTACAATTCATTGCGATCATCAGCTGCAGAAGCCAAGTCATTGGGTGTACTCAAAGTGGGGTTTGATAGGTTCTTGTTTTGTAAGGGTTTCAAAGGTTACAGGGGAAAGAAGGAGAATGGGGTTAAGAGGGAAAATAAATCAGTTGTGATCGAATGGTGGAGCAGACTTGATGGGCCGAATGGACTAACTCTGCTTCTATGTCTTATGGAAATATCTAGCCTATGTGAATTAAGTGGTGTCTGAATGTAAAGGGCATGTGCTCATCTACAGACACTAACATTAGACAAAGCATAAGAAAAAAATGAAGCAGCAAAAGGAGTTTATGCCATATCCACTGTATTGAATTGATTTTGTCAAATATTTCTTTATAATCTTAAAAAAGACACTAAATTGTGTTCCTTGTCATTCTCAATAAACCAGTAAATCAGTAGTAGTATGTAATATACAACTTTCTTTCATCTCTGGCTCCAGGTTGTTTCATAATTCTCAGCCCCACTGCAAGTTAATATTTGCCTAGACTTTTTCTGAAGGTCATAAGAGATCTTTTCAAATCTCTTTTGAATGTCAACGTGTCTAATCAGCTGATTACATTTATTTCCCAGCTACATTCATTTTCCCAAAGACAGTGTTGCATTAGATAGGCACAATAACCTTGATTGCGCCCGGAAGCGGGTGTTTGTAGCACAGGGTTACTCTTACATACATATTCTGCTGAGGATCATGCTGTGTCATTCAAGGAAAGTTACAGGATCATCTGTAGCACTAGTCTACTAGCTAAGAGATGTCATTGGGAGTCTGTGATATAGACGCTGAGAGCAGAAGAGATTTGGAATGCAAGCAAATTGTCTATTCTGGCAACAGATACTAGATAAAAGATAAAGAATAGCTTTATTTGCACATGTACATCACACACGGAAACAGACAGTGAAATGCGTTATTATGTCAAAGTTCAAACCTGTCCAAAATGTGCTGGGGGCAACCTCCAAGTGTTGCCAAGCCTCCGATGCCAACAAACATGTCCCCAAATATAACCCCAACTCATATGCCTTTGGAAGGCTTGAGGAAACCAGAGAACTCCAAGGAAACCCACATGGTCACAGTTGTCATTCTTTTCTACACCTTGTAGCACATTGGGCGGCAATCTTGCCATATCTTTAGCATTTGGCTGTTTTTTACAGGTCCAAGTCGCTCGTGCGACACTCAACCCAGCACAGATGGAAAGCATGCAAGGAGCCAACCAGATTCACTTTGAAGTCCAGTGCAGATGCCACTGCACCACCAGCCGACACATGGCCACAATGGGAATGTACTAACTCCTTACAGGCGAAGGCGAGAACTAAAACCCTATCTTAAAGTTGTTACTGTAGTGTTATGCTAATTGTTATAGCTTTAAGGTTAGAGTTGAAAGGTTTATTAAGAACCAGAGGGACAACCTGGTACAGTACACAGTAAAAATGAGACGTTTTTCAGGACCATGGTGCTACATGAAACAATACAAAAACTACACTGAACTACGTAAAATAATTCAAAAAGTACACTAGACCTGCCCAGGACTGCATAAAGTACACAGAATAGTGCAGGCATTACAATAAATAATAAACAATACAATAGGCACAGCAGAGGGCAGTAGGCTGGTAGTCTGATTGCTTGGGAGAAAAACTGTTACATAAATAAACTCCTGAATGGTTGTGTCCGGGATTCCGTCTGTTTCTGTACTCCCGCCGAGTATTTCGTTGGAGTCGGATGTAGTCAGATTTATGTCCATTGGAGAGCAGAATTGACGGGAGAGCCAGCCGGCTAGGGCTGGCTTTTTTCCTGGCACAGACTCCTGCCCGCTCACCTCGCTTCCACTTCCTCGCACACCGCTTACGACGTCCCCACCTCCGGCCACTGAATTCAGGCGACTCTGAGGACTGCAGGCCTGATTCTCTCAGCAAGCCGAGGTCGTGCAATTTATCCAGCAGATCTTCATGAAGGATTGTCTTTGGGCGATCTCTGTATTGTAGCAGTATCTGGCGATGGTAGATAGTCGCTCTGTTTTCCATTGCCCATTGCCCTAAAGATGCATTTAAGAAGAATGTGGATGGGAATATGAATGACAAGAGTTTAGAGAGATATGGGCCAACTGTTAGGAAATGGGATCAGTGTGCACAGACGAGGACATGTGCGGGTGAAGGGCCTTTCTCTCTGCAGTACGACTCAATGTCTCTCTGAGACCGAAACTGGTTCCTGTTAGCCACCAGCTCAAATGAAGCCATTTGCCAAGTTGCACAAAGTGGGGTGAAGTTATAATGTAATATAACCCTTATAATGTAACATGGTTACAGCTTTTCCCTGAGCACACTTCACTTCCATTTTCTCTCTCTGGTTCTCCAGCTTTCTCCTCTCCTTTTTTAGCCTCTTCCTTTCCAGCTCTTTGAACAGCCCTATCAGACCACTCAAAACTGTAGTGAAAATGATGCAAAGGCTGCCAGAAATGATTCAGTTTCAGCAAAAATATCCAGGCAGAAATCAATTGAAAAATGCAGATACCCACAAGTTAAAACAGGAAACCACAAAGGCAAATCAAGCATACGATGCTTGAATGACTTCACTAAAAATTACCTGGTGCTATTTAGCAAATGTCGAACATTAACGTAAATAGTTTAAAGGAATATAAGCATTCCCAGTGCATATGCTAGACATTCATGGGGAAATTTATGGTGAAAAGACAGCTCTGCATGAAACTCATTAGTGAAACCTGAAGAAATGGATGGGAACTCATTGATGTTGTGAAATTTTTGTATCAAACTCCCGAGCAATGGGTGCTTGACTCCTCTGGTGTCTGGCCTGCCTTCAAGTTCAAATCACACAAGCTTAATTTATTCTTCAATTTTTCTGGGAGACTTTTGTCACTTACCTGGGTTTGAGTTAACTACAGTGAATTTGAGGAAAATGATCTGCAATGCTGGGAGCTGATATGGTAAAAAGTGCAATTTAAGGTTAGCTTTATGGTAGATGTGATGTTGCTTGTGAATGATACTTGATGCTATGAGGACACCAATGCTTTAAAGACTATGTTAGCTTCTCCCAGGAGATCCGTGTGTCGTGGGGGAGTCGGAACATCCACTGTGTGCCTGTGGACCCGGGATCCTTGCAATCTCCAGGCACAGAGCTCGGAAAAAGTGACGTAACGGACTTTTAACATTGTAATCCAGCGAGTTGTTTGTTATGTCTCCCCGCTTGCTGGAAAATGTAATAGGGTCACCGCTTTCTCCCTTATTAGGAGAGAGAGAGCTTGCAGCATGTCGAATTATCGGGTGAACAATGTAGTCTTTGGGGTAACTGCAAGTCTGTGTCTTTGCTATTGCTTTGCTGACGCTTGAGTGCTGGTAGCAAGCGCACTTTATTTTTGCTGATGGGGGGAGGGGGATTGTTGCTCGCGGCCGCTTACGCCCGGGAGGGGAGAGCTGGGGGGGGGGGTACTTTGGGGTTCTAACATTTAACTGCCATTCACTCTTTGGGGCACTCCTCTGTTTTCATAGATGGTTGTGAAGAAAAAAGCATTTCAGGATGTATATTGCATACATTTCTCTGACATTAAAGAACCTGCAAGATGTTTCACCATCTCAGCAAAGTGAATCTTTTACAGAGATACAAAATGAATTGTCTGAAAAACAACAGATTTGTAGACATGCTCTGCACACATATGCAGATCAGGACTCCAAGACAAAACATTATGCCCATTTTGCAGTTGTTGCCTAGTTTCTTTTCAGAGATCTTCTTGTGCTTTTTAAACACAATTATAATGGAATAGGATATCTGAGACATTGTAATAATTTACACTTCTCCCAAAAATTAAGTGTCACTTTGATTAAATTATTAAATGAAATTCCTACTGCTTCAAATGACAAATGAAAGGTTTTTGTACTGAGAATACCCTTATGCGTATTGACGATTTGCATTTTACTTTAACTGACTGAACACTGAATAAGGACAGATGTATCTATGGACATTAATATAATGCATAGAATACACAATAACAACTTATGTCTTTAATAATGATATTATTAATTTCAATGCATTAATAAACATTAATAGTAATTCTTTGATAGAAGTGTCACAGGTAGATACTGATGTAAAGGGAGCTTTTGGCACATTGGCTTTTAAAAATTAAATTACTGAGTGCAGGAGTTGGGATGTCATGTTGAAGTTCTATAAGATGCTGTTGAGGCCTAATTTGAAGTATCATGTGCAGTTCTGTTCATGTACCTATGGGAAAGATATCAATAAGATTGCAACATTGCAGAGGAAATTTACAAGGATGTTGCCAGGATTTGAGGACCTAACTTATGGGAAAAGATGAATAGGTTTGGATTTTATTCCCTCGAGTGTAGGAAAATGAGGGGAGATTTGATAGAGATATACAAAATGTTTAGGGGTATAGATAGGATAATGGAAGCAGACTTTTTCCACTGAGGTTGGGTGAGACTAGAACTAAAGGTCATGGGTTAAGGGTGAGAGGGTAAGGGGAACATGAGGGAGAATTTCTTCATTCAGATAGTAGTGAAAGGTGGAATGAGCTGCCACTGGAAGTGATGGATGTGGATTTGATTTCAACATTTAAGAGAAATTAGGATAGGTACATGAAAGAAAGGGGTATGGAGGGCTTTGGTCGTGTGCAGGTAGATGTGAATATCAGCATAATTAATTCAGCACAGACAAGATGGGCTGTAGGGCCTTTTTCTGTGCTGTAGTGTTCTATGACTCTATGATGGTCCAGAAGGACTAGAGAGTTTAGGGAATGAGTGAGTGAAAGAAATTTTTTTATCCGTAAGTTTACATTTACAAGCATTTCACTGATAGCAAAGTGCATGTGCAAAAGTAAGATAAATGTTTTCCGTTTCCCCCAAAAAAAAAGCGTGGATCAAAATTGCAAATAAGTATGGGAGCTGATGTCACACTTGTGCTCCGGAAGACAAGAAACAAATTATACTCCCATCTACTGCACCAGCTAATAATGATTTCTCAGCCAATGTGATTTAATCACATGCATTTAGATGTTTTTGATGATATAATATGAAACTTATGTGTCTCCGATCTTTTATTTCTATTTTTGTTGAATCATTATAATTCTACTTGCTTACAATTAAATTGAAAATAATATTTTTTTGGAATCTAATTAATTTTGTTTGAATCATTCTCCAAAAAGACAACAATTTATATTGCTGTCTATTCACTGAACTGAAAAGAGACCACAAAAAAATTATATTATTCATGTACATTCCCCTAGAGATTGACATTACCACCAAGACAGCTCTATTGCTTTTTTTTAATAAGACTTATTCTGGAAACATCCCTAAATAAATAAATGCTGCTGCATTTGGCATTTCTCGATTCCATTTATTTCATTCACTTAGAACAAGATGTCTAATACTGTCAGCTGTGATGGAACCTCCTGATGCAATTACTCTCTGCTGTTGGGGAACTTTAAATGACTAGTTTCAAACTGGATATGTATAACAAAAGTAGTGTATGTCAAAATGGCCTGTGATGCTCTATGTCAGTATGGTAAAATGTAGGATTTGAGATTATTTTTATGGTATATTATGCAATTTTTTTTGCAAATAATAATTATTGCTTTAAGGTTATCACTACTTTATGATTATGTTAACTTCTCCTTGGGCTACAACAAAGTTTGCAGAAAGTTTCAGAGACAATGTTGAAAACCGATTTAAAGTTGCAGTAGTGAATCTCAGCGACTACTTCATCATTTTTGGGGGGTTTTAACTAGGCCAGCTTGAAAAAGTCCCTAAATAATTACCATCAATAAATCACTTGTAGTACCAGAGGAAACAATACACTGGATCATTGTTACACCACCATCAAGAAGGCTTACCATGCAATCCCACAACCACACTTCAGAAAGTCTGATCAACTGGCTGTACTTCTACTCCCTGAGTATAGGAAAAGACTGAAGACTGCAGCACCAGCAGTGAGGACTAACAAGGTATGGACAAGGGAAGCACACAAATGCTTACCCGACTGCTTTGCATCAGTGGACTGGACTGTATTCAGGGATTCATCTTCGAATCTAGATGGATATGCTGCAGTTGTCACCAACTTCATTAAAACCTGTGTAGATGAGTGTGTGCCTATGAATGTTTGGTACATTCCCAAACCAAACGCCATGGATGGACCCGGAGGTTCACCGTCTGCCAAGCGGCACTTAAATCGGGTGACTCAGGTCTGTACAAGAAAACCAGGTATGGTTTCTAGGGGGCTATTTCAAGAGCGAACAAACAATTCTGAGTGAGGCTGGAAGCGACATTGGACGCACATCAAATCTGGCAGGGTTTGCAGGACATTACTTCCTACAAAGTGAAACCCAATAGCATGAATGGCAGCGATGCTTCACAACCAGATGAGCTCAATGCCTTCTATGCTTGCTTTGAAAGGGAGAATATACCTATAGCTGTGAAGATCCCTGCTACACCTAGTGAACCCAGTGATCTCTGTCTCGAAGGCCAATGTCAGACTGTCTATAAGGACGGGGGACCCCCACAAGGAGGCAGACCCTGATGGAGTACCTGGTAAGGCTCTGAAAACTTGTGCCATCCAACTGGTGGGAGTACTCAAGGACATTTTCGACCTCTCACTGCTATGGTCAGAAGTTCCCACCTGCTTCAAAAGGCAACTATTATACCAGTGCTTAAGAAGAGTAGTGTGAGCTGCCTTAATGACTATTGCCTAGGAGCACTCACATCTATGGTGATGAAATGCATTGAGAGGCTGGTCATGACTAGAATCAGCCTCTGCCTCAGCAAGGGCCTCGACCCACTGCAATTGACCTATCACCACAATAGGTCTGTGGCAGATGCAATCTCAGTGGCTCTTCACGTGGCCTTAGAACACCTGGAGAATACAAACACCTATGTCAGGATGCTGTTCACTGACTATAGCTCATCATTTAACACCATCATTCCTATAGTCCTGATCGATGAGCTACAGAACCTGGATCTCTGTACCACCCTCTGCAATTGGATCCTTGACTTCCTAACTGGAAGACCACTGTCTGTGCAGATTGGTGATGATATCTCCTCCTTGCTGACGACCAGCACTGGCACACTTCAGGGGTGTGTGCTTAGCCCACTGCTCTACTCTGTATATACACATGAGTGTGTGGCTAGGCATAGCTCAAACACCATCTATAAATTTGCTGATGATACAACCATTGTAGGTAGAATCTCAGGTGGTGACGAGAGGGTGTACAGGAGTGAAATATGCCATCTAGTGGAGCGGAGCCGCAGCAACAACCTGGTACTCAGCATCAGTAAGATGAAAGAGCTGATTGTGGACTTCAGAAAGGGCAAGGCAAGGGAACACAAACCAATCCTCATGGAGGGATCAGAAGTGGAGAGAGTGAGCAGTTTCAAGTTCCTGGGCGTCAAGTTCTCTGAGGATCTAACCTGGTCCCAATATATTGATACAGCTATAAAGAAGAAAAGACACTGACTATATTTCATTATGAGTTTGAAGAGATTTAGTGTGTCACCTAAAACACTCAAAAACTTCTATAGATGTATTATAGAGAGCATTCTGGCAGGCTGCATCACCGTCTGGTATGGGGGGGGCTACTATTGCTCTGGACCAAAAGAAGCTGCAGAAAGTTGTAAAATTCTAGCTTCTGTAGTAGCCAAGACATCTTCAAGGAGCGGTGCCTCAGAAAGGCGGTGTCCATTATTAAAGATCGCCATCACACAGGACATGCCCTCTTCTCATTGTTCCCATCAGGAAGGACGTACAGAAGCTTGAAGGCACACACTCAGCAATTCAGGAACAGCTTCTTCTCCTCTGCCATCCAGTTCCTAAATGGACATTGAAACCATAAACACCACCTCACTTTTTTATATTCGTTATTTCTGTTTTGCTCTATTTTTAATCTGACTATTTAATATACATATATATACTTACTGTAACTGATTTGTTTATTTATTTTTTCTTTCTATATTATCATGTGTAGAGTTCTGTAACTGTAATGTTAACTGTTAATTGCTAATAATAAAATGACTTCTCTGAAGTGTTATAATGAAATGGCTTTTCTGTAATATTAACTGATGAGGTAATCTTCATTGTAGTGGAAATGTTTGGGTTATAATTGTAGATAACGGGGAATTAACCAATGGAAGTTATGTTATTCTAACTGTATGTGTGGGAACCTGGGTGAATGCGCGGGAAGTTTGGGAGGAGAAGCGAAGAGGAAGCACGTGCAGGAAGTTCTCTGGTAGACCACCGTGGTTGGTCCCAGTCCGAGGGTTGTGGAGTTTGGAGGAAATCGATTGGTGGACCAAGGATATTGTGTGAGCTCCAACTTGTGCACGAACTGTATAATCTCTATTCTTGGCGCCTTTTTATTTTATAGTTTTGTTTCTCTACTAACCCCATAGTCACAGTAGAATTTATAAAGTGTAATCATTTAAATGTACGTTGTGTACTGACTGATATTTTACGGTGTGGGTTTGTGCTGGAGTGCATATACAGCATCTACGCAAACGTGAGACACAGTTTTGAGGGCAGATGGCGGTTTCCCCTGGAAGAATGTGGGTTGATAGAGCTGAGTGTTACACATGTATTGCATTGTACTGCTGCTGCTAAGTTAACAAATTTCACAGCACATGCTGGCGATAATAAATCTGATTCTGAGTCTGATTTGCTGGTGGCAAATAAAACAAAGAAAACAACTAAATACTTTATTAATCACATTTTTTTCTGGTAAACAATCTGGTGAAAGGTGAAGTGCTTGAGGGGAACATGAGGGGGAACTTCTTCACTCAGAGAGAGCATGAAAGGAGGTGAGAGTGTGGAACAAGCTGCCAGCGGAAGTGGTGGATGCTGGCTCAATTTTAACGTTTAAGTGAAATTTGGATAGATACATGGATAGGAGGGATATGGAGGTCTATGGTCCAGATGCAGGCCGATGGGACTAGACAGATTAACATTTCAGCACAGACAGGATGGGCTGAATGGCCTGCTTCTGTGCTGTAGTGTTCTATGACTCTATGACCTTGTACTAAACTGGTCACACCTTGTTCTAGCCTCTTGTGCCCCTACATATGTCATTCTGTGCACTCTGTAATGCTCAGCAATATATATCCCACAGCGTTCATTTCTCTGTATGATAAATTGCAAACCTATCAGTCAGCTTGTACCAGAATAAAATTGGACACTGGATACCAGAGGATGGAAGGGTCAGAAATGTATCTGTGAAAAGGCAGTACAAGAGTTGAAAAAGGAAGAATTAATCAACAGAAGAATACATCTTCAATCTGTCAACATCCTTGTAACCTCCTTTGTGTCCTCCCTGTAATATGATGCCCAAAATTGTAACAATGCACAAGGTATGGCCTATTTGGAATTTATCTGACCGCAAGATTGGAGTTTAAGAATAATGATCTAAGCAGGACATAAGATCTGGAAATCGTAAAGTTAAATCTTTGTGTGAAGTCATGACCAAATGAGAGGCAGAAGAATGTCTCTAAGTGTTGCAGTGCAAATCATTTCAGAATGCTGTAATTGTTCGGAGGCATATTGAGTTGGATTTGAGAGAGTGGATTACAGCATCTTTACAAAGAAATAGCCTAGAGAGAGTGATGGATGAGTTGAGCCAAAGGAACTGTTTGTATGCCGTATAACTTTGACTCTCTCTGTTGCTCGTCTCCAATTGCCTGTCATTCCAATTCTCCACCTTCCTCCCACTCTGACTTTTCTCTTTGTATCATTTCACTCAAGTTTCAGGAGCTGAAATAAGAAAAAAAGTTGAGGAGTTAGAGTTTACCAGACATAATTTTACAGACCAGCTCTTACTATTCACACATATTCAAAACCCATAATTTGCTTCATTATCACTTACTTTTTCCTGACAATATTTTCTTTTTTCTTTTCTTACTTTTCATCCCATCAAAGTCTCTTTTCACTCCTCCTCCCTATTCCCTGCTTTTGTACCTACATAATACCTTCAATATCTTAATATTAATACAGTGGATTTTGGTTAATTGGGACACATCAGGACCAATACATTTTGGCCCAATTAGCTATAGTTTCATAGAAATAGTTAAAAAAGGTATAATAAAGACAAACTGCCATTTAACTGAGTTACAAATTTTATGTTTAAGTGAAATACAGAACAATTAGAACACTTTCAATGCTATGACAGTACTATAAAACAGTGTATTAGGTTCTAATAGTTATTAACAGACAATCTCATCCAGTGTACTCTGCTGAGTATGGTGTGTCCAGGAAGGGGCAGCACCTCTGGTGAAGGTGCTTGTCTTGTCCATTCTGAGGCAGCTCTCTCACCTTTGGTCCCCACTAGACACTCAATTTTCACCTCTGACTCCAAGTACCTATTTGCATGCGACAGCGGCTAAACCCAGTACAACGCTTTGTCATGCGGCACAAACCAGGTAGGGTAGCCTGCAGGCCTTGTATCCTGATAAAAGAGCTATAAACCTGTCTTAGCATGTGAAGTCTGCTCTGGTGGACTGGGCAGATGAGATCCAATGGCCTAGAAGATGACTCTGCAAAACTTCATGGAGAGCAAATGGCATGTTCAGGCACAGAAGAAGTCATGGGTATCCACTACAACCAAGGAAGATCCCAATTTGTGACGACTACCTGTACCACCAGACTCAGACTTTTGATGCCGAGAGAGTGGAACAGTCCCAGTGCAACAATGTTTCTACTTTAAAAACTCTCCCACACAGATTTCACTGTCATTATTGGATACAATGGGCAACCAACCCTCTGCCATGTTCTTTTGATTGTCTATAAATGAACAAAATCAGTGCAGACAACTAGCGCTGACAATGGACTGTCTTCGTACAATGTTTTCAATGACTGCATCCTCCAAATCTTTATTCTCATTGAAATATTCAAGGTGATTGTCAATACCTTCAAATTTTTCATAGTTCCTAAGTTGTTGACATAGTGAAATAATTTCATTATCACTTCCAGCCGTTTCTTGCATTTCCAAGCTTGAGAACTTAAAACCACAGTGAGTAAAACAATTCTAAGTTGTCTTACTGCTCATTTCTCTCCAGCGATCAAATGAAAAATCACTGCTTTTTGCACTCAAACACACACCAATGATACTATTTAAAAACTGCTCCCTCTAAGCACAGTGTTGTGCCTAACGGCCACAGAAGTTCACACAACTGAAGATAGATAGAAACCGTTTGGCAAATCTCCTGTCTCAATTAAGTGGCATAGTGTCTCAAATAAATGAAGGAAATCCTGGCTATTTTTTTCAATTAGTTTTTGTTCTTTAAGAGTTGTTCCAAATGAGCTGCAGCCCTGATTAACCGATGGCCCAATTAACCAAAATTGTGTATCTTCAATCTCAATATTGTCAGCTTTTCCAACACCCTTGATATAGACACTGACGAAAAATATTAAATGTGGTCGTCTCTTCGCCAGTGTGAGCTGCTGAGTAGTTCCAGAATCCCATATTTTTATTTGATGAAAAACATTGGCGATGTTTTGGCTTGTAATATCATGGATTAGGACCCAATTTCGAAATGTATTCCCCCTCATTCTCAATTCTGACTGTGAAAAGTTATATGCAAATTACATTGATTTTCTGACTATTGTACTGATGAAAGCCCATTTATTTTAAATTGAATTTCTTGGTGTTAGCAGAAAATCTAGACCAATATAGTTGTTGAAAAAAATTGCCACTAAGTTGCAGTTCAGTAAATGTAGTTATTAAATGTTACAGTTTGAAATCAATCTTAACTCCAAAAAATGGTTTTTAGTTCCCAAAGGAAAACAAAGCTGTAATTTCACATTTGTGTTCTTGTGTAAGTAACAGAATCATGGTGCGATAAATCAAACCCTGCAGAAATATTTGTCTTACTTCATTGTACATTGAAACAGATAAATGTGACATTTTTATTGTTCAAAAGTATTCAACCTCTGATCATTTTCTGGCCTCTCTTATGACAATCTACATTCTAAAGCACATAGCTGTGTGCTACATCAGATGACGTGAGAGACACAGAGCTTTGCTTTAGAAATTTGGTATTCATTTAACCTGTCTTTGAATCACAATCATAACGTTTAAATGCATTTAGACAGGTACTTGGAGAGGAAAGACAGAAAGCTGTATGGGCCTTACGCACGAAAAAAAGATTATCATACTTCAATATCATGGTCAGTATGGATATAGTGAGCCGAATGTGTCTATTTTACTGCTCTATGTCTCTATGACCATATAAAGCCAAATCTTGAAACCTCACTTCTACCACAGTATTAGCCAAGTGAGGAGACAGCATGCATAGTCAAGTCAAGCCAAATCTATTGTCGTTTAACTCCATATGCGTATATAATGTATATAACCATATAATGTATATAGAAACAAGATAATGTTTCTCTGAACCTGGGTGTAAAGCACAGTAGTGCACATAATACACATAACACATGATAACTTATGAAGGTAAAGATAAAATCTACAGATGAATCACACATAGATAACAAACTAAAGTGCATTTTATAGGCATCTGTTAGTCTCGTGAGACCATGGATTTGCGCCTTGGAAGGTTTCCAGGGCGCAGGCCTGGGCAAGGTTGTATGGAAGACCGGCAGTTGCCCATGCTGCAAGTCTTGTCTCTCCACACCACCGATGTTGTCCAAGGGAAGGGACTAGGGCTGATACAGCTTGGCACCGGTGTCGTCGCAGAGCAATGTGTGGTTAAGTGCCTTGCTCAAAGACACAACGTGCTGCCTTCAGATCACTAGACCAAGGCCTTAACCACTTGGCTACATGCCAACACTAAAGTGCATTAATATTAAATATTGTAAGGTACAAACAGATTAACCACTCCAAATACAATCCGGCAAGGAGTTCAGAAGCTTCTTGGTCTGGGGGATGAAATTGTTTCTCATCCTGACTGTTCTTGTTTTTATGCATTGTAGTCTCCTGTCTGATGGTAGAAAATCAAAGAGGATACTGGAGGGATGGGTAGGATCCTTAATAATACTAAGACCCCTGTGTACACAAACCTCCTGATAAATGTCCCCGATGGATGGTAGGGAGACCCCTATGATCCTCTCAGCTGTTTTCACAGACCTTTGTAGGGACGTCTGGTCCAATGCTCAACTGCTCTCATACCAGATAAAGATGCAACTAGTCAGGACGCTCTCAATGGTATTCCTGTAAAACACAGTTAAAATGAGAGTGGGGAGCCTTGCTTGCCTCAATCTTCTTAGGAAGTGTAGGTACTGCTGTCACTTCTTGTTCAGGGAGGTGATACTAAGGATCCAGGATGTAAACTCCCAAGCAGTTGGTGCACTTAACCCTCTCTATGGAGGAGTCATGTATTCGCAGTGGGAGATGGTTCATCTGCACATTCCTGAAGTCCACAATGATTTCCTTTGTCTTCTCCACGATCAGGCCTTCTCACACCAATCCACCAGCTGCTCGACTTCCTCTCTATACTCTGTCTCGTCAACATTCTTTCTATGGCCACCCACTGTTGTGTCATCCACAAACCTGACCACACGGTTTGAGGTGGATCCTACGATACAGTCACGTATCAACAATGTGAACAGCAACCAGCTGAGCACATAGCTTGGGGAGTGACAGTGCTCAGCATAATGGGACTGGAGATGTAGCTGCCCATACGGTTGGACTGTGGCCTTACTTTTAAGAAGTCCAGTATCCAGTTGCAGAGGGAGGTGTTGAGACCCAGTGTGACGAGAATACACATAAAAATTAAGATGTTTGCTGGCCTGGGTTAGCATCAGTGACATCAGCAAGTGGTCTGCCACCTGCCCTCAGGGGAAGGAGAGATAAGGAACAATGGAGCAGCGTCTGAAGATGTGTAATGAAGGGATGTGGGAGAGAGAGCTGTCTGGAGCGGCTCCCCCCTTTGAACCTTGAACTGTTTGAAGTGATGGACAGACGATACCCCAGCAGGGGGGATAAAAAGGAACTGGTTCGCTAAGGCAAGACACACGCCACCCGAGGTAACGAGACCCTGGAAGCGGTACGCTTCTCATGAGTCGGTGGGAAGTACCAGACAACGGCCAGGGTGGAAAGGTACGATCAGCGGGAACCCGGTGTGTGTCCGCCCTTGCCTGGGTGCCGGGTTCACTGCAGAGGATCGACCACATCTGGAGGAGGGGTCACAGTCGGTGACCTCAGGTGACATCACCAAGGACCTGCCCAAAAGCTGCTTGTGAGCCGTCCCGCTGGTCTGTGAGTGAAGCCGTGTCTGAATGATCAGTTGTTCCTGTTCCCTCTCTCTCTCTCCCCCCACGTTGTCCATCGCCATGGCAACGATTACTGCGAACTGAACTACTAAACTGGACTGAACTTTGAGTCACTTTGAAATTTGGTCATTTACCCCTAGACAACGATAGAGCTTGATTGATGCTGTTATCTTAATTCTATGCACATGTGTGTTTATAATCGCTGAACTGTTGCATTTATTATCCTTTTGATTACTGTGTTGCTTGTTTCTTTAATAAAACTTTCTGAGTTCTAGTACTCCAGACTCCAACTGAGTGATCCATTTCTGCTGGTTTGGCAACCCAGTTACGGGGTACGTAACACCAGCAAGGACAGTTTCCCCACCAATTTCTAGGGTATGATGATGTTGAATGCCAAACTTCTGATGAATAAAAGAAGGAAGTGAAGCTTTACTCTCCTATGCCATCTTCAAAAGAATTTCGACTTGAATTCCCTCAACATAATTCTTTCCACATCACCAGCAAATCTAGGAAATGCTGTAAACACTGAGATCCTGTGGCATCTCTCCACAGACACTGCTCAGCTGCTGACTGTTTACAGTATTTTCAGCATCGATGCTTTCTCTTGATTGTCAACCCTTTTCATGTCTTACTTCCCACATTAAAAATTAAAGCAAAAGAACCTTACTAGTATGGTTAACACAACAAATTCCACAGATACTGGAAATCCAAAGCTTCATCTACAAAATGCAGTATAGGTTTTTGCAAATAAAACAGCGGAGGCGTTTTAAGTTTCAGAGAAGCATGGCAACTCAATTTATTGAACACCAAAAAAACTGAACTCAAAGCTGCTAAAAACTTTTTACATAATTACATCATCGTATCAGACCAGCCTCTTAAAGTGAAACCCAAACTCAATGTTAGTGGTTGTGAATTATGTCCATTTCCACCAGTTACATTACCCTACACAAGCTGCCCCAGAGTTCACTAAGACCAGCATTGTGAACTTATCCAGAACTCCAACAAGCCACCCAGCTCCCACTGTATGTTCCATAGGTGGAGGGAAAGCAGGTGCCTCGGGCTCGTCCTGAGGTGCGTTGACACACTCATGGTCATGTCTTGACAGCAGGGGCATGGTAGTGGAATCCTCCAGATCTTGAGAGCCATCTGAAGGTGATCTATCAAAGTACGTTCAGGTTTACCCCTCTTATCTATGATAAAAGTCTTTTCTCCCCGTTCCAAAATGTGGAACGGCCCATCGTAAGAGGGCCTAAGGGGATATTGGTGTGCATCAAGGTGGACAAGAACAAATGAGGCGAAATGTAGGTCAACAGGAACCCAAGGATGCTGTACGCCATGATGGCAGGTAGGAATAGGTAAAAAGGAATTGAATTTAGAGAGGAGGGTGGAACGCTGTTGAAAGGCCAACCAAGCTGTGGTGGTGTCTGGAATGAAATTACCTAGCCTGGCACTCGTAACTGTTGTCCGTATACCAACTCAGCCACAGATGACTTCTGGTTCTCCTTTGGACCTGTTCTGAGCTCCAGCAGAACCTATGGGAGATGATCATACCAGCACTCATCAGTGAGGGAAGCCCTCAGAGCGGCTTGTAAGGAAAAGTGAAACCGCTTGCATATGCCATTAGACTACGGGTCATACACCATGATGTGATGTAGCCTAATGCCGAGGCTCTGTGCCATCACAGCCCAGAAGTTTGATGTGAATTGGGGACCATGGTCCGAGGAAATATCAGATGGGGTACCAAACCAAGCCACCCAGGTGCTAATGAATGCCCAAGCCATGTCTGCAGCCATCGTCAAACCTCCTGCCACCTGGTGATACTGTCCACCATGGTAACAAGGTGCATGAAACCACAGGAGGCGGGAGGAGGAGGACTAAGAAGTTCCACATTGACATGATCAGGGACCTGAAAAGGTGCCAATTGCACCTGACTATGACAGTTAATTTTTGCCTGCTGGCACTCGATGCAGACTGCAGTCCAATCAAGTCCGTCCTTACTGAGGCCATGCCAAACAGATATCAGTGCAACCAATTTCTGTGAGGCCTTCCGGCCCAGATGCGAGAGGCCATGTATGGAGTTGAAAATAGTCCATCTCTAGCTTGGGGCACGATGGGGCGAGGGTGACCATTTGAAATATCACACAGGAGAGAAACCCCAGCTTCGCCAAACTCAATATCAGCCAGCCACAGGCCCATGACTGCTGTTCTATAAACCTGGAACTCTGGGTCATCAACTTGGCTGGCTGCCACACCGGCTTTGTCAACCTTTGTGTGTATGGCCATGAGATGCAGTCAGCCACAGCATTAA
The DNA here is from genome assembly GCF_963921235.1 of Mobula hypostoma. Taxonomy (NCBI): domain Eukaryota; kingdom Metazoa; phylum Chordata; class Chondrichthyes; order Myliobatiformes; family Myliobatidae; genus Mobula; species Mobula hypostoma. The sequence continues at coordinate 28,925,510 of NC_086107.1, read as the reverse complement.
TTTTCCCTTTGATATGTTGTATATCAGTTGTGAACTCAGATATGTAGGCCAGGTGGTGTTGCTGCCATGCAGACCAAGGGTCTGATATTTTGGCCATTGCATGCACGGGGGGGTGCAGGGTTTGTGGTCAATGAACGCTGTGAAAGGGCGACTCTCTAGTACTACAAAAATGCCAGACAGCTCGATCAAGACCGAGAGGCTCAGGGTGAAACATGCTATACTTCCTTTCGAGGGGACGGAGCTGGTGGCTGAAGAAGGTGAGCAACCACCACAAGCCTCCAACCAACGATTTGTGCAGTTTGAAGCATCAGTAGCAATGGCTATGGGTGCATTGGGGAGCGAGTACACCAGCAGGGTCACTTTGGAAAGAGCTTGTTTGGTATCATCAAATGTCCTGATCATGTCTGCTGACCAGTCAAGCATGCAATTAGAGTTATTGCCTTTAAGCACACTATGCAGGGGAAGCATAAGTTCAACAGCTGGTGGAATGAAGCAGTGTTAGAAATTCATCGTGCCTAAAAACTGCTGTAGTTTTTCAGTAGCACGGGACGGTGGAAAATCAACAATAGTGGCTACTTTTGATGGGAGGGGTTTCACACTTTCTGCGGAGATGTGATGGCTGAAGAAAGTCAATGGTTGACAACCCAAACAGGCAATAATCAAATTATATTGGATTAAGTACTTGAATTGTGTGTGGAGATGGGATATATGTTCAGATTTGGATGCACTGTCATCTAGATAAACAAAAAGACAACCTAAGTCTTCATCCATCAGCCTTTTGAAAGTCTGTACTGCATTTTTCAGTCTGAACAAAGTGCTCCAAGAGGTTGTTTTGGGTACGTCCCCTGAGCATACAGGCACCTGATGGAACCCCCTAAATAAATTGACTTTGGAAAAAATTGACTTTCCAGAAAAACATGCTGATGAATCTTGGATGTGTGGGATCGGGCAATGGTCGGTAGTGGTGACCTTATTAAGGCACTGGTAATCGCCACATGGGTGGCAACCACCATCAGACTTAGGGACCATGTGGAGGAGTGAAACCCAAGGGCTATTCAACCGGCATACAATGCCATGTCTTTCCATGTTGGCAAACTCAGCCTTTGTGGTGCACGGGCATAGACTGATGGGCCAGTTGTGGAAATGTGGTGCTCGACCCCATATCCTGTGACCATTGTGGAAAATGTGGGCTCAGTGAGGTTATTGAATTCACCCAGCATTCGAGTAAACTCGATGAGAGTCATTGTGAGGAACTTACTGGGGGAGCAGGGTAACAACCTAATGTCCTTGACAACCACAAGCTAGCAGTTCTTAAGATCTACTAACAGTCCTTAGGCACACAGGAAGTCTGCACTGGTCAGAGATCTAGCCACTTTAGCCAGGATGAAGTCCCATGTGTAATGTCGCCCACTGAAGCAGAGTGTCACCCATCTGGTCCAGTAAGTTTGGATCTCCAGCGAGGTTTCGTCGCTCTTTGCCTTCTCAGCTATAGGCGATGCTGGCAGACCACTCACTTGAGCACCCTTGTTACACAAGAAGCGTCGGCCTGAGAGGGCATCTGTAGTGAAAAATAGATGACCTTGGAAGCTGGGACCCAACTGCACAGACATCTGATGTCCCAATGCACAGGCGTTGTCATAGCTGTAATGCGGCTGGCACTGCTCAGCAGTCCTACCAAAGCGAGCATGGCGAAAGCATAGGTTGGTATCGGCTGTTTCACAGGTGTGGGCATGTTGGGGGCTAGCTGACTGGCCTTATTGAGGTGGAGAAAGGAGGAAAAATGACGAATCACTGCCCAGTTGAATGTAGACTATCAGCCACTTTAGCAAGCTCTCTATACTCCATTATGGGTGCATTAACGAGGGCTATGCAAACTTGATTAGGCATTTGCTCCATGAAGAGTTCTTTAAAACTAAAATAAGGTTGGTAATTTCCCGGGAGAGACAGCATGTGGTACATTAGCTGCAAGGCTTACTGTCACTGAGGCTGGAAAAGAGAGAAACTGTTTTGCATGCTCAGACTCCGATAATCCAAAAGTCTGTAAAAGATGAGTTTTATCATGCTCAGGCAGGTGTTCTAGTAGACCTACCACTCTCTTTTTTTTTAATACTTCATTTTCAAAATTTTCAAAAGAAACAATGAAATCAACAAGAACATACCAGCTCAGACATGTGTAAAAATAAAATATGCAAAAAAAAGGGACGTAACATTAGAGAGATGCCTATTGTACAAAGTGCTCAAAAATACTAAACATTAAATCTCAAATGAGGGCCGTGAGAAATCAGCTGGGGGGAAATTCTTCATTCATCCCCTGGCCTCGTCCAGGTAGGCAAGAAATGGATCCCAGATAGCCGAAAATTTTTTAATTGAATTGGTTCTCAAGAACCTAAATTTCTCCATCTGTATGTCTGAGATCATATCAGCCATCCATCTCCGAAAAGAAGAGGGAGTGGGTGATTTACATTCCCTCAAGAGAAGTCTTTTGGCAACAATCATCCGCAGCATCAGAGACTGTTGTATGGCTGTAGGGAAACAAACAGTAGATTGCGAGCAGCCAAAGATGGCGAGACCAACTTCCAAGGGGAAGGATCTTTTATAGGCCTTTGAGTACCAGTCGAATATTTTGGACCAAAATCCAATCAGTAATGGGCAAAACCAAAAGGTGTGTGACAACGTGGCCTCCATCCCTTGGTATCTATTACACATTGGCGAGACAGAAGGGTAAATCCTGTGCAATCGAAGTTTAGAGTAATGGAGATGGTGAACAACTTTAAACTGGATCAGTTGGTGCCTGCTGTTAACAGAGCAAGCCTGTATCATAGACAAACTCTCGTCCCAGGCAGCTTCAGATAATTCAATGCCCAACTCCTCTCTCCAGGCGTCTCTAATCTTCACAGTAGACGCTACAGTGCAATCATCAAACAAACGTACAAACTTAGAAACGAGATGCCTGGAGTCAGGAGGGTTCTTTAAAATATCAAAAAATATATGTTTCCCTGGAAGGATTTCCAAATTACAAATCTTAGATTGAATGTAGTGTCTAATTTGTAAGTAATGATAAAAGTGCGAATGAGGCAACTCAAAATTCTCTTTCAGCACACTAAATGTTGCAAACCATCCCTCTATGTACAGGTCTTCAATAGAAACTAGACCCTTCTCCCTCCAAGCATAGTAGGTTTTATCTGACCATGAGGGTAGAAAGGAGTGATTGAAACAGATTGGTGTTTGTACAGAGGTCTCTGGTAAATTCAGAACAATCCTAATCTGATTTAGAATTCTGACGGAATTTTTCAAACCAAAACTCAAACTTTTTGAAGTCCCAGGCTTTTCTAACTTAGAGAACAGCATGGCTGGCATGGAGGAATTGACAACAGAGTTAGACTCCATACATAGCCACAAGGGGAGCCCCAGGGGCTGGGTTATCCGGAGCCCGCTGTCGCCAAAACATTAAAGCCCGAGCATTGACAGCCCAATAATAGTGTCAAATACAGGTAATCCCAGCCCTCCTTCAGACTTGGGCTTTTGTAAATGAATTTTCGAAATCCTGTGATTCTTATATTTCCAGATATAAGACAATATTATGGAGTCCAATTCTTTAAAGAAGGCTGATGTAAGAAAAATGGGGAGATTTTGACAAAGATAGAGAATCCTGGGAAGGGAAACCATTTTAATTGAATTTGTACAACCAATCATGGGCAGAGGTGGGGTTTTCCAACTTTCTATATTTTGTTTAAGTTTTGAAATAAGCTCCGCGAAGTTTAATTTAAATATTAATTTAGGATCTTTGGGGATTGCCAAGCCAGGATAAGTAAAGTGATCTTTAACTACTTTGAACGGGACACTTTCAAAAAAACCCCGTGTGTAAACGTTGGAGAGGGGCATGAAGTCACTTTTTGTCCTATTGATTGAGTATCCCGATATGTCTGCCAAAAGAGGTGATTAAATCTAGAAGAAAAGGGACTGACTTTTCAGAGTTTTATAAGTACAGTAGAACATCGTTGGCATATAAACTAATAAGTGTTTCAATACCTCCCACTTTCAAACTCAGAATATTTGTGTGACTTCTTATTTTTAGGGCAAGGGGCTCTACCGCAACGGTAAAAAGGGCCGGCAAGCGAGAGCACCCTGCTGGACTGAACGGTGTAGGGGAAACATGGTTGAATTGTCACCATTGGTTATAATAGAACACATTGGGCTGGCGTGTATCAGTTTTACCCAGGATATAAATGACATGCCAAACCCAATCCTGGACAGTGACTTAAACATGTAAGGCCACTCAATCTGGTCAAAAGCCTTCTGTGCATCAAGGGATAAAATTGCTGCCCCACTAGCTTTCCCATGATCAGCATATATAGTATTAAGGAGGCATCTGACATTGGAAAAAGAGAACCTACCCAGGATAAATCCTGTCTGATCAGGATGAATGATAGATGACAAATGCTTATTTAGTCGGTTAGCCAGCATTTTAGTAATTACCTTTCTATCAAAATTCTGGAGTGCAATAGGCCTATAGCTGGCCAGGTCTGTTTCCTCTTTACCTTTCTTTAAAATGAGGGAAATGTTAGCCTCATACAATGTTCCAGGCAAGGCTTTATCTCTCTTAGAGCAACATATCATTCTGAGGAGAAGTAGGGCAAGGATATCACAAAATTTCTTTAAAAAATTCACAGCCAAATCCATCTGGCCCAGCTGCCTTGCTGGATAGAAATAACTTAATGGCAGAAGTTATTTCTTCCAATGTGAAGTCAGAATCTAGGTCCTCCCTAGCAGCGTCACTAAGTTTCAGCATTACAAGAGAATCAAAGAAGTCATTTAAATTAGATTGAGTGGCATTACATTTAGAAGTGTAGAGTTCACTGTAAAATTCTTTAAAACAGTCACTTACCTCCTTGGGGTTAGTTAACAGGGTACCCGTCCTCAATCTAATGCAATGTATTGACCTTAGGGCCTGGGCGCCCTTGAGCTGCCCCGACAGGAACCCCTCAGGCTTGTCCCCCATTTCAAAAAGTTTTTGTCTTAATTTTAAGAGGAGGTTATTTATTTGCCTACCCAAGATACAATTGTACTCATATTTAAGCTTCATTATTTTATTATAATCTTCAGAGGATTTCGAAGCCTGGTATGTCGCTTCGAGGGTTGGGAGAGTATTCTCAATCTCTAATAATCGCCCTTCTCTCTCCCTCTTATCAGCGGATTCATATGAAATTATATACCCACGAATTACAACTTTTAATGTCTCCCAGAGTGTGGAATCTGACACCTCACCGTTATCGTTAATTTCTATAAAATCTTTTAATCTGGTGGTGATATTTTCTATAAATTTCTTATTGGCGAGTAGGAAGGGGTTAAAACACCAGGAATAGATTCATTTGGAAAGGGGGAGATTTAAGGACATTGTCAAGGGACTATGATCAGAAATTAATCTATTATGATATTTTGTATTGGTAACACGAGCTATTAAATGAGAGTCAACCAAAAAATAGTCTATTCTACTATAAGATTTGTGAACATGAGAATAATAAGAATAGTCCTTGTCAGAGGGATGTTGAACTCGCCAGATATCTACTAATTTCCTAGATTTAATCAAATTATTTAGGATCTACATTGACACGATATTTGAGGGCGGGCAGGAGGACAATCTATCTAAATATGGATCTAGGTGGCAATTCAAGTCACCTCTGATGATTATATTTGAATTACTGGCATCCGGAAGTAAATCAAAAACTTTCTAAAAAAATTTGGCTCGTCTGCATTTGGACCATAAATATTAAAAAGGTTAGTGGAAACAATTTAATAGTGCCAGAGATCATAATAAACCTGCCGAAAGGATCTGTGGTCATGGAAGTGAGTTGATTATTTTCCCTAAAGTGGATAGCCACACCACGGGCTTGAGAAGTAAATGGTGACTGATAAACCTATGATATCCAGCTAGATCTCAATCTGCGTTGCTCAGTTACTTTGATATGGGTCTCCTGTAGAAAAATCACATTTGCAGATAGAGATTTGAGATGTCTAAAAGCTTTATCCCTCTTAACAACATGACCAAGGCCCTTAACATTCCACGAGACTATTGTAATATCTTTACCCCTCAGCTGCGTTCTACCACACGGCCTCTGCATATGAGAATGAAACAGAGATTATTAGAGTTGAGCACAAACATAGTAAACAATGAAAAATGGCTGGCAGCCTCATAAGAACACAACATACACAAGAAAAATGTCTGAGCCATAAACAAGAGCAACACACACCCTAACCCACCCCCCTCCATGTCTCCCTAAACCAGACACATAGTTCCCTATTTCCATCCCAAAAGGAGCTGCTGGGCAGGTAACTGACATTACACAATTATCAAAAAACCCCTCTCTGAGAAAATTTATAACACAAACTATGTAATACCATTAAACAAATGCTATTAGGGCTGGGGAGAGTTATCCAATGTCTGCACCTGAAGTTGGACATTCAAGACACCAACTCAAATTTAACCATTATAATAACAGAAATATTCAGAACATTCTCTGCAATTAAATCCCCATGCGGCATACAGCATTATAAAACTACATATAATAAGCAGGTCCCTCCCCTTATCCCAACATGGAAACTGACACATGTATAAGCTGAATAAACAGTGTCACTATATCTACTCCCTTTTGCGTGCATTATTCCTTTCCAAGAATCGTGCTGCTTCCATCGGGTCGTCGTATACTATAGGCGCTCTTCCATCTTGATGATAAATATAGAGCCTAGCCGGATACCGCAGGGTGTGTTTGATTCCTCCATCGCGCAGAGTTTGCAGTACATCACGAAAGGCACGACATTGAGTCATCACCTCATTAATATAGTCTGGGAAGATCAAGAACTTATTTCCCTTGTACTCCGTGGGTTGTAGTCTGCTGTGGCTCAGGATCAGCTCTTTCACTTGAAAGTGATAGATACGTGCCAAGATGGTGAGCGGCTTAGCGCCGGCAGCCGACTTCGGCTGGAGAGAGCGATGTGCACGATCGACTTTAACCGGGTACGGGAAATGCTCTTCCCCGAGCAACCTTGGGAATCAGCCTAGAAACAAACTCAGTAGGTTTTACATCCTCCTCGCCCTCTTGTATCCCTACAATCTTAATGTTATGTCTCCAGGAACGAGCCACTAAGTCATGCACTTTAGCTTCAAGCTGACTATTTTGTCTCATTAGCTCTGAATACTTAGCTTCAAGCTCTTGCACACGTGCTTCAAGGTCGCTAGCGGTTAGTTCTTGATTAGACACGCGGGCTTGTAAGTCAGCCTGTGAGGCCACAAGCGTCTGAAACTTGGTCTCAAAAACATCAAAGCGGTCATTAATGCCGCGCAGAACTGACTCAGAAATCTTCTGACCTAATTCCTTGCACATGGCGTAAGTTTTATCCTGTGGTGTCTCAGACGCGGAGAAGTTATTTACAGGCCCGTTGTTAACACTAACTTCAGTAGTTTGGCAGTCGGCGGTCTTGGTTTTATTTGCCTTCAGCATTGTCAAACTTTTCCAGACACTTAGTTTAGACATACACTGTTGGCCTATGAATGAATAAAACATGGTATAATAGTAATTTTATCGAGGCCTCGGAGAGCAGCACTGACCAAACATGTCTAATCCATACGCATGCAGACTGGCGCCCCGACCTACCACTCTCTTGGCCATGGAGTTGTTGGGCAATGCTTCTACATAGAAATATTTGACATAGAAATAAGAGACGGCATTTTACTCCCAAAACACCAGCAGCTTCAAAACAACTGCATTGGCCGACAAGTTCAATAAGTCTGGAATTGTACTGGAGCATCGGAGCCACCAATGTAGGCTTTTACAAATAAAATAGCAGAGTCCTTTTAAAGTTCAGAAAAGCCACAGCAACTCATTTATTGGACACCAGAAAACTAAACTCAAAGCATACGAAAAACCCTTTGCGTAACTATATCATCATATCAGACGAGCCTCTTAAGTAAAACTCCAACTCAATTTTAATAGTTGTGAATTATGTACATCTCCACCAATTACATTACTTTTCAACTGGAGGAACACAGCAGGTCGGACAGCATCCATGGAAATAAACAAACAGTTGACATTTCTATGGATGCTGCCTGACCTGCTGCGTTCCTCCAGCATTTTGTGTATGGTACTAATAGGGTTGCCACTTTGAACTACCTTCTCAAAGTTAAGATTGCAACTTTCAATATTGTTACTTTGCCAGTAAGGAAATATTCAATATGGAATCATTCCATGAACTTTAAACTGTTCTGAAAAATAAATTCTTGCTACTAATTTATGAAAGATTATGCATGAATACAGAATTTCTTAGGTTATATTACTTAAGAATTTCCATTTCAGATGAATTGTCCTTGAGCTGTCTGCTATCATGGTTAGAAGTAACAACTGGAATCTCAGGATTATATTGTTATTATCTTGTATCTGTACATACAGGTTTCCTCCTCCATCCGAAGGTTGAGCGTTCCTATGAAATGGTTCGTAAGCCGAAATGTCGTAAAGCGAAGAAGCAATTACCATTTATTTATATGGGAAAATTTTGCGAGCGTTCGCAGACCCAAAAATAACCTACCAAATCATGCCAAGTGACACCCATAAAACCTAAAATAACAGTAACATATAGTAAAAGCAGGAATGATATGATAAATACACAGCCTATATAATGTAGAAATACTTTTCCACAATCATTACTGAACTGTTCTCCGGAGCAAAAATCTCACGCAAGCGCCGTCGGCAGAAAATCTCATGCAAGCGCTGTTGGCAAGAACACTCTCTCCAGTAACCTTTAAGCTATGAAGCTGCCAAATCATACACCTAAAAATACACAGCCTATATAAAGTAGAAATAATGTATGTACAATGTAGATTCACTTACCGGAATCGGGACAGCGCCGAGCACACTGATGATAGTGTGTTAGACTGAGTCGGAGTTTGAGTGGTGCAGTGGCTCCCACCCTCCGGGCCACCAACTGATACCAATCACGCCGAGAGGTACACAGCACATCTTTAAGAAAAAGCCGAAACAAGCATGCTAATCAATTAGGTGCCACCCGTAATTGTCGGCCCAGATCAGTGCCGATTTCCGATTGCGTCGTCTCTGATCTGAGCCGACAGTTACGTGTCAGGCGGCACCTAATTAGTTAGCATGTTTATTTCGGCTTTTTTCTTAAAGATGTGCTGTAGCCTCCCGGCTACTGCTGCATTCTCCACGAATCGGTATCTGTCTGTGGCCCGGGGTTGGTGTGGTGGGACACTGGGGTGTCATCTCATCATCTGTTTCCATTAGAGCAGGCAGCTTATTTTCTTCTATCTGTGCCGGCCTCGAGGTCGAAGGTCGAGGTTCGTCATCTGCTGTGGCTGATGTGGAAGGCTTGCTTGACTGCTGAGCCTCGCGCATTTTTCTATCATACATTTCTTTAATAAGGACTCAAACCATCCTGCAAATATCTCCTAAACCGATGTACACTTTCAAAATTAAAGTAGTACTTTATCATTACTCATTCAGTTTCGATTGTTATCCTTTTTCCTTCCAATTGCATCAGCTCTTCATCTGTCAGTTCTTGGTGATGGGATGCCAAAACCTCTTCAACATCATGTTCGTCAGCTTCCACAAGCCAAACTCACGTTGTCCTTACTTCGTTCACCACGATCAAAACGCTTAATTATGTCTAGTTTTACCGTAAGTGTAACACCCTTACAAGCTCATTCAGGCTTTTCTGATACCATAGCACTTATCTTGCAAATGGCTGCTCACAGGCACGTGTTAAAGCAAAGCAGTTCCGAATCCGGGGGAGAGCGGCTGCTCGGGGCGCGCTGCCTTTTATCGCGCGCTGATTTTTTATCGCGCACTGAATTTTTTTTTCGTAACAGTGAAAACACCTTCAGAAAGCGAAAACACTGTACTAATGTAGGTCTTTCGTAACAGTGAAGTTTCGTAAAGTGAACGTTTAAAAAGCAGGGAACACCTGTGCATCACAGACCCCTCTTTTCTCTCTTCCTCCCCAATCCCTGCCTTTGAACATCAAGATACAAGGAACCATTTGAAATAATCCAAGATCCCTTTGAGATTGTTTTCAGACAGTTACAAATTAGTTGCTAATTCAGTTACGTTAATGGTCTTGCTAAATTGAATTTACACTGTGTATACAGTAAGATCCTAATGTCTTTAGGAATATGCAAAACTGAGTGGTAACTTTGGTATGCCGACATAATTTTGCTGTTGTGCAATGTGTAAAGTGAATGAAGCAAGGTGGCACCTCTCACACTTCTCCTAACATTTATAAAGAAAAGTAATATGGGGAATGTAAAGCTGGCTGCCGATCTCCTGCACGTGCTTTCCCCAATCATACAGTCAAAATTGCCCTAAGTACTGATTAAAATCTCTCAAATTTAATAATAAAAAATAATTTGCACCTGCTCTGTTTGGGTGCTCATCCAGTAGAACTGTACCTTCCCACTCTTATCACGTGACCCTTTTACAGCTTAAAAATCTCCAGCATATAGCATCCGACTTGTTCAAATAAATCTCCTCCCACTTCCTCAAAGCTATTAAACAGCAGATCATCCAACTAACACTTCAATCATTCATGCTAGCTGACAAGTTGTACTGTCCCCTCCACTTCAAAGCACACAGCAACATTTCATTTTGGGGAAAAAAAAGCTCTTTCCCTCTGTCCTAACTGCCCTTGCCTAATTTCTTTTTTTTTTCTTGCCGTGTGCCTGCGTGCGTGCGAGTCTGTGCGTGCATCTTGCCTAATTGCTAACCATCCTTGCCTTCTCAAGTTCTTGAAAAAATATACATATATGAATATACTTACTGTAATTCACAGTTTTTATTGTTACGTATTGCTTTGTACTGCAGTTGAATAATAACAAATTTCATGACGTATGCTGGTGATATGAAACCAGATTCTGATTCCGATTCTGATTCTGATCATGGCAACATCTACAGCAATCTGCATCATTGCATCCCAGATCCTACAAGGATTGTCCTTCCTCCTCTCATCTAATTGAAGAGCTTAATGAAACACCGATGACATGCAGTTATAATAATGGATATAAAGTGAGAGCTGAATTTTTTTACAGATGTAAATCAAAGTAAAACTCCTTGAATACATAATGTCAGATGGATCTCAAAGAGATGCAAGAGTTTTTAATTGCCCGAGTAAAGGATAACTGCATGCCAAACTTCCATTAGTTCACATTAATAACTTGAGACTCATTTAAATGAGAGACAACAACTGACAGGTTAATGAATATAAAGTACATCTTGCTTATGAACCAAAATCTATTATGTTTTCCTCCATTTCCAATCAAAATCATCATCGGGAATTGTAATTGATGCTGAGGACTAAGATTCAACCTTCACAATAACTAATCCACATTAATGCTGTAAGGCATTTTGGCACAAGCACTGATCTGCAATTGAGGAACATAAGAAATATCAGGAGCAGCTTGTATAGGCCCATGAGCCTTCTCTGCTATTCAATAAGTTTAGGGTTTATCTAGCCATTGCTTTCAATTTCATTTTCCTGCCTAATCCTTATGACTTTTAATTCCTCTATAGCAAAAATATCTTTCTTAGTCTTGAATATATTTAATAATTCAGTTTCCACAGCACTATGAAACAGAATACCAAACAGTCAAATCTCCAGAATACAAAAGTTCTTTCTCAGCTCAGTCTTCAATGGAGATTCCTTTATCTTGAGCCTAGTTCCAGACTCATCTATCAGTGAACCATCTTCCCAACAACTACCTTCTTAAATACTCTTGGAATCCTATCCATTTGGAAAACATACTAATCAGTGAATTGGGCAAGCAAAAGAAACAATTTAGCCTATAAGGAATATTAAATATTTTGGCTTCGACGAGTTTAATGACCATCCCCACCATATACATATAAGGTAGAAAAGAAAATGAGTGAAGGATCATTCTGCCTGACACATATGCACTATGCCAGAACAGACAACGTTTAAAAGTATTGCAGTTGCCAAATAACAGGAAAATGTGCTAGCAAAGATATCAGTTTATATCAATATGGAGAAATTCTGACATATGGTATCTATAGTGCTCCTTGATTAAGAAAGGCAGTCCAATTTGTGTGTAATAATTCACAGATCTCATTTTTCAAAGTAGCTATTCTTTGAAAGCTCAGTTAGACTTTTTCAGTATTGAGAGTACAGTTGATTAACTGATTGTTGATTCCCATGCATTCACCAATCTCCTCAAAAATAAATGTCAGATGTAGGTGGGCAAAATGGAAAGAAGTAACATTTTCACATTTAGTCATCTTGGTTGGCGAGGACCATATGAGCTGAAGGGCCTGTTTCCATGACATTTTATATATGAAAAGATTTTTGACAAATTTAGCAAGTTGCTGGGATGTATGGTACAAATGCTGAAAAACTATTATGAGACAAGTTCAAACCAGAAGCAATTGAATCAAATTATATACACTGGAATGGGCAATAACAGAGAATTTTAGGTCTGTAATACATTTTGAGACCACAATAGCGAAAATGTAATTGTATAAGATACACAACATGGTACAAAATTTTAGCTGAACAAGTCCATGTTGATTTTTATACTGAAGAAACACCTCCTTCACTCCAACTTTATCAAATGAAGGTTCAGGTAAAGGTTCACCTCCATGACTGGAAGGGAGATGGGGGAATCTCCAAGCCAGACTGAGACACAAAGGGCTGAGACTCCCTCAACCCATGATTTTATCAGCAAATGTGCAGTTGCTGGAGAACAAAATTGAGGTGCTGAGGGCAAGATTGCTGTATTGGAGGAAATGAGAGAATGTTCTGTTCTATGTGTGAATGAGACATGGCTTAATTCCAGCACGCCAAATACGGCAATTAGAACGGAAAGCTTCTCAATTCACAGAATGGACAGATTGCTGATTCAGAAAAGGCAAGAGGTGGAGGTGTGTGTTTCCTGATAAACTCTAGGTGGTGTTATGATGTGGGGGTCTTGTCAAACATGTGTATCCCCAACCACGAACACCGAAAGGTTAAATACCACCCGGTTTATTTACCTAGGGAGTTCTCCTCCAGAATCGTGACAGCAGTTTACAACAACACCAATGGCCGACTATAATCAAGCATTATGAGATTATGTGTAATGCCATCTCCAAAAAAGAAACAGTACATCCAAATCCATTTCAAATCATGATCAGGGACTTCGACCTGGCTTGTTGTAGAAAACCCTGCCCAATTATCATCAGCATGTAATCTACAGCACCAGATGTCACAACACACTAGACCACTGTTATACTGAGATAAGGAATGCCTACTGTTCCATTCCCAGACCACATTTTGGTAAGTCAGATCACTTGGATGTCCTTCTCCTATCTGCATATGGGCAGAGGCTAAAGACCAAAACTCCAGAGATTAGGGAACAAAGAGGTGGTTGTGAGAGGTAGAGGAGAGGGTAGGGGTTGCCTTGAGTCGATCATCAGAACCTTGTTCAAGGACTCATCTGTAGATCTCAGTGAGTACACCATTGTGCTCAGGGACTTAATTAAAACGATTGTAGAAGAGTGTGTCCCCACAAAACCGAGGAGATGATTTTTGACTTTAGGAAGAGGAAACCAGAATTCCATGAAGTAGTCTTCATCAGAGGATCGGAGGTGGAGAGGGTTAGCAACTTTAAATCCCTCACCATTATTATTTTGCAGGACCTGTTCTGAGTCGAACACATAAGTGCAGTTATGAAGAAAGAACAACAGCGGCTCCATTTCTTTAGGAGTTGTCATAGATTTGGCATGACATCTAACACTTTGTCAACCTTCTATAGATCTGTAGTGGAGAGTATATTGACTGGCTGCATCACAGCCTGGTATGGAAACACCAATACCCTTCAATGGTAAATCCTACAAAAAGTAATGGATACAGCCCAGCCCATCAGAGGTAAAGCCCTCCCCACCATTGAGCACATCAACACAAGGTGTTATCACTGGAAAAGAGCATGCATCATCAGGGCCACCCACCACCCAGGACGTGCTCTCTTCTCACCATTGCCATTTGGAAGAAGGAACAGGAGCCTCAGGACTGACACCACCAGGTTTACAAACAGTTATTATCAATCAACCATCAGGTTCTTGAACTAAAGGTGATAACTTCACTCATCTTCACTTGCCCCATCATTGAGATGTTCCCACAACCTATGGACTCAACTTTCAGCGACTTTCCATCTGATGTTCTGGATATTTATTGTTCATTTATGTTCATTATTTCTTTCCTTTTGTACTTGCACAGTTTGATTTCTTTTGCACACAGGTTGAAGGCCCAAGTTGGTGGGGTCTTTCTTTGATTCTATTATGGTTATTATTCTATTTTGGATAGATGGGAGGAGAGATTGCAGCGCACCGCGCATGCGCAGCCCTCCGGTGAAAAATGATATTGTATCCATTAAATAGGGGCCGTGGACAATTCTGATTTGATGGAGAGGGACGTGAAAGCACAGAGGAACATCTGGAGAAATTTCTGAAACGCTCGTTCGCTGCTGTTGTTACTGTGTGGTCGGGAATCTTTCAGAGGGTAGGCCTCAAATCCCCGGCTTTGCCTGCTGTTGGCGACTGAGATTGAGGTCGAATCGTTCGGACAGAGATGGTGCTCAGTACTCGGTGTCAGAGAACTGATCAGAGCTCGAAGTTTTCGGATGACTCAGAGTCAGACTATGGTCGGCATGGCAGGGAGAGTTCTTCCTTGAGATGTGGGACATTTGAGGGATTTTGAACTTTTACTGCGCTCATGGACTTCTCCATCAAGTTATGGTATTGTTGCATTGTTGTAACTATACGTTATAATTATTTGGTTTTGTCAGCTTTTTCAGTATTGGTCTGTCCTGTGTTTTGTGATATCACACCGGAGGAAATATTGTATGATTTCTTAATGCATGCATTACTAAGTGACAATAAAAGAGGACTGCGTGTCTTCATAATCTAATCTAATTTTATCTAATTATACGAGGAGTGATTGATATGTTCATGGGCTAAGGAGATGAGTTATACAGCTCTCGTTGCATGCACATGCAGGTCAACTTTGTGAGTGATTATGCAGAAAGTTTGAAGTTAATAATTCATCTCCTTCTACCTTAGGCCACGAACATCAATCACCCCTGCTGTGGACACTTTCTGGCGGTCCAAGATCCGTATGCTCCACGACCGCTGGACGAAGTGTGTAAATGTAGGAGGGGGCTATATTGAAAAATAAATGTGCTAGGTTTTCTAAAACTGACTCCTTCTACCTTAGGCCACGAACTTATCAATCACCCGTGTATATGTCCGCAAGAAAATGAATATGGTGATATATGTATACTTTGATAATAAATGTACTTTGAACTTTGAACTTTAAAGTTAATGCAATCAACATAACTTCTAATCTTTCTTCCTCTTGGCTATCCATCCAGTTTGGAATTAAAGGCATTTTCTGTACTTTATTTGCCCTGTGGCAATAATATCTATATCTACACCATAAATAGGTGCATGCATTTATTTTCATTCCTACTTGAGTTTTTAGTCACTATTTTATTTTTATTGTGTTTAGTCTTACTCTCCCACACAAGGAGAAATATTCTCTCTGTCGAAACTTTATTTAAAAAAATAAATGAACTCTGGGGATATTCCTTATCCTTCTTTTCTTCTGTGTGTGAGAAAAGCGAATCAATTCTTTATATTTGCTTCTGACAATGATTGCTTCGTATTTATCATGTCATCTTGCTAAATGTCAACGGTGTCTTTTCTGGTGTTTCTTTATCCTTTTCAAAATATGACAGTAAACTGTGCACAAAATTCCAAGTACGGTACTATCTCAACTTGGTTTGAACATGATTGTTATATCATCTTTACTTTCCATTTTAACCCTTCTCAAAACTGACACACGAAGTGTGTTACCATAGAAATAGAAACTATAGAAAAACTACAGCACAGAAACAGGCCTTTTGGCCCTTCTTGTCTGTGCCAAAACATGTTCTGCCTAGTCCCACTGACCTGCACACGGACCATATCCCTCCATACACCTCCCATCCATGTACCTGTCCAATTTATTCTTAAATGCTAAAAAAGAACCTGCGTTTACAACCTCATCTGGCAGCTCATTCCACACTCCCATCACTCTCTGTGTGAAGAAGCGCCCCCCCCAATGTTCCCTTTAAACTTTTCCTCCCCTCACCCTTAACCCATGTCCTCTGGTTTTTTTCTTCCCGTGCCTCAGTGGAAAAAGCCTGCTTGCATTCACTCTATCTCTACCCATCATAATTTTATATACCTCTATCAAATCTCCACTCATTCTTCTACGCTCCAGGGAATAAAGTCCTAACCTATTCAACCTTTCTCTGTAACTGAGTTTCTCAAGTCCCGGCAACATCCTTGTAAACCTTCCCTGCACTCTTTCAATCTTATTAATATCCTTCCTGTAATTTGGTGACCAAAACTGAACACAATACTCCAGATTCGGCCTCACCAATGCCTTATACAACCTCATCATAACATTCCAGCTCTTATACGCAATACCTTGATTAATAAAGGCCAATGTACCAAAAGCTCTCTTTGCAACCCTATCTACCTGTGATGCAACTTTTAGGGAATTTTGTATCTGTGTTCCCAGATCCCTCTGTTCTACTGCACTCCTCAGTGCCTTACCGTTTACCCTGTATGTTCTACCTTGGTTTATCTTTCCAAAGTGCAATACCTCACACTTGTTTGTATTAAACTCCATCTGCCGTTTTTCAGCCCATTTTTCCAGGTGGTTCAAATCCTTCTGCAGGCTCTGAAAACCTTCCTCACTGTCTACTACACCTCCAATCTTTGTATCATCAGCAAATTTGCTGATCCAATTTACCACATTATCATCCAGATCATTGATACAGATGACAAATAACAATGGACCCAGCACTGATCCCTGTGGCACACCACTAGTCACAGGCCTCCACTCTGAGAAGCAATCCTCTACTACCACTCTTTGGCTTCTTCCATTAAGCCAATGTCTAATCCAATTTACCACCTCTCCATGTGCACTTAGCAACTGGATTTTCCTAACTAACCTCCCATGCGGGACCTTGTCAAAGGCCTTACTGAAGTCGATGTAGACAACATCCGCTGCCTTCCCTTCATCCACTTTCCTGGTAACCTCCTCGAAAAACTCCAATAGATTGGTCAAACATGACCTACCACGCACAAAGCCATGTTGACTCTCCCTAATAAGTCCCTGTCTATCCAAATGCTTGTAGATTCTGTCTCTTAGTACTCCCTCCAATAGCTTACCCACTACCGACGTCAAACTTACTGGCCTATAATTTCCCGGATTACTTTTCGATCCTTTTTTAAACAATGGAACAACATGAGCCATTCTCCAATCCTCCGGCACCTCACCCGTAGACACCGACATTTTAAATATTTCTGCCAGAGCCCCTGCAATTTCAACACTCGTCTCCTTCAAGGTCCGAGGGAATACCCTGCCAGGTCCAGGGGATTTATCTACTTTAATTTACCTCAAGATAGCAAGCACCTCCTCCTTATCAATCAGTACAGTTTCCATGATCTCACTACTTGTTCCCCTTAATTCCATAGACTTCATGCCAGTTTCCTTACTAAATACAGACACATAAAACTCATTTAAGATCTCCCCCATTTCTTTCGGTTCCGCACGTAGCCAACCACTCTGTTGCTGTTTTATGTGCTTATTAACCTGTATAGCTACCATTGGTGAGTTTTGTTTTTGTGCTACTAGACATCTGTTAATTAGTTATCTATTCTCCAAAGGTGAAATACTCTAGATACTGGAAATCTCAAATAAAAACAGAAAATCCTGGAAATAATCAGTAGATCAAGAAGTAACTGTAGTAAGAAGGACAGAATTAATATTTAAATTCAATGAATTTCATCAAACCATTCCACTAATTCTGCCAAGAGGATGACAAACTTGTAGGGATTAGAGGCTTGTGTACCTCAATGACCCGGAGAGCTACATTGACTGGAGTCAGGGCCTTGTGCTTTGGCTCTTGGTAGAGTCACCCATGGCAAGCAGGTCAAAGGTAGAGGCCAGACTAAGAGTGCTCCACTGGTCCGCCAGGTTTGGGGCTTCAGCTCAGGACTAGCAACCCTGACTGGTCAAAAAACAATTATTTCAGAAACATCAATGAAGAATCCTTCTATACAAACAGAGATGGAAGACCTTCATTGCTGCCTTAAACACCAGCAGCATAATGGGCAGGTAATATCCACTAATTGCAACTATGATAACTCAATGATCTACATTTCTTTCCATTCAACTATCCCTGCATCAGCTCCTTTATTTAAGTCTTTTCATTTTTTTCATTGATTTATCCACTTCTCCTTTTCTGCTTTCCAAGCTACTCCTGGAAAGAAACCCCTCTCTCTCTCTGGAAGAATATTTCATGAATGCACACGCTCAAAGTGGCTCTGTGTTCTTCACAACATTTTAAAATTTATTCTCACCTAGTTTCTGACTCGCCAGCACATTGTGCAAATAGTTTATGCTATTTGTCTTATCAGAACAGACCTTAAATATTTAAACACATTATAAATAAAAGACCAAGTTGACTCATCACAGTTGGGCTCAGCACTGCAGCTGTTTTGTAATATAAATTAACTTTTCAATGACATGAACGCTCATTACATTTAATCAGTACTAGGATGTGCACTTGAAGGGCTGCGGCCTGGAGTCAAGGACCCTGTGCTGAAAGCTGACTTTAGACTTGGCATCTCAAAAACAAAATTAAAACCATAGTTGCCAGAAATCTGAAATAAAAACAGGTAATAATGGGAGAAATCAGTGGTTCAATATCTGTGAATGGAGACAGAGTTAGTGTTTCGGGCTGAAGACACTTAGAACAACTTAACCAGCTTCTTAACTATCATAGACTTGCTGGGCTGAATGGTTACCTTCTGTGCTGTAAATGTTCTGTAACACTGCAATAAATACCCCGTTTTAAATATAAATTGTTTGATAGAAAATAATTCACTCTTTTGACATTTTCTTCCAGACTATGACTCTGTGATGGATATTCACTTTTCGGGGCCCAAGAGGTTTATTGCTAACACCAGCTTTCTACTGCAATAGCATCACCTTTCCGAAGGGTCCACGTGGTTTGTGACAAAGTTAAACTTCTATCAAAGTTTAAAGTAAACTTATTATCAAAATACATATATGTCACCATATACAGCCCTGGAATTAATTTTCTTCCAGGCATACTCCATAAATCCTTAGTAGAATAATAACCATGATAAAATCAATGAAAGACCATACTAACCTGGGCATTTACCCAGTGTGCAAAAGACAACAAATTGGTGCAAATACAAAAAGAAAGAAATAAAACCAATAAGTAAATATGAAATAAGTATCAAGAACATGAGATAAAGAGTCCCGGAAAGTGAATCCACAGGTTGTAGGAACATCTCAATCCTGGGACAAATAAAGTTGAACAAAGTTATCCTCTTTGGTTCAAGAGCCTGATAGTTGAGGAGTAATAACTGCTCCTGAACCTGGTGATGTGAGTCTTGCTCAATTATTCCTCGGTCAGCTTCTGCCTTGCTCATCTTCTTGTTGTAAACAAGAACTAGTCTTCAGCTTTTAATATAAATTGCAAGCAGTGATCTGTTTGAAGTTAAAAGGACCTGGGTTAGCTGCTAAGAGATGTGATTTGCAAAGTGAAGTGACCATGAGCCTTCTTGTCTGCATTAGCCAAACACAAGACAATAAGGTTACTTAAATTGGCCGACATAAAACTAAACAACTACAGCAAAGTTATTTGCACCATTGTCCTCAGAAGCTTCTAAACCAGGGGTTCCCAACTTCAGATCCATGGATCCCTTGCTTAATGGTACTCGTTCACGGCATAAACAAGGTTGATTTCTTTGTTTTCTGCGATGGACAACTCAGATCTTCTCATGTTTGTCATTCACCCGCAACTCATTGGTATGTTATTTTAGCTCGTAAGAATTGTACCTGTGTTTTTTGAAAATCTTTTGTAGTTCGTAAATCTTTTGTATTTCGGAAACCTTTTATAAATCAGTAATCCTCTGTGAATGTTAAATGGCTGTAAAGAGTTACTTGCCTAAATTTAAATGCGTATCATGAAGAATAAGATAAACTGTGCTTAAACTATCTTGTTAGCTGGAAGTATCTCCTCCTTGGTAGGGAGAGGCACTCACCACTCAAGCAGAGGGTATTGGCAGGTAGACCATGCCTTAAAGACTAGACAGGGAAGTAACCTAGTCCTTGCAGGGTAGATGGATATAGTTTAATCTCCCTACAATAAGAGTACTCACAGGTAACTACATCAGATATAGCTTAACATCTTTATATGAGTTTAGGATTTTGAGGACAGAGAATCCAATATCGTCACAACACAGAGTAAAAAATAGATTTGTTCCCATATCCTCTCAGAAACATCTGCACAATGCTTCATGTACAATAACTTCCTTCACGTTCCAAATCTCACGTATTGGAACAATTGGAAGTTTGCCACTATTATATGGATGTAGTTTCTTTTTTCCTCTTTCTTTGATCAAAATTCAAAGTAAATTTATTACCAAAGTACATATGTCACTATATACAACCCTGAGATTCATTTTTATGGGCATACTCAATAAATCCATAAAGTAATAACCATAACAGAATCATTGAAAGACTGCAGCAATTTGGGTGTTCAGTGTACAAAAGACAACAAACTGTGCAAACACAGAACAAAAGAAATAATAATAATGATGAATAAAGAAGCATAATTGTTGAGAACATGAGATGAAGAGTCCTTGAAATTGAGTCCATAGGTTGCAGGAATGTTTCAATGATAGGTCAAGTGAAGTTGAGTGACGTTATCAGCTTAGGTTCAAGAGCCTGATGGTTGAGGGGTAATAAATGTTCCTGAATCTGGTGGTGAGTCCTGAGACTCCTCTACCTTCTTCCTGATGGCAGCAGAGAAAAGCGAGGATGACCTTGGTGCTGGGGATCCCTGATGATGGATGCTGCTTTCCTGCAATGGTGTTTTGTGTAGATATGCTGAATGGTGGGGAGGACTTACCTGCAATGGATCAGGCCTTAGTTTAGTCAAATTAGACTTTGCCCAAAATATACACAGATCAAGAGCCCACTTCAGTCACATCTTAGATTTTCTTTCATGTGTTCAATGCTTCTCTAGCAGAGTAACACTCCTTAAAATGTAGTGCCTTCTTTATGCATTAATACATCATCCCTGGAATATAAAGACATTCAGCCATCCAAACCCTTTCTTTTTTGGAGAAAGTTTTACATCATATAGAGACTAATTTACCTGAAATCCTTTCCCCAGACACAAAACATTTCCCAGGAGTATTGTGGAATATTTTTCATCTCCTAACCTAACAGATGTTCCTCCAACAAGTCTGGCACCATCCAGGTCAAATCATTCTAATTGACTGGCATACATTGCACCATGCTAAAACGTTCACTCCCTCTACCTTCATTGTTCCATGAATATATTGTGTCCCATGTATAAAATGCACTGGAATCTGAAATTAAATTGGGTATCAAAAAAATCAAAAACAAAACTGCAAATCTTGTAAATCTGAATTAAAAATAGAAAATGATAAACAGTTAGCAATGCTATTAAGGCTTTCTTGACAGGAATATCCAAAGTCATAAAATGAATCCAGGACTTCACATACATAAGAATACCTTACAGACCATAACATGGAGCTCATTTTTCGAATGAACAGCACCGGAGAAGAGGCAAAAAAAGGGGGTCCCAGCAACTTCTCATGATAAATAGAATTCATCATTAACTGCCAGCTTTACCAGCAATGTCTGTATCCTGTGAATGGATATAAATTGTTAAGCACTCTAACAGGAAAGGAAGAAGCTCACAATGATTCTGGAAAGGATTGAGCTTTGAACCCAATAGTTCAAAGCAAGACATGTCGAGTTGAGTTTATTGTCCTATGTACAAGCATGGTGTGGTACAGATACAATGAAAACTTGCCTTCTGTAAAATCACAGGTATATGTGAGCTTCCATCTAGCATACACAATATACGTATACATAAATTATACAAGACAGTGCTGAAAGAAGAAAAGATTGTGCAAAAGAACCGAACAAAAGTACAAGAATGGCACAATCAGGGAAGAGTCCATGATAGTGCAAAGGTGATGCATAGTGTTTCATTGCTAAGGTAGGATCAAGGTTGTGCAAGTTGGTTTAAGAACTCAGTGGTTCAGGAAAATAGCTTCCTAAACCTGGTAGTGCAGGAGATTAGGCTTCTGTACATCTTTCCTGACAATAGCCATGAGAAGATGAGAAGTTGCAGCAATGCTTGAAACATAGCTAATTTGTTATCGAGGAGAGCAAGTTGTAAAAATTTTTATGTATTCCACGTTTACTACTAACTTATTATTTCAAGATAGGGACTATGAAATATGATATTTGCATGAACTTATTGTTAACAAAACATTTGTTCAGATGTGGTACTAAATAGTATGTACCTAAAATAGGTTTTAAGAAGAATGGGAAGGTACTAAAGAGGATTTACTAGAGTTGTTCCAGCAATATAAAAATTTTTCTCTTTATTGGTTCTCCAGTAGTGATCTTTTCTGTTTTACTATTTTTTACCATGAATAAGAATCAGAAATTTTCTGTAAAAACATTTTTTTCCATGTGGTTTGGGGAAGGGCCTGGAAGTATATCTAGTTATCCAACATCTTATTGAATACAGAGAGAAAAAATGTGTACTTATCTTCCTTTCACTGATAATTTCTTTCTTTCTTTTTAAATCTTTTTATTGAGTAAGTATACAAAAAAGGTAAGCCATATAAACATTAATACAATGTTAAAGTATAATAAAATTCCAAAAGATAACAATACCAAAAAGAAAATACTACAAACAATGTAATTTAAGCATAAGAAAGCAAGATAACATAATAGTATACTAGATTTTATATATATCAATGGAAAAAAAAAGAAAAAAAAACCCCAAAAAAAAAAACCCACCGTGCAACTAACTAAAAGCAAAGCAAAGCAATGGGCTAACTTGAAACCAAACAGAGTTAAACTTAAAATCACGTCCTCAATCCCGACCTCCATTAAAACAGTGAAAAAAAAACAAGAAGGGTAAATATTACATTAAATGAAAATATCGAATAAAAGGTCCCCAAATCTGTTCAAATTTAAATGAAGAATCATAAAGATTACTTCTAATTTTCTCCAGATTCAAACATAAAATCGTCTGAGAAAACCAAAAAAAGGTAGTTGGAGCATTAAGCTCTTTCCAATGTTGTAAAATACATCTTTTCGCCATTAAAGTAAGAAATGCAATCATTCTACGGGCTGAAGGGGAAAGATTACTAGAAATTTTAGGTAGTCCAAAGATAGCAGTAATAGGGTGAGGAGAGATATCTATATTTAATACCTTAGAAATAATATTGAAAATATCTCTCCAAAAAGTTTCCAAAGTAGGGCAAGACCAAAACATATGAGTTAAAGAGGCTATCTGCCCCGAACATCTATCACAGAAAGGATTAATATGCGAGTAAAAACGCGCTAACTTATCTTTGGACATATGTGCTCTATGAACCACTTTAAATTGAATTAGGGAATGTTTAGCACAAATAGAGGAAGTATTAACTAATTGTAAAATCTGCCCCCAATCATCCACAGAAATGGTAAGCCCCAATTCCTGTTCCCAATCTACCCTAATCTTATCAAATGGAGCTTTCCTAAGTTTCATAATAATATTATAAATCATAGCCGATGCACCTTTCTGACATGGATTAAGGTTAATTATCGAATCTAAAATATATATAGGAGGAAGCATTGGAAAGGAAGAAAGTATAGTACTTAGGAAATTTCTAACTTGTAAATATCTAAAAACATGTATTCTTGATAAGTTATATTTATTAGATAATTGTTCAAAAGACATAAGGGAACCATCTAAAAATAAATCCAAAAACCGTAAAATACCCTTAGTCTTCCAAGTTTGAAAAGCGCGATCCGTAAAAGAGGGAGGAAAAAATATGTTACCTAAAATAGGAATCGCTAACCCGAATTGATTAAGATCAAAAAATTTTCTGAATTGAAACCAAATGCGCAAAGCATATTTAACTATCGGGTTAGAGACCTGCTTAAGGCGTTTCGAATCAAAAGGAAGAGAGGAACCTAAAATAGAACCAAGTGTATAACCCTGAACAGATTGTAATTCCAATGCTACCCATTTAGGAATAGATAGTATGTCCCGGTCAAGTAACCAAAATTTCATATGTCGAATATTAATAGCCCAATAATAAAATCTAAAGTTAGGTAATGCTAAACCTCCATCTCTCTTAGCTTTCTGTAAATGTATTTTACCCAGTCTCGGATTCTTATTCTGCCAAATAAATGAAGAAATTTTAGAGTCAACTTTATCAAAAAAAGATTTAGGAACGAAAATTGGTAATGCCTGAAACACATATAAAAATTTTGGCAAAAAAAACATCTTAACTGCATTAATACGACCAATCAAAGTTAAATATAAGGGAAACCATTTAGATGAAAGTTGAGTAATATGGTCTATTAATGGTAAAAAGTTAGTCTTAAATAAATCTTTATGTTTACAAGTAATTTTAATCCCAAGATATGAAAAGTAATTATTAATCAATTTAAATGGAAATTTATAATATAAGGGAAGATGTTTATTAATCGGAAAAAGTTCACTCTTACTAAGATTTAATTTATAACCTGAGAAAAGACCAAATTGTGCTAATAACTCTAAAACAGCAGGAATGGATCTCTCAGGATTAGAAATATATAAAAGTAAATCATCAGCATAGAGTGATAATTTATGGGACTTTAATCCCCGAGTTATCCCAGTAATATTTGAAGATTCTCGAATAGCAATTGCAAGAGGTTCTAATGCAATATCAAATAATAGGGGACTAAGAGGACAGCCTTGTCGAGTACCACGAAAGAGAGGAAAAAAAGGTGAGTTTAAGGAGTTAGTACGAACCGAGGCTACAGGGGAGTGATATAACAGTTTAATCCAGGATATAAATTTCAAGCTAAAATTAAACATTTCAAGCACCTTAAATAAATAAGGCCATTCTACTCTATCAAAAGCTTTCTCGGCATCTAAAGAAATAACACACTCAGGAACATTTTGTGAGGGAGTATAAACGATATTTAACAATGTACGAATATTATAAAAAGAGTAACGACCTTTAATAAAACCCGTTTGGTCTTCCGAAATAATAGAAGGAAGTACTTTTTCTAGTCTATTTGCTAATAACTTAGAAAAAACTTTAGAATCAACATTTAATAAAGATATTGGTCTATAAGATGCACATTGAGCAGGGTCTTTATCCTTCTTTAGTATTAAAGAAATTGATGCTCTATTAAAAGATTCCGGAAGTTTACCAAGTTTCAAAGAAGCCTCAAAAACCTTATAGAGCCAAGGAATCAATAAAGAAGCAAAACATTTATAAAATTCAACGGTAAACCCATCAGGGCCAGGAGCTTTCCCCAGATTCATAGAAAAAATAACATTCTTAATCTCATCCATTGTAATGGAAGTATCTAATAAAGAAGACATATCCTGTGAAATCTGAGGGAAGTCTAACTTATCTAAAAAATCATTCATATATTTAGAATCTCGAGGAGACTCTGATTGATATAAAGAAGAATAAAAATCACAAAAGGTTTGATTAATCCCCACATGATCCAATATCAATCGATCATTTTGGTTATAAATCTGATTGATTTGAGATTTAACATAATTAGATTTCAATTGATTAGCCAGCAGCTTGCCAATTTTATCACTGTGAACATAAAAATCACTTCTTGTTTTCTTTAATTGGTTTACAATCGAGGACGAGAGTAGTAAACTGTGTTCCATTTGAAGTTCAGTTCTTTGTTTGTATAGCTCCTCAGAAGGAGCCATAACATATTTCTTATCAATTTCTTTAATCTTGTCCACAATTGCCATCTCCTCCTGCTTCTGTTTCTTCCTCAAAGCAACGGAATACGAAATAATCTGACCCCGAATATAGGCTTTAAAAGTGTCCCAAAGAGTGTTAACCGAAATATCTTCTGTATGGTTAATTGTAAAAAAAAGCTCAATCTGTTCATTCATAAAATCACTGATAATTTTAAATAATATTACAGAACACAGTATTCTCAGAAAGAACTGCAAATTATTCACACTCCACTGTTCCTTCCTTGTAACACTGCATTTTATTTATTTTTAAATATACTGTATATCTTACTTACTGTTGATGCTCTTTCTATCCTCTCTAAACCTTCGACACCTTTTTTTTAAGTGTGCTGCCAGAAATGGCTACAATGCTCCTATAATTGGAAAGTTAATGAGAAACCAATATTGTAACTAAATACACAAGGAACATGCAACAAAAGATACAAGAAATAAAAAATGAATGTTATCCGCATCTATGGACAGCAGTCACTGAAGATTCCTTACAGCGAAAGTGAAAGGAAATCTATGTGGTGAGCCAGCATACTTCATGGAAAAGATGTTAAATTTAAAAAAAAACAAAATAACAGATGTGCCACTGATTTTCTATAGTTCATCCTTTCCAGTAACATAGATAGGGTACGCATCTGACGATTTTAGTACAGTATTAGTCATCCAGAAGCCTTCATTAACAATCCAGATGCTCAAATCAGACTCCACTATGACAGCTGGAGAAAAGAAATATATTTAATTAAATAATCTAAAATAATAAGATTGTAATAACGATGGATTATCTTGAAAAAGAAAACAACCTGGTTCCTTTGAGGAAAGAAATCTGCTGCTCTTCTCTGGTCAGGCGCATTTGTGGAATTAGTTAATTGGTTGAATCTTAACTTCTCCATGAGATCCTCACTACAATGGCAATTACCAGTCTTATTACTGATGCTCACATCCTGGCAGAAATAGCAAAAAAATGTTCAGTGGAAATGTTTGCACTGAAGTATGGCCAAATAATACAATGTCTTTTTCAAGGACAGATTCCTGAGAAGTCTTATGCATGCATTAAAAATCAATATTTTACCTACTTTAGACTCATTACTGATTTGTGCTACAAAGCACAAATCAGAGACTACATTCAGAATAATTAGTTGGATTGTTTGTTCTCCGCAGTTCTGATGATGTGTACAGTATTATCTTGCATTCTCAGATTTTGCCTTTCAGGACTTTGTTTAAGCAATGATTTCATGCAAGTATAATATTTCACTGTAATTTTCTTCAGGTTGTAAGTTAATAGCTCATCATGAGCTTTGAAAATTCCATTCTTGTGATTTTTATCCAGTTGTTCAGGGCATTATTTAATAATGTCACACTTTACCTATTACTTAAATAAATGTCAATGTTTCTTGTGGTAATACAAATGTAATAATAACGTCATCACACTTTACCCATTACTTGCATGCATATTTGTGTTTCAAATGGCAATTATTACAAATTCTGAAATGCTACTAGTCTAACAGTGTGGCATAAGGATGGCCATGAATATATACAGTGATATTTATAATTATTTGAATTGAAAAACAGACGTTTAAAGCTTTTTGAAACCACAGTTGCTGCACAGTTTGGTGTACGTTTATTGCATTTACTACGACGGGTTGCAGAACTTAGAAGTAATTTATTTTCCCACTTTTCCAGTTCTGATGACGTGTCTGCAATGTGAAATATTAACTTGATTTATCTGCTGCCCAATCAGTCTGCTGCTCTCCAGTTTTGTCTTGTTACTATTGATGACGTTGAATCATAGAGAACTGCAGCACAAAAGCAGACCCTTCGGCCCATCTTGACCACAGTATTTGACAGAAATTATTCAAATGTACTTTAGCTAAGAAGTTTCAACTGGTTTCAGAGTCAGAGTTCACAAAAGTAAGCACCCTAATCATGAGAAATTCAGCTGAATTATTGTCTCAGAGATGGTGAGGAAATGGAATTTATCATTGTGGTGTAGTTGGAACAAAGAGTGTAACTACAGTTAAGAACGCAAACATGAGGAAATCTGCAGATGCTGGAAATTCAAGCAACACACACACACGTCGACTGTGCTTCTCCCTATGGATGCTGCCTGGCCTGCTGTGTTCCAACAGCATTTTGTGTGTGTAACTACAGTTAAGAAGAGATTTGATAAGATCTTGAGGAACAAAAGAATAGAAGAGCAAAGTTTGATGAACAAAAACATTCTATCACGCTTAACTGAGGACCTGTAGTTCTAGATTCACCCAACCTCAGTGGAAAAAGCTTGCACTTACCCTGTCTCTAACGCTCATAATTTTGTGCGCCTCTATCAAATCTATCCTCATTCTCATTCTGTTCATTCTTATTTGAGAGTATTAAATGATCATTTGGAAGTATAAATAAAAGGAACAAAACAATGAGAAAAGACAAACTTCACTCTTTCTGCAATTTTACAAATCCTTCAAGTGGCCAAAAATAAACTGATTTACTTTCCTCAAATACTTTTATTATAGTGGAACAAGAGACAACTGGATCTAAAACCGCAGAAAGAGAGCTTGTATTTCCATCATCGGTCGAACTTGTGATGTGATGTGATGTTCACATCCCCCAAAAAAGGGAGACAGCATAGCGAGGTAGAAAGTCAAGGATTCTACCAGAACACTACATTCACATAGGACTAACTTTGATGGTACAAAACTACTGTTTTACGCCAATGGTTTTTGGATTTGCCTGATGAAGGAAGCCATTGAAATAAAGCTAGAGGAAAATAATTTCGACAAAGACGACGGTCTCACTCCAAATAAGAACTGGAATTCAATTGTAAACAAGGTGGGAGTGGGGAAACCTGATTGGATGAGAACTAACCAATCAGGAGGGACGGATTACAAAGGTATAAATACCACCAGACTAGACATACCCAGGCAGCATCCCTGAAGAATATGGCAGAGCTTGTCATCGAAACATCGGTTATAATCAATTCCTGTACCTGTGTGGAAGCCCAAGAAGAGCTTATTTATTGGGAGCATTACAAAGGGCCTGAAGCATTGTTAAGGATCCCTACCACCCATCTCACAATCTCTTTAACTATCATCAGGAAGGAGGTACAAACGCATCAGGACAAGGACTGCCAGGCTGGGTAACAGCTTCTTCCCTCAGGCTGTGAGACTGATGAATACCCTGCCACCACCGTCCCGTTGCTAGGATGGCTGAATTATGTTTTATTAACTTCCATATGGCAATATTTTGATTTATGTGCTGTGTGTGGTATGTGTTTTGTGGGTACACTTTGATCTGGAGGTATGTTGTTTTATTTGGTTGTATAAATGTACAGACAGACGTAAATAAACTTGAACTTGAACTTCAACTACTCAGTGGCCACTTTATTGGGTATCTCCTGTATCAAACAGTGGCCACTGTGTGTAAGTTTATGGTCTTCTGCGGCTGTAACCCATCCCCCTCAAGGTTCAACACGTTGTGTGTTCAGAGACGCTCTTCTACACACCACTGTTGCACTGCATGGTTAAGTTACTGTCGCCTTCCAGTCAGCTTGAACTAGTCTGGCCATTCTCCCCTGACCGCTCTCATTTACAAAGCATTTTCATCCACCAAACTACTGCCCACTAGATGTTTTCTGTTTGTTGCACCATTCTCTATGAACTGTCGAGAATCTTGTGCATGAAAATTCCAGGAGATCAGCAGTTTCTGAGACCCTCAAACCTCCCTGTTTGGCAATCATTCCACGGTAAAGGTCACTTAGATCACATTTCTTCCCGGGTCTGATCATTGGCGTGAACGACAACTGGACCTCGATCATGTCTGCATGACTTTATGCAATAAGTTGCTGCCACATGATTGGTTGATTAGATATTTGCATTTACAAGCAGGTGTACAGGTGTCCCTAATAAAGTGGACACTGAGTGTATAACTGTGTTGGAATTATTCAGTTCATTATAGTCCAGGTTTGTGCTACATGCTTCAAGTTTCTTGATCATATAAGGATAAAAATATCCCTGTATTCATGCTAGTATTCAGCCTAATATTCTAGTTGCAAAGGCTTTGACTGTACTTAATAATATTCTGTAACATCTGTTTTTGAAATTAGCTTGCAAATATCTAAAGCTCTCTGAAATAAAACAAATACACATTTGCATATGTAATTAATTTATTTATTCAGTGGATAAAAGCACCACAAAAAAATTGTTGCAATTAATTGTAAAAAAAAACACAACATTTGTATCAAATTCATGCAATTTTAAATTGCTCTTCACAGGTGTTATCAATTTAGTCTTGTAAAATTTTAAGATGAGGGAAGAAATCTAAAACCAACAATTGGAGTGTTCATGTACTCCCAGAAGGCTTAATTACTCAGAGCAGTTGTTCATAACTAATATATAAACATTATACTCCGCTTGTTTTGATAGTATGTTTTATAGCAAAAAAATGATTAATTACAGAATAACTGGTAAAATATGAATTGCTTCATAAACAAAAAAAATTAAAAAGCAATATATCTGGAGGTTTGCTGCTAACCCAACCAGTTCAAAATATTCAGTATATAAATCAATATTCACATTAACCAACTGTACCATTAAGGTTGCACTGATCAGACTCTGACTTTAGGAAGCTCTGTGCACTCATGTTTGAACTCATGCATTAGCTCCCTGATCTCTGTTAAAGGTATATTTAGGTTAAAATTCATAAACACTGCAGTGGCATGTTGAGCAATATTGTAAAGAGCCTGAGAAAATGTGTTTAAGGCATAAGAGACACTGAATTGGTGGCACTGGATGTGAATACAGGTCATTTTTGTATGAGCTCCTGTGCAGCAGTATTCTGCCAAGCACAAAAGTCAGATCATCAAGCATGATAGAATTTGTCTTCAGCACTGTGGTTCTTGTAGCTCAAAGGCCTTTGATCTTGGTTTGCAGAACTTACAGAACACGAGTTGGGCAGTGGATTGATGGAGTGGGGAGAGATGCGAAGACAAATGACAGAGAATTGAATTTAGTAGATGACAGAAATGATCAGGCTGAAAGAGATGGGTGAACATTCACAGAGAGGGAGGTCGTTGGTTGAGTATTAAGAAGATGATTGATGGCTGATGTAGATATGATAGAGAGAGGAAGAAAGGCCATTCATGGTGATATCCCCCATGAGAGGAGCTGATAATATCTATATCAAGCAGGCTGGTGGGAGCAATTGCTAAAAACAAAAGATTTCAACAAGAATCAACTTGAAATAAATATGGACTCATTGGGTAAGTTATCCCAGGGTGGTAGGTCTTTGAACAAAAACATTGATGTAGGCAGTCAGATCCAGTACCATTTTGGAGAATGGCAACAACATAATCATTGCTTTCCATTTCGTGTCACTAGGCTTACTTGTTGCTGTATTAGTATTGGTATTGATATTAGTATTGGTGTCAAAATGATTGCTGTGATGCATCTAGTCTGGTAGTGCAGTGGATAGTGCTTGCTGCTCTCATTTTCAGCTTCCACCGCTGGCTAGCAGTCTTCCAAAAGGGAGAGCTGAATGTGTAAGTCTATTCCTACCAGTACATAGCCTGTCCAACAGCAAGCATCATGTAGTAACTCCTCACTAGTGACACACAAAAACTGAACTCCTTTTAGACTCAGGCTGAACTACAGAGGACGGGGAGGAGGTCTGGTCCCTGCAGACGTAGCACAGGCCCACCGGTGTGTGGCCATGCCCTGGTGCTCATGCACCTGATTCCTAGCTGTGGGTAAATGGCCCCACTGTCTTGTGGGCAACCTCGGGAGAGATTAAGTCTATAGGAGTAAACCCAGATAGCAAGTCCAGAGTGGAGCCCCTAAGGCGTCTGGATGTCACTGAACATCCATCTGGCAGCTCCTGCAGCCAAACTAGTGCCAAACATATTGCTTCATAAGCTTTCCTTTGGACTACACTGATGAGGTTGAGAGGGGGATCTTGATGACTGGGCATCTCAGATTCTTCATACATTTCACCCAGGCTTGTGATGATGATCATCATCACCCATTGTCCTTCAAGACTGATGGACACCAGTCCACATATTAGGATTACCTTCCTAGCTAAAATGGATCTGCTCAGTAGATACAAAGAGGCAAGCAGAAATGATTTAAAGCTAATAAGGAATGAAATTTTGGATTACTGAATGATACAAAATATCCTTAACTCGAATGCTTTTGAATACATGGCATATCAGATTTTAATCTTTTTAACAGCATAATAGGAGGCTACTTAGCCCATTGAATCTATACGTTCTTAAAGAGCTAACCCTTCAGCACCACTCCGTTGCCTTTTCTAACCTACACTGAGTGGACAGTTTATGAGATATCTCCTACATCTAATAAAGTAGCCAGTGAGTGTATGTTCATGGTCTTCTGCTGCTGTAGCCCCACCCACTTCAAGGTTCAATATGTTGTATGTTCAGAGATGCTCTTCTGTACACCACTATTGTAACTTTCACTTTCCTATCAATTTGAACCCGTCTGGCCATTCTCCTCTTACCTCTCTCATTAACAAGGCATCTTCACCCACAGAACTGCCGCTCACTGGATGTTTTTTTTTATTTTTCACACCATTCCCGGTATTGTGTGTACAGATCTCATGTGATCAGCAGTTCCTAAAATACTCAAACCACCCGTCTGGCACAAACAAGCATTCCAAGCTCAAATTCAATTAGATCATGTTTATTTATTATTATGTTTTATTTTATTTATTATTTTTTCTCTTTCAGCTAGATTATGTATTGCATTGAACGGCTGCTGCTAAGTTAATAAAATTCATGTCACATGTCGGTGATTATAAACCTGATTCTGGTTCTGCTTCTGATTCTTCCTCTTTCTGATGTTTGATCTGAACAACAACTGAACCTCTTGACCATGTCTGCATTTTTATGCCATGAGTTGCTGCCATATAATTGGCTGATTAGAGTGCTTATCAACACTTCCCTGATTCTCCTGATTTTGCTGTAGCCAATTAACCTGGTCCTGGAACCAGCACCTATGTGCTATCACAATAAAGGCATACAGTAGATATGTCTTGTCACCTAAAACTTTGACAAACTTCTATAGATGCACAGTGGAGTGTGATGGATATTTGCTTTCTTTCTCATGTTTGCTACCATTGTTTTATAAACACAGCTGCAACTTGTAAGATGAAACAGTTGTAAGTAAACTTCCAACTAATATTGCTTTGCTTAACTATTGGCCATAAATGAAAGTCAGTCTTCAGATCTTAAAATGCAAGTGGAAACAGTAATCAGCTTAAAGTTAAAAAGCACTCTATAGCACAACTTTGTAAACAAGCTCTGCAGGCACTCTGTCTGTGGAGCAGACTGTACGTGCTTTATAATTACTCAAGGATGCAGCATAAGACAATGGTTGTTTAATTTGGGTAGTTTCCAATAGACAAGCTGACTCTTAAGTTGTTTAGTTCAAGGAAGTTTGCAGAACAGATGGTCAATATCAGTTAGCATATCAATAGCTGATATGTTTATTGCTGAAATGTTTTATGTGCTCAAGGAGATTGTTTTACAACATTAATTGTGAAATGGTAAGCTGGAGTCTGGGTCTCCAAAAATACATTTAGACCATTTGTGTTAAAAGGTAATATATGCTGAGGAAATATCATATGCTTGTGAAGACATCCAATTGAGAGAAAAGGGGTATAAATGTAGAAAGCAGTTCAGGATTATAAGGAAAGGAGTAAAGAACTTCAAGAATCCATGAAAGAAACAAGGAGTGAACTAGAATCCATTCCTCCAGTCCAGCTTTGGCTTCTGCAATGGATGACTTGTTTATCTGCATCTTGTGAGTATTTCTTTTTAGTTTGTGGGAATTATACCTGGGTTATGAAAATACTCTGTGTTTTATAAATTATTAATGTTTAAGAAATGTTTTATGTTTAATGCTATATGTTTTAGAGACGGTTGTAATTTGATACATGTTTGGGATAGTGATCCTTTGTGAGTTTAAATATGATTTAGGAATGTATGGATTTGAACATGTATCACTGTAAATAAATGAACTGTGTTTTAAACTACTTTGTTAGCTGGAAGTATTTTCTCCTTGGTTGGCGGAGGGGATCCACTGCTTGAATAGTGGGTATTGGCAGCTAAACTCACCATGAAGAGTAAACAGAGAAGTAAACTAGTTTTTGAAAATTGTGTAGTTACAGTATAATCTCCCTTTAGTGGCAGTACTCATGGCTATTTATATCCGATAGGGCTTAAGATCTTCATTTGAGTTTAGAACTTCGTGATCAGCAAACTCAATAGCATTGCAGGAGAGTATCCTAACTGGATGCATCACGGTCTGATATGGAAACACCAATACACAGGAATGGAAAATCCACAGAAAACTGTTAATACAGACCATTCCATCATAGGCAAAGGCCTCCTCCACACTGAGTGCATTTGCAAGGAGTGTTGACGCAAGAAATCAGCATCAAGCATCAAGGATCCCTTCCATCCAAGTTATGCTCTCTTCTTGCTATTTCCATCATGTACGAGGTACAGGAGCCTTAAGTCCCATACTATGATTTCAGGAACAGTCATTCCCCTACAGCCATCAGGCTTTTGAACCAATGTGAATAACTTTACTCATCACAACTCTGACTCCACAAACCTGCAGATATATGTGTGTGTGTGTGTGTGTGTGTGTGTGTGTGTGTGTGTGTGTTTGTGCGTGCGTGTTTATGTGTGTGTACAAAATTTGTCTTCTTTTGCACATTGGTTGTTTATCAGTGTTTAACTATGTATAGTTTTGTTGTATGTAGCCCCCCCCCCCCCGGCCACCCTCAGGGTCGCTCGGCTCGCTGTTGTCTAGGGAAACAGCCTCGGCCCCGGCAAACTGGGTAATTCGTTTGTGTGGATGCTGTGTGAGGTACCCCACCCCGCCCAAATAACAGACAATACACCAGATGCAATTAAACGATATACAGTTTATAGATATTACTGGAACTATATAATTAAAAGAGAATAAAATATAAAAGGAAAATAAAAGGCGCCACACTTATCAAAGTTCAATCTCTTCGTGCACAAAAACATTTGGAGCTCAAGGACCTTCTTCTTCACCCTGTGACCCCCTCGGACCACCTCGACCAGCCGCCTGGGACCAACAACGGTGGTCGACCAGAAGCTCCACACAAGTCCGTCTCTGTCTCCTTGCCGAACGTCCCGCTTGGGGTCCGACCCCGTTAGCGGACATCACAGCACATCGTCCATCTTCTGTCTCGCTCTCCTGCCTTCTGCCACAAAACCCCACGCATACAGTATCTTCAAATACACCAAAACCATAACAACTATCCCAATTGGTTAATAGCACTCTCTTATCACACTCTAAAGCTAAAACAAGCTGCTAGTGCAAACTTTCTCAGCATTTAACACAACAAAGCCGCATTCCCCAGATTAACATAACAAAAGACGCCATTTTAATTAGCCTCCGCAGTAACATAAAAGTCGAAACACCCTTACATGTGTAAGAGTCAAACTTACTCATTGAAAACCACTCTCCCATGAGAGGTGGGGATCAGCTAGCGTAAGGGGCATTACAGAACCCTCCCATTTAACTAATGATGTCACACCACCAATGGATTTTAAATCTAGCACGCAGAAAGCACACTGTCTCCTTTCACTCTCCAAGTTGCCACGGGCATCCAGCACCATGAAAACAGTTAACAGTGGAGGTGTGCTGCAGTAAAGAGGGCCCAGATGCACGCTTTAGATAAGTATCTGACACTGTATGTGCATTTAGTGTCAGTCATATACTGCTACCTCGGGCACTCAGTTTAGATATGTTTGTAACTGAGTGTAACTTGAAGGTTTTACTGAAAGTTTAGTGTCTGTCTTGTCCTGTAAATAAATAGTTAACCTACTTACAGGTACTGAGTCTCTCTTGTCCCCACTCACCGAACCTGTCAATCTCATTTCACACAACAAATTTTTCATAAAATCTATTATATTTCCTTACTTTCCTGTAAACGCCTGCAAGAAATGAATCTCAGGGTTGTATGTGGTGACTTATAGCACATATACTCTGATAATAAATTTACTTTGACAGCAAGCAGCACTTCGTTTAGATACGAGAGGGATCCCAAGCATCCAGGGAAAACCTACACTCTACGAGGAGGAAATCCGTGATCAGGGTCTGGCCCAGGTTGCTGGAACTGTTTTGTTGTTGTCATAGATTGCAACTTAGAGTGATGTCATGCTGCACTCGCAGTGTTACAGAAGATGTGAGGAGACAACTTCAAACAAGGAGCAGCCCAATGCAGAGGCTCCTGAAAGTGCAATTCAGCTATTTACAGAGCTCGAATGAACCGCTCCAAAATTTATTTGTCTATTTTTTGAGATATTGTGTGGAACAGACTCTTCCAGCCCTTTGAGCGGTGCTGGCCAGCAGCACACCAATTTAACCTTAGCCTAATCACGGGAAAATTTACGATGACCAATCAACCTATCGACTGCTACATCAGATATGCACCAATTGTGGTTTCATCTTATTTAGCATATAATAAGGAAAAACAATTTATTTCACAGCTGTAAGTAACGGCAATGAACCATTCAATTGGACTTGTTTGTTTTCTAGTAATTTTAATTTAATTGTGTGGAGAATTGTAATTAACCTAATTTAAACAATTAATTTGCATCTTACAATATCATGACAGATGAAAATTGTAAGACTTGTCAGTTGATTTCATCCTACCAATGACTGAATATGTTGCTTTATTATAACAACACCTCTAATTCTCTGCATTATCTAATTTTACTTTAACTAATCTCATTAACAGGTCGTCTTGAACGTCAAGGTTAACATGATCAAAATAGACACTCTTAATTCCTACTTCTAATTGCTGTTTTACTTCACTAATGAAATTCCAGAAGAACCTCAAATTTACAATCAAAGCTGATGAGGAAGGAGGAAAGAGGCAAAACAAGATGGTGGCACATCCAAATGCAGGACCACTCCAACTCCAACTAACTAGATTAGATTAGATTCAACTTTATTGTCATTGTGCCGAGTACAGATACAAAGCCAAAGAAATGCATTTAGCATCTGACCAGAACTGCGAAGAATAGTGTTTTTTACAAAATAACTGCGAATAAAAAAAGTGCTACAGCACTCAAATATCAAAGTACTGAGACTACTGTGGTGCGGGAGCGGAGGATCCTGTAGCGCCTTCTGGATGGGAGGAGAGTAAAAAGTCCATGGTTAGGGTGAGTTGCATCCCTGATAATGCTTTTTGCGCTGCCCAGGCGGCGTTTATGGTAGATGTTCTCAATGGTGGGCAATTGGGTGCTGATAATCCACTGGGCAGTTTTCACCACCCGCTGGAGTGCTTTGCGGTCCGATACGGGACAATTGCCATACCACACTGAGATGCAGTTGATGAGTATGCTCTCAGCGGTACAGCGGTAAAAGTTCATCAGTATCCTGGGACAGAGGTGAGCTTTCTTGATGCTCCACAGGAAATAGAGGCGCTGCTGCGCCTTTTTGATCAGGATGGAGGAGTTCGGGGACCAGGTGAGATCCTCAGAAATGTGGACACCAAGGAATTTGAAGCTTGATACACGCTCCACTGCAGCTCCATTGATGTAGATGGGGGCGTGAGTGTGACTCCTGCATGCCTGAAGTCCACAATGATCTCCTTGGTCTTCTGGGTGTTTAGGGCCAGATTGTTGTCGGCACGCCACACAGCCAGGTCCTGGACCTTATCCCTGTAGGCCGTCTCGTCATCCCCTCTGATCAGACCAACCACCGTGGTGTCATCTGCGAACTTGATTATGGAGTTAGAACCATGTACAGGAACGCAGCCATGGGTGAAAAGGGAGTACAGAAGAGGGCTCAGCCCCCAGCCTTGAGGCACGCCGGTGTTCAGGGTGAGAGTGGAGGAGGAGAGGTTGTCTAACTTAACTGATTGGGGTTTGTTAGTCAGAAAATCCAAGGTCCAATTGCAGAGCGATACGCTGATACGAAGCTGGCGAAGTTTGGTGATCAGCTTGGAGGGGATCACAGTAATGGTGTAATTGTTCATCCTTTACAACTTTCTTATGATCACAACACACTGCTGGTTATTAAGAACATCAAGTTCTGCAAGTCGAGCTCGCTATGAGTTGTGGGGCAGCAGATGAACTCAGCACCATGGGCTTATCATGCACCATGTTGTTGCCTGCTAGAACCACCTGGGGAGTAGCCTTTGGAAGCGTTGCGCAAGGAAGCAAAAAAGGAGAAAGCGCACTGGTATTCACGAGAGACTAAAGGCGAATCATTTCAGGTCAGTTCTCCTAGCGATTCAGATTTCAAATATTCAACTGCTAGAAAATAAACCATATTGCGCAATTGTCCTTCAGACCCGCTGGTGAGACTGAATCAGTGTGAGGTGGTGGGCAGCTGCACAATTATTCTGACGTGAAGGGGGCTCCAGGATACCACCCCTGATGCGGCCTTATAGCTAGAGGGTTTCATCCCTTTTTGGGCTGACAGAACTCCCCCGATCTCTGGTAAGACCCATGGTGGAGGTGTATGTATCTACATTCATAAAAACTGGTATGTGAATGCTTCGGTCATGGCAACCCACTGTCTGCCTATGGTAGAGTATTTAATGGTGAAAAACAGGCCCTTCTTTTTTACCAAAACTGTTCACTGCTGTTCTGATTGTGGCTGTATCTATTCCACCACCTCCCCCAAACCCAAGCAAATTCAGGGGGAAGCCCTGCATGAGCTCAACTGCGCCATCAATGACTTGCAAACCATACACACCGATGGTGTCTTTATTGTTGCTGGTGACTTCAACCATCCTAATTTAAAAACAGTCGTGGACTTTGCTATCAGAGGTAAGAATATACTAGACTTGGTTTATACCAACATCCCTGATAAATACAAAGCTGTTCCTAGTCCCCATATCTGATTTTTGACCACTTATCTGTTATACTAATTCCTGCGTAGGTCCAATGATTAAATGTGTGAAATGAGTTCAAAAGGAGATAAAGACCTGGCCAGAAGGAGCAATCTCAGTGTTACAGGACTGTTTTGAAAACACAGACTGGAACATGTTCAGGGAGGTGGCTACCTATGATCATTATATTAACATCAATGAATATGCGAGATCTGTGACTGGCTACACAGAGAAATGCATTGAGGACATCACTGTAATTAAACACATTTATGTGAGGGCAAATCAGAAGCCATGGCTGACAGCAGAGGTCTGGGCACGACTGAGAGATCAGGATGCTGCCTTCATATTGGGGATAAAAGCTCTCAGGTCAGCGACAACTGCACTTTCCTGCGCCATCAGGAAGGCAAATTGAGATGATTCATAGAGAATGTACAGCCATTTCTGTGACATCAACGATATGTGGCAGGACATTCAAACTATAATGGACTAAAAGTCCACCCTGTGTATCAGTGACAGTGATGCTCCTCTTCATGATAAGCTGAATGTCTTTTACGCCTGGCTTGATGCACGGAACAATGTGAAGGCAAAGGAAGCCCCTCCGCCCTCCCCTTTCCCCCGAGGATCTGCATCTGATGTGAGGAAGACCCTAACCAGGGCCAACCCATGTAAACCTGCAGGGCCTGATGACGTATCTGGTCAGGTGCTGAGGGACTATGCAGCCCAGTTAGCAGAGGTTTTAACAGGCATCTTCAGCATCTTTCTGGACCTTACCAGATGAACTCAACACCTTCTATGCCCGCTTTGAAAGGGAGAACACAACTACAGCTGTGAAGATCCCTGCTGCACCTGATGACCCTGTGATATCCGTCTCAGAGGCCGATGTTAGGCTGTCTTTAAAGAGAGTGAACCCTCGCAAGGTGGAAGGTCCCAATGGGGTATCTGGTAAAGCTCTGAAAACCTGTGCCAATCAACTAGCAGGAGTATTCAAGGACACTTTCAACCTCCCACTGCAACAAGTGGAAGTTCCCACTTGCTTTAAAAAGGCAACACTTATATCAGTGCCTGAGAAGAATAATGTGAGCTGCCTTAATGACTATCGCCCAGTAGCACTCACATCTACAGTGATGAAATGCTTTGAAAGGTGGTCATGACTAGACTAAACTCCTGCCTCAGCACCTGGACCCATTGCAATTTGCCTATCGCCACAATAGGTCAACAGTAGACACAATCTCAATGGTTCTCCACACGGCTTTAGACCACCTAGACAATACAAACACCTGCATCAAGATGCTGTTCATTGACTGTAGCTCAGCATTTAATACCATAACTCCCACAATCCAGATTGAGAAGTTGCAGAACCTGGGCCTCTGTATCTCCCTCTGCAATTGGAACCTCAACTTCCTAACCAGAAGCCCACTATCTGTGCGGATTGGTGATAACATATTCTCCTCACTGACAATCAACACTGGTGCACCTCAGGGGAGTGTGCTTAGCCCACTGCTGTATTCTCTATATATACATGACTGTGTGGCTAGCCATAGCTCAAATAAATCTATAAATTTGCTGACGATACAACCATTGTTGGTAGAAATTCAGGTGGTGATGAGAGGGTGTACAGGAGTGAGATATGCCAACTAGTGGAGTGGTGCCGCAGCAACAACCTGGCACTCAACATCAGTAAGACGAAAGAGCTGATTGTGGACTTCAAGAAGGGTAAGATGAAGGAGCACATTCCAATCCTCATAGAGGGATCAGAAGTGGAGAGAGTGAGCAGTTTCAAGTTCCTGGGTGTCAAGATCTCTGAGGATCTAACCTGGTCCCAACATATTGATACAGTTATAAAGAAGGCAAGACAGTGGGTATACTTCATTAAGAGTTTGAAGAGATTTGGCATGTTAACAAAAACTTCTATAGATGTACCATGGAGAGCATTCTGACAGGCTGCATCACTGTCTGGTATGGGGGGACTATTGCACAGGAGCTAAAGAAGCTGCAGAGGGTTGTAAATCTAGTCAGCTCTATCTTGGTACTAGCCTACAAAGTACCCAGGACATCCTCAGGGAGCGGTGTCTCAGAAAGGCAGCATCCATTGTTTTGGACCTCCAGCACCCGAGGCATGCACTTTTCTCACTGTTACCATTAGGTAGGAAGTACAGAAGCCTGAAGGCACACATTCAGCGATTCAAGAACAGCTTCTTTCCCTCTGCCATCTGATCCCTAAATGGACATTGAACCCTTGGACACTACCTCACTTTTTTACATATACTATATTTCTGCTTTTCACGTGTTTTTAAATTTATTCAATATATGTACACTGTAATTGATTTACTTACCTATTATCTTATTTATTATTATTATTTTTATATTTTTTTCTCTTCTATATTATGTATTGCATTGAGCTACTGCTACTAAGTTAACAAATTTCATGTCACGTGCCAATGATAATAAACCTGATTCTGAACAGTCCACTGTCTTTTCAAGCGCAAGGCAGCCTCTATCATCCTGGTGCTCAAGAGGATGACAGTAACTGCCTCAATCACCATCATCCAGTATACTGATCCAAACGATAATGAACTGCTTTCAGCAGCTGATTATGGATCACAGTAAATTCCATCTTCCTGCTATAACAGACCCTTTCCAGTTCACTTATCGCTCAAATCGGTCCATTGATGTTGCCATAGCCTTTGCACATCCACTCCGTATGGTCCCATCTGGAAAATGGTGGGGCGTATGTCAGGATGCTGACTATTGACTTCAGCTTGGCATTCAATATGATCATACTTCAGAAGCTGGTGGGTAAACTGTCTTTGTTGGGTCTTGACAGAAAGGCTACAGTCAGTCCATGTTGGCATAAAAGTAACCAGGTGACTGTTGATTTTTTTTGTTAAATCTGCACTTATGTATTCACCCTGGTAATGCTAAATTAGATGCCTGTGCCTTTAAGAGAAAATGGTGACATCATCATTCAAATATGGAGTAGAAAGCAATAGCTACAATGTTCTACACAGAGAGTGGTGAATCTGTGGAATTCTCTGCCACAGGAAACAGTTGAGGCCAGTTAATTGGCTATATTTAAGAGGGAGTTAGATATGGCCCTTGTGGC
Source organism: Mobula hypostoma (assembly GCF_963921235.1). Classification (NCBI taxonomy): domain Eukaryota; kingdom Metazoa; phylum Chordata; class Chondrichthyes; order Myliobatiformes; family Myliobatidae; genus Mobula; species Mobula hypostoma. Next base: position 28,883,559 of record NC_086107.1, on the reverse strand, counting down.
TACGGGGATCAGGGGGTATGGAGGGAAGGCTGGGGTGGGGTTCTGAGTTGGATGATCAGCCATGATCATAATAAATGGCGGTGCAGGCTCGAAGGGCCGAATGGCCTACTCCTGCACCTATTTTCTATGTTTCTATGTTTCTATGTTTCTAGAAAGCCCGTACATGGGGTGCTGGGAGCAGCTTCTCCCCAGCGTACTGGTTGTATGGTGACAAAAGGTGAATAATATTTGATAATATCCATGTAAGTTTATCCGTACTTGTTTGTAGATCTAGAATATCAGAAATTCGACACATTTTATATTGGGATGTTTTGGATTTTCATGAGTAACGTATCAGCGCCTGAAAGTATAGTTATGGCAGTTCCTTCTCGGCCTAGTGGGTTTGACTTCCTAGTAATTTAACTACAAGGCAATATGTTGTAAATGTTCTTTGTAAAAGTTTATTTTGGGCTTACTTTATCATATCATGATCGAATATGAATGGAATGGAATAATGTGAATATGTTTATCTCCGTTCACGTAGCGTGAGCGAGGAGAGTTCATCTCAAGGTCTACCCTAAATGTGTTTGGAAGTTAAGCGCGTGTGTGCCAAAATACATCTTAGTTAAGATAAGATGTATTTATTTATATTTTTGATGTTGTGTAAAAGGTACAGTGTTGATGGGATTCTAATGATGTTGGTATTGTCTTTTAGAATTACCATTACAGTACTGGTTTTGTATATTTTGTTTTATTCATTTTTATACTGCATGTGGAACTAGTTGATACACAAGTGAGTAGCCAAAATTAAGCTGAAATTGTAACAGCAGGAACCTTTTTTTAAAATTCCTTTTTTAAAATTTTGATATCCTCTTTCGAACACAAAACATAGAAATTTACAGCATAATGTGCCGACCATGTAACCTACTCTAGAAGCTGCCTAGAATTTCCCTACCGCATAGCCCTCTATTTTTCTAAGCTCCATATACCTATCCAAGGGTCTCTTAAAAGATCCTATTGTACCCTCCTCTACCACCTTCGCTGGCAGTTCATTCCATGCACCCACCATCTCTGTGTGAAAACTTACCTCTGACATCCCCCTTGAATCTTCTTCCAAGCACCTTAAAACGATGCCCCCTCATGTTAGTCATTTCAACCCTGGGAAAAAGCCTCTAGCTATCCACACGAACAATGCCTCTCATCAACTTATACACCTCTATCAGGTCACCTCGCATCCGCCATCGCTCCAAGGAGAAAAGACCAATTTCACTCAACCTATTCTCATAGGGTACACTCTCTAATCCAGGTAACATCCTTGTAAATCTCCTCTGCATTCTCTCTATAGTATTCGTAATCTCCCTGTAGTGAGGTGGCTGAACACAGTACTCCAGTTGGGGTCTGGCTAAGGTCTGATATAGCTGTAACATTACCTCACAGCTCTTGAACTCAATCCCACAGTTGATGGAGGCCAACACACCATGCGTCTTCTTAACAACACTGTCAACCTACAACAGCTTTGAGTGTCCTACGGACATGGACCCCAAGATCTCTCTAATCTTCCACACTGCCAAGAGTCTTACATTAATATTATGTTTTTTCTTCAAAATTGACGTACTAAAATGAACTACTTCACACTTATCTGGGTTGACCTCCATCTGCCACTTCTCAGCCTAATTCTGCATCCTATCAATGTCCTGCTATAAACTCTGACAACCTTCCAGACTATCCACAACACCTCCAATTTTTGTGTCATCAGCAAACTTACTAACCCATCCTTCTACTTCCTCATCCAGGTCATTTATAAAAATCACAAAGCAGAAGGGTCCCAGAACAGATCCCTGTGGAACACCACTGGTCACCGTCTGCCAAGCAGAATATGAACCATCTGCAACAATCCTTTGCCCTCTGTGGGCAAGCCAATTCTGGATCCACAAAGCAAGGTCTCCTTGGATCTCATGCCTCCTTACTTACTGAATGCGCCTTGCATGGAGAACCTTATCAAATGCCTTGCTGAAATCCATACACACTACATCCACTGCTCTACCTTCATCTGCATTAAAACATCTAAAACAGATGAGGGGGTTAAAGACCTGAAAAAGTATTTGTTGTCCTGTGTTTATTTTTCCCAGGCTACAAAATAAATATCTCTAGCTCCACCAGTCTAAGCACCCGTGCTCCCCAGGGCTCTATGCACAGCTCACTGCTGTTCATGAGGCAGACACATGACTGCATGGTTAGATCCAGTTCAAACTCAATCATCAAGTTCGCTGATGACACAATAGTGGTTGGCCTCATCAACAATGATGATACGATGGCATACAGAGAGGTGGTAGAGTGGCTGGTAGAATGGTACAAACACAACAACTTCAATATCAATGTAGACAAGACTAAAGAGAAGATTGAGGACTTCAGAAAGGTGCAGGCTGGCCACGTCTCACTTCACATGCACGGTTCTTTCCATGGAGAGACGAACACCAAGTTTCTGAGGTTGCACATAAGAAACTAGTCCCTCAACACCACCTCTTTGGTCACGAAAGTACAGCAAGCATCTCCACTTCCTGAGGAGACTGATGCAAGTGAGGCTTCCCACCTTCCCCAATTCTAAACACTTTTTTTTACAGGAGCACTATTGAGAGATTGTCCTGACCAGCTGCGGGCTGGTACAGGAATTGCAAAGCATCTAACCACAAGTCCCTACAAATTATTGCAAGCACTGCTGAGAGGATCGTTGGAGTCTCCCTTTCACTCATTAGAGACATTTATCAGAAGCACTGCGTATGCATTGTCAGTGATCCAACAATTTCTTTGACCCCTTACTATCAGTGTTATTTGGACAAGAACTTTTAGGATGGGAAACAGCTTCTTCCCCTAGGCTGTAAAACGACTGAACTCCCTACCATCACTCAGGTCTCAGCATACAGGAAGTGAAGTGTTTACTTTTTAACTTGCATTATACATATATACACCTTATTATTTGTTAATTTGTTTGTGGTAATATAATTTTATGTGTTATGTGTGTGAGTTATATGTACTGTGTTTTCTTGTTTGGAGGTATACATTTGTACGGTTAAATGACAATAAATTGAACTTGAAAGTTAATGTACAAACATACCCACATTTCTACACAGGTGAAGAATCTACACATCTCCTAACAAGCTCATAAATGCAGAATGTTCCTTCCCAAATATTCATTGCACTTCCATGTAAGAACAATTTGTCAAGGTGTACATTCCAAATAAGATTAAAACTGTAATACCATGACAGCCAATTAAATAATTATGCTATTGCAATTAAAAGATGCCTCTCAGCAACTAATTCATTAGCCTTTCAAGTACATTAAAGGAATACCAAACATAAAGAAAATTTTGAAAAGATGATTAGCTAATGTGACGAGAATACACATAGATTAAGATGTAGCTGTCCTGGGCTGGCACCAGTGGGATCAGCAGTTGGTCTGCCACCTGTCTTCAGGAGAGAGAGAGATAAGGAAAACAATGGAACAGCATTTGGAGATGTTAATGAAGGGACGGGAGAGTCTAACGGAAGGAGAGCTGTCAAGATTGGCTCACCCTTTGAACCCTGAACTGTTTGAAGTGATGGACAGGCGATACCCCAGCAGGGGGATAAAAAGGGACAGGTTCGCTAAGGCAGGACACACACGACACCCAAGGTAACGAGACCCTAGAAGCGGTTCGTCTCTCACAAGTCGGTGGGAAGTTTTGGAAGGCCGGTTGCGGGACCAGGCCATAGACGCACAGGGTGGAAAGGCACGATCGGCGGGAACCTGGTGTGTGTCCACCCTTGCCTGGGTGCCAGGTTCACCGCAGAGAAACAATCATATCTGGAAACGGAGGGGGTCGCGGTTGGTGACCTCAGATGACATCACAAAGGGCTCACCCGAAAGCTGACTGTGAAGGTCTGTGTGTGGAAGCCGTTTTGAATATTCATTCGCTTTGCTCTCTCTCTCCTTCCCCCACACTGTCCATCTCCCACGGCAGCAATTACTGTGAACTGAACTGAACTTTGCGTCACTTTGAAACTGGTCATTTACCCCTAGACAACGATAGAGCTTGATTGATCCTGTTATCTTAATTCTGTGTACATGTATGTTTATCATTGCTGAACTGTTGCATTCATTACCCTTTTGATTAGAGTACTATGTTGCTTGTTTCTTTAATAAAGCTTTCTTAGTTCTCGTAATCCAGACTCCATCTGAGTGATCCATTTCTGCTGGTTTGGCAACCCAGTTACGGGGTACGTAACACTAATAAAGACCAAGCCACCTGATCAAAAGAACTTTTATTAATTGTAATCAAGATGACAATCAAGAATCATTCCTGATGCATTCTTTATGCCATGTACATGCATTATAATTTATCAGCTAGTAATTTCTCATCTTAATTATCATCCTTTTAACCAATGCCAAATCCAATTCTGAAGGAACCAAGTGAATTTTTACAGACTACGCTTATCATGATGTGACCTCAGATGAGCCTTTCAAATCAAATTGATAGATATGAAAAAAAAACAAAATCTGTGGAAAATAAAAATGAAAATGCTGTAGATACCTGCCATGTCAGGCAGCATTTGTGGGGAGAGAAACAGCAATAACATTTCAGGCTGTAGGATTTTCTTCAGATGAAAAATCGTTGTGATAAACAGCTAGTTATAAATCAATTGGAAATTTGGACAGAGGCATTTGGAGTTTCATTCAGACAAATGTAAGATGTTAAATTTGTTGTGTCAAAGAGTAGAAGAAAGTACACAGTAAATGACAGGACCTTTGGAAATATTAATATGCAGAAGAACCTTGAGAAAGTGGCACTGCAAGTGACTAGGGCCCTAAAGCGTGCTTACCTCGGTCAGCTGGGCTTTTAAAAGTAAATGTTGGAAGTAGTGCTATAGATTTCTATGTTTCTATGTAATAAGTTCTGTCTAGGCTATATTTGAGGTATTGTTTGCAGTTCTGGTCATCACACTGCAGGAAATACAAATGTGAGGGTCTTGAACAGAGTTGCTTCATTTGGAGAGTTTTAGCTCTAAGGAGAGATGGAACAAACATGGATTGTTTTGTCTGGAGTGTGGAGGCCATGGAAAAAAATCTGACAGAAGTGTATGATATTATCAGAAACGCAGACAAGATAAGATAAAGGAGCAGAAGTCGGCCATTCGGCCCATCGAGTCTGCTCTGCTATTTTATCATCAGCTGATCCATTCTCCCATTTAGTCCCACTCCCCTGCCTTCTCACCATAACCTTTGATGCCCTAGCTACTCAGATATGTATCAGTCTCTGCCTTAAATACACCCAATGACTTGGCCTCCACTGCCACCTGTGGCAACAAATTCCACAGATTCACCACCCTCTGGCTAAAAAATTTCTTTGCATCTCTGTTCTGAATGGGCACCCTTCAATCCTTAAGTCATGCCCTCTCGTAATAGACTCCCCCATCATGAGAAACAACTTTGCCACATCCATTCTGTCCATGCCTTCCAACATTCGAAATGTTTCTATGAGGTCTCCCCTCATTCTTCTAAACTCCAAGGAGTACAGTCCAAGAGTGGACAAACATTCCTCATATGTTAACCCTCTCATTCCCAGAATCATTCTAGTGAATCTTCTCTGAACCATCTCCAACGTCAGCACATCCTTTCTTAAATAGGGAGCCCAAAACTGCACACAGTACTCCAAGTGAGGTCTTACCAGTGCTTTATAGAGCCTCAACATCACATCCCTGCTCCTATACTGTATTCCTCTAGAAATGAATGCCAACATTGCATTCGCCTTCTTCACCACCAACTCAACCTGGAGGTTAACATTAAGGGTATCCTGCACGAGGTCTCCCAAGTCCCGTTGCATCAAATCAGAACTTTGAATTCTCTCCCTATTTAAATAATAGTCTGCCTGTTTATTTCTTCTACCAAAGTGCATAACCATACACTTTCCAACATTGTATTTCATTTTTACTTCTTTGCCCATTCTCCCAATCTATCCAAGTCTCTCTGCAGACTCTCTGTTTCCTCAGTACTACTGGCCCCTCCACCTATCTTTGTATCATCAGCAAATTTAGCCACAAAGCCATCTATTCCATAATCCAAATTGTTGATGTACAATGTAAAAAGAAGCGTCCCCATCACGGACGGCTGTGGAACACCACTGGTAATCAGTAGCCAATCAGAATGGGATCCCTTTATTCCCACTCTCTGTTTCCTGCGAATTAGCCAATGCTCTATCCACGTATGTAACTTTCCCATTATTCCATGGGCTCTTATCTTGTTTAGCAGCCTTGTGTGCTCCACCTTGTCAAAGGCCTTCTGAAAATCCAAATACACAACATCCACTGCATCTCCCTTGTCTAGCCTACCTGTAATTTCCTCAAAAAATTGAAATAGATTTGTCAGGCAGGATTTTCCTTTAAGGAAACCATGCTGAGTTCTGCCTATCTTGTCATATGCCTCCAGGTACTCCATAACCTCATCCTCGACAATCGACTCCAACAACTTCTCAAACACCGATGTCAAGCTAACAGGTCTATAATTTCCTTCTTGCTTCCTTGCCCCCTTCTTAAATAGCAGAGTGACATTTACAATCTTCCAGTCCTCCGGAATCATGCCAGAATCTGTTGACTTTTGAAAGATCATTGCTAATGCCTCCACAATCTCCATAGCTACTTCCTTCAGAACACGAGGGTGCATTCCATCTGGTCTGTAAATAGTCTTTTTCTCAGAGTGGAAATATCCAATACTAGAGGGAATAGTTTTAAGGTGGGAAGGGGATTTTATTTTCTTCAGAGTGCTAGGTGCCTGGAACTTGTTGCTGGGGAATGTGGTTTGGTAGAGGCAGATGTGATTGTGATGTTTCAGAAGGAATTAGAGAGCAAGCAGTGAAAAGAGAGATGAAGGCTGTAGTGGCTACTTGAACAAACCAACACTGCCTGGAGTGGGGGGTGGGGGGGGAAGTGGGGTTAGTCCTGCATGATACACCTTCCAATCCAATCCAAGTCTCCAACGCTGAAGAATAGATTTGATCTTTATTAATAAACTAGCAAAGCAAGCAATCTTGAAGCGATAAAAGCTGATGAAACTAAAACTAGCAATATAACAGAATAAACTATCATAGCATATGAAACACACTTAAGCTTTCTTCAACATATTTAAGCATAATTAAACTAACTTCTTTCCAATATTTTTATTAATTTATATGTATAAGAATCCAGAGTACAGGAAAATATATATATGTCAATGCATTAAACTAAATCACATATAAAGACTCCTTACCTATATTTGTACAAGTCAATTAGTTGGTAACACTGAAAAATAATAATTTTATTATATAGAAAAATCTAACCCACTTCCAAGACCGAAGCTGATTAGTAGAAAAAAAAGAAAAAAAGATTGTTAGTCATCATCTGTGCTTTAACAGCAAATCAAAGGTTTTGAAAATAATTCAGAAAAGGTCCCCACAATGTTTGAAATTCTTGATTAGATTCAAAGATTGAACATCGAATCTTCTCTAAATTTAAACATGACATCACATCACATAATCATCGGGCTTGAATAGGAGGGTCCACATCTTTCCATTTAAGCAAAAGCGTCCTTCTGGCCATAAGAGACATAAAAGCCAAAATGTGGAAATCAGATGGCTCCAAAACTAACTTAAGCAGACTTAAGTGAAGTTAAGCAGTCTTAAATGCAATGAAACAGTTAACAAAAAGGGCATCAGCCCGGCTCACTCCCTAGCTCTACTGACCCAAAAACTAAACTGTCAAAACATGACTACATAACAAAAACTCTTCACTTCTACCACGCCCCCCAACCCCTAGGACTAACTACCATAATAAACATAATAAATGCACAATACAAAATATAATGCAGATAGAAAATAGATACAATGACCACGTGCAGACAGAAGGGATTGGTTTAGCTTGGCATTATGGTGAGTGCAGACTGGGCGATCCAAAGGGACTGTTGCTCTGCTGTACTGTTTAGTGTTCCTTTCCAAAGGTGTTGCTGATGAGATATGTATTTCCATCATTTTCTTTTATTGTTACTTTCTTTTATTACCTTTTGATTTGTATTATGCAGAAGAAACTTCATTTTAATATCATACTTCAATACCATTCTGACGAAACTGAAATTTTAGGCAGAAAACTCATTCATGCCTGTTAGTAATATACTGTTGAGTTGAAAGTGCGTATTGCAATAGTCTTAAGATTGACTTTGAAGTATAGATGGTATTATGATCTGCCTTCCTGAGATGAAAACACTTGTGTTTTGAAACTCAAACAAATGCTTTTTATTTGGTAGAATAATTATTATCTTAAATGCTTGCAGACATTCCTGACAACTGTAGCTTTGCTTATACGCAAGGCAGGAGTAGCACATGATGCCATCATTCCCTTCTACCAGACATGGGCAATAGCCTGGTATCTGCAGTTAATCTTGAAGGAAATAACTCACCATTCACTTTGGTGACAGCTGAGCAGCAAGTTTTTCTGGCTTGAGGTCACAATTGTTCTAATCTGCCATCTGTTTTCAGTGCAATATCCTTACATGGATTTATGTGAGGAGGGAAAAGATAGCAAGGCACTTCAAACAATCAGATTGTACCTTAAACAAGAAGTTTAAAGCAGGATATAGAAATCAAATTTTAATTATATATTAATAATAGATTGGGACATACCATGAAGGTTAAGATAAATAGATAAAATAAAGAAAAAGTGAAAAGGTAATTATTTTCTTCTTAGAAATTTCTAACACTAATTTTATTTTGAAAGATTGGGAAACCATACTTATAGAATTACAAATTCAGTTCCAGTTAGGTAACCCAAAATGGAAAGAGAACATTTAAGAAGGAACTGAGAACATTGACGTCATTTTTCAGGAGCGTGCAAAGCCCCAGAAAAAAAATGGAAAGAATGCATCACCTCACAAGGCACCCACTGTACCCGACCTGATCTGTCCCACACCTTCTGTTTTAACTGTGAATATGAGTCACAAAAATCACCGATCAATTTAGCAAAGTGTTATATAAAGCCTCAGCATTATCCTTATCTTAAGATCTGGTGCAGGATTGCTTCATTTGAATCATAAACTACATTTAAATTATAAATAATGATGACAAAAATCTATTTTGAAAATTAGCATGTACATTGTATCTTTCCTTCCCACTTTAATGGCATCTACCAAAATCCGTATTCACAAAATTATGGGAATTATGTCAAATGCCTCTACTTTAATAATACAATGCCTCTAAATTTCAGAAATGTATTTTGTGGATTCAGAGAACATTCATGAAACAATTACTTGATTTAAATAATTTATGTCTGAATAAACTTCAGTCTGGCATCTAACTAATTATGCATGGATTCCATCAGCTACAGATATCTCTTTGCAGATGAGCTAACACCGAACTAAAGGAACTCAGAGTAAATGAAGTGTGTTGTTGACATGATATCAAAAATGTGCTCATTTAGACATTGTGATGACCACTGAGAATAAGTTCCTTTGATAATAGGTCCAAGAATAGAATGATTCAGATGGCAAAATTATACATTTTTTCAATTGTGTTATTCTATTTTTGTTAGATTTGGGCATAAATGGTAAAAATCCATCTCTAGCATGTATTACCCTTCCCTAGATTTCCCTCAAAAAGTGGTGGTGAGGCATTTTCTGGAATTGCCACAGTCCCTCTGGTAAGGGCGCTCCTTATTTGTTCTTGGATAAGATTTAGAACCAGTGATGATAAAAGGACTTTTTGCATCAAAAGGGGATGTAACTTGAAGTGAAGTTCCCTTGCAGCTGCTGACCTTGCTCTTCTTGGTGGTTGAGTTTGTGAGGTTTGGGGTTTTGTTGTTTGCTGGGCAAGTAACTGCTGCATATTTTGTAAATGGTACATCCTGCAGCCATGAAAGGAGGGAATAAATAGTGTCAATCAAGCAAGCTGCTTGGTTTTGGATCATTTTGGAGCTTCACTTGTTCAAGCAAGTGAAGAGCATTAAAACATACAGCTGAAAGCCACTGGGGTGTTAGGAGCTGAGTCCAACATTTACCCTGCTGATTCAGTTGATCTTCTGGTCAGAATTGATAAGAACTGCATCATGGAATATTCAGTGATGGTGATGTAATTGAATTGACTATCACCAACAATCAGTAACCAATTTAACAAAGTTACATAAACTACAACATTATCCTTAACATAAAATTGTTACAAGGTGGCGTGTTGAAGGCAGACCCAAATGCAAGATACAGACACTGAAGTACTAGGAACAGGACTAGGACCGGGACTCTTCTTTGACACGGACACTAAACACGGGGACACAAAGAGTAAGTTCCAAACTCAACGATAGATAGTTCTTTATCTTGGCGTGGCAAGGCTCCGGTCTCACTCTGGCAGTTAAACTTGGCAAGGCTCCAGAAGGAAGGGGTAGGGAACAGTCCAGCAGGGAATCTTAGGTTTGAGAGGTATTTATGTGCCAGCCCAAAATGAGAATCAGCTGCCTCAATTAAGGCACCCAATGGGACAAGGGAAAACAGGAGAACCCGGAATAAGGAATCGACAGACTGGACCGTGAACCGGAATACAGACTTCACGGACCGGACTATGACAAAAATCCAGAGCAGTATTGCTTCATTTGAATCATAAACGATATCTGAATTATAAATTACAATAATGAAAATCTGTTTCAAAAATTCCATGTACCCTGTATCTTTCTTTTCCAATTCAACGTACTTATAGACCTAACAGAATTCCTATTCTCAGAATTATGTCAATTGGCTCTACTTCGATTATACAATGTTTCTAAATTTCAGAAATGCATTTTGTGGATTCAGAGAACATTCATTAAACAATAAATGTGATAGGAGGTCAAATTCTCTTTTAGAGGAGATGCTTGTTGCTTAGGTAGCACTAATGTTACATGTCTTTTATCATCCCATACCTGAATGTTGTCTTGTCTTTTGCATGAAGTCACAGATTGCTTCATTATCAGGGAATTGCAAATGCAATTGAACATTTTGCAAGTGAAACCTTCTCCTGCAGAGTCTCCTGATTTGCCTAATTAGGATGACAATTGTAATTAATCCTACTGCCAATGGCAGAAATAAAAACGGTGACATTTTGTTAATCTATCATTAAAATTCAGTGCTACACAGTTCAAAATATTATATCTATACTTTCATATCTCATTGGTAAATTTACATTTTTATCATTCTAGGTTTGTTTATGAACTGTTCCAGAAGACTAAGGCATTAGTTATAAGCAATAACACATCCCAAAATAGCACTGCGACTAGGAAAGAGAAATCTGGAACTCAGATGTGTGCCCTGTCAATGAAATTTATGTATAGATGGTATTATGATCTGATAACTTGCTTAGCCAAGCTTGAGTTGTCATCCTGCAGAGAATGCACTAGATGAAAGTTAGGAGAGCAGATAACTCATCCAAATAAATCAGTTTTTTTTTGTATGAAAGCCTACTCCTCTAACCAAAATAAAGCTGAGCTTTTCAGTTTCCAGGATAGGAACTTACAAATTGTATTTGCATATCTGAGTTGTGGCATAATGGCTATTGCATTTAAATTGATAAAATGCCAGAAGAGATTTAGATGATTTTGAGGCACTTGAATACCATGAAGCTCTGTCAGCAGCTGTGTATGTGTCATGGAGTGAAGCATCATTTCATCTTTTATAATACTTCCAAATGTGTTGTATGTGATAAGCTGCATTTGTAATCAAAGGCATGGCTCAGTGACAGTTCTGCTGACAAGCCACATATGGCTATATTTGCTACATCAGTCCAGCAAGACATAAAGCTTTTGCATTAGTGTCTACTCAATTATACACAATATACATGAATATATGGCAACTTACTAGCCAGGTGCACTGTGTGGGAATCTTTACAGTCCCCTTGAAGAGTAGCTGGGTGCAGCCACTATTAACTGAATTGGAAAAGACAAAACTTTCACGTGGAATGGTCTGTCTATGGCAGGATCTGTGAGACTGAACAAGAAAGCTGGCTTACCAAATGAAGCACCAATTCACTTACACTTCTGCCAATCTGGTGTACTGCATTCAGTGATTACAATGTGGCATCCGGTATACTGAAGAAACTAAATGCACTTTGTGGAGGCATCATTGCGTGCCTAACTGAAAAAATAATGTGCACACAGGAGAACTTGGAAGTTCAGTCAGTTGCATGAGTCTGTTATTGACCAGTGAAAATGATGACATGCTGTATTTAACATCTTTCTACTCTGTTTGGAAAATATCAATCATGGCATCATCTAGAAATAAACAATTTTCCAATGGCATAGCCTAAAAAAAAATCCCTTAAGTTTGTCTAGGCCAATTATTCTAGTGTGGGTATTAAATATTAAACACAAATTCTGACAGAATTTAATGTGTGCTCATGGAATAGACAATCAAACTTTGGAAAACAAAAATTTTACTGGGAAAATTGATCGAGAATTGTCACAGCTGATGATCAATGGTAAGTTATAACAAAACGTTAACCCCTGCTGTGCAGTATGGAAGTACAACCATTGGCTTATTTTGCAGTTGGAATTTGTAAACCTGGATCACAAAATCACATAAATTGATCTTAAAGAATTGTCTTCATCCAACCTACATAGGATAGGAATTTCAAACTGGAACTTTAAGCCGCATTGAGGTGCTGTTCATTAAACGCTCAACCTGTTTTTGAATACAATGGAAAATAGCTGATTGTGAGATTTTCCATCCTGCCTGAAATCATTACCTTTACTATTCATAAACAACTAGTAAATATTGTGAAGGCCAAAGTAACAGGTTTCACATTGTTCATCAACAAAGCAACCTACCAGTTCCCACCTTCGCACACTGTTTACAGTTTACAGGAAAAGCTGAACTGAATCCACTTCACCACTTAATCCTGTATTGAGCATTTAAGTATTTTAAAACTGACGTCTCTGTGGAGGATTGTGCTTTTCAGTTGATTATATGAAAGTATTTTAAAATGTCTATTTCTGGTTGTTGTTGTGGGCTGAGGGGTGCCACAAAAACAGCCTCTTACTCAATGTCTTCAGGACCAAGGAGCAGGTTATTGACTTCAGGAGGAGGAAACTGGAAGTCTATGAGCCAGTCCTCAACGGGTGATCAGAGGCGGAGAGGATCAGCAACTTTAAATTCTTCAGTATTATTATTTTGGAGGATCTGTGCTGGGATTAGCACATGTGTGCAATTATGAAGAAAGCACAGCAACACCTCTACTTACGTAGAAGTTTGCGAAGATTCGGCATAACATCTAAAACTTTAACAAACTTCTATAGATGTGTGGTGGAGAGCATATTGACTAGGTACATCACCATCTGGTATGGAAACATTAATGCCCTTGTACAGAAAATCCTACAAAAGTAGTGAATATGGCCTACTCCATCATGGGTAAAACCCTTCCCACCACAGAACACATCTACACTGAGCATGTCACAGGAAAACAGCATCAATCTTCAGGGTCTCCCACCACCCAGGTCATGATCTCTTCTTACTTCTGCCATCAGGAAAAAGGTACAGGAGCCTCAGGGCTTCAAACCCCAAGCTCAGAAACGTTATTACCCCTCAACCAAAGGGGATAACTTCACTCAACTTCCCTTGCTCTATCACTGAAATACTCACACTACCTGTGAACTCGCTATCAATGACTCTTCATCTCATGTTCTCAATATTTATTGCTTATTTATTTATTATTATTAATACTTCTTTCTTTTTGTATTTGCATGGATTCTTGTCTTTCTACATTGGTTGAATGTCTAATTGGAGTGGTTTTTCATTGATTCTATTATGGTTGTTGTTCTATTATTGATTTATTGAGTAGGCTCACAATAAAATGGATCTCAGGGTTGTAAATAGTGACAAATATGTAATTTGATAATGAATTTACTTTGAACTTTGTTCCACCAAACTGTGATGAAGCCTTTGAATTCAGGACACTAATATATCGACTGTTCTGCATATGAATCACCAAAGAAAATAACTCACTCGTATACCACATGATTCCTGCTCAGTTCCATTTTAATAATGTTAATATTTCTCAACGACTCAAATTTAATGCAATGCTCATAAACATTAATCCATTGCAGATATTGGCCAGAAAGTTTGACATGCATCTGCAGAACTTCCACAGAAAGGTAATAATCACTATCTGTAGTCAGCAGTTTGTTTCGCATTATTTTGAATGCATTGCTGTGCAGGAATTCTCAAAGAGTCAACTGTGAGGACGTACAGTTGCAGTGATACCCCAAAAAGTCTTTGGAAACTTTAATCATTATTCTTTCAACACACAAAAAAATGCTGAAGGAACTCAACACGCCAAGCAGCATCTATGGAAAAGCATTCAGTCGATGTTTCAGGCCGAGACCCTTCAACAGCAAAACTAAGTAACAGAAATGGCAGCAAAGTTTCACTCCCAGATAAGCTCAATAACTTTTCTGCTTGTTTTGAACAACAGAACATGAAGGGACCTTAGTGAAACCACACAGCCCATGACAACCTAGTGATTTATGTCTCAAAGGCCGATATGACAGCATCCTTCAGGAGAGTTGAATCCATGGAAAGCATCTGGCCCAGATGGTGCTCCTGGCCAGGTACAGAGGACCTGTTCCAATCAACTAGATGGAGTGTTTGCAGACATCTTCAACCTCTCCTTTCACCAGTCTGAGGTGCCCATCTGTTTCAAGCGAGCTTCAATCATACTGATACCCAAAAAGAATCTGGTAACCTACCTCAATGATCACTTTCCCGAACATGTACGTCCACTGTGATTAAGTGCTTTGAGAGTTTCATCTTGGAACATATCAACTCCGACCTGAGGACTGACCTGGATCAGGTCCAATTCATCTACCGTCACAACAGGTCAACTGTAGATGCCATTTAATTGATTCTTCACTCAGCTCTGAGACACTTGTACAATGAAGACACTTAGATCAGGCTGCTCTTCAGTGAATGCAGCTCAACATTCAACTCGCCTCGAAAATCATCCTTGAGAATGTTCTGTGAAAGTAGATTCTCAAATTC
Source organism: Mobula hypostoma (assembly GCF_963921235.1). Classification (NCBI taxonomy): domain Eukaryota; kingdom Metazoa; phylum Chordata; class Chondrichthyes; order Myliobatiformes; family Myliobatidae; genus Mobula; species Mobula hypostoma. The sequence goes on along the minus strand of NC_086107.1, from coordinate 28,868,534 downwards.
TTCACAGACACACCCAGTCAGCATGAATTGGAACAACATTGCCCCCACAATCAGCAACAGCACTGGTGCACCACAAGACTGCAAACTTGGCCCCTACTTTACTTACTTTATTGCCAGATTTAGGTTTGCTGATGACACTGCTGTTGTTGGCCAAAACAAATCAGCATGTCGGAGGGAGCTTGAAAATCTGATTGAATGGTGCCAAAACAACCCCTGAGACAACATCAGCAAAACCAAAAAGCTAATTATTGACTACAGGAAGAAGAAGCCAGAGGTCCATAAGCCAGACCCCATTAGAGAATCAGAGGTGCAGAAGGTCACTAGCTTTAAATTCCTTTGTGTTTACATATCAGGGGATACGTCCTGAGACCAGCATGTAAATGCCATCCTAAAGAAGGTACAACAGCACCTCGACTTTCTTAGACAAACTTCTATAGATGCACGGTGGAGTCAATCCTAATTGGTTACGTCATGGCTTGGTAAGGAAACAATAATACTCAAGAATGGAAAAAACTACAGAAAGTGGAGGATACAGCCTGGTCCATCACAGGCAATGCCCTTCCCACCAATGAATTCATTTACGTCAAATGCTTTCACAAGAAACAACATCTATCATCACAGACCCCCACCACCCAGACCATGCTCTCTTCTCTCTACGATCACCAGGCAGGAGGTACAGAAGCCTTAAGACTCACACCACCAGATGCACAAACAAACATTACCCTTCGATCATCAAGTTCCTGAATTGGCATGGATAACTTCACTGACCACAACTCTGAATTGTTTCTCCACAGTGCAGATTTACGTTCAATGATTCTTTTAGAGTCATAGAGCCATGGAACAATACAGCACAGAAACAGTCTGTGCCAAACCTTTATAACTCATCTTCTCAGTAATTTTTTATTTGCCCAGTTTGCTTTGCACATTAGTTGTATGTCAGTCTTTGCTTGTGCAGGATTTTTCATAGATTTTAATGTATTTCTTTATTTTTCCTGTAAATGCCAGTTACATTACAGCAAAAGGTTTGCGGTCCAGATTGGATAAGCAGAAAGACAAAGACCTCAATTATTTACTTAGAACTACAAAGCTTTCTTTGAATAGCAAGCATTAAAATATGTATCTTCTCACTGTTACGTTGCATCCCACTCTGCCCAACCTGCAGTGCCGTTCATTACCAGCCCATCAGTGAGGCCTGGAAGAACGACTCTCAAGCCCTCTGCTTTTATACCTTTTTCAATGATATGAAATGCTGCAGTAAGTGGACAAGTACGTTAGCACCAGCTCAAACCATCGACCCAGTACCACTTATCACCTCTCTTCACATGTCCCACCTTGTGTTCACTTAACTTTAATGTTCCCAGGGCTGCATTGCATTCCCATAGTCGCGGTATTGTATTTACATAGTATATTCCCACTGCTGTGATCAAAGTTTGTAGTTCTGTTATGTTCACGACCATGGGGAGACATCCACCAAGCACAAAGCTTAACCCTTTACAATACCATGCCTGAAAGAAAATGAATCTCAGGGTACCATATGATAACATATTCATAGTTTGATAATAAACCTACTCTGACTTTGACTTCTTGACTTATGTATAACTGGTTATCAAAGTATTCTCCAGCTTTTCTGTGTGAAAAGGATCTTATTATTGCACAAGACCTCGCTGCAAAGAATCAAGCTGGCTTCACGCTGTTAGTTTCTTTTGTGGGGCATGTACAATGTGAAGCTAATCTTTAATATCAGTTCCCAGTGAGGGTGGGTTACTAGGCGTTCTGCCTTTCCATGAAAATTAGGAGCAGAAACATCTTTGTAAATAAGGACACCCTATAAGGAAGATGCAATACTTTGTTCATTTTGTGCCAGAATTGGCAACCCCAAACCAAAATCTCTACATTGGCGGATAAGCAATATAAAATATTTGCTTTCTCCCTTTTATTTATGCTTTAAACCACTCATGAGTGGACTTAAAATGTGATAGGGCTTCAGAAAATATTTATATCCATGTTAACAGAAATGATTTTCTATTTCCATAGCTATAGATTATGAGATATGCCTTATCCAATATTCCTATGGTGGTTGAAGGTGTTAATCTACAGTATTTCAAAACAGCAATTTGCACTTATAAGTAATTTTGAAAAATAATAAAGTAGCTTTATTAGTAAGGCTGACCTGAACGAATTCAGGTCAAACGGTTTAAAACTCTAAATTTTCTTCATTTCATATAAATATACAGGTTTGTCAAAATATTTGTTAAAAGTGCAGAAGATTAAAAGAATCTTTTACAGCTTGGACATGGGATTAAATTCAGCTCATAAAAAAATGATGATTTGCAAAATTGTACTGGTAGTAATTACTTCAGGCTGTCAACAAAGTTCCCAAAGGGTTCAAGTGTACAGTGTAAAAAAAAAATCTCACAGTACTAATTGAGCAATCTCACTTGAATAGGCTATGAATATATGGTGAGAATATGAAAGGACCATAAAGCACTACAGCACAGAAACAAGCCCTTCAGCCCTTCTAGACCATGTTGAACTATTATTCTAACTAGTCCTGTCAACCTGCACCTTCTTCCTGAGTGAAGAAGGTCCCCCTCATATTTCCCTTAAGCATTTCACATTGCACCATTAGCCCATGACCTCTGTATAAAGGCTCACACGACCTTAGTGGAAAATGCATGCTTGCATTTACCCTATCTATACCACTCATAATTCTATATCTGCTTCTATCAAATCTCCCTTTATTCTCCTATGCTCCAGGAAATAAAGTCCTAAATTATTCAACCTTTCCCTATAACTCAGCACCTCAAGTCCTGACAACACCCATGCAGATCTTTTCTGTATTATTTCAAACTCAGGAATTGATATCTTTCCTCTATGTAGGTGACCAGAACTGCACACAATACTCCGAAATAAGTATCATCAATGTCTTAATGAACTTCAACATAACATCCTAGTTCCTGTACTCAGTGCTCTGTTTATAAAGGTCAATGTGCCAGGAGCTGTCTTTATGACCCTAGCTTTCTGTGACACCACTGTCAAGGGAATATGGATCTGTATTCACAGATCCCACTGTCCTACTGCACTCTTCAGCTTCCTAATGCTTGTAAGTTCCTCTCAAAATAAAAGGCAAGGATAACAGCTTTGGGCAATCTTGGTTTTCAAGAGGTATTGAGGCCCTTGTTAATAAAGAAGAATTGGGTGCATAGCAGTTCTGGCAGGTAGAAATAAATTGAAGTACTTGAGGAGAACTGAAAGAGGGGGGAGATCTTAAATGGATTTTTTTCCATCCGTATTTACTCAGGAAACAGATACCATATTGTGAGGCAATGCAGCAGCAAGGTCATGAACCCTATGCAGATTACAGAGACGGTAGTCTTGGCTGTCTTGAGGCAAGTTGGGATGAATAAATTCCCAGAACCTTGCAATGTGTTCCCTTGAACCCTATAGGAGGAGAGCTGAAATTGCAGGGGCCCTAATAGAGATATTTAAAACATTCTTAGCCACGGGTGATTTTCTGGAGGATTGGAGGATAGCTAATGTTGTTCCATTATTTAAGAAAGGTTTCTATGAAAAAGCCAGAAAATTATAGGTCCGTGAGCCTAACATGAATAGTGGTAAAGTTATTGGAAGGTATTCTAAGGGATGGCTGGCTGGTGGCGTAGAGGCATCAGTGCTAGACTTTGGGGTGGAAGGTCGCGAGTTCAAATCCAGCCGGCCCCTGTGCACGCTTTCAATCCGTGCTGGGTTGAGTGTCAAGCTAGCAACTTCATCGTAAAAGAGAAATTACCTGCTACAGAAACATCAACAGCAAAAGGTTAATGGCCTACGCTCTCTTGTGAGTTTAAAAGGTAATTTCTCTTTTTCTTCTATTCTATGGGAAGGGACATATAAGAATTTGGATAGGGACAGTGAACATGGCTTTGAGCATGGTTAGTCAAATCTAATTAATCTTACTGAGTTTTTGGAGGAAGTTACCAGGAAAGTTGATGAAGGCAAGACAGTGGATGTCGTCGACATGGAAATTAGCAAATGGAGGAAACCCACATGGTCTTGGGGAGAATGTACAGTGACAGGAAATGAACCTGGGTCACTGATACTGTGAACAGAATAATGCTACCCTCTACGCTGCCATGCCATCCGAACCTGAGATTATTAAACAAGGTATAGTATCAAAATGCAATATTCAAGAAAATTCACTTTACAGGTAATAAGTTGTTGGTGCATTTAAACAGAAAAAATATATAATTTTGCTGCAAGAAATGAAGTACAGTTTAACACAGATATCTCCATATCTCTAGATTTACTGGCTTTAAATTGAAATCTCTAGATTTACTGGCTGGTTGCATCACAGCCTTAGATGGAAACACCAATGCCATCGAACAGTAAAACCCACACGAAGTTGTGGATCGGCCCAGTTCATCACAGGTAAAACCCTCCCCACCACTGAGCTCATCCGTACGAAACGCTGTGACAGGAAAGCAGCATCCATTATCAAGGACCCCCACCATTCACGCCATGCTCTCTTCTCACTGCTGCCATCAGCAAGGAGGTACAAGATCCTCAGAACCCACACCAGCAGATTTGGGAATGGTTATTACCCCTCAACCATCAGGCTCTTGAAGCAGAGGAGATAACTACACTCATCTCAACACTAAACTCTTCTCACAGCCTGTGGACTCACTTTCAAGGACTCTTCATCTCATGTTCTTTTAATTATTATTTTTTAGTGATAAAGTGCAAAGTAAGCCCTTCTGGTCCTTCAAACCATGGCGCACCAGAAACCCTCAACAAACACAAATAACCCTAACCTAATCACAGGAGAATTTTCAATGGCCAATTAACCTACCTGTTATATCTTTTGATCTTGATATTTATTTCTTATTTATTATTATTTTGTTTGTCATTTCAATGTTTGTATTTGCACAATTTTGTTTGCATATTGATTGATGTCCATCTTGTTATGTGCAGTTTTTTATTGATTCAGTTGAACTTTGAGAATCCTTTCAATAAAATGATTTGCACAGCACAGCATTGACATTACCATCAATGGTAACACAAGGGCAACAAGGTATATATCAGACACATTGCAATTCACATTCCAATGTGATATCACAGTGTTGTTAACTCTCACTTACAAACCAAGTCTTGTAATTGTTTATTCACTTTGAACCATCGTCCAATTAACCATGTCAGTGTATGGGATATAAAAGGCTGGGATACTGAATTTATTCCAGCAACCAAACTCTAAGGAAAACAATTGAGGAAATTTAAAAGCAATGTTCATTTAATATTCCCAGGAATTGCACACAGATACAAAGATCAATGTATTTTAGCAACTCAGAGCAGTAATTTGTGTCCTTCCTCAAATAGTTATTGCAAAATCAACATAATTAATGATAAGGGAAGGAAGTGATGTGAATCACAACGAGAGCAGCTGAAGCAGATTTGAGCACACAATTCCGTGCTGATGGAGTGCAAGAAAGATTTTTAAAGATGCTGTCTGTTGCATGATATGTTAAAATAAGATCACATCTGCCATTTCAAATGGCCCTGAGAGAAGCCATGACAATTTTCATAAAGATTTTCCTTTTATCCTGACCAAGATTTGTTTCCTCGTTTATTTCAACCAATCAGATTATTGTTTTGTATGCTATCTTTTGTAGCTTTTGTGATCTTAATGTTTACTTCATGTTTGGCAGCAAATTAAATATGATTGCATTTCCAGTGTGATTTATTCATTGTGCTGAACTTGGCTTCATTATCTCTTCCTTCCTTCATTTCTTGCCAAGACAACAGCAAATAGTCCTTGTTGTCTAGAATATTGTTATTTTATTTTAATGCTTGATCTGAGGGATACAATTCATTTGCTTTCCCAACTTTCCATTATGTAACTGCATGAAGGAAAACCATAATTTTACGTACCCTAATCTTAATATTTTATGTATTACTCCTGGTAATCTTTTACCATCTACTTTCTGTATCATGTAGGAAATTACACTGAAGATCCGTATTTCATTCTCTAATTCTACAATATATCATCTCCCTATCAAATATGCACGTTAACCTCACAGTATTATGTTTCAATCATCATGTGGTAAATATTTAATAAGGAACAACCACAGCAAATAAGTTTTTAATTTTCTGTGAATTATGAATAAAATGCAATGAATAGGAGGGGATGTAATGTTACATTACACATTTTCTAATTTCTGCAGTGTGTAAGTAGAATGACTTTGTGATGCAGAGAAAAGACCAAGTCATAGCTCTGCCAAGGATTATCAAAAGAATAAATTAAAAATGGAAATCACATACAGTGGAGAGGGTTGCAGAAGATTAAAGTATGTCCTGCTATTTGATGGTGCCCTTGAAGAAGAATTAGTACAAAGTATAAAATCTGAGAATTTTAATGAGCTATTATGCAGAGAGTTTTGTACGTGAATCCATATTGAAGCTTCAAATTATTGATATTAAGAGTTCCAAATTATTTTAAAAAGCATGAAAATTATCCGGATTTTTGTAGGGAGAGAGAAACAGCATTGTGAATTGCACTTAATGTGATTGTGTTCTCTTTTTGTCAAACTCTTCTTCCATTTAAATCCTGAAAACTCCTCTGTGAAGCAATTGCAGATATAATAAATCACATCACAATAACTTACAAACTTTGCTGTCTCAAGTTCAAGTTTAATTGTCATTCAAAACAAAATAGTATTCCTCCGGGGCCAAGGAGCAAAGCACAGCACACAGCACATGACTCATTTCATGAATACATTATCAGGGGGCTCTCAATCAAACTCCGCTTCATTCATCAGGCATCCAGCAATCATTATGATGATGTTTGATTACTCTTCAACCATTACGATGAGATGAACTGACTCAATGAAAGATGTGATTAGTTCTGCTGCTAGGGGTATGAAAGTCTGACTGGCACTTTCAAAGAACAACATGAAGAGATTCCATTTGTTCTTTATTCTTTGATAAAGGGTTTGACAAAATTCCCCCACATTCTGCTAAATGGAGAAGGCCATGGAAGGTAAGGAATTAAGGAAAATGAATAGTGATAATCTGGAATATATCCACAATAGATGTGCTGGTGGTTTTAAGGCAGGCCGATGAGCTTATCGCTGCTGTAAAAGTTGCCAGAAGGACAGGATCAACAGGTAATTTGGGAAGGCTAGACTGATTAGAAATAATTTTACATATGGCTTTACACATGGAAAATAGTGCCTCACAAATTCTATTGAGCTTTTTAAAGGAGGTAACAAAGAAGATTGACCAGGGCAGGGAATATGACATTGTCTGTATGGAATTTAGCAAGGCCATTGACAAGGCCCCACATGAGACCATAAGGCTGTAAGACATTGGAACAGAATTAATCCATATGTCCCATTGAGTCTGCCCTGCCATTTAATAATGGCTGATCCTTTCTCCCCCCGCTCAGCCCCATTCTCTGGCTTTCTTCCTGTAATCTTTGATTTGCGTCCATTCAAGAACCTATCAAGCTCTGCCTTAAATATATACAATGACCTGGCCTCTACAGCTGCATGTGGTAATAAATTCCACAAATTCACCACCTTCTGACTAAAGAAATTTCTCCGCATCTCTGTTTCAAATGCACGCCCCCCCCACCCCATCCTGAGGCTGTGCCCTCTTGACCTAGACTCCCCCGCCATGGGGAACATACTTTCCACATATACTCTGTCTAGGCCTTTCAACATTCGAAAGATTTCAATGAGATTCCACCCCCGACCCAATCCTTCTAAATTCCAACGAGTACATACCCAGAGCTATGGTTTAAAGGTCAAATTTAATGTCAGAGAAATGTATACAATATACATCCTGAAATGCTTTTTCTTCGCAAACATCCATGAAAACAGAGAAGTGCCCCAAAGAATGAATGGCAGTTAAATGTGAGAACCCCAAGGTCCCCCCCCCCAGCTCCCCGCTCCTACGCGTAAGCGGCGGCGAGCAACAATTCCCACCCCCACCGGCAAAACAAAAGGCACACTCGCTATCGAGCACAAGCATGAGCTAAGCGATAGCAAAGACACAGACCAAAGTTACCCCAAAGGCTTCGCATTTCTTCCGACATTCAACAAACCACAGGTTCTCTCTCTCCCTGGCAAATCTTCCTTGTATGATAACATTTTCATTCCCGAAATCATCCTTGTGAACCTCCTCTGAACTCTCTCCAATGCCAGCACATCTTTTCTTAGATGAGGAGCCCAAAACTGTTCACAATACTCAAGGTGAGGCCTCCCCAATGCCTTATAAAGCCTTAGCATCACATTCCTGCTCTTCTATTCTATTCCTCTTGAAATGAATGTTAACATTGCATTTTCTTTCTTCACCACCGACTCAACCTGCAAGGTAACTTTTCGAGTGTTCTGCAGAAGGACTCTCAAGTCCCTTTGCATCTCAGATTTTTGGATTTTCTCCCCATTGAGAAAATAGTCTGCACATTTATTTCTGCTTCTAAATGCATGAGCATGCATTTTCCAACATTGTATTTCATTTGCCTCTTTTTTGCCCATTCTCCTAATCTGTCAAAGTCCTTCTGCAACTTACCCATTTCCTCAACACTACCTGCCCCTCCACCAATCTTCATGTCATCTGCAAACTTGACAACTAAGCCATTTATTCCATCATCTGAATCATTGATATACAGCATAAAAAGAAGTGGCCCCAACACCAACACCTGCAGAGCACCACTGGTCACCAGTAGCCATCCAGAAAAGGATCCTTTTATTTTCACTCATGGTCTCCTACCAATCAGCCAATGCTCTAACCATGCCAGTAACTTTCCTGTAATACCATGGGCTCTTAACTTGGTAAGCAGCCTCATGTGTGGAAGGTCTGATCACGTGGGATCCAAAGTGAGATAGCAAATTGGATATAAAATCAGCGGTGAAAGAAAAGAGAAGGTAGTCTTCGAGGGTTGTTATTCAGATTGGAGACCTGTGAGCATTGGTGTGCCATGGAGACCAAAGCCTATCTATTTTAACGATTTGAATGACACTGTTGCAAATGACACCAAGGTTAGCGGTATAATGGAAAATGAAGATGGAATGAGAATCAGAATTAGGTTTATTATCACAGACGCATGTTGCAAAATTTGTTATTTTGCAGCAGCAGATGGTTAGCTAAGATTACAAAGGATCTAGATGAACCAAAGAAATGAGGAAAGGAAAGACAGGTGGAAGTTAACCCATACAGAAGCTTGCTGTTGCATTTTGGTCAGATAAACTAAGGCAGGATTTACCCACTTAATGAAGAGAGTTGTAAAACAGAGAATCTGAGGGGTATAGATGCATAGTTCCCTAAAAGTGGAGACACAGGTAGAGAAAATATTGAAAAATAATTTGGCACACTTGCCTTCAAAGGTCAGACATGTCAGGAGCTGAGATATAACTTGTAATAATACCTGTCAATAGTAAGACCGCACTTGGAGATTTGTGTACACTTCTGTTTGTCCAGTAGGAGAAAGATGTTACTAAGTTGGAAACAGTGCAGAAAAGACCCAACAAGATTTTACTAGGAATGGAAGGCTGGACAGGAAATTTAATATATTAAAATATTTACTTAATTTTCGAAGATTTTAAACAGAAACATTTGAAGCTCCTGACAGATCTAGCAGCCAGTAAATCTGAGGGTGGTCAAAGATTTTCAGGGGAGTTTCAGAGATAGAACACTAGTACACAACTCAAGCCACATTGCTGGAATCCTGGATGTCACTGAGTTACAGAGTCACAGAGCACCACATCACAGAAACAGGTCCTTTGGCCCATCTAGTTTGAGCCAAGCTATTATGTTGCATTGTCCCATTAACCTATACATAGATCAAAATATTTCAGATGCCTCCCATGCATGTACTTAACCATACTTCTCTTAAGTATTGACATCAAACATGCATCCACCACTTTGGCTGGCAGCTCATTCCACATTCTTACCACCCTCTGAGAGAAAAAAAAATTCTTCTCAGGTTCTCCTTAAGTATTTCATCTTTCACCCTTAACCAATGACTGCTAGTTCTAGTCTCACCCAACCACAGTAGATAAAGTCTGCTTGCATTTACCCTATGCACACCCTTCAAAATATTGCATAACTCTATCAAATCATCCCTCATTCTCCAGGGAACAAAGTCCTAATCGGTCCAACCGTTCCCTATAACTCAGGCTCTCAAGTCCTGCCATGTCAACAAGAGTGGCTACCCTTATCTGGACAGATAAGTTTGGGCTTTGGATGACAGGAGAGGTTTCATGTAAGGTTTCAGCCATGATATCATGACTTATATAATTCAAACTTTTCAGAATAATTTTCCAGACTGGAAAGATGTAAGTATTTTCAGAATCAGAATCACAATGAAGTTTATTATCACGGGCATGTGTCGTGAAATTTTCCTTCTGAAAATAACAATCGATGTTCAAATGGTGAAGGTTTCAATAGGAAGAGGGAAAAAAGACAGGGACACGCAGTTAGGGCCAGACATCAGGCTTGATTAAATTGTAAAGAGGAATTGACTTGAAGGAATAAGTTGTAAATGTTAAGCAACAGTGGCAGTGATGGTAAAGAGAATAATTTTATACCCTATATTTAGTAACAAAGATGATTTGCCAGTAGCATTGACTACCTTTTAGTTTCTTGTCTTTTATCTGCCCTCAGATCCTGAAGTTAATAATGTATGTCCCAAATTGGATCCTGTGGTACATCTTAATTTGGGATATGTCGGGACAAAACAAGGGAATAAACATCAGTGGGAAAGCTTGCAAGGAAAGGAACATATTGAAGAAACCTTATTCTCTTTTCTGCTAACGTCTTATGATTTACTCATGGAAATGCACAACATGGCAATCTGAACTGGGAAACGTTTCACATTATGTTATCCAGCAACATAATGTAAATCACAGAATTTCATCTCTGTTCAGCCAACACAGCACTGAATGAAATTCAAACCAGAGTCTTCCCAAATATTATGCCTTGTTATTACACTAAGGAGTCATAATACCTTGACGTATTTTTTCCTCTAACATCGTGGTGTCTGTTCTTGTTGTATATTCTGTATGTGGTGTAGATTTGTGCCATCTGTGTCATCTGCTTTTTCACATTGTTGGAATCAGATTACATCTACCTAATTTCTGCTGGTATAAAGAGTACCAACCAGTTGGTGGAAATTCATGACCTTTTAATGATGGTGTGTGTTCATTAGCTTTCGGTAAATTAATTTCATTTCACACTCTCAATACATCTCCTCTATTTATATTTTAACCAAAAATCTTCTGAATTCTGGCATACTTTCAAGAACATCCGTCAAATGCTCAGGCAGTCATATAAAAGATAAGTCTAAAAAATAATAATTCCTGTTAGAAAGGAGCTATGAAGCTTAGTATGTGTGCTTGTGTCAGTCTCCATTATCTTACTGAAACAGGTGTAAAGGTTGGCCCTTTCTCAATTAAACTTTTGCCACACATGGACAATTTAACACACCTCCAGCAGAGAGCAGTTATTTCTTTGATTATAGCGGGTACTAATCTATTTTCATTTTCTATTGGTAAAAACAAAGATTTTTGCAAAACCTAACACAAAATTTCAACTTAACATATAAAAGGATATAAGTATTAAAGTAACAGAATATTGCTGACATTTTTGCTTTAGCGAACCATAACCTTTGGTGTGAAATATCTCTGTAAAAACACTTCGTAATTAACCTTTAAAATGTGGTTCTCCTTTGCAGTAAATAAAGAGTATTTACATGTAACTGATAAAACTAATACCACTTGTTTCTTCATGATCTCTGTTCAAATGTCATGCTCTGGCAGTCACTAATTGAATATTGTTTCTTGGCTTTGATGCAGAGAGCTGATCTTGTGATTTATAATCCCACATTAAAAATACACTATTTGGAGATCTGCAGCATTGGCAATAAAAAAAATCCAAAGATAATGATTCAGTTTGCCAATGTAGTGGAAATATTATCCAATAACTTTCATGGGATATACCACAAGTGATCTTGCTTCCGATCAGAAAAGCTAAGCCTAGTCCTAATATTTTAAAGAGCTGTCCACCCTGTAGGCATTTCATACAATGACAGAATGATGAAGAATAGAAAGAAACCATTTGGCTCATTATCCCCATACTAGCTCCTTGAAAAAGCTATCCAATTGATTTTACACATTAATTATTATGTTTCCTTTAATTTGCCAATTCTCTCCTTCAAATTAACAACGAATTTCCTTCTACCTTTCAGTCTAAGCACACCAAGTTATAACACAGAAAAATAAAGATCTCTACTTACCTAAACTTTGGATCATTTGTGATGTACTTGAGTCTATTTCTTCTTTTGTTAAATATTTCTGTTACTGGGAGCAATTTTTCCATATGCATGGATTTCTCTGAGACATAGCTTTAAACACTTGGTATCAAATATCTCATTAACCTCCTCTGTCTCAGCAGTTGGTTAAGTCCATATAACCATATAACCATATAACCATATAACAATTACAGCACGGAAACAGGCCATCTCGGCCCTTCTAGTCCATGCCGAACTCTTACTCTCACCTAGTCCCACCGACTTGCACTCTGCCCATAACCCTCCATTCCTTTCCTGTCCATATATCTATCCAATTTAACTTTAAATGACAACATCAAACCTGCCTCAACCACTTCTGCTGGAAGCTCGTTCCACACAGCTACCACTCTCTGAGTAAAGAAGTTCCCCCTCATGTTACCCCTAAACTTTTGCCCTTTAACTCTCAACTCAAGTCCTCTTGTTTGAATCTCCCCCACTCTCAATTGAAAAAGCCTATCCATGTCAACTCTATCTATCCCCCTCATAATTTTAAATACATCTATCAAGCCCCCCTCAACCTTCTACGCTCCAAAGAATAAAGACCTAACTTGTTCAACCTTTCTCTATAACTTAGGAGATGAAACCCAGGCAACATTTTAGTAAATCTCCTCTGTACTCTCTCAATTTTATTGACATCTTTCCTATAATTCAGTGACCAGAATTGTACACAATACTCACCTCACCAATGCCTTATACAATTCCAACATTACATCCCAACTCCTATACTCAGTGTTCCGATTTATAAAGGCCAGCATACCAAAAGCTTTCTTCACCACCCTATCCACATGAGATTCCATCTTCAGGGAACTATGCACCATTATTCCTAGATCCCTCTGTTCTACTGCATTCTTCAATGCCCTCCTATTTACCATGCATGTCCTATTTTGATTAGTCCTACCAAAATGTAGCACCTCACATTTTTCAGCATTATACTCCATCTGCCATCTTTCAGCCCACTCTTCTAACTGGCCTAAATCTCTCTGCAAGCTTTGAAAACCCACTTCATTATCCACAACGCCACCTATCTTAGTATTATCTGCATACTTACTAATCCAATTTACCACCCCATCATCCAGATCATTATGACAAACAACATTGGACCCAGTACAGATCCCTGAGGCACACCACTGGTCACCGGCCTCCAATCTGACAAACAGCTATCCACCACTACTCTCTGGCATCTTCCATCCAGCCACTGCTCAATCCATTTTACTACTTCTGTATTAATGCCTAACGATTGAACCTTCCTAACTAACCTTCTGTGTGGAACCTTGTCAAAGGCCTTACTGAAGTCCATATAGACAACATCTACCGCTTTACCCCCGTCAACTTTCCTAGTAACCTCATCAAAAAATTCAATAAGATTTGTCAAACATGACCTTCCACGCACAAATCCATTTTGACTGTTCCTAATCAGACCCTGTCTATCCAGATAATTTTTTAGTCCCAGCACATAATTCAAATTCCCCAACTTGGGTACCATTACATCTTATTTTCCCCGTAGCATGACCTGACATCCTTTGTAAAATATGTTGCAAAGAAATGAGCACATTAAACCAGCCAAGGCTGAGCCAGTAGGCAGGTGGATCTGAGTCCAAGGCCAAATCAGCCGTGATCTTATTGAATGGTAGAGCAGGCTCAACTTGCCAGGTGGCCAACTTCTGCTCTATTTCTTAGATTCTTACTTATACTCTAACACCCTTGTGTTCACACTGTAGTCCTTGATCCTAAACCCGAGGAATATATATAGTGTACTCTATAAGCACTGCCATCAATGCCCAATGACTTTTCTGTTCTTTCCCCTACTTAAATTTGTACCATGAAGTTTACGTTAACTGTCTTTACTTTTCTTTCTGAAATACATTATATCACAATTCACTACATTATATGTTATATACCAAGTGGCTATCCATTTCCTCACTCTCTTCATTTTCCTACAATATATTCTCTCTCTTATTGTGTACTGATACCCTGAGATGCATATTACTGGAAAACCCTGATTTATGTCCCATATACACAGGTCCATAACTAATCTTGTGGATAAATATTATTAAGTTTGAAGTTTTCTTATAAATATGCAGATACACATACACTCAGTGGTGACTTTATTTGATACTTCATTGTAAAGTGGCCCATGAGTGTATCTTCAGGGTCTTCTGCTGGATCAGCAGTTTCTAAGATACTCAAATCACCCTATCTGGTGCCAATAATCATCCTTTAATCTAAGTCACTTAGATCACATTTCTTCTCCATTCTGATGTTTAGTCTGAACATCAACTGAGCCTCTTGACCATGTCTGCAGGCTTTTATACATTGAGTTGCTGCCACATCATTGGCTGATTAGATAATTGTATTAATGAGCAGGTGTACAGTACAGGTCTACCTAATAAAGTGGCCAGTGAATGTATAGCCCAAAATTCTAGATAGATGTTTGCCAGTAATCCTTATATTGGATTTCAGAGTCAGTAAATACTGCGAATGTGGCCTTGAAACGTGAATATAGTCTATTCTACAGTTCAAGGTGAGACATATTGAAGCGTTCAACCTTTTTACTATTTTGGCAGCTGATTGAGTCAGGGGGTGTGAATTAGCCAATTGAGAAAGATTTTTCATTATGAGAGGAGACTTGTCTCAGGTGATACCTAGTCCTTCAGTCTTGGATGCTTTTGTTAAGCAAGTTGAAGTTTCCAGACATGAACTAGTAAATGAGATCAGTGTAGGTCAACAATAAGGAAACTCTGAAAAATCTGTCAAAAATATGGACATTGCATAAAATATACAACATGTTCAAAGATAAATGATCTGAGCAAAAGGCGGGATCTCCCAGTCACTACACATTTCGGTCAGCTCATCATTCTTTGTAACTTCTTCCATCTCTAATGAGAGTTTACCGCGAAGCATATCTTTCCTTTCCCCACCACCCCACCTCTCCACTTTCTGTAGGGATTGCTTTCTATGTTACTCCCTTATCCAGTTGTCCCCTTCCACTGATCGCCTTCTTGATACTTACCCTTGCAAGCATGATAAGTGCTGCCTTGCCCCTATAACTCCTCCCTTACCAACATTCAGGGCTCCAAACAGTCATTTCAGGTGAGGTGGTATTTGACATGTCTGTCAGGGTCATCTACTGCATTGGGTGCTTCATATACAGCCTTCTCTACACTGGAGAGACCTGACACAGACTGGTGGACCATCTTGTTAAGCACCTTTACTCTGTCCACTGCCAAAATCAATTTGTCTTCCTACTCCCATTCTGACATGTCTGTTCAACTGCTAAACTCAGGTTGGAGGAGCAACACCTCTTATTCCATCTGGGTAGCCTCCAACCTGATGGCGTCAACATTGATTTCACTAACTTCCATTAATTTCTCTCCCCACTCTCCTTCTCCCTATTTTCCATTCCTCATTCTGGTTACCGTCTCACCTCTTCTATCCTCCTCACCTGCCCATCACCTCCCTCACGTTCCCTTCCTCCTTCCCTTTCTCTATGATCCACTCTCTTCTCCAATTAGATTCTTTCTTCTTCAGCCCCTTATTTCTTCCAGCTCTTCTCTCCCAGTATCTTACTTCATCCCCTCTCCTGCACCTACCCACCTTCTCTCTCACTGATCCCACCTATCACCTGCCTGCTTCTACTGTTTCCTCCCACCCCACCTTCTTATTCTGGCTTCTGCCCCCTTCCCAGTCCTTCCTTCCTAACCCCCACCCTAATGCCTGATAAGGAGTCTTGGCCCCAAATGTCCACTGTTTATTCCACTCCACAGATGCTGCTTGACTTGCTGAGCTCCTCAAGCTTCCTATGTGTTCTTCTCAAGTTTTCCAGTATCTGCAGAATCTCTTGTGTTTATGACATATTGGAGTAGTTCAGGTGTAAAATTTGATTCAGTTAGAACCATAAGTTTCATAATTTTAAAAAAGTCATAAATAATGTGACTTCAAGTCTACAGCATTGTTATATCAACCTTCTGTTTCACAAATTATCTGTCCTTATCTGTACTGCCTTATGTGTGTCTGCAGACTTGAACTAAGGTTGATGTAATCCCCTCCACAATCCTTTCAGTTCAAAGGCATTTGGGGTGGAAATAAACACTGATAGGAAAAAGTTTTATTCCCTATAAAACATAGCAGAGTTTATCATGAGGACAGGACTTCAAATTATCCTTTTACTAGATTAGTAACATGGGAAATATCAGTCTGAGCAAGTCTTCGGAAATGACTCATACATATTTAACACAGAGCTGTCAACAACTGTGTGGAAAAACAATGAAGGAAGGGTTCAGGTTGAATTCTCTTAGCATGAAAGGATATGCAGAATCCCATTTCCATGAGTTCATGCATTTATCAGTACTTTGGATATATTTAATATCTTTCTCTTCTTATTTCTGGCCTTTGAAGATGGGAGACATACTCTTTTCATGCATATATATGTTTAGTGCTGAGGATTCATCAATTTTATGGTTACACTGTAAGAGCCAATATTATCAAGAAGTTTATTGGGCATTGATATATAAAAAAATAAAAATTAATGGTAATGTAAATGACATTGAGGTGCACCATTGTGTCACATGAGAATGACAGACAATATCTAAAGGACAAGTGGCCTCTTGCTCAACTAAACCCTACAAAAATATAGGCTAGAAATCTGTCCTGGGTCACAAAAGCTAAAGGTATTGCCGTGTATTGTACACTGCTTCAAAATTCTGTTCCATTGGAATCATCAGAATCAAATTCTGGAATTGAGGAAAGTGACCATGTATGTAGTCATAAATCAATATGAAATCTTAATAGATGACTATTAATATTCTGTTGCTAATTGCTTACTTCTTACAGTTCGAATTATGAGTTAAATATGGGTTAAAATACATAACCGAACAATCTGATTCCACCTGCTTTTTAGTTATTTTGATTATTTATCCACTCTAGTTATTCATTTCATTCCCAGATGCCAAATGTGTCAATTTAAATATATTAAATCTAATTTCTTTCCTTGCTCATTCAAATGCAATATTCCTAAACACAGAGAACACCCTCTTTTAATTCTGGCAAGACTTAAAATCACTTTGCATGTCAATACAGCACCACATTGCAGTAACAACGGTAATTTGCTTCTGGCTATATCCTATTGAAGAGCTTGCTGGTTTAGTGTAAAATCCAAGTTTATTCAACTCAGATGTATATCATATACTTGTTTAGACAGAAGCTAAGTAAAATTATTGGCATGATCACTACATTGATAGAATTTCCAGAGGAAGATAATGAAAATCAAAATCGTTATTCTTCTTTCTCATTTGAGTACATTGTTTAATGGTCATGTGATATAAATGCAGGACACCAATATTTGCTCTATCTTGTCAGATATACAGCACATGCCATCAAGCATAAACCGTAATCATAAATACAACTTTTGTAGTTCCATCAGCAAATGCTACTTCTTTATTTGATTTTTTTTACATCTAAAGTGTAGCCTACAGTGGCATTGATTATGACTATCGACCTGTGGATCTGACATCGATTGCTATGAAGTGCTTCGAGCAATTGGTTATGGCACACATCAACCACAGCCTACCGGTCAACCTCGACGCTTTGCAATTCACCTACCGGAGAAACAGGTCAACGGCAGATGCCATCTCTCTGGCCCTACATTCCTCCTTAGAACCACTGGAGAATAAAGAGGCATATGTAAGGCTCCTTTTCATTGACTACAGTTCTGCCTTTAATACCATCATTCCAAATAAACTGATTCCTAAGCTCCGGAACCTGGGCCTTAGCACTCAGATCTGCAGCTGGATCTTCAACTTCCTCACAGACAGGACCCAGGACGTAAAAATAGGGGACAAGCTTTCTTCTACAATCACTCTGAGCATCGGTGCCCCACAAGGCTGTGTACTCAGCCCCCTGCTGTACTCACTGTACACCCATGACTGTGTAGCCAAGTTTCCATCGAACTCAATATATAAGTTTGCTGACGACACAACAATTGTAGGCCGTATCTTGGGTAATGATGAGTTTGAGTACAGAGAGGAAATTAAGAACCTGGTGGCATGGTGCGAAGACAATACTGTATCCCTCAATGTCAGCAAGACGAAGGAATTGGTTGTTGACTTCAGAAGGAGTAGCAGACCGCATGACCCCATCTACATCGGTGGTGCACAAGTGGAACAGGTCAAAAGCTTTATGTTCCTCGGGGTCAATATCACAAATGACCTGACTTGGTCCAACCAAGTAGAGTCCACCACCAAGAAGGCCCACCAGCGTCCTTACTTGCTGAGAAAACTAAAGAAATTTGGCCTAAAACCCTCACTAATTTTTATAGATGCACCGTAGAAAGCATTCTTCTAGGGTGCATCACAACCTGGTATGGAAGTTGTCCTGTCCAAGACCAGAAGAACCTGCAGAAGATCGTGAACACGGCACAGCACATCACACAAACCAATCTTCCGTCCTTGGACTCACTTTACACCGCATGCTGTCGGAGCAGTGCTGCCAGGATAATCAAGGACACGACCCACCCAGCCAACACACTTTTCGTCCCTCTTCCCTCCAGGAGAAGGCTCAGGAGCTTGAAGAATTGTACGGCCAGATTTGGGAACAGCTTCTTTCCAACTGTGATAAGACTGCTGAACAGATCCTGACCCGGATCTGGACCGTACCCTCCAAATATCGGGACTTGCCTCTCGGTTTTTTTGCATTACCTTACTTTCCCTTTTCTATTTTCTATTTATAATTTATAATTTAAATTTTTATTATATTTTCTATTGATTTGTACTCCAGGGAGCGTGAAGCACAGAATCAAATATCACTGTGATGATTGTACACTCTAGTATCAATTGTTTGGTGACAATCAATTAATAAAGTAAAGTAAAGTAACGTAAAAGTTTGATGGTTCTTGAGAGATTTAGAACATAATACATAAGGTTTTAAGTTAAAATATAAATATAAATAAAGAGTTTGCTACAAACCCATGGTTTATAATTGCACCATCTTAACGCAATATCTGACGATGAAGATGAAACAAGTAAAGATTTCAAAACAAAACTGGCATTTTCAGTGACTGAACTAAATGTAAAATGTTAGTTTAGTTAAACTAACTTTGAAATGGAAGATTCTGCTATTCATTAAGATGAAACAAAAACATAACAGAAAGAGTAAACTGAAAAAATCATGAGAACAATTTTACCCATGAGACCATCCTGGAACAAATATTTCAAGTTCATACCAATTATTTCAAGTCCATACTGCAATACCTTCTACACCAATTTATTTAGCGTACAGTCGCATTGCATGCTGTTCAAGTAGCTTCAATCGTTTGATAAAGTTCCCTCAACATTAGATCATAAAGGACGTGGATTCCCAAGGCTATCTTTAGCTCAATACTAAAAAGTTTTCATCTGGGATTATTTGTAATGTATTTTTGATAGTTTTAATAAAAGAAAAATGAAATCACTACTTGTGGTTAGTGCTGCTGTCTTCCAGCTCCAGAAACCTAGGTTCAATCTTGACCTCTGGTGTTTCCGTTGTGGAGTTTGCTTTGATGGCTGAACAGGCTCGACAGGCTGACTAGCCTAATTTTGCTCCTATGTCTCATAGTCTACTTCATGTAGGCTGAGATAGGTACAATTGTCTCATTGGTGAGGTGCATGGCAGTGATTGGTCTGAAGGGACATGCGGTGAATGCAGGCAACTGAGGACAACATAGTTGGCATGGGCTCCATGGGCTAAAGGGCCTGTAACCATAATGCATTGCTCTATAACCATATGATTCATTGTCTCTTACTTCAGTGAGGTTGGGTATCAGATTCAAGGCCCAATATAAATATAATGTTACACAGTTAACCTGCCAAGAAATTAGAGTGGCCAAAGAACTCATAATGGCAAATGCAAAACTATTGTTTACCACTTCAGGTCATCAAATGTACAATTTATCAGTTGGTAGTCCTGTTGGACTGCAGTGCGTTAATTATTGTAATTATTATATGATTTATAGCAAGTCAATACAACTTTTAACTTCAAGACGTTTAAGTTGCAGTCCCCAAAACTTTAGCAACTTTGAGCTTCAAAGTTATTAAATGTCTCAGCATCTGATGTATCCACTAATCCATATCACACACCCCAATATCTCACTAGAATGATACTCAGCTACAACAACAGCTGAAAGAATTTCAGGGAAAAAATAGTCAGATTCTTGCTGATAAGTAGGATTTGTGGATAATAGAAGTTATCTAGGAATTTTCATCATAACACAAATGTAAAAGTACATGGCTGAGGCAAATCCAAATTCAGGGTTGAGTTCATTGTCATATGCACAAATACTTGTCTGCACAGATGCAATAAAAACTGACTTGCAGCAACAGAGGCAAAAAGCATTATAGAAACAGCATTCAGAAGAAAAAAATTTAAACATAAATTACACACAAGTTTTACAACATAAGGCAAAGTCTATTTTCGTGCAAAATCATCAAAGTGTTCGTAGCGTTCCTTAACTGTACTGATTAGATTTTTGCATGTTGGTTCAGGACCTGAATGGCTAAAGGGAAGGGGGTGATCGTGAACCTGGTGGTGTGGGACTTCAGGCTTTTGTACCACCCGCCAAAGGCAGCTGCGAAAATATGGCATGGCTTTGATGGTGAGGATCTTTGATGATCAGTGTTTTCTTCTGGTAACAACTCCTCTTGTAGTTGCTACCAAAGATGGAAAGGGTGGATATGCCCATGATGTATTGGGTAGTCACTAGTCTCTGCAGCTTTTATAGCCAATGAAGTAACGTCTGAATATTGTGGTTGATATGTTGATTATAATGTTGTTGAATGTTAAGGGAGGGTGTATGCGTGTGATTATGTGTGTCTGGGCAAGTGGTGTGAGGCGGGATGTAGGTGGTGGTGTGAGTATGATCTTTTCCATTGGAGTTTATCATTGTCTTAAACCTTTGGGATTATGGATGTTCTTTTTCACTCAGCATCCCTATGTGGTTTAGAATCTACTGTATAATTCCACAGTTTCACTGCTTAAAGAGAGATAAATAAAATAGCATAGACAAATAAATTATACTCCAGCATTTGCAGAATTAAAACTGCATCCATAATATTTTATTGTCCAGTTATTGTCCCTTGATTTAACTTGTCACAACATTCTCATTATCAGCAGTAGTTCAGTTCCGTCATCAGGGACTCTATAGAGGCCATGACCTTTTCTTGCTGCTGCTATTAGGAAGGAGGTTCAGGAGCCTCAGATCCTAGGCCACCAAGTTCAGGACCAGTTATTACCCTACAGCCATCATGTGGTAAACCATGTATATAGGTTGTAACTGGGTTACCTGTCTGGACATGTCTGGACAGGCCCCTCTGCTGACTGCTCCTGTGGCTCCTCCCACAGACCCCTGAATAAAGGCGATTGTGTCACTGCTTCTCCCTCAGTCCAGGACAGACATACAGCATGGACGCTGGTCCACTTCACTGTCAATAAAAGCCTTTCAGTATTTACTCTACTTCCAGTCTTTTGGAGTAATTGATAGTGCATCACATCACACAACTGAACCAGCATGGCAAACATCACTCACCTCAACACTGAACTGATTCCACAATCTACGCACTCACTTTCAAAGACTGTGAAACTCATTCACAGTATTATTTATTTATTTATTTATTTTTAAAATTATTATTATTATTATTATTATTATTATTATTATTTGGGCTTGCTTTATGTTAGTTTGTTTGTGTGTGGTTTTTATTGATGCTATTGTCTTTCTTCGATCTACTGTGAACACCTGTAAGAAAATTATGCTTATAGTAGTACGGATTTAGTGACATACACATAATTTGATAATAAACTTACTTTGAATTTTGAACTTAAATAGTATTGCCTGTTTTGTCTTGGTTGTTTCTTGAAATCAACCATCCCAGGAAAAGTAGGAAACAGAGTGGGAAGGTACACTTAAGGCAGAGAGTAGAATGTGCAGACCCAGTGGGCTGAAAGTCTTGTTTCTGTGCTGTATCTCTGTAGCTCTCTGTGGCTCTGTGAACGGCTTGCCATTCTCAGGGCTACTACCATGAAAAGCTCACAGTTCCAGATGGGAGAGTCATGCAGTGTATTAGCAGCTGGCTTTCTCTATAAACAGAGACGCTACCCATCAGCAAACTGCCATCCCACTTGCACTCATTGCTCTCTGATATGGAAGAATTAATCTTCCTTTTATAGGAATAGCAAGGTGCCTCTTTCAGTTCACATACATTTTCCTCATGGCTGAAAAGAGAAGGGTGAGGCCTCTGATTCAGGCCAGCGTATCTCCTGGACTGGAACAAAGGTGGAGGGCCTCCCCACTTCTCCTACTCTCCTTTCCATTCCCCATACTGGTTCCCCTCTCACCCCTTCTCTGTTCCTCATCACCAGCCTCAGGTCCCCCTTCTCCCTCCCTTTCTCCCCTGGTCCATTCTTGCCTCATGATATTCTTTCTTCCTCAGTCTTTACCTTTTCCATCTATCACCATCAAGCTTCTTACTTCATTTCCCATTCACCTCCCACCTTCCACCTCACTCGGTTTTGCTCTCTCACATTCTTATTCTCACTTCTTATCCCTTTCTTTAAAGTCCTGATGAAGGATCTTGGGCTGAAATATTGACTATTTATTCCTCTCCATAGATGTAGTCTGACGTGCTGAGTTCCTCCAGCATCTTGTCTGTGTTCCTCAAGATTTCTAGAATCGCGGGATCTCTTGTGTTTATAATAATCCAGTGTGTTTTAAGGAGAAAGTGGAAGTCATGGAAAGTATTTTTTTATAAAATCACTATATACTGTACGTATTTAATTAAAAGGCAAGTAAAATACCCTCTCCTCCCTTCCCCTATCCCAGTTTCACTCTGCCCCCTCCTCCAGCTGCCTATCACCTCCCTCATGGTTCCGCCTCCTTCTACTACCCATTGTGTTTTCCCCTATTCCTTCTTCACCTTTCCTGCCTATCCCCTCCCCGACCCCTTGATCTTTCCCCTTACTAGTTTTTCACCTGGCACCTACTGGCCTTCTCTTTCCCACCCTCCCCCCACCTTCATTATAGGACCCCTGCCCCCTCCCTCTTCAGCCCTGACGAAGGGTCTCGGCCCAAAACGTTGACTGTTCATATCCACGATGCTGCCCGACCTGCTGAGTTCCCCCAGTGTTTTGTGCATGTTGCTCTGACTCCAGCATCTGCAAAATATTTTGCGTTAAGTAAAATAGTAGCAAAGTTTTTGCATCAAAATTTAACATGAGAAAAGCTTTCATTTTAGGAAGATGCAAGATCTTCCAGAATGAAAATTGTGTTCAACTAAGAATGGTCGAACATAATTTATATGAAGAATACTGGCTTCAGGGGAGTGCATATATTTTCAGTGGCCACTTTATTAAATATCTCCTGTGTCTCAGAATTTGGCCACTTCTGCTGCAGTAGCCCATCCACTTCAGGATTCAACATGTTGAGCATTCAGGGAGAGTGCTCTGCACACCACAATTGTAACACCTGGTTATTTGAGTCACTGTCATCTTCTTGTAAGCTTGAACCATTCTCCTCTGACCTCTTTCATTAACAAAGCATTCTCGGCTCCAGAGCCGCCACTCACTGAATTTTTTTTAGTTCTTGCATTATTCTCTGTAAACTCTAGAGACTGTTATGTGTGAAATTCCCAGGAGGTCAGCAGTTTCTGACATACTTAAACCAATCCGTCTGGCATCAACAATCATTCCACAGTCAAAATCACTCGGATCACATTTCTTCCCCATACTGAGTAACAACTGAACCTCTTGATCATCTCTGCATGCTTTTATGCATTGCGTTGCTGCCACATGATTGGCTGATTAGATATTTGCAATAACAGGCAGGTGTAGGGTCATGTTTTTTGACTTCTCCAGTGCGTTCCACACCATCCGCCCTGCTCTGCTGGGGGAGAAGCTGACAGCAATGCAGGTGGATGCTTTCCTGGTGTCATGGATTCTTGATTACCTGACTGGCAGACCACAGTACGTGTGCTTGCAACACTGTGTGTCCAACAGAGTGATCAGCAGCACTGGGGCTCCACAGGGGACTGTCTTGTCTCCCTTTCTCTTCACCATTTACACCCCGGACTTCAATTACTGCACAGAGTCTTGTCATCTTCAGAAGTTTTCTGATGACTCTGCCATAGTTGGATGTATCAGCAAGGGAGATGAGGCTGAGTACAGGGCTACGGTAGGAAACTTTGTCACATGGTGTGAGCAGAATTATCTGCAGCTTAATGTGAAAAAGACTAAGGAGCTGGTGGTAGACCTGAGGAGAGCTAAGGTACCGGTGACCCCTTTTTCCATCCAGGGGGTCAGTGTGGACATGGTGGAGGATTACAAATACCTGGGGATACGAATTGACAATAAACTGGACTGGTCAAAGAACACTGAGGCTGTCTACAAGAAGGGTCAGAGCCGTCTCTATTTCCTGAGGAGACTGAGGTCCTTTAACATCTGCCGGACGATGCTGGGGATGTTCTACGAGTCTGTGGTGGCCAGTGCTATCATGTTTGCTGTTGTGTGATGGGGCAGCAGGCTGAGGGTAGCAGACACCAACAGAATCAACAAACTCATTCGTAAGGCCAGTGATGTTGTGGGGATGGAACTGGACTCTCTGACAGTGGTGTCTGAAAAGAGGATGCTGTCCAAGTTGCATGCCATCTTGGACAATGTCTCCCATCCACTACATAATGTACTGGTTGGGCACAGGAGTACATTCAGCCAGAGACTCATTCCTCCGAGATGCAGCACAGAGCGTCATAGGAAGTCATTCCTGCCTGTGGCCATCAAACTTTACAACTCCTCCCTTCGAGGGTCAGACACCCTGAGCCAATAGGCTGGTCCTGGACTTATTTCCTGGTATAATTTACATATTACCATTTAACTATTTATGGTTTTATTACTATTTAATATTTATGGTGCAACTGTAACGAAAACCAATTTCCCCCGGGATCAATAAAGTATGACTATGACTATGACTATGACTACGTGTACAGGTGTACTTAATAGAATGGCCACAGAATGTATTTCCTCAGTTCCAGGGAATGCACTAAATAAACAATTTTCTCTGCCTCTATCACTATATCAGTTGATTTAATGTGGAAAATGTTTTAAAATATCGAATATAACATTCTCTTAGGAATTTAAGTTAAGGTTTCAGGTAATCATTTTTCTGATCGGTTTTATATAAATCTATGTGCACAAGTATGGTGTAGATCTATATTAAAGTCTTCAGTAAAAGATGAGTCCCATTTATTTCAAACAAGAGAAGAACTGCTGATGCTGGAAATCCAAGCAACCCACACAAAATACTGGAGGATCTCAGCAGGCCAGTCAGCATCTATGGGAAAGAGTAAACAGTCAATATTTCAGGCCAAGACTCTTCATCAGAACTGGAGAAAAAACAGATTCTATTTATTGCATGGAAATACCTAATCTTTATAAATTGCAAATGTATGAAAGGAACATCGAGTGATTCTAGACCATCTCTGGATGTTTTTCTGAGGAGTGAGGACAGGTATGCCCATGTACTGGAACTACCTGTTAATGTTTCAATAGAGTCATAATAAGTGCCAGAAACTCTATTTCATTTTGAAGAAGCAAGAAATATCAATAATTCCCCATTCTGATGTTTGGTCTGAACAATAGCCGAACCTCTTGCTTTTATGCATTGAGCTGCTGCCACATGATTAAATAATTGCTTTAATAAGCAGGTGTACCTAATAAAGAGGCCACTAAGTGTGGATATGCTTCACTGTTACAACTGTTTTTTTTCCTGTCATAATAGTAATTATGTTTGGAAAATAATCATAATCAGTGTTCTAATGGTGAATCTGCTGGCTAAGCAAACATAAAGTAAAGCTCATGAATCTATAGATTTTGCTATCAGGTTTGGTTGATTGTATTCCAAGTTACAATGCGTCTTCACATGCTTGAGAATTTCCTCTTATTCATCCATCATTATCATGGGTAACTCGAAATAGGGAAGGGACACACGATGGCCTTGAATCCCCTTCACAACCGGAAATTAGAAAATAACAGTCACTACAAAAATTAATAATAATTACTATTATGTGACCATCTGGATAAGTATCAAGAAAGATGGAAATCTGATGGAGGGATTGAAATAAAAAATTGTGGTCGAGATGGACCTGAAATTAAGTGATAAAGGCATATTTGAGAACTTTGGAGAAGAATGGAATTTCAGACAAGGACTGAACATAGAGGTTATATAGTGTTAATTCTGTTTCTCTAATTAAACATATGAAAAAAGTAAACAGATAAACCTTTTTGTATATTACACATAATAATTATAATATTACAGAATAAATGCATATTATATAACTCCTCTTTTAATTACCAAAGTTCTGTTTACATAGATATTGAACTAACACATACACAAATTCTGGAGGAATTCAGCAAGTCAGGCAGCATGTATAGAAGTTAATAAACAGTCGACACTTTGGGTGGAGGCTTTTCATCAGGACTGATTAATTCCCCTCCACAAATATTCCTCTTTATACTGTTTGTTCCCCTGCATATATGTCTGGTGCACTAAGTTCCACTAACATTTTGTGTGTGTGTTGCTCAAGATTTCCAGTACCTGCAGAGTCTCTTCCTTTTATACGTCATGCTAAAAACTTTTTTGTGCAACCAGGAATGAAACATAGTTGTATTTCTTTAAGCAATATCATACCATAGTCAGGCAGCCAAACTCATGCCATACTTGACTTGAAACTGCTGTCCTAGTTTTGTGTGACATTGTATATCTTACTGGATGAAGTAAGCATTGATAGTGAAGGGAAATGTTATATTCTGTCTTTCACAAAAGTAATTACAAGCTTGCTTTCATACAGGACCCTCTATACCACATTACACCAAAAATAGCTTGTAGGCCAACTGACATTATCACTGGAAGGTTCAAAGTGATCCATATCCAGAGAGAATTAGCCAAGTGAAACTCTTTTGATTAGTTTCTTTACACTTGTGAAGAAATAAGAAAGATCAAGCAGAAAATAACTGACCCATTAATCCTTAGCCATCTGAAAGCAAATTGGGAAGGGAATTTGTTAGATGGTCATCCATGATAATGATGGATGAATGAAAGGAAATTCTCAAAACATGTGAAGATGCATTGTAACTTGAAATGTAATTAACAAACCTGATAGCAAAACCTACAGATTCCTGAGCTTTGCTATACTTTTGCTTACCCTGCCCATTAACCATTAGAACAATGATAATGTTATTTTCCAACTATAATAATTATCACGACAGGAAAAAGACAGCTGTAATAGTGAAACATCTCAAATGTAATGATAATTCAAGTCATCAGCCCCATCACTCTGCCTGTTCACTTAAGAACCCAATAATATTGTGCATCATTGGATTGAACCTTTGAATCTTCAGAGCTGAGATCAGTACAGCTCCTCAGGCACTTAACACAATAGATCAGTAATAACTCCTAAAGAATAAAATAGCAGCAAAAAATGGCTAAATGTTTTTCAAATGCATGACATGTTTAACTGCATACTGTTGTGTTCTATTATAATTGCTTTCATTTTTCATAATCATTTCTTGCTTTTTGGACGTCCTCTGGAAGTCATATAAATAACATCTATTGACACCTCTTGATCCACACAAATGGTTTCCTCAAAAAATAATACTGGGTTATTTAAACTTGATTTAACATTTACAAATCCATGCTGACTTTTTCTGATGCATTCATATTTATCCTGATGCTCAACCAACCTGTTCCTTGTGAAATACACTGGTAACGTTCCCATGGTAAACATTAAATCAATAGAACAATGATTTGCTGGATTATTCCACCAACCTTCTTAAACGATTCACTGGAACGGATATTTTTCCAGTTCAAGTAAATACTCAAGGAGGTCATGACCAAACTTCCCGCAACTCTTTTATTCTTTCATAATAATAGGAATAAAAACCATCATGTCTTGAAGATATAAACATCCTCAGTCCAATTATTTTATCCATTGATGTTGTTTTCATTTCATATATTAGGTTGTTTCTCCTTCTGATCTAGTTTTAATTTTTGTAGTGACTGTTATTTTCTAATTTCCAGTTATGAAGGGGATTCAAGGCCATCGTGTGTCCCTTCCCTATTTTGAGTTACCCATGGTAATGATGGATGAATAAGGGGAAATTCTCAAGCATGTGAAGACGCATTGTAACTTGGAATACAATCAACCAAACCTGATAGCAAAATCTATAGATTCATGAGCTTTACTTTAAGTTTGCTTAGCCAGCAGATTCGCCATTAGAACACTGATTATGATTATTTTCCAAACATAATTACTATTATGTGACCATCTGTTACTCTGAAGGTGGCAAATCTTGCTTTCTCATCCTGCTCTTGATCTACCTTTCATCTTTGATAATGCCATCCAGGCTTCAGCTCTGCCTTATTTTCTCACTTGTATTTATGTATTCCCAATAAAATCATAACCAAAGTTAATTCCATGATATTAATTTCACCATACTGCACAATATTTTCTCCAGAAGTATAGGCATACCAACCTCCTTTTCAAAACATATTGATCTAAATGAAAAAAAAACTTTCTTTAGTCTCACCCCAATGTTTTCCCCATTTACCAGAGAGGATAAGAAATAGATGCAGGAATAGCTTGTTTCTTTCCTCTTGCCTATTCTGCCATTCAATTAAAGTGTAGTTAATCTTTCATGTAATCCTTGCGGACAGCATAATATCGAAAATGGGTAAAGAAAGTAGTTGCTTTGTGAAAGATGTATGATTACAGCATTTTGAGTTGAAGCAAACTATGTTGACTTAAAATGTTTCAATTTAGCAAGTAAAGATGTCATTGGAATCAACGTTATTGAATATTATAATGGAAATTCAACAAAATCATAGCAGTTGCTTTTGTTACCTTTCAATTACTTTTCAAACACTTCTGCTATTCAGATGCAAAAGAGTTAATTTTAAACTGAACCCAGCAAAAAAAGGCAAAACCTTCTGTTCCAAATCCTAGATGTACCCAATCTGGTTATGCGTTCAAGGGTCATCTGATTTTGTTGGCTTGTTTCCTGGTTCAGCAAAGTAAACAGCTAGTCATCACTACACTTGATGCAGAGGGCATGACACTAAGCTCTTGACATTTATTTAACTATCTGTAGATACCATATTCTTAGGTGTTCACATTGAATTGTAATTCACTGCAAATGAAAGAATCAGAGTGTTCAAAAAAACTCATTGTGCTAAGTTATTATGATATTTGCTTTTCAATGTTCATACTTAGGAGGCAATTTTTTTCTGTCAGCTGTTATCAGATTTGGCAGATGTTCTTTGCAGGAGTCATTTGGCTTGATGGAGAATAAAATGTCAATTCCTATACATGAAGAAATTTAAAACTAAAGACAATAGAGTGGTCAACATATTTTTTGTGAAGGTAGCATAATATTAAACATCAAATTTCAAATTTAGCATTCAATTTTTGACCACCTAAATGTAATAACCTCCAAGAAGACCACAACCTTCCAATGATTTGGAGGGTTGCATGCTTCAATGATCTGGGAAGCTATGCTGGCTTTACGCTTTAGCTCTTGGTAGGGTCACCCCTGCCAAACAGGTCAAAGGATAAATGCCGACTAAGAGTTTTCCACCAGCCTTCCAGGTTCAGGGCTTCAGCTCTGGGCTAACAAACCTGACTGGTCAAACAGCAATGAAGAATTCCTTCTGCACCTGTGTCTGATGGTATTCCTGAGTCTCCAGCCAGGACTTGCATGGCTGACAACAGTGAAAACTGAGAGGAAACTACTGGCACAATGAAGGAAGCTCTGAACACTGCCAAGACCAAGACCAAAAGTGGATTTTGGAATGCACGAACCTTGTACAACACTGGCAAGCTAGCATAAATAACTGCAGAACTGTGTCATTCCAACCTACATATAATGGGCATCAGTGAAAGCAGATGGACAAGATGTGGCAGACTAAAAGCAGCAATTGGTGAAACAGTGTTATACTCAGGGAGATGGTCAGCATCATGTGTCATAGCTGTCACTTTGAGGAAAGGCATTGAGTTCTGCTTTTTGGAGTGGAAGCCAATCAACAGTAGGCTGATGAGAGTCAGGCTGAAAGGGAAGCAAATGAACATGACTGTGATCTGGTGCTGTGCTCCAAATAATGATAGTGACATTGAAGGAAAGGATAGATTTAACTCATGCCAAACCACGATCATCATCGTGGGAGATCTAACCGCCAATGTGAGAATTAACAATTTACACTTCACCAAGGTTATGGGCACACATGGATGTGGAACGATGAATAACAATGGTGAAAGACTAGTGGAATTCTGTGCCAAGAACCATTTGGTCATAGAAGTGACTACCTTTCCGCACTGTGAGATCCACAAACTGACATGGTGCTCACCCAATGGATGCAACAAGAACCAGATTGACTATTTGATGATTAATGCTACGTGGAGACTATCTTTGCGGGATGTAAAGGTGCAGAGAGGAGCAGATACAGGAAGTGATCACCACTTTGTTGTAGCAATGATGAAACTTAGGCTGAGAAGTATTGGGATCAGAAAACACAAACAAAGATGTTTTGTTGTTTAAATTAGGGACACCAGTGAGAGATCTACCTGCAACATTCAGGTTAAGAACAGATGTTAGGCCTTACAAGACCTTGACGAGGACATGTCAGTAGACAAGATCGACACAATGTGGAAACAGATTACCTCAGTCTTCAAAGAGAGCAGCAAAGCTTGTCTAGGATACAGAACTGGAAAGAAGAACAAAGAATAGATACAGCAGGAAACATGGACAGCATTAGAAGGAAGATGGAAAATTAAGAAGTGCTAGATGCAAATCAACACAACTAAAGGTGAAATTTCAAGTAACATACACTGAAGCTAACAAGAAAGTGATGAAATTTGTAATAAAAGATAAGAGAGTCTACATGGAAGACCTCGCAGTGCAGGCAAAAGAAGCAACCAATCAAGATGACCAGGGAAGTATATACAAGGTTTCAAAATTGGTATGCAGAAGTTCCAGGCCAGATCCAGTGGCCCCGGAAGAGAAGGAATGGTCTGCCTTTGACAATTGAGAAAGAGTAAGAATCATGGTAGACGGAGTATTTCAGGGAATTACTGAATAGAAGCAGCATGCTGCTGTGCAGAGGGACTTGAGAGTGCTTGTCCATGAATCACAAAAGTTTGGTTTGCAGGTGCAGCAGGCTAAAGGCAAATGGGATGTTGGCTTTCATTACTAGAGGGATTGAATTTAAGAGCAGGGAGGCTATGCTCTAACTGTACAAGGTACTGGTGAGGCCGCAGCTGGAATACTGCGTGCAGTTCTGGTCTCCTTACTTGAGGAAGGATATACTGGCTTTGGAGGCAATGCAGAGAAGGTTCACCAGGTTGATTCCAGAGATGAGGGGATTAGACTATGAGGAGAGATTGAGACACCTAGGATTGTACTCTGTGGAATTCAGAAGAATGAAAGGAGATCGTACAGAAACATAAAAAATTATTAAAGGGGTAGATAAGATAGAGGCAGTAAAGCTATTTCCACTGGTAGGTGGGACTAGAACTAGGGGACATAGCCTCCAGATTCGAGGGTATAGATTTAGGACGGAGATGAAGAGGAATTGCTTTTACCAGAGAGTGGTGAATCTGTGGACTTCTCTGCCCAATGAAGCAGTGGAGGCTACCTCAGTAAATATATTTAAGACAAGGTTGGATAGATTTTTGCATAGCAGGGGAATTAAGGGTTGTGGGGAAAAGGCAGGTAGGTGGAGATGAGTCCATGGCCAGATCAGCCATGATCTTATTGAATGGCAGAGCAGGCTTGACGGACCAGATGGCCTACTCCTGCTCCTATTTCTTAAGTTCTTAGACCACTACCAGAGGAAGAGTCTGACATACAACAATCAGCAGAGGACCTAAACATCAACACAGATCTACCCAAGAAAGAAGAGATTGTTGCTGTGATTAAATCATTGAGGAGGAGCAAAGATCCAGGACATGACAACTTTAACACCGAACTGTTCAAAGCTGAACGAAAAGTTGCAGGATACCTTCTGCAGCCACTGTTTACTATAATCTGGGAATGGGGACAAGCACCCAAGGACTGAACAAAGGGAGTCATTCTTAAGATCCGCAGGAAAGGATCACTAAGTGATTACATCACAGTTTTGTCAGTGTCCAGCAAGATTCTTGCCAACATTATTGTCCAGCAGATTGCAAATGCTGTTGATGTGTGCCTGAGGAAGGAGGAAGCTGGCTTTGGGAAGAATAGAGACCATATCGAGCAGATCTTCACATTTTGTAACATCATAGAGCAGTGTACAGGGTGGCAAAGACAACTGTATGTAAATCTCGTGGAATTTGAAAAGGCTTTTGATTGCATTTACAGTGAAAGCATCTGTTAAATTCTCAGATCATATGAGATCCCTTTCAAAATTGTCTCGCTCACCCAGAATTTCTACGCTAACTTCACCTGCATAGTTGGTGACAGCAATTTGAGCTTTGAAATCAAGACAAGAGTCAGGCAAGGCTGTGAGGTGTCAGTTCTGTTGTTTAAACTAGTGATTAACTGTGTT
This sequence comes from Mobula hypostoma, assembly GCF_963921235.1. Lineage (NCBI taxonomy): Eukaryota > Metazoa > Chordata > Chondrichthyes > Myliobatiformes > Myliobatidae > Mobula > Mobula hypostoma. Next base: position 28,835,604 of record NC_086107.1, on the reverse strand, counting down.
ATGAGGCAAACAAAGAAAGCTAACCAGAGAGATACTAGGTGGACTCTATTCTCTGTTTTGGAAGACGTTGACTTTGTGCATGACCTCGCATTACTATCACATACACAATAGCACATGAAAGAGAAAACTCAGTGCATGTACGCCTTTGGTGGACAAGTTGGACTCAGAGTCAGCCCAAGAAAGACTGAGACCATGACCTTCAATGTAGAGTCTCCTTCTCCATTAAACCACACAGCATTGACTTACCCAGCACAGGCAGATTCACTTAACTGGGCCGCATCATTCACCAGGATGGTGGGAGCAAGGATGACATCCAGTTCAAACTCAGCAAAGCTAGAAAATTCTTCAGAACAATGAGTAATGTATGTGATTCAACCAAGGACAGTGTCTACACCAATGTGAAGCTGTATCAGAGATATGTTCTGTCCACACTCTTGTATGGGTTAGAGAGCTGGTGCATGACAAAGAATGGCCTTGCCAAACTGTCATCATTTCACACCATGAACCTCCAGAAGATCCTCCACATCTTCTGGCCAAGAAAATTCTCCAACCATGCTCGGCTCCTTCAGTGTCATCAAGAGGAAATGGCCACAAACATCATGAGGAAGCATTGGAGATGGACTGGGCATGTGATGAGAAGAAAGGCCAACTCCATCAACATGACAGCACTTCACTGGATCCCTGAAGGATGGAGGAAACACGGGAGATCAAAGGTAACTTCAAACTGTACCATGAGGTGGAAATGAGGACCAAGAACCACACCTGGGGCAAAATAGAGAAGATGGGCAAGAATAGACAGAGGTGGAGGATCTTCATTGCTGCTCTAAACACCAGCAGGCATAACAGGCAAAAAGTAAGTAAACGCAATTAATTTTTAGATTCATCTGTCCATGAATTGAATTGTATTCATGAATTTCAAAAATATTCAGGGACTTTTCTTGTTCCTTTAATTCTGCTCTTTTTTTTATAGTTCTTTCTAATTGCTATATTATTTCCAGCCAAGGATAATAAGTACGTTTCCAATGGAGTTACCAGACAATCACAATCGGAATCAGGTTTATTATTACTGACATACTGTATGTTGTGGAATTTATTGTTTTGCATTAGCAGTACAGTGCCAGACATAAAAAAAACTACCTTAAGTTACAAAATAAATAAATAGTGCAAAAGACAAATAGCAAGACAGTATCTGTGGGTTCATGGACTGTTTAGAAATCTGATGGTGAAAGGGAAGAAGCTGTTGTTAAAAAGTTTGCGTGTCTTCAGAGTGCTGTACCACCTCTCCAATGGTAATAATGCAAAGAGAATATTCCAGATGATGAAGGTCCTTAATGATGGATGCTGTCTTCCTGATGCATTGCCTCTTGAAATCGTCCTCAATGGCAGGAGCCCATGATGGAATTGGCTGTATCTATCACCATTTTGTGATCCTATGTGTTGGAGACTCCATACCAGGCTGTGATGCAACCTGTCAGAATGTTCTCTGCTGTACAACTATAGAAATTCTCAAGAGTCTTTGGTGACATACCAAATCTCCTCAAACTCTTTATGAAGTAGAATCATTAGTATGCACCGTTCAGCTTGCATCAATAAGCTGAGCCCAGGATACGTCCTCCAAGATAACAAGCAGATATTTGCAGCTGCCCACCCGTTCTACCACTGATCCCTTAAAAAGGACTACTGTATTTTCACCCAACTTATCCATCCTGAAGTCCACAATCATTCCCTTGGTCTTGCTGAATCATTAGAACTACAGCTTTTGAAATTAGGACTGGAATCTTTATATCAAGAGTGATCAATTGGCAGAATAGAACTCAAAATGAACAAACACAAATGAAAAGGCAAACAATTTCAGGAATATAATATTAGGCCAATTTTGATTGGCTGTTTCGAGATGGTCTTCCCCATTCATTATTACCTTTTCATTTTGCAATCCAATGGAGGTAACCTTTCATTATAGCGCATAGGTCCCACTATTCCCTCTATCGCAAAAGAACTCAGCTGAAAGGAGAATTAGACCATAAGACCATAAGACAAAGGAGCAGAAGTAGGCCATTCGGCCCATCGAGTCTGCTCCGCCATTTTATCATGAGCTGATCCATTGTCCTATTTAGTCCCACTCCCCCGCCTTCTCACCATAACCTTTGATGCCCTGGCTACTCAGATACCTATCAATCTCTGCCTTAAATACACCCAATGACTTGGCCTCCACTGCTGCCCGTGGCAACAAATTCCATAGATTCACCACCCTCTGACTAAAAAAATTTCTTCGCATTTCTGTTCTGAATGGGCGCCCTTCAATCCTTAAGTCATGCCCTCTCGTACTAGACTCCCCCATCATGGGAAACAACTTTGCCACATCCACTCTGTCCATGCATTTTAACATTCGAAATGTTTCTATGAGGTCTCCCCTCATTCTTCTAAACTCCTTCTAAACTCAATTCATAAAGTCATAGAAAAGTACAGCACCACACAGAAAATGCTGGAGGAAATCGGCAGGCCGGGCAGCATCTATGGAAAAAAGCACAGTTGATATTTTGGGCCAAAACCCTTTCCCAGGAATGGAGAAAAAAAACGGTTGAGGAATAGATTTAAAAGGTGGGTGGAAAGGGAGACAGAAGCACAAGTTGATAGGTGAAGCCTGAAGGGAGGAGGGATGAAGTAAAGAGCTGGGAAGTTGACTGGTGAAAGAGACAGAAGGCCATGGAAGGAAGAAAAGGGGGGAGGAGCACTGGGTGGGGGCAATGGGTGGGCAAGGGAATGAGGTGAGAGAGAGAAAAGGCGATGGGGAATGGTGAAAGAAAGGGTTGGGGGTGCATAATTGGAAGTCTGAGAAACCCCTGCTCCTGCCATCATGTTGGAGGCCACCCAAAGGGAATATAAAATGTTGTTCCTCCAACCTAAGAGTGGCCTCATCATGACAGTGGAGGAGGCCACGAAGGAACATATCAGAATGCGAATGGGAAGTGGAATTAAAATGGGTGGCCATTGGGATATCCAGCTTTTTCTGGCGGATGGAGCATACATGCTCAGCAAAGTGGTCTCCCAATCTAGTTCAGGTCTCACCAAGATACAGGAGGCCACACCGGGAGCACCGGACGCAGTATATGACCCCAACAGACTCTCAGGTGAAGTGTTGTCTCACCTGGAAGGATTGTTTAGGGCCCTGGATAGTAGTGGAGGAAGAGGTGTAGGGGCAGGTATAGCGCTTGTTCCGCTGGCAAGGATAAGTGCCAGGAGGGAGATCAGTGGGGAAGGACAAATGGACAAGGGAGTCACGTAGGGAGTGATCCCTGTGGAAAGTCAAAAGTGGGTGGGGGGGGAGGAAAGATGTGCTTGGTGGCAGGCTCCCATTGGAGATGGCAGAAGTTCTGGAGAATTATGTGCTCGACGCGGAGGTTGGTGGGGTGGTAGATGTGGACAAGAGGAATACTTTCCCTTCCTCACCATGTACCCATCCAAATGTCTCCGAAGTGCTGTACCCCCTCAGCTACTTCCTCTGCCAGCTCACTTCAGGTACTCACTACCCTCTATGTACAAAAGGTACCTCTTAAGTCACTGTTAAATCGCACCCCTCTTATCTTGTACCTGTGCCCTCTAGTTTAGGCCTAGCCTGCCCTGGAGAAAAGATTATGACTTTCATCTTTTCCAAATGCCATCTCTCATTCCCCTGCAATCCAGAGACTCAAGATCCAGCATGGCCAATCTCTCCCTGTATCTCAGGTCCTCTAGTCCAGGCAATCACTGCTGTGACTGCACCATTATTTCCCAAAAGGCCAGCATGCAATGTTCTTTCTTCAGCACCTACTTTCATGGCTGCTTTCAGTGGACTGTGCACTTGTACTCTGTTCCACAACATGTCAGTGCCCTATCATTGATAAATCTTACCCTATTTGTCTGACCAAAATGCATCTCCTCACACTTACCTAATTTGAAATCTGTTTGCCATTCCTCAGTGCTTCTCTCCAAGTGATCAAGATCTCTTTGCAATTCATTGTAACCTGCTTCACTATGGCAAGATATCCTAGTTTAGCATCACCTGCAAATGTGCTTATCGTGCATTCATATCCAAATTATTTACATTAAAAATTGAATAACAGGAAGTCCTAGCACTGACTTCTGGGGCAACCCAGTAGTCACAGGCCTCTGGTCAGTGAATCAACCTTCAACTATCACCCTCTGTTTACAATCATCGAGCTAATTCTGAATCCAACTCACCTGCTCCCCCTGAATCCCACACAACCCAAACTTCCTGATCAGCCTGGCATGCAGGAGCTTGTCAAGGGCCTTAGTAAAGTCCCTGCAGACCAGATCCATTTCATCTCTCCTCTTTGTTACCTCTTCAAAAAACTCCAGAAGATTCATTAGACATGACTTCCCACATACAAAACCATGCTGACTATTCCTGATCAGGCCTTGCATGACGTTCCAAGTGATGCTAAATCTTGTCCCTCAGAACTCCTTCCAGTAACTTCTCTACAACTGAAGTCGGGTGCCCTGGCCTGTGGCTTCCCCGTCTGTCTTTCATAACTTTCTGAACAATAGAACAACATTAGACACCCTCCAGTCATCCAGAACATTGCTAATAGCTACAGACGAAGCAACTCTCTCTGCAAGGGCCTCTGTGATTTCTTTATCAGCTTCCCATAATGTCCAGATTTGCACGTAGTCAGTCTCTTAATGTGCGCCAAGGCTACAAGTACCCCTCCCATGTAATTTCCATATGACCCAAGACCTCAATACTTATTATCTTATTTTCTTTGGCATCCATGAAATTCTCTTCAGTAAACACTGAGAAGAAATAAACATTGAAAATCTCAACCATCTCCTGGGCTGCATACATACAGTAAGTGACCATGACGGCCTTTAATTCTCTCCTTAGTCACCCTTTTACCGTTAATGTAACTGAAGATCCTTTTAGAATATCATTAACTCTACTGGCCAAATCCACTTTATACCTTCTTTTTATCCTCCTGATTTCTGTTAAGCATGGTCTTAAACTTTTTTTCATACTTGAGACATTCATCTGTACCTAGATGCAAAAATGTGATGTATGCTTTCTGCTTTTTCGTTACTAGAGCCTTAATATATCTCATCAGCCAAGGTTCCCTGAACTTCATATGTCTACCCTTCAACCTACTGGAACATGCTGCCCATGGACTTTTGATATGACCCATTTAAAAGCCTTCAACTTTCCAAATGTTCCTTTGCCTTTAAATAGTCTAGTCAACCCTTGAGAGATCTTGTCTAATGCCCTCAAAGCTGATCCTGATATATTTCAAGTCTTTCACCTTTTTCCATAACTATTTTAAAATGAATGGCATTGTAATCTCTGGACCCAAAGTGCTCCCCAACAGCCACTTTATTTTATTTAGTTAGGGATACAGTGCAGAGTAGACCCTTCCGGCCCTTCGAGCCACATTGACCCAACAAACCCCCCACAAACCTGATTAACCCAAACCAAACCACAGGACAATTTACAAAGAGCAATTAACCTGCCTGGTATGTCTTTAGACTGTGGGAGGAAAGCAGAAAACCCAGAGAAAACTCACGCATTTCATGGAAACATAGAAAACCTACAGAACAATACAGGCCCTTCGGCCCACAATGCTGTGCCGAACAGGTACTTACTTTAGAAATTACCTAGGGTTACCCATAGCCCTCTAATTTTCTAAGCTCCATGTACCTATCCAGGAGCCTCCTAAAAGACCCTATCGTATCTGCCTCCACCACCATCGCTGACAGCCCATTCCACGCACTCACCACTCCCTGCATAAAAAACTTACCCCTGACATCTCCTCTGTACCTACTTCAGGCACCTTAAAACTATGCCCTCTCATGTTAGCCATTTCAGCCCTGGGAAAAATTTTCTGACTATCCACACGACCAATGCCTCTCATCATCTTATACACTTCTATCAGGTCACCCCTCATTCTCCGCCGCTCCAAGGAGAAAAGGCCAAGTTCACTCAACCTATTCTCATAAGGCACTCTCCCCAATCTAGCAACATCCTTGTTAATCTCCTCTGCACCCTTTCTATAGTTTCCACATCCTTCCTGTAGTGAGATGACCAGAACTGAGCACAGTACTCCAAGTGCGGTCTGACCAGGGTTCTATATAGCTGTAACATTACCTCTCAGCCCTTATACAGCTCGGTCTCATGGTAGGTGAAGGCCAATGCACCGTATGCCTTCTTAACCACACAGTCAACCTGCGCAGCAGCTTTGAGTATCCTATGGACTCAGACCCCAAGATCCCTCTGATCCTCCACACTGCCAAGAGTCTTACCATTAATACTATATTCTGCCACCATATTTGACCTACCAAAATGAACCACCTCACACTTATCAATGGGGAGGACAAACAGAAACTCCTTATAGAACAGCGCTGGAATTGAGCTCTGGACTCCAGAACACCCTGAGCTGTAACAGCATCATGCTAACCTCTACGATGCTGTGGCACCTTTAGTTACTGGGCCCTCTTTAGTCTCTAAGAGAAGGTCCTGTATTGCTCCTTCCTAAGTCCAGTAGGTTTGTCTGTATATTACATGAAAAAGCTGTCTTGGATGCAACACACAGATTCTTCCCCATTCATAGTGGCCCCAGTTGATACTGAGAAAATTGAAATCACATTAGCAATACCCTACTTTTCTCACAATGACATGGAATTTCTGAATACATCTGCTCCTCAGATTCCTGTTGACTATGAGAGAGTCTCATAATATAGCTGTACCCAGGTGACCATCTGCATCTTACTTCTAAGTCAGTAGAGAAGGTACCCAAGAGAATGTGCCCGAAAATGTACACTATCAGTCAGAAGTGAAAAGTACAATATTACAAGGGCAAATTCTAGTCACAGTCTAATTTTGGTTCATATATTGAGTATTTTCCAGCAGTCCTTACCTAAATTCAATGTCTATTTGTATCTGCTTTCCTACTCTCTACTCATTGGTATTAGTACTGCAAGTAGCTTGTGTATATCTCATTACTCAAATTATCTAGCTGGTAATTTATGATGGGTCAATGACATCTCAAAGCCCATTTCCACTTCTACATAAATGCTGCAAATAATTTGAAAACATCATATCTGCCTGCTCCAAAACTCAGTGTTTATAGGCCTCTTCATGGAGGTCAGTATTTACCGACAATACTCTAGTATTTTATTGTAGATCTACATCATATATGCATACACTAATCAGAAAAATAAATATTTTTTCAAAAATTTTGGTCACCTAAATATTTAATCTTAATTCCTAAGAGACCATGTGTAGAATATTATACTGGGTATTTAAAAAAAATTCCACATTAACTGAACTGATTCAGAAATAGATGCTGAGAAAATTATTTATTTAGTGCATTCCCTGGAACTCAGGAAATACACTCAATGGCCACTCTATTACACCTGCTAGTTAATGCAACTATCCAATCAGCCAATTGTGTGGCAGCAACTCAATGCACAGGAGCATGCAGACCATGGGCAAGGGGTTCAGTTGTTGTTCAGACCAAATGTCAGAAACTTGATCTAAGAAACTTTGACCATGGAATGATTGTTGGTGCTGGGCAGGGTGGTTTGAGTACCTCAGAAACAGCTGATCCCCTGGGATTTTCACGCACAACAGTCCCTGAAGTTTGCAAAGAATGGTGCGGAAAAACAAACTTCCAGTGAACAGCAGTTCTGTGGGTAAAGTTGCCTTGTTAAGGAGAGAGGTCAGAGAATGGCCGCACTGGTTCAAGCTGACAGGAAGGTGACAGTAATTCAATTAACCAACAGTGCTACAACAGCAGTGTGCAGAAAAGCATCTGTGAACATAACAGCATAACAAAATAGGAGCAGGAATAGGTCATCTGAACCATCGAGCCTGCTCCTCTATTCAGTAAGATCATGGCTGATCTGACCATAGACTCATCTCCACCATTGTGCCCTTTCCCCATAACTCTTAATTCCCCTACTATGTAAAAATCTATCCAAGCTTTTTTAAAATATATTTACTGAGGTAGCCTCCACTGCTTCATTGGGCAGAGAATTCCACAGATTTACCACTCTCTGGGGAAGGCAGTCCCTCCTTATTTCCATCCTATATCTACTCTCCTGAATCTAAACGCACAACACGTCGGAGCTTCAAATGGATGGGCTACAGCAGCAGAAGACCACAAACATATTCTCAGTGGCCACTTTATTAGGTAAAGTAGGTACCTAATAAAGTGGTCAGCAAGTGTACATCCCAAGTATGGAAAAGGTAAAGATGCAACTCAGAAGAATGATCATATCAGTAATGTTTGTATGAGAAATTTTTGTGAGATCAAATTATAAACTTTGTGCTTCACCCTTACTGAGGTAAGTCAGATAAACTAGGAAAAATGAAATTGATGGCTGCAAGATTCCTAGACCAGACTGATGGGATTCTATGTGGTGCCAGGACCCTACATGACATAGGATGGTCACATGATTGGACTAGAACAAGCCTTACCCACGAGACTGCTGACATAACATTTGACAGATGGCAAAAACACGTACCCAGGCTTTGCCATCTGTGAAAGCTGTCAAGTTCTGTTAATGATTCTGAATGTCAGGAATATCCAAAAACAATTAAAAGTTAAAAAGTACAATGATAAGAAAAATACAAAATCTCTTAAAACTCTCTGTTAATTCATTCAAATCATGAATACGGATCAGATAAGTTAAAATGTAGCTAAACTTGCTACCTTTCGTCCTTGCAGCTGTAAAATCAGCATTCAGATAAATCGCTTGTGGATTTCGAGCCAAGTCAGAACAGCAGATTTCTCAAGTTTACATCTTGGGGAATTCCGGTAGGTTTGCTGTTTGTCACTCAAATCCGTGCAAAGTCTGGTGGTGGGATATAACAATAGATTTGCTGTAAGAAGCCCATCAGTAGACTCAGTGCTTCCATCTTTGTGTGTGCATGTGCTGAGGTTCTGAATTTGTTGCCATATAAACAGCATGTTCTGGGCGATTAAATGCTCACTTTCATAGCTGCTTTGTCAATTTTCTCTGGCGTGTGATTATGGAGGAGCTCTTGCCAACTGACAGATGGTGAACAATTTTTGAGGCTTTGGAAAGAAACCAGCAAGACGGGAGATGCCTTGGATATTTTTGACAATAAATTAGATGAGGAATACCAGTGTCATTAAGGGGAGTGATGATGATGAGACAAGACAGTAGTCCAAGGGGTGGGGGCTGCTCATGAAGTAGGCTGAGAAATCAGGAAAGAAAACCAGGATAATCAGATTTACGTTTATAGTGTTGAGCTTTCTAGTGCTCTGAGAAGAGCAGAGGTTGAGATGGTTGTGTCATGTGTTCAGAAATATATACAGCCTTTCAGAAACTATCTACATGTGGGATTAAAAATGAAACAAAAATATTGAGAAAATTCAGTGGGTCAGGCAGTGCTTATGGAAAGAGGAATAGTCAATATGGAAAGAGAAAGGGTCACAGAAATCTGAAACTGTATCATCACAGGCCACACCCCTTTGTCCTAATGTATTAATTCATATTTCAGTACATCCAGTCCAATAGATAGTAAGATTTTGAGACAGTGACTCACACTGCACAAATATAGTCAGGAGTGGCAGAAAGACTGAAAAATATGTGTTTTTGTCTGAATATTGTTTGTGTGTGTATGTGTGTTGGGGGGTGGGGCACAAGTTCTCCTGCATGTGTGATCTGTCCAGGCTTAGTTCATCTGGACTGTCACAGTCAAGGGGAGAGTAGTGATGGCTGGTTCGATTGTAATGTCTGTGAAGGAATGAATTGACAGGGCATTGGGGTAAGTGTAAAAGGGGAGGGATGCAATCTAACTGGTTTGCTATTACACAGAGCCAGTGGGACTCATCTGGGCAAATTACCTCATTCCTGGTTTTGGCTTCTTCCTCCTTCCTTTCTAGTCTTGGCCCAAAACTTCAGCTCTTTATTTCTTTCCATTGGTGCTGCTTGACCTGCTGAGTTCCTTCAATAATTTGTGTTTATTACTCAGGATTTGCAGCACCTGCAGAATCCCTTGTGTTTACCTCATTCCATGCTGGCTTTTTCATTCTGTGGACATTGTGCATTTCAAATTGATTAAACTTTGGCTTCATTTGGGCATGCTTTGAATAGTACTGCAACTATAGATCTTTGTGCTGTATTCTTCTATCTAAAGAAATATGAAGTCATATCTTTTTGCCTGAAGCATTCCCAATGGACTTCTAACCTCCTACAGAAACGTTTCAAATGCTAGTGTTTATTGATATGCACAATAGGGGTCAATCTTTACATGAATTAATTTTTGAATTCAAGACCCAGGTTGTAAAGTGCATAAAGGTCACAGCACTAATCCAAAACACTTACTTGTCCCTTTGACAGTGAGAGGAGAATTCAAAAAGACATAGTGGGATAGAAAGAAATAAGGAGGTAGAGGGTGTAGTACAATTAAGTACAGCGAGGGATGATAGAAAGTTAAACTAACAAAGTGCTGTAATAAACAGTACAACTGTGAAGATAGAGCATTTTCTATTCTGTGAGCCTTCTACTCAAAAGGCAACCATTTCCAGCTACTGTAGATTAATACTTACAATGAAGTTGTTCTAGAGAGCAGTCGGTCACATAATACAATCTTTAAAGGATATTCTCTTAATTGTACAGGCTCATGATTGTTAAAGGTGAGTTTATAAAAAGATGTAGAACCTGATCATTCCTCCAAACTGTTAAATACATGCATGACGGCATTTACAGACCAGAGTATTTGGATATTGCAGAAACCAGGCATACATTCGTGAATACCTTACAGTGTTTTAGTAAATATCTTTAGAAATATGTGACATTAGGAGTGCATGAATATTTAACAGGAATGTACTTAAATAATACTTTTCATTACACTTTGAATCTTTGAATCTTTTGGTCCATTCCATGCAAACAGAAACAAATTAAGCCTAACTATGACAGGTCTATTTATATCTGAATTGTTCCATCTTTATGTCAATGCTGCACTAGGAACATAAAATCAGGGCTTGGAGTAGTCATTCTGATTCAGTTCAGAGTGAGTCACACAATGTTTTATTATTCCTTGAAGACATGGAGGCTGTAGAAGAAAATAAGGTAAGGTGAATTGAGGTAAGATAAAATCCATGCAAGCAAATGCGTCTTGGACAAACTGATCTGAAGAAGTCCAAAAAAATGTATTTATTAAAATAAGCAGAGAATATTATTTTCAAATTTACAGTACTTATATATCGGTAGTGAAAAATGTCTCATTGTTATAGCACCAGTTGCAAAGTTGTACAATTTGTACACCAGCAATATTTGTAAAATTTTATGGTCTATAATATGTAGCAAAAGTATTGTTCAGTGGAGAAATCAGGTTCTTGAGTTGATGCTTTGATGCTGTGGCTCACCTGGTTAAAGTACATGCTCCATGCACTGGAGTTCAAGGCTTGTTTTCAAGTCGTCATGTACTTGGCATGGTCATGGCGAGCAGAATTACCTGCTTCCGAAATGTCGATTTCAGTAATTACAGTACAAGACTATTTGTAATCCTTTTAGGCAGGGGAAACAAGAGTATAACTGATGATTTTATGACCCAGCACTTCCAACAGGAGAAGCAAAGCTCACAGGAAAGATTCCTGGGAAATCACGGAATTTTCTGCCCATAAAATAATTTACTGAAAGTCTGCAATTTAAAAATATAATAATTTAGAAGGGGCAGGCAAAGAAACCCAATGAACAAAAATGAAATGAGAATTCAGAATTCATCATCATACGGTATATGTATTAATTAGATAGCTACTATTTTCACAATGAAGGGAGAGGAAAGACATACTGGAAGAGCAATGGAATCTAAAAATTCGGGGGAAGAAAATGCAAAAAAAAATGAACTAAGTGTGGTGATCTAATACACTTTAATTACCTATGACAAGAATGCATCTCTCATAGAAAACAGGCATCTAGCAACTAACTCAACAATAAGTTCAAAGTTCAAAGTAAATTTATTATCAAAGTACATATGGCACCATATACAGCCATTTTCTTGTGGGCATATTCAATAAATCCTTAGAATAATAACCATAACAAACTGAATAAAAGACCACACCAACATGGGTATTCAACCAGTGTGCAAAAGACAACTTCTGAGATTACAAAAAGAAGAAAATAATAATAATAATAAGTAAACAATAGCTATCAAAAACATGAGATGAAGAATCCTTGAAAGTGGACCCACTGGCTGTGGGAACATTTCAATGATGGGACAAGTGAAGTTGATTGACGTTATCCCCTTTGGATCAAGACCCGGATGGTTGTGGGGTGGTAAGTGCTCCTGAACCTAGTGATGTGAGTTCTGAGGCTCCTGTACCCTCTTTCTGATAACAGCAGCAAGGAAAGAGAGCCATTTTGGAGATTTGGATTAATTCAGGAGTTGAAGTGTGATGAATTTTGAAATTCTGTAAATGATGAATGAACGATACATTTAAAAATCTGTTTAGTTTGTGGCAAAATCAGAATATGAAACTCATTCTGTAAAGAACACCAGATATGGGTAAGATACCAGATGACTGAAGGACAGGGAAAAGTCTGGTAACTACAGACGTATAGGCCTAACATCAGTTGTAAGATGATGTTGGAAAACATTGAGGATGAGGATTAATGCTCACTTAGAAAGACAGGGACTAATCATAAACAAAGAACATGACTTGGTCAAGGGTAGATCCTGTCTGAACAATTCATTGATTTTTTTTATTTTTCATGAGCCAAGGATATGTATTGATAAGGGCAGGTGCTGTTTATATGGACTTTAGTAAGGCCTTTGAATGACTGCCCCACATGGGTACTCATTTAAAAGGTTAGGGAACCAAGACAAGTTGGCAAATTGGCTTAGTAATAAGAGGCAAAGGGTAATTCTAGAAAGCTGTCTTTTCAATTTGATGCCTCTGATTAATAGTTTCCTACAAGAACCAATACTGGGACCCTTGTTGTTTGTAATATACATGAATGACTTGGATGTGGACCTGGGTAACAAAGTCTGCAATTCTGCAGATTGGTGGAGTTATGGATAGAGTAGAAGTTGGTCAAATTGCAGAGAAATATTAATGAGTTGGCAAAATGGGCTTAAAATGACAAATAGAATTTAATTCAAACAAATGTGAAGTAGAGCATTTTGGGAGTCATAATGAGGCTAAGACGTACACCATAAGTAGTGGGGTTTTATCAAGTATTGAGGAACAGAGGGACATACAAGTCCATTGATTCTTAAAGGTGGCAACACAGGTAGGATGCAAATAAGATACTGGTCTTCATTCATTGAGGCATTGGATATGGAAATAAGAAGGTTATTCTCCAACTTTATAAAACCTCAATCAGATCTCAGTTGGAGTACAGTGTGCAGTTTTAGTCACCAAGGTATGGAATGTTGTGATAGTGCAGGAGAAGATACAAAGGAGGTTCACCAATTTCCAGGATTGGAGCAGCTCAGTTATGATAAGAGTTGGGAAAAGCTAGGTCTATTCTCTCGGGAACAGAGGAGGTTAAGAGGTGACATGATTGAGATATATAAAATTATAAGGTAGGGATAACTTTAGGGTTAACTGTCGGAAACGTTTCCCCTTTTCAGAGATAGAGAAACATGCATGTTTAGGATAAGGGAGAAGAGATTGAGAGGGAACATAAAGGGGACATTCTTCAGCAGGAGAGGGGCATGCACCTGGAATTCATTGCCTGAAAAAATGGCTGAAAATGAGTTGCTGACTACATCTTAGTGTCAAGATAAGCACGAGAAATGCTTAGACCTAGTGGGCAATGGACCAAGTGTTCGGCAATGGCAATGACACTGAAGGGTGGCTAGTGGTCCACATGGTCAAGCTGAGATGAATGGCTTCTTTCCATGCTGTATGATTCTATGACACTGTAACAGGAGTGGGAGCAGACTACTTGCTCCCTTCCCAATTGATCATGGCTGATCTGCCTCAGTGCTCCTTTCTTGTATCAGTATGGATTTCCTCCCAAAAGACAAGAGACATGAGGTAATTCACTATTTCATCAACAGTTGTTGGAGGCTAGGAATATCAAAGAACTTTCAGCAAACTTGGGTAAGTGGGCTCGAGTTCCAGATTAATGCTGAACAATCGGAAAATCATGGAAGACAGGAGATACTGAATAGCTTACCTCTATTCCTTTCTTCCTGTGTCATTAGTTCTTAAATAGTTTAATCTTTGAAATGTTTAAATTGTTTAGAAATTAGAAAACGAATGAATGACCGTGTTTCATTCTCACAAATAAGCATGTCTCATCTGAAGGACAAGTAAGTTAAACAGTTCAAGATTTCAGTACCTTTTGGTTTAATCTTGTTTTAAGTGAAGACCCGATGTTTAATCTGCAGGATTGTACCCATTGATGGAAACTATAAATGAAGAGTGTATGAGCAGGTTCTGGAGAGGCTGTTCTGCGGCTGCTCTTGAACCTTTCGATCTTGCAAACAAAAGAAAAACATTGCAGAAAGTCAAGGAAAGCTTAGGCCTATTCAGGATAACCTACATTGTGTTATAGCTGACAATCTTCACTTACAAAGACTTACTGAAGAATGAGTTCATTGTAAGTTCACAACAGTGAAGGATGATAAAGATTTTAACTGTAGCAAAAGAAAATGGCACCCCCAAGCTGGAGAGTGCTCATTCTGATGTATGCTTGGTACTTCAAGTCTGATCTTTTTCACTAGTCAGAAAGAAGCATTGTAAAATGTAAAAGCATTACAAATTGGGAATTTATTAAGGACTGAGCTGAATATTTTGATTGGAACAGGTGCAAAATATTTAGAGAGTTTGAATTTTCTTTTTAGTATTAATGTTATGTGGTCATGATGTTCTTCATTATCACCTGCATTTTATTAAAATTAAAGGAAGAAATCCTGTACAATTCGAAAACGTCACGGATGAGTAGGATTTACTTTAAATTTCTATGCATCACTTTGTTTCAAGTTCATAAAAAGTTATCTGTTCAAAAGTGGTACCCTTCAAGATAATAAATTCCTCTGCTTTTTATGGGATCAGAGTAAGAAACACGGAGAAAATACCATCTACATTATTTGCTTGGGGGTAATACCTGTTTTAAGTAAGTTGGTGATGTCAATCATGAGAGAGAGGAATAAGTGCTCGTAGCTGTTACCTCACAGTTTAATTGCAAACTTTAAGATAACTGTTACTGATACAACAGATTTGTCATTGTGTTTGTGGATTGTTTACTTAATTTTTTTTAATATTTCTTATATCATTTGTTAACCTTGATTACTGAGTTATAAACATTCCACAATCAGGCTGGAAGAGAAACGATTTTCTCATATGACATTAAACCCTAGAAGTTTAAAATATGCTTGTGACGGGAACAATGATTGGCCTGTGAAAAGTGTTCAGTTGCAGTGACAATTGATTAATGAGTTTCCCATTGGTGGTGCTGTCACAGAGAAGGTGAATGCAGGGAGGTGGTGCACATGAATGATGCCTACCAGGATGCAAATTAGAATTCATGATTCATATCTTAAGGCAGTTTTACTGCCGCCTCCAACAGTTGCCTTACAAACAGGCGTTCAAGAACATGGACAGAAGTTCCCATTAGCCTCAGGGTGGTTTATATTCATCAGGTTTAGTATGGCCTTCCTGTACTGGTGAATTTAAGTCAATATAAATCACTGCTGTTACCTCTTTCATACCTTTTTTGACAGTTCAAAATGCAAATCAAATGAAAAGATCATGCGCCTAACACGTTTTAGACATTATATATTATGGCAGCATCCTTCAATGCACATGTGGTCCTTTTGTATTCAAAATAGATAGTGGCCATGCATATTGGTGTTAGAAGTAATAAACAAGGAAATTCTTTACCCTTTGATTTTTAGTATTTGCTATTGAAATAGTTTTAGGTTTCCAAAATGAAAAATCAATTAATTTTATATTAATTTTAGAAAGAAACCATGAATTTCTGCTTTCAAAACCCTAAGGGTTTTACTGCCACTGCTGTCATTAAGTATCAAAAGTACAATGTTTTTAATTGTCTAATATCAATATCCATCATCAAAAGAAATTAACATTATTATATATAATTTTGTGACAGCACCATTCAAATTAGTGAGATCTAACACTGTTAAAAATGTTGGTTATGACCTTTGGTAAAATTAAAGAAAAATGGCTGGAGTCACTTAGCACTTCAGTGTAAGGGCGCTTATCAGCAACGTCAAAAATCAAACTAACAAAAATTAGTGAAAAAAATTCTAAAATTTACTAAAATAATATCTACAAGAAAACACAATAATAGCTCCATACTTATTCTTATCCATTGTGAACTTCTGGTGGCTCCCATCACTCTCCCATGCTGAGGCTGGTGTGTTCCTTTTATAGGTATTAGGATATATCATCGTTAATTACCAACAACGTTAACTTAAGACCACACATAATACGCCACACAATGTAATTACAATCATATTACAAAATAAATGGAATATCTACATGAAATGGAGTACACAAACAACATTTACAGTACATTTCCCCATTACTAAAATAAGCGAATATTTCGCCATGTCTGGAGGAAGGGGAACCATAAAGCGAGCCCAAGCGCATTAGCTCGGTTTAGGACCCAGCGGATGCCACGGAACTGCCGGGAGATGGCGGCATGGAACAGCAGAATGCTCGGCACAATCATACACTTACATTAAATACAAGCAAAGAATGAAATGAAACCAAGCTTTGGCGTCGGACTCTGAATGGATGTGGCCATGCACGGGGGAAATAGTGAGCTAATTATGAGAATATACCAGGGAGGACATTGAAGTGCATACACTTGCCACACTTACAGCAGAATGACAAAGCAATGTTTGTGTGTGTTTGTGTGAATGAGCATGTGTAAGGAGTGTGTTTACTGAGTGCTCTTCATCACACACTTATTCAGCAGATACATAGGTACACTGTCACCTCTAATCTCTCTTTCATGATGTTCTCCAGTCTCACCTGTACATATAGTGTCTTCCCATCTCTGAGGTAAATATCTGAAATGTAATCAAATAGCCTTCTGGGAGCATCATCAACACACAAAGCAGACTAACATAAAAAAAGAACCCAGCAGAAGATTCTCAAAAGCAATGTGGAATCTCAGCAATGAAAAACATAATGAAAGGGTGTATAGATGTTCTTGAAGCTATGTATTTTCTGATAGCCATTGAGAGAAAGTAAATCAACCCAACCTCTCACATCATGATGATGTAGAGCTTCAAGACTCAAGTACGTTCATTATCAAAGAATGTATAAGTTATGCAACCTTGAGACTTGCTTGCTCACAGGTAGCCACAAAGCGTGAAGCCAGAAAGAACCCAATTTAAAGACAAAAAAAGAATAAAAATTAAAATTAAAGACCAACACATGGCATGCAAGAGAAAGAAAAATATACGAATCAAGCAAATGATTGAAGAAAACAACAGCATTCCGAACCAAAACTGAGTCGGCAGATCTGAGCCCCGGAGTAGGCCCAAAGCCTTGCCTATTAGTTTATCGTATT
This sequence comes from Mobula hypostoma, assembly GCF_963921235.1. Lineage (NCBI taxonomy): Eukaryota > Metazoa > Chordata > Chondrichthyes > Myliobatiformes > Myliobatidae > Mobula > Mobula hypostoma. The sequence goes on along the minus strand of NC_086107.1, from coordinate 28,818,084 downwards.
AGTGGGCACGGAGCGCAGCAGCTGGGGCAGTATTCATAACCTCAGCACCATGGAGAGAGAAGTGACCATTATGGAAAACGAGCAAAACCTACATAATGACAATAGTTACACAATTGATACATTGCATATCAAATCTTCCTTTGTTACTTTTCTACTTTTTCAATCAGTGATAACTGTGGCCTTTCTTTTCATTTTCCAGATCTTCCATTAAGAAACATAGAAAACCTACAGCACAATACAGACCCTTCGGCCCACAAAGCTGTGCCGAACATGTACTTACTTTAGAAATTACCTAGGGTTATCCATAGCCATCTATTTTTCTAAGCTCCATAAAACTATCCAGGAATCTCTTAAAAGACCCTATTGTATCCACCTCCACCACCGTCACCAGTAGCCCAGTCCACGCACTCACCACTTGCTGCGTAAAAACCTTATCCCTGACATCTCCTCTGTACCTACTTCCAAGCACCTTAAAACTGTGCTCTCTCATGTTAGCCGCTTCAGCCCTGGGAAAAAGTCTTGACTATCCACACGATCAATGCCACTTGTCATCTGATACACCTCTATAAGGTCACCTCTCATCCTCCGTCGCTCCAAGTTCACTCAACCTATTCTCATAAGGCATTCTCTCCATTCCTGGCAACATCCGTGTAAATCTTCTGTGCACCCTTTCTATAGTTTCCACATCCTTCCTGTAGTGAGGTGACCAGAACTGAGCACTGTAGTCCAAGTGGGGTCTGACCAGAGCCCTATAAAGCTGTAACATTACCTCTCAGCTCTTAAACTCAATCCCTCAGTTGATGAAGGCCATTGCATCTTATGCCTTCTTAACCACACAGTCAACCTGCACAGCAGCTTTCAGTGTCCTGTGGACTTGGACACCAAGATCCCTCTGATCCTCCACACTGAAAAGAGTCTTACCCTTAATATTATATTCTGCCATCATATTTGACCTACCAAAATGAACCACCTCACACTTATCTGGGTTGAATTCCATCTGCCAATTTTCAGCCGAGTTTTGCATCCTATCGATGTCCCGCTGTAACCTGTGACAGCCCTCCACACTATCCACAATACCTCCAACCTTGGTGTCATCAGCAAACTTACTAACCCATCCCTCCACTTCCTCATTCAGGTCATTTATAAAAATCATGAAGAGAATAGGTCCCAGAACAGATCCCTGAGGCACACCACTGGTCACCAACCTCCATGCAGAATATGACCTGTCTACAACCACTCTTCGCCTTCTGTGGGCAAGCCAATTTTGGATCCACAAAGCAATGTCCCCTTGGATCTCATGCCTCCTTATTTTCTCAATAAGCCTTGCATGGGGTACCTTATCAAATGCCTTGCTGAACTTCACATACAGTACATCTACTGCTCTCCTTTCATCAATATCTTTAGTCACATCTTCAAAAAATTCAATTAGGCTTACAAGGCATGACCTGCCTTTGACAAAGCCATGTTGATTATTCCTCATCATATTATGCCTCTCCAAATGCTCATAAATCCTGCCTCTCAGGATCTTTTCCATCAACTTAGCAACCACTGAAGTAAGACTCACTGGTCTATAATTTCCTGGGCTATCTCTACTCCCTTTCTTGAATAAGAGAACAACATTTGCAACCCTCCAATCCTCCGGAACCTCTCCCATCCCCATTGATGATGCAAAGATCATTGGCAGAGGCTCAACAGTCTCCTTCCTCATCTCCCACAGTAGGCTGGGGTATATGTCATCCAGTCCTGGTGACTTATCCAACTTGATGCTTTCCAAAGGCTCCAGAACATCTTCTTTCTTAATGTCTACATGCTTAAACTTTTCAGTCCGCTTTAAGTCATCCCTATAATCGCCAAGGTTCTTTTCCATAGTGAATACTGGAGCAAAGTATTCATTAAGTACTTCTGCTAGCTCCTTCGGTTCCATACACACTTCTCCACTGTCACGCTTTGTTGATCCTATTCTCTCACGTCTTATCCTCTTGCTCTTTACATACTTGTAGAAGAGCAAGTATGTGAAGAGCATTTAGTTTAACATGCTGCACTTATTATCACAAACATTCTGTGGGAATCTTATACTCCATCTATCCCCCATCCTTTCTTCTTGTACTTTTACTACATGCAAAATACTACGGTCTTTATCTGTGTCAAAATCCAATGCAGTGAATGCATATAGTTTATAACAAGGACTGATATTTTCCATTATTTGAACATTGTGCAGCAGGAGACTTGATAAAAATGGTAATTTGTCAATTTTAAAAATAAAACTGGCTAAGCAAATAAAGATTTATTGCATATTTTTTGTGAACTTCAGTTCTGCGATTATTCTGCAAATAATTGTTTCTTGATTGGCTTATGTTTATTGGAAGAATATTTGGGAAATTTGTTATTTTTTTCTTAATGTACAGTATTAATGCATATAAGACTTGGCGACTTGGCATAGATATTGCTGTAATAAACTGTTCATCCAAGATCCTTTTTATTGTGTACAGGTAAAAGCATATATATTTTTAAAATATAATATTGCAGTTTTAAATAATTGTACCATATTTATCCCAAAAATACATCCAAATATAACAGTAGCTTTATTCTTATTTTTTCCAACAAATATAGCACAAAGGGTCAGGTCTTCCACTGTCATAGGATCACTATACACTTACTCCTGAGCAATGTTGCTTGTTCTAGTGTACCCCCCACCACCCCCCATGAAAAATTATCCATCACTGGGAACCCAGCTCCATACATTCGCTAGGCCAATTCGGCAAAGGTAGAGTGTCAATGCTAGCAGTACCCTTGGATACCCCTGGCTTTGGAAGTTGTTGAGTCTCCCTTCACTCATGCCCTTAGAAGTTGTCAGACCCAACAGTACGATTGGGATTATTTAGTACTTTTGTAAATTAGTAATTTAAAAAGAAACTAGTTGCTCTTTCACCAACAGTAGAGATTTCTCCCATTAAGCTGACTTGTGATTGCACATCTTGGCACAGAAATTTTCAGAGAAATTACAAAAGATTTCATTGCTCCATTAGCTCCGTGAAGAGTCCCCCAGAGATCACGAGGGCAGTGGCCAGGAGGAAATGCTACCATTGGCTTTGATCAATACCATCACTGAAAACAGTGATTTCCATGGTAAGTACCAATGTTGGAGGAACTGATATGATGGAAGATCTGCACATTGTTTTATATCTGCAGAGACCTCTTTAAAGCATTAATTTATTTTATTTGTTTTCTAATTTGGGCATTACGTCCAAACCTGCCAGTTGTAGCCAATCTGTAATGTCCCTGTCAAAGGTGATTGTGTGCACGTTCCCTGAGCACCTCAGGCAACAGATTTGTGGCTTGAGAGCCACAATACTTGTTCCCACTTTGCACCCTCAAGCTTCTCACTGTGTGTCTTCTCTGTAATGTCACAGAAATCTGGACCAGAATACAAGAACCATGGATCCAGAAATAGTCCTTGCCTCCAAAATCCTTCCCTGGTCCAGTATGGCAACTGAAATGTGGCACCTGTGTTTCTCAGAATTAAAGTCATGTAAGCTTCTTTGTGCTTGGCTTTGAACATTATGATCTTCTAATTGCCTTCACAAATACTTTTCATACTTTGGTTGTGACAGGCGATTCTTTTCACGAACAGATAGAGACCCCTGGGTGAGGTGTGTAACTAATACCTGCACTGCCTCCTGCCAGCCAAAGGGAAATTAGATAAGTTCTTGTTTAGCCATAGAACATCAATGAAGTCTCAAGAAGCAGGGAGCTGCAATCTGAGACACATCATATACTGTGCTGGCCAGCACCACCTATATGAATCAGAAGTGGTGACTTACGCTGGCACATGCACAGCAGACCAGACACTGCTCTTCGGTAGCTGCCAGATTTTCTCAGCACTTCCACTGACGTCCTGGCCTCCACACATACGGTTCCTCTGATAAATATTGTTTGGGCAGCAGGGACCCTAGGAGAGATATTTTATTATTGTTCAGACCTCACTGCCTTTGTATAGTCCAGTTCATTATTCAGGTGTGCATGCTGTACATGGCCAATTTGCCAAGTCAGCATTGCACAAGAGCTGATGTCATCAACCACCATGCAAGGATGATATTTATATTAGTTTCCTCTCATATCGGCCTGATTTGGTTTCCCATCCAAGATTCTAATCAAATCAATTCCCATTGCTGAGAAATGATGCTGCTGTGTGCAGTTAATTTCTTGGCCATTTTATTTCCATGGTCCTTTGGTACAAGTCTCACGATATTAATAAGTGTAACAGGAGAAGGAATAGTTCTGTTGCTCCACCAAATGTTTTTGCTTTATGCATTCCAGCTGGGTTCACAGGGTACTCTTCGCCAAGTTCATAAGGGAATAACAGACGTCAAGCCTTGAAAGTACTCAGTGGCGAGTAAATTGAATAACAATTGAACAGATGAAAGAAATAAATGCAATATATTCTGAACAAATTATAGTGAAGAGCTAGAATATGAGAAGGTAAATATAATCTGTCTAACTACAATAGAACTTCACGTTCTCATTCAAACTTTGCTTCAAAACCAATGGCATGAGCTAGGAACACATATCAAAATTGCTGGTGAACGCAGCAGGCCAGGCAGCATCTCTAGGAAGAGGTACAGTCGTCGTTTCAGGCCGAGACCCTTTGTGTCCTGCCGAAGGGTCTCCGCCTGAAACGTCGACTGTACCTCTTCCTATAGATGCTGCCTGTCCTGCTGCGCTCACCAGCAACTTTGATGTGTGTTGCTTGAATTTCCAGCATCTGCAGAATTCCTTGTGTTGGCATGAGCTAGGGTTTGAATACTATATGGACAGAGACATCAGCAGTGAAGTACATCAAAAACTTGAATATTTAAAATTATAACATGGCAGAAATGAACTGCAAATGTTCACTTGATGGTATATGAAACATCACGCTCAAAAGATTAATGTATTTCCCATGTTAGTAAAATGTATGATGTTCTCATAACCAGTCAATGAGTTTCAAGACCTTGGCCTTAATACCTGCTTTTGTAATTGGATCCTTAATTTCCTCACTTGCAAACCGGAGCCAGTTTGAATCGGCAACATCTCTTCCACACTCTCCATCAGCACAGGTGCACCACAGGACTCTGAGCTTAAACCCCTGCTCTATTTGCTTTATACTTGTGACAGTGAGGCAAAGCACAGCTCCATTGCCATCTACTCTATAACTTTACTGATGGCACCACTGTCGTTGGCAGAATCAAAGGTGTTGATAAGTCAGCATATAGGAGTGACATCCTATCTTATAGTGTGCTATATGTGCCTTGAGCTGTGTATGACTGATGGTTCTATGTTTTGCACCTTGACCCTGGGGTAATGCTGTATTCATAGGCATTCGTGTATGCTTGAACGACAATTAAACTTGAACTTGAATTTGAAAATTTAGCTGTGTGGTGCAACAGCAACACCCTTTCACTCAATGTCAGCAAGACCAAGGGGCTGATTGTTGACTTCAGGAGGACAAAACCGAAGTCCATGAGCCAGTCATCATTGGGGGATCAGAGGTGGAGAGGGTCAGCAACTCGTATTCTCGATTTTATTTCTTTTTCTTTTTTTGAATTTGCACAGTTCATTGTCTTTTGTATAATGGTTGTTTGTCCATCCTATTGGGTGCAGTATTTCATTGATTCTATTGTGTTTCTTAGATTTACTGTGCATGCCCGCTCGCAAGAAAATGATTCACAGGTTAGTAGGTATATGATGATTTATACAATATGTACTTTGATAATAAATTTACTTTGAACTTTGCACACAAAGTACAATGTTTGTACTCAAATATTCTGTTGGTAAAATTCAAAAATATTTCTCGTCGTAAAAATATAATTGTTGCATTTGCTTCAGAGAACCAGACCAGACTTATCTGAGCACAGGTCTGCCTGCATAATGGCATAGGTATCTCTGATCCACAGCTTTTCTTGGTGAAACAGTATTATTTCTCAGTTGTCAGGAGTAATTTATCACCCAGTATCCTTTCAATAATTTTATTATTACTGTAATAAAGGTGTTTTAACTACATTCACTCTTGTACTTTGGTGCCAATAATGTAATGCAAACTAAACGTCATAAGAAAACCTGAATGCTATTTCCAATGTATGTAGATGCAAGTCTCTATTTAATAGCAATTATAAATAATTTATCTTTACCCTCTGTTTTTCATAAGTACCTTGAAATCCATCTGTGTGATTAATAGTACAACCTAGGGAAAGTGCATGTCCTGCAAGCAACAATTTCAGTTGTGACCTTGCTTTACAAAAGCTCAGATATGCATCTACCCTTGTCTACCTCATGCCCACACATTTAACGTTCAAAGATCGAGTGATCTCATGCATTTCATTGTCTATAGTCTTCTTGAATAAAGAATAGCCAAAGATTTGTAACTCTAATTTTAAAAAAACTTAATCTTTAAATAGCTTTCTTTTGTCCCGATTTCAAATGAATCTCAAGGTAGTACACAGTGATATATATAGTACGTACTTTGATAATAAATTTACTTTGAACTGTGAGCATTGACCTTTGAAATACTCTTTCACAGATTTCATAGGAGGGGAGAGAGTTAGCAGTTTGAGACATGGGACTGGGGGTGCTTGGATTCTGGGAATTTAAGGCCACGACCTGGGTTCAAGCTCAGAAATAGAAACAGAAAGTGTGATCAACTTATTTGTACCATCTGGTATGGGGAGGGGGTTGTGGCTACTGCACTGGATCTAAGTAAGCTGCAGAGAGTTGCAAAATTAGTCAGCTCCATCGTGAGAACTAGCCTTAATATTATCCAGGACATCTTCAGGACGCAGTGCCTCAAAAAGGCAGTGTCCATTATTAAGGGTCCCCATTACCCAGGTCATGCCTTGTTCTCATTGTTACCATCAGGAAGAGGTATAGAAGCATAAAGGCACACACTCAATGATTCAGGAATAGCTTCTTCCCCTCTGCTATCCAATTTCTGAATAGATATTGAACCCACGAACACTACCTCACTACTTTTTATTTCTATTTTTCCACTACTTATTTAATTTGACTATTTAATATATATAAATATACTTACTGTAATTCTCTTATTTCTATAATTATGTATCACATTTTACAGCTGCTGCAAAGACAACAAATTTCACAACATATGCCAATGCCAATGATATTAAACTGATTCTGATTCCTCTCTTTCCCAGTTCGGAAGAACTGTCTGGACCTGAAATGTTAATCATTTCTCGTTCCAGATCTTCTGGAGGATGAGAGGTGACCTGATAGAGGTGGATAAGAAAGTGAGAGGCGTTGATCGTGTGGATAGTCAGAGGCTTTTTCCCAGGGCTGGAATGGCTAGCACGAGAGGGCACAGTAGGTACAGAGAAGTCAGGAGTATGTTTTTTACACAGAGAGTGGCGAGTGTGTGGAATGGGCTGCCGGTGACAGTGGAGGAGGCGGTTACGATAGGGTCTTTTAAGAGACTCCTGGACAGGTACATGGAGCTCAGAAAAATAGAGGGCTGTGGGTAACCCTAGGTGATTTCTAAGGTAAGGACATGTTTGGCACAGCTTTGTGGGCCGAAGGGCCTGTATTGTGCTGTAGGTTTTCTACGTTTCTATGTTTCTGTATTTCCTACAATTTCTGTTTGTTTCAGCTTTCCAGCATGCTCAGTTTTATTTTAATTTGTATGTTTAGCATCGGGTAGTTTGTGAGAGTTGACACAATTGTTAGGGGAGGTTGCTCTGCCCATGAAGAAAAGCTGTATTTATAAACCAATTAGAGGGCTCTTACCTGGGTCACATTCCCAGTGCTAAGTCAGAAAGTGCTCTAGGAAGTTCCCTTTCAGCAGCATCAGGGCAGGTGAGGTGGCATCATCAAAGCAGGATTGCTCTGAGAGTGCCAACAACTGGAACACGTTGCTCCGAGGGAACATTGATGTCAGTCTCTCTCAGAATGATGTGACCTAATTCCTTGGCAATACTCCAACGAAGTACTAAGAAGGGAAAGATGCCCTCCAGTCTATGACAGACCCAGAGATCACATCATTGACACAAGAATGAATTACACCTGGAAGTAGCCAGATTTCCTGAGAGCATAATTTAATCTGAGAATGAGTTTAATCATGTTCCACTCTAAATAAGTGAGGTTCATATGCATAACAATGGAAAAGATGGGAAAAATTAAAGCAACCAAATGTATTTGCTTTAAAAAAACTTTTAAAAAAACTGTAGTCCATTACTACTTTGAAGTCACTGTCTGATATCACTGAACTTTTTAACATTTTATAACCATTTCTGCTCATAACATTAAAAGCCTTGGCATGGAGCTGGGATATAAATCACTCTAACTTACGAGCACCTTTCCTAATCTTATTAATTGAAAAGACATTTTGGATATCTAGCTGAGGCAATTTTGAGAATGCCAAAGTCCCTCTATTTTTATGGTTGCCCTTTCAGCAGATATTGAATAAGATGGGCCTACACTGACTGGAACTTAGAATAATGAAAGGTGATATTGGAACATGTTGGGTTTAGAGAAATAGCTGACGAGTTGATACCAAGATAGTGATACTCCTGGCTGGAGACTCTGTATCCAGTGCGAACAAAGTTAAGAGAAGGGTTAAGCTATTCAGGATTGAGATGAGTGTCCCTATTTAAGAAGTTATAAACTTTTTAAACATTACTTGAGAAATATGTTGTAAGTCCAGGTGATTCTTTTAAAATGTGAGCTTGGCCTGTATTCATAAATTCATCAACAGAATTGCATCAGAAGTTGGGCAGTTTGGATTCCAGTTATTGCTATTGTCATTTGCTCCAAAACTGGAAAATGCTGATTTGGTGCAAGCACTTATATTAAACTTTCCCATATTTTCTTATGACGTAGAAGGTGGCTACTTAGCCCAACAAAGTTATGCAAGTTCCTATCAATCCTATTTCTCACATAATTCCTTATAATCCAATCATTTTCACATGCCCACCAACATCCATCTCATTCTCCTTCCACCCAGCTGCATTCACAATAATCTTCAGAAGCCATGTAGCTTACCAACCAGCTGATTGGGACGTGTGATGAAAACGAAGCATCTGTGTGAACCCACATGGCAGTGTTCAAACGCCTCATCGATAGCAATGAACGTTAGGATCAACCCCAAGTCATTAAAGCCACAAGACAGCAAAACCTGTTTCTGTCCTTCACAAAGGAATATTTTCTGGTAGAAACTAACCTATTATTTCTCTTAAATGTTCTTAGAGTAAATTAAAAGACTACCACATTTAAAAATAATTCTTGAAACAAGTGTCACATTTGTATTTTCTAATCTTTGTTCTTTTAATTGAATTTCCTACAAAACTATTAAACTATCTTCTGAATAATTTATCACCTTTCAAAGTGGGTTTTATTTTGCAAGCCCAATGTGGAGCTCCATAAGGATTTTGCTTCTAATACACTCAGTCTGGATTTAAGAGAGTACTATTTAAAGTCAAGTTTATTGTCATTTGTGCAGGTATGGTGAGGTACAGATACTATGAAAAACTTGCCTGCAGCAGTTCTAAGTCACTCTGAGATTGATAATATTGAGTATTTTTTCTGAAAGAGATACATTCTAAACTCCTACTTTAATTATTCTGAATGTATAATGGACTAAGGAAAATTAGTGAAAAATGTATATCAACAGATCTGAAAATAGTCATCGCAAAGGTCTTATTTATCAAAATCTATAATTTATACAAATTACTTTTGCAAAGCCTATGATTAATTATGAACAAGTTTAAAATACAGATATGGCCTTCAAAGACAATGAACTTTGATTCCACCATCATTATTTCAAGACATTCCACAGAATGTTTAATCAGCTTTCTTTGCTAACTGGTGGATTTGTAAAATAGTATTGCAAGCTGCAAATATCAATGCTAATCCAAGCAAAAAAAATTATTAAAGACCTAAAATGAGTTTCTTTTTATCTGTCCCACAAGTCATTGGCAAAAAAAAAAATCAGCTTGAGCAAATTAATAATTGGTTGTCATCTGTTAGTTACACTCTCATCTCAGAGCCAGAAGATTGTCAGGTTCAAGCCCCATTCCTGACTGAGGTCCGAGCACAATAATTTAATCTAATTCCACTGATCTCCGCCCCACCCCTCTTCATCCCTGCTGGCGGTGCTGAACTGATGTTACTATCAGAGTTGCTTGCCTTTTTTCAGATTAGACCTTAAACCAAGGTTCTAACTGCCTTCTAATACAACCCAGTATTGAAGGAGGAGAATGATATAGCCAATATCAATGGGCAGAATATCCTGCTTCTGCCTCACAATATCTATTCTTCAATCAAAATCACAAAATCGGATTATACAGTCACGAATACATTTCTATTCCCTGGAAGTTGCGCAACTTGGCTGTAGTATTTTCTACATTAACATCTATTCTTTAAAAATAGTTCATTGACCTTAAATCACTTTTAGATATCAGTAAAGGTTCAAATGTTACTTCATAAATTCAAAACATTAAAGCTTCACTCACTGGTTATTCTTCCTATTCTTTCAATAGATAATGGACAAAATATTGAGCGTCTGAACGTCTGACCAGTGTTGCAGAGTGTATGTAAATAATTATAGAGTAAATTTTATCATAGAAGCATCACAATCCCAATCAATCCCATGCTGGTCATGAAACTGCAATGCACCCTAATCCCATTTCTCAGTGTTGTAGGTAATGCTACAACAAATATGCATTAAAATTCTTTTTAAACGGTAAGTGGATTATTGGCTTTATCATCTGTAAGGAAGTTACATATGACCTCACCAAACTGCTGTCTGTTAGGTTTTGTGACTGATGCGGAATTTTTCAGCATCCTCTCAGTTTAGTATTGTGAGGTGTCCTGAGAAAACTGGCAGATTCACTTCCTGAATTAGTGTATTGGGACAGTCACTTTCCAGACAGCAGAATATGTTGATGCTACATTTTTTCAAAATTTCATATTAGTAAGTTCTTCAATAATCAATAGCAATGTGTTTGAAAAGCTCCTGAACGCTGTCTCCATGCCACATTACCCTTACCAATTATGTCCTCCCTTTCTGTATCACTGATCAATACCTTATCAAGCTGTCACTGTTGACCTCGTCATTAGCAATGGCCTGTTCCTCAAGCTGCACTTTCCCCTTGAGTCTGCCTCTGATTTTATCTGAAGTATATGCATCTGTGCTTTTGCTAACCTCGAGTGGTGACAGTTGCTGTTCTAATGAAGAGCGTGCATTGATAGTGCCTGTATGCTACTGGGGCCTCCTAGCTCACTGAATGGAGCAGATGTGTCTTAATGAGAACATAAGAAAGCTTAGCTGTTGTGCTTTTTGTTGGCATTATGTGTGTTCTGCGGGAATTTTTATAGCCAACATGCACAGACTGGGGAATATGAGAGAAAGGATTATACCCTTTATAAAGAACATTCATCCAAAATATTCTCCAGAGGCATTATTTTAAAATATTTGCACCAAATCCTTCATTTGAAATTTAGCTGCTATTTTACAAATTATATTGAATCAAATACAGCTATAAATTTTAACATTGCATCATTGTACTTCAGCGTATCAAAGTTTCTTTCTTCACCATTGTGTCATATTCAATATAATTGATATGGCTATGCTCACTTCTGGTACAATAGTTTTGATATTCTTTTTATCATTTTCGGTATTTAACATCCAAAACTGTCTTTCACATCTAATGTGCATTGACCTGAACTTTGCTGCTTATCGAGGTGAGGCCAAAAGTGCATTTTGTTGTTGAATTAAATCCGATAGTTAGAAGTGAAAAACAAGCCCACATTGACTGGCTTCCCAGCAGGCTTTGCTTCAACACTTCCTATCAAATAGCTTGGCACTGCAGTCCATGCAAGGTCATGAAATTAAAAGTAGGTGCTCACTATTCACTGATTAAATATTGCAAAGATACTTTAAATTGGTACATTTGATTTTATACAGAATGTATTTTTACTGGTCTGATCAGGCCCTAGGTTTTCATTTGCAAGCGTCGTCTCATTCCTTCAAAATATCTTTGAAATTATTTTTAATTCTATTTTCTACACATTCTCTTTTATCTTTTTTTTAATTTTCTCTTTATTTCACTTCCCACATGACATAGAATGATGATAACATTCCTTAATTTTACTTCCTGGTTTACACCAAGTGCTCCTAAGAACTTCAAAGTAGATTGACTGGTTGAAGGATCTCATTGTATCTCCCCTTACTCATTAATGCCATGGATCCTCGTTGAGAACAGAGCACCGCAAAAGGCAACACTCTGCTTCACGGCAAACAAGATCTCTGGGCAGCTCACAGAGAAGCAAATGGTCAGTGCTATTCACTTGCCAATGGCTATAAACTAGCTTCAAAATATAGACCATGACATCTGAGGCCTCCATTAGTCAGGGTCAACCATGGATGTTGCATCCTAGCTGTATAGGTATGCAAAGCCAGGGCAGTACAATACGGAGAGCAAGCTGCTGACCATGTAGCAAGCACCCGCTTTCCACGCCGTATGATGAACCCAAAGAGATAGCAGAGACCAATACAATTTGACATCAGCAGTATCACAGGAGTTGCCAGTCAGCATGGAACCCAACATAGGACTACCTTAGGGACGCTAGCTCCAGATGTTTCCCCTCGGGGTTTACTCCCAAAGCTTTCCCCATGAGTGGGTATCACCGCAATGCAGCACAGGTTTGAGATCAGAGTTTCCCTTCTCCTAGATGAGCTGCCAACCACGGCAGCCAAGCCCTGTGTGCCCAAAGCAACTGGCTTTAAGGTGTCAGTAACACGCCTTTTCACCTTCTCCTGTCAGTAGAAATGGTTCCGCCGGGCTTAGTAGCCAAGCCACACGTGAAAGCCAGGAGCTGGACTTGGTTGTCAGAGGCTATTTGAGGTGCACACCATTGGGAGTATTTAATAGGTAATGGGAGCTTGTCCCCATTACCACCCGTGACTATAACAATTTGAGAAGTGACTTGCATACCATTGATTAAATTATAAAGCTGATGGGGCTGAGAATACAATGAAAAAATAAGAAACACTGGATCTTTGTTTAGTCTTGTGAATAAATTCAGACAAGGAATTCTGCAGTAAATAAACAAAATAATCAAATATATCATTCCTCAGTTCAATCAGTCTATGTATTGAGACTTCACCCCAGCATAGCCATTAGAGTAATACTATGATGGTGCCACAACCTGGGTTTAATTTCTGCTGCTGGCCATAAGGAGTTTGTATGTTCCCTCATGACTCTGTGGGTTTCCTCCAGGGGCTGCAGTTTCCTCCTACTTTCCAAAAATATACGGCTCGGTAGGTTAATTCAGGGGTCCCCAACCTTTTTTGCACTGCGGACCGGTTTCATATTGACAATATTCTTGCGGACTGGCCGACCGGGGGTGGGGGGGGGGTGGTGGGTGGTAGGGTTGCCAATGAACAAGAGTAGCAGTCAAATACGTTGAGTTTACCCCAGAGAAAGACTACAATGGTCATGAAGCCTTGCGCGGGCACCAGTGTGCATGCGTGTACGTGCCCATTTCTTCTACAAATCGTTTTTGGCGATTCTGTTCCGGGGGGGGGTGTTAATCACAAACGCAATATAGGTGATAAGTGGCTAATACACTTAATTTCGTTTCTAAAAGGGTTTATCTAAGGAATTTAATATTAAACACACAGCGCATAGTTTCCTCACATGAATATAGTGATAAGTCAATTATCAGGGGAGGACAGGGGAGCTTGAAGTGTTGAATGAACTTCCAGTAGAAGTGGTAGAGGCAAGTTCGGTATTATCATTTAAAGAAAAATTGGATAGGTATATGGACGGGAAAGGAATGGAGGGATATGGGCTGAGTGCAGGTCGGTGGGACTAGGTGAAAGTAGCATTCGACACGGACTAGAAGGGCCGAGATGGCCTGTTTCCGTGCTGTAATTGTTACATGGTTATATAAGTCAATAGCATCATAACATTTTAAGTAACATTTGGATATTAAACACACAGCACATATTTTCCCCATATGAACATATAAAATCATTGCAACACACCAATATCGCTGAACCAGTGGGAGCCCTGGGCTTGTTTCCCTGCAATAAGACAGTCCTATCGAGGGGTGACGGGAGACAGCGATACTCGAAGGAGGTTCCTTATGTCCAGTCTATTCCGCAATTTAGTTTTCATTGCATTCATTGCAGAGATATGATGTTGGAAATGGAAGCAACATTTTCAGTGCTTTCGTGGCTATCTCAGGATATTTAGCCTTGACTTTGATTCATAATGCCAGCAGAGATGTTATGTCAAACATACTTTTCAGCCCATCATCATTTGCAAGCTCGAAGAGTTGATCTCCCTCCCACGCTGACATGGATGACGCATGCGTAATGACCTCGCGTGTGTTCAAGCTCAACAGTGGACGTGACAGGGAATGAGGAAAGGTGCAGCTGACTCCTATCATCAAATCATATCGTTTCCTCGCGGCCCGGTAGTGCATGCTTTGCGGCCCAACATCAGTCCGCGGCCCGGTGGTTGGGGACCACTGGGTTAATTGGTCGCATGACAGTAATTGGATGGTGTGGGCTCGTGGTGCAGGAGGGGCATGTAACTGTGTTGTACCTCTAAATAAAACTTGCATATTTCAGATACAGTGTGACAACTCAGTGGTGCAGCTATTTTTGACCTTGACCTTGAATGTTGTCTGTGTGGAATTTGCATTTTCTCTCTGTAACCATTTGGCTTTTATCTGGATGCTTTGGTTTCCTTCCACATCACGAGGAGGTGTGGGTTGGTAGCTTAATTGGCCCTGGTGTAGAATTTAGAATTTAATTAAATCTTACATTCATCCCACAACATGAGGGAGTAAAAATCTTTGCATTATGACTCTGTTGAAATGTACAGACATTTGATTTATAAGTCTCATGGCTTGTAGGAAGATACTATCCCTTAGTCTATTGGTCCTGGCTTTAATGCTGCAGCACCATTTACCAGATGGAAGCACCTGAAGCAGTTTATAGTTGGGGTGACTGGTGTCCTGATGATCTTTGAGACCTTCCTTCTGCACCTGCTTCTGTAAATGTCCACGATGGGGGGAAGTTCACATCCACAAATGCGCTGGGCCGTCCGTACCACTCTCCACAGTGCCCAGCGATCAAGGTTGGTGCAGTTCCCATACCAAATGGTGATACAACCACTCAGGATACTCTCAATGGTACCCCTGTAGAAGGTCTTGAGGAATTGGGGACCCATGCTGAACTTCCTCATTCACCTGTGGTGGAAGAGACGCTATTGTGCTTTTTATCAGTCCAGGTGAGATCATCGGTGATGTGTATACCGAGGAACTTGAAGCTGCTCACCTTCTCAACTGCAGACCCATTGATGTTGATCAGGACGAGCCTGTCTCCATTCCTCCTGTAATCCTCAATCAGAATGGGTGTATGGGCAAGTTGTAGAAACTGGGGGGGGGGATGCTGGGGGAGGGAGGAGGTGATGGGAATATGGCCAAAATAAAATGAATGTTTAATGCTTGTCATGGACTCAATAGGCCAAAAGGTCAGTTTCTATGCTGTGTCACTCTGAATTGAATCTCACTTTATAACCTTGCTTCAGTAACTGGGTTAATACAGTATTCAATATTCCTCATTTAATACTCCAAGAGTTAATGTTCACCACAGTAGCAAGGTAACTTCCCCTTCGGATAACAAAATAAATGTGGATTAACAACTCTAGGTTCAGTAATGGTGACCATGATCGAATTGAATTGAATTGACTTTATTTCTTACGTCCTTCACATCCACGAGGAATAAAAATTTTTACGTTACGACTCCATCTAAATGTGCAATGTGCAATCATAGTAATTTATAATAAATAGAACAGTCAATGTGACATACAAATACACTTAAATCAGTGTGAGTTAATCAGTCTGACGGCCTGGCGGAAGAAGCTGTCCTGGAACCTATTGATCCTGGCTTTTATGCTGTGGTACCATTTCCCAGATGGTAGCAACTGGAATAGATTTGGGTTGGGGTGATTCGGGTCCCCAATGATCCTTCACATCTGTCTTTGTAAATGTCCTGAATCATGGGAAGTACACAACTACAGATGCGTTGGGCTATCCGCACCACTCTCTGCAGAGTCCTGTGATTATAGGAGGTACCAGGCAGTGAGGCAGCCAGGAAGGATATTCTCAATTGTGCCCCTGTAGAAAGTTCTACAGGCAAGTTAGCAAGTTTGGCCTTCTTGTGACTCCAGATCCACAGCAGTGGAGTTCACACTTAATTGTCTTCTGAAATGGCCTGGCAATCAAGGGTAATTAGTGACGACAATAAAATAAAAGAGTAAGAATTCTCCAGCTAGTGAATAGTGATGTTGTTCCTTTATTTTTATTGTCTTCTGTTTCTACAGCATCTTCTGGCCACTCTTCCTGGTGCTCCCAAACTTCTCTTTAAAATAAAATTGTATTATTTGTGACAATCTGTCCTTTCACCATTACATTTAAGGGCTGCCTTCCAAATCATATAATTTTCTTTGACTGGTAAGCCAAGTTGAAAATATGAATGTGGCAAACCTCAGCAAGATTAAGAAGTTTTTAAGAATCTTGCCAGCAAAGTAGCTCATTAGCTGCTTGAATTGATTTAAGGAATTATTATTACCCGTTTCATTGCCATTATAGGCTCCTGGTTTTCATTGCAACTAACATTGGCAGGAAGTGCATTCATCTAAACCAGATATTACTGCAGTAATTACAATAACATGTGGGTTTTAATCTCAGCACTCAAGAGCAGAAGGAAGTCTTAATAATCATACTTATCACTTTCTAGATATTTGATAGAGCATTTTAAAGCTCTCCTGAATTCTATGTTTTTGTCCTGTTGAGCTGCAGTTTTATTTTTCTTCCAGTCTGTGGGCAATGTGTAATTTCACAGGGAATTACCCAATGCCAATGGTTTGATTAGCAACTTTTGATTAAATCTCCCATCTGAAGTAATTTAATTGTTGAACTTTATTTCACACTGGTTTTGAATTTTGGAAAGCAAAATATGAAATATAGAAGGACATGATGTCAAAAGAGCAATACAGTGAGTTAACAGTACATGGGTTTCTGATGCTAAAAGGCCCCGGCACATTATCTATATAAGAGCATATGTGAATTGTGATGCAAAACCTCTGTCCCATAATTTTTTATCTTAATTATCTTAGAGCAAATAAAAAGATATTATTCGGGCCTTACATCTTCAGACACATTTTTGAAACAGGTAATTCAGCACCGCAATATTACCAAAGCAGTATCAGCTGTTCTTCCTTACTGTAATTGATGCAACACTTCATTCGTAGGTAAACATGAGACCAAAAAAGAAATCCAAAAGTTATTGTCATGACTTGCTGTTCTTCCAAAGGCTTCTCAAAACACTACCTCATCGATCGGCTCTGTAATGAAATACATGGCATAAAGATCCTGTGTTTTGCATGATAGATATTAAATAATATTCTATGCAAAGCTTATGTCTCATTTATTTCCATCTTACTGTCTCTGATTACTTCTGTGTTAATTGCTGCTAATCAACTTCTTGGGCACTGAAAATTAATTATTACAAATATGGAATTTTATTACTTCAGAATCTCTTAGATTTTTCTTAATTCACCTGGTTAAGGGCATATATAGTTATTCTGCACATTCGGCCATCCCAAGCACTTTGCTCCATTGCTACATTATCAGCTCATAGTTTCAGCAGTCTAACGTAAACAATAAACTTAAATCAACTGCAAGCAATGGAAGACTAATTTACTTCTATACAAATTTGACCAATTATTGCATACTTCTTTCCCTTTTACTTTTTAGCCATTCAGATTTGGGTTTCATTCCTGGCAGGATGGGATTTTGTGAAAGCCAGATTGTAAAGAACTCAGGGATTTGCCTGCAATTTGGGTCACAGAGAGATACATCAGAGAAACAGGCCTTGTCATCCACCTTGCCCATGGCAACCGTCAGGCACCTCTTTTATTTCTAACCCTACCCTAGCCCATTTATTCTCCCTACATGCCATTTTCAATCAAAAGTTAATAAAGGTCTCTACATACCCATATTGATTCCAATGGGCGATTCCTGTTGCCAAATGAGAGTATTATTGAAATTCACTCAAATTATTTTTTCTTCAAACTGGCATTTCAATTTTCCTCCTATCCAATATATCCTGAAAAGCAGTAACAGCTGGTTTCCTCCAATGCATTTTTCCGCAATGCAGTTAATCTACCGAATTTAAAACCTGTTCTCCTGAAATTCCATTTATTTCTTTTCTCACTCTTTGTTTTTACTCTTATATTGCTGTCAAATGTAATTATATTTTGATCACTGCTAATCACATTTTCTTTTAATTGATTCTGAGATGCTTGACTTAAAATGATGAGAAGTTATTTTCACTCAGTGGAATCTAGAATTATGGAGCACGATTTCAGAATAAGGGTCATCCATTTAAAAGTAAAATTGAGGAGGATTTTTTTTCTCTGTCAGAGGATCATGAATAATTGGTATTTTCCATCCCAAAGAGCAGTGAATCATTGAATATATTCAAGTCTCAGATAAACAATTTTTTTGAACTTAAAAGACTTGAGGGATTTGGGCACAGACAGGAAAGTGGAGTCCAAGATCAAGTGAAACACAATCTTATTCAGATGAGGTTTCTATTATGTTATTATGTTGCATTATATTTAGAAGTCATTTATGTTATTAAATTTTCAGTTGTTCACAGGTTCTGGTGAATAACCCAAATGAAAAATAATTACTTTTTGTGATTAAATCATTAGTTGAATTAATTTGACATAATCACTAGTCTTTATTTTAAAGATTAGTAACAGTAATTCTGTAATTTTATAAATTAAGTAATTCTTACTTTTATCAATTATTGACAAAAATATCAGGTCCTATTTGGTGTTTTCCAGTGTCTGAGATCATCAAAAGACGACTTAATTATCTTACATCATTCATTGCTGCTTTTGCCCACATTTTTGTATTACTAATGCTTGCAACATGTATAGCAAAGTAGTGTATGAATTCTTTCAGGATTGGCAGAGGGCAGACTAGTCTAGCTCACATCATTTTGCATTCTTCTGACAATTGCTCTCTACCTCCTCCAGACAATTTCTTTTCCATTTTAAATGGTAAGAAAGCATCATGCTATTTATCAATCAACTTTGAGTGTCTGAGAATAAAAATATAAATTTACTTTCAGAATTCTGATGTGATTCTCCAATGGACACAAATAAAGATAAAATGTGAAATTAGACAATTGAGGAAGAGGCACAAAGAATCATGAGTTCAAGTGGGAAAAAAACTACTTTTATATTTTATTTTTGTGAGCCAGGTACATATTCTGGAACTGCCAATAAATGCTAACAGTTCTACTCCGAATTCTTCTGCATGAGTGTTACCAAGTTCAGGATTCCTAGTAGAATTTTCCCATTAAACCTTTGCCAGCAAATCCATCTATTTCAATAGAGTGGGAAGGCTGTGAGGGAGAATGGTAAACATTAGGTCATTTGTAGTCGTTGAAATAATTGCATTTATTTTAATGTTTCAAATGTTACCCTCCAAATATCCAGACCTGCCTCTCGTTTTTTTTTTGCATTACCTTACTTTCCCTTTTCTATTTTCTATTTATGACTTATAATTTAATTTTTTATTATATTTACTATCGATTTATACTCCAGTGAGCGCAAAGCACAGAATCAAATATCGCTGTGATGATTGTACGCTCTAGTATCAATTGTTTGGCGACAATAAAGTAATAAAGTAAAGTTAAAAATACATTGTATGTTAATTTGCTTCATTACTAAACATTTAATGCTTTTTATTTTCTTTTAAATATAGTTTCTGAATACTTTCCAAACTTTGTTGAATGTCAGGGATTATCAGAAGCATTACACAATCTTTATTATTTGACAGCCAGCTAAGCAGTCCAAAATATTTAAGTCAGTCATCAAAGTGTTTTTCGGCTACTTTTTGGAAGGATTGGCTTCTCTAGTGAATGTAAGATGAATACATGCTAATTACTAAATCCAATCACCTCATAATCCTTCCTATTATGTGGAGAGGAGATCTTATAGAAACATATAAATTTATAAAAAGGGATGGACAAGTTAGAGGCAGGAAAGTTGTTTCCACTGGGAGGTGAGACTAGAACTAGAGGACATAGACACAAGATTCAGGGGAGAAGATTTTGGATGGAGTTGAGGAGGAAATGCTTTTCCCAGAGGGTGGTGAATCTGTGGAATTTCCTGTCCAATAAAGCAGTGGAGGCTACCTCAGTAAATATATTTAAGACAAGGTTAGGTAGATTTTTGCATAGTACGGGAATTAAAGGTTAGGGGAAAGGGCAGGTAGGTGGAGATGAGTCCATGGCCAGTTTAGCCATGAACTTATTGAATGGCAGAGCAGGTTCGACGAGCCAGATGTCCTACTCCTGCTCCTATTTCTTATGTTCTTCTGTCCTTATTTGGGATATGGAAAAAGTAACTGTCTACTATATGATTTAATGCAAGTACTGATGGCTCACTGGTGCCAATAGTTTCTGGTAATATATGGTAATTTCAAGGCAGTATATAGTGACGTATTTACTTTGATAATAGATTTACATTGAACTTTGTATTTTGAAATTCCTATTTTATAAGCAATTAAACTTCTCTAGCTTCCCTTCTCCTAACTCCCTTTATTTTTAACCATTCATCAACACCAGCTCCAAAATTCTGCCCTCCCCGGTAAAATCTGAAATAAAATCTAGATTATAATCCAGGTACAATGGAAAAATATTTATCCAACAAATCCACTAATAGTTGTTCACCAAGTAACGGAAAAAGAACACATTGGGAGAAATGAGTACAGTTGCATTGCATATTGAGTGCCTTAGTCAAAATGGGTACATACATACATTTTGGGAACTGGTATCAAGTTACCATTTTGAATCACAGAACAGACTGTCATGTCTATAATGATTTCATAGTACACTACCCAGTTTGTTGATGTTCTTCATCTTTCTTTCGTCTCCTAGCTATTGTTTTTCCATTAGGGTTAGAGTAGTTCTGTGCTTTAGTTACTGCACTAGTATAAACAGGCCAAGATCCTTGGTCCAGATTCACAAGTTTGAATCCTACGTAATTAAATTAAATTTGGAATAAATAGTATAAAAATGATGATTGTGAAACCCTGAGAAAACATTTGGTTCTCTAATGTCCTTCGGGAACAGAGATTTGTCATCCTTACCCGACCTTCATCTGATTCCAGATCTCAAAAGTAGTGAGTAACTGACAATAAAAACTGGCAATGTCAGTAGCCCACATTGTGTGAATAAAGGACTCATCTAATTCCTGGTGGAAACATTCTCTTCTTCTTCCTCCATCTTTCCAGATCAGAACTTCCTGTGTGAAAGAAAATGTTTTCTTTTGTTTCCAGTAACTTTCCATTTGTAATTAAGACTGATGCTTCATTAACCTACATTTCCAGCATTCTGCAGGAACTCTTGTGTTCCATTAGCTTAACTCTTGCTGTATCTGTGTGGTAACTCTTTCAGTTTCAAAGGGACCATATACCCTTTTGCACCATGGGATTTCATAGGCTTACTCTATTTAAAGAATGGTTTATAAGCAATTCCTCCTAAAACATAAAATCTGACTTTTTCCCACATTAGACTCCATATAGTAACTACTTACTAATTCACAGCATTTATATTTCTTTATGGGCTCTTTGTGTTCTCCCCACAATTTACTTGCATCAAGAGCAAATGTAGCTACAAGACACTCAACCTACTAACGTCAATTATTAGCAACACACACACAATGCTGAAGGAAGTCAGCAGGCCAGGCAGCATCTACAGAAAAGAGTAAACAGTCGACATTTTGGGACGAGACCCTCCATTGATGCTGCCTGGCCTGCTGAGTTCCTCCAGCATTTTGTGTGTGTGTTGCTTTGGATTTCCAGCATCTGCAGATTTTCTTGTGTTTGTGAGTATCAACTATAACTATCTGAGCCTCAGCTCTAGTCTGCCTTGTCAATTTGAAAAAACCCATATATCCTAACTCCTTTGCCATCAATTAGCCACTCCACTAATCCCATAGAAACAAATGTTACAGCTTCACAGTAAAACTAGATTTCAAGTTGTCACTTTCTGAAATCTGAAGTCCACTTCTCCAGACAAAATGTTATGTGTACTCCCTGTTCAAAAATTGACAGCCATCAAACCCAGTGTTTCAGAAGAGGAAAAAGTATCAATTATTTATGACTGGAGAAGAAAACCTGTGGAATTGGTTGCACAGTGAATGGCGGGGCCCTGGGACTGTTGTGGAACAGAGGGATCGAGGCATGAGTTCCTGCAAGTGGCAATATAGTTAAGCAGGATGGTGAAGGCGTATGCCATGCTTGCCTTCATCAGTCAGGGCAATGAATATAAGGGTTAGGACATCATGTTCCAGCAATACAAGACGTTGGAGAGATCACACTTGGAGTATTGTGCACAGTTCTGATCACCATCCTCTTGGAACAAATTAGTCACAAAGTGAGGGAGAGTACAGAAAAGATTCATGAGGATGTTGTGAGGACTGGAGAGCTTGATTTATAAGAAGAGAGTGGAAAGGCTGAGGGGTGACCTTACAGACATTTATAAAATCACAAGGAACATAGAAACATTTGTAGATATGGTTTACGGTCAGTCTTTTTCTGTTAAGGTGAAAGGAGAAAGATTTGAAAAGGATCTGATGGTCAGTTTCTTACACACATGAGGATGGGTGGATGGAGCCAGCTGCCAGAAGAAACATTAGAGGTGAGTAGAATTACAACATTTAAAACTCATTTGGACAAGTACACAGGTGGGAAAGGTTTAGAGGGATATCAGCCAAATAATACTATCTCAGGAAAGCACCTTGGCCGGCATGGATGAGATGGGCTGAAGGGCCTCCTTTCATGCTCAATGACTCTAATAGAGGACTCAGCTCCTCATATGACAGTCCTACCATCGTAACAACCCTATTTGCTTCCGTCAATCATATAATATTGTAAATAAATTATCTAAAGCAATCCATGTATTTTCAATGATTTACACCTCCCACCATAAATCTCTTTAACATTTTTATTACCCAAGAAATGGAATAATCAATTTTCAGTCTTTAAGTGCACTGTTAATAAGAGAGGTAATGCTTGTTTGCATTTTTGACATTGCAATAGATTTTAGTTATGGGATTTCCCCTATAAGCAATTGTAATTTTGAAAGTTTTCCACCTTCTTATGCATCAGTCACCACAATAGTTCAATCTTCTCTTTCACTAATGAAAATTACTCCCTTGACATTCACTGTCCTTTGCTCATGAAATAAACATACTGATATCTCAGACCGGAGAAGCAGCATATTTTGTTTTAACCAAACAAAGCTAGAATTGTAGAACGTGCTTTGTATCAATAAGAAGTTGATGGCTCACCCGTTGTTTAATGTGTTTCACCTTGACTTTTTTTCTTCATTTTCTCTGGAAGATTATCGGTAACCTGCCTTGAGAAAACAGATGACATTATCTCCACCTTGTGGTTAAAAGAAATACTGCACATCATTCTCTTCTGCATCACAAAGAAACCAAGCTAAATTTTCCATTTGCTGATGATTTGCCCATGCGTGCCACTGACTTACACCTTAAGTGTGGCATTATTAGCAGAACTCAAAGTGGTCTTCCTGGTGTGGAATTCTTAGTCGGAGATCCTGTGGCATGGTAGTCTTTCATGACATACACTCATTAGGGGGCAACCAGAGTAATATCACTTACAAAGATGCTGGACAAAAATCTTTGACAGGAGAATAACCTGGATCAGTTGACAGTCAAAGCTATTAAACAGAAATCAATATTCCTGAAGGTCTCTAACATTCAAACATAGCTGAAGATAACAGAATCTAGTTTAAAACAAAACTTTTAAAGGAAATAAAATGTAATTAAAATAAAGCATCAAAAAATATAGAAATAATTTAAATAAACTCAAGCATTTCAGTATGGGACCATAAGATGATAAGACATAGGAGCAAATTAGGCCATTTGGCACATCAAGTCTGGTCCCTTATTCCATCATAACTGCTTTATTATGTTTATGGTCCTCTCAACCCCATTCTCCTACCTCCTCCCCGTTAGCTTTGGGCTCACTTACTAATCAAAAACATATCAATCTCCACTTTAAATATACCCAATGACTTTGCCTCCACAGCCATCTGTGGCAATGAATTCCACAGATTCACCACCCTCCGGCTAAAGAAATTCCTCTTCGTCTCTGTTCTAAAGGAGCATATTTTCTATTCTGAGACTGTGCCTGGTGGTCCTAGATTCCCGCACTTTAGGAAAAATCCTCTCCACTTCTCTGTTTAGGCTTTCAATATTTGATAGGTTCCAATGAGATCATCACCTCATTCATCTAATGAGGTGAGTATAGGCCCAGAGATTTACAGGAATGCCTTCAGTTGAAGAATTGCTGCTGTTCAAGAAGGCAGCTCACTATCATCTTGTCTAGGGCTGCAACTAATGAGCAACAAACACAGAATTTGCCAACATTGCTCACATTCCATAAATAAGAATTTAAGGCTTTCCTGCCCAAACAGATTTGTATGGAAAATCTAAGGTTCTTGCACAGTAGCAGATAGTAATGCTGCCATACAGCTCCCATAAACCAGGTTCAATCCCAAAATCCAATAATGTATGCAATGTATGAAGTTTGCAAGTTCTCCAGATGGGTTCCTTCCCAGTTCTCCATTTCTTCCAACACCCTAAAGATCTGCTGGTAGGTTAACTGGCCTCAGGTGTAGTTTGTTGCAGGAAAATTGAGGAAGTCAATCTGCTTGAGAGAGAGAGAGAATAAGGTATAGGGAAATAAATAGTTGAGGGGAAATGATAGGAATCCTCTGAGATCTGGCATAGACTTTGTGAATGGTGTCCTTCTGTGTCATTTGGAAACATGTGAAAATAGTGCTACAGTACGTCATTAGCAACATACAAAACTGCCAGTACTTCTCCAACAAGTCTCTCAGCCATCAGATATTGAACATCTTATCCAATAATTACACCAAGGAAAAACTGTTTTGGCAAAATTATGTAGCCCCATTATTGACTGAACTTCAAGATTTCTAAACTAAATAAAATAGTGCTTATTTTTATTTATCTTCTATTGCAAGTGGCAGAAACATATTTAATCCTCCTGCAGATATTATATTAACTCCATCTGCAAGTGTAATTGTTTAATGTATCTTTGCTAAAAATGTATGCTGAGAATCAGATTGATTATAACTGCACTCATTTCCAAATTTACAATCAAGTAAGACATGAAGGAAGATTTTCTAGGCATTTCTGGATACCAATGTACAGAGATGTTCTATAGACTACAATGATAGATAAATATTAACCTGCTGTTTGTCTAGACATTATTTAATTTACATTACTAATTGTCTACAATATGACCCAGTCATTCAGTTGCTTTCTCATCAAAACCTCACATCTTTTTATTCTAAACTGAATTGCCAAAGGGTTTCCTTACTTTTCCATTCCAGTTAAATTTCTCCACAACTTCATTCCATTCACTCTTTTAAAGCTATTCAGTTTGCCTTCTGACCGCTAACATACCTCTCCTTAGACTATAATAATCCATTATTACCATCCCTTTCCACCCTGTGGGCATTCAAAACTCCTGAAATAGATGCGCAGTCAACTCGTCTGTGCCAGACTGTCAGTTACAGAGTGGTGACAGTTAAAGTACAGAGAGGAGACTCTTCCTAATTCTGGCCATACTTTAGGAAGGTAAGTGTTCACGCTCAATCATTCCAACAGAAATAAATACTAGACTTGCAATAGGGACATGCCCTCTTCTCATTACTACCAACAGGGAGGAGGTACAGGAGCCAGAAGCTGCCACACACTCACCATCTTAGGAACAGCATCTTCCCTTCTGCCGTCAGATTTCCAAATGGTCCATGAACCTTGTAACTTACAATAAATTTTTATGTTGCACTGTAGTGCTGTCACAAAGCAACATATTTTACAACATATGTCAGAGATAATAAACTAAATTCTGATTCTGATGCATAGAGTCTGAAATTTATTGATCAACAGATGTTGTCACTCTGCCGCTGAATTCCCTGTGAGAAAAGGTTTGGTAATTCTTATTTTTTAACAATGTTATTTCAGTTTATTGCCATTAATCTGTCTCAAGCTTTTAATAAGCTTTAATTAACCTTTTTTTTATTTTACTATGTTAATTATCTGTATCGCTTCCATGGTGTTTAAAAACATTTGTATAGTAGTGAAATTTAAAAGCAGTTAAAATTATTTTTAGACTGTGACAAAACATAACACTCTGCTCCCAATTTTCCCTTCTGGAATATTCTAGAGTGGATCCTATGTTTTATTTCTGAACTCCATAGATCAGAAGGTGAACAAGACCACCTGGACATCTGAACTAGGTGGGATTGTGTAGGGTGGCATAAAGACACTGACTCCAGGTTGCTTAAAAATTCAGAATTCTCTGCCACCAATAATCAACAAATCCATGATCAACAGATCTCCTTTTTGCTGTGTCAGACACCAGAGCAGAGATAGCTGCAGTATAAATCAGATTTATGCCTATCTGATTAAAAAAAATCTACCTGTTGAGTTCCCTGCTAAATTGTGACAAGTACTATACCAAGCTTACACCTGTCGTGATAATGCCAGGGACGCTTACTACTAATTAATTCCTCCTAAGTCAACTAAATCTTGATATAAAACGCATTATGCATTATCAGTTGTTAAGTATCAGAGTGAGTTGACCAGTAGAATAAAATGATCCATCCCGATGAAAAGAAAATTAAAAATTTTGATGACAACAACTTTAATTGGCTAATGCTCTTTTCAGAATAAAATGCACTTCATGGGATAGATGACGGAAGCCTGGCAATAGAGAGGCTTCCTGAGTCAGACTGTCATAGAGCACAACAGCACAGAAACAAGTTCTCCGCACTGAACTATTTTTCTGCCTTGTCCCATTGACCACGCCTGAACTATAGCTATTGTGCATTTAATATTCAAGTAATATTATGTTGGTTGATAAGCATTCTTGTTCATTTAAACAATTCATTTCAAGAATAAATACCTGAATTGTGTATGTAGCCCTCCCATCCATGTACGTCTCCAAATTTCTCTGTTGAAATCAAACCGACATCCACTACTTCCACTGGAAGCTCATTCCACACTCTCACCTCCCGCCGAGTGAAGACATTCCCGCTCATGTTCCTCATAAATGTTGTCACAGCATTGTTGCAGGAAAGCAGCTCCATCACCAGGCACCCCCACCACCCAGGCCATGGCTGCTGCTATCAGGACGAAGGTACAGGAGCTTCGGGACTCACAATGCCAGGTTTAAAAACAGTTATTACCCCACAACACACATCAAAGTTGCTGGTGAACGCAGCAGGCCACACAACCTTCAGTCTCTTACATAAGACATAGAAGCAGAATTATGCCTTTCAGTCCATCGAGTCTGCTCCGCCATTCCATCATGGCTGATCCCGGATCCCACTCAACCCCACACACCTGCCATCTTGCCATATCCTTTGTTGCCCTGACCGATCAGGAAACTATCAACTTCTGCCTTAATTATATCCCTGGACGTGACCTCCACAGCAGTCTATAGCAAAGCATTCCTCAGGTTTACTACTCTCTGGCTAAAAAAATTCCTCCTTATCTCTGTTCTAAAGGGTCACCCCTCAATTTTGAGGCTGTGCCCTTTAGTTCTGGATACACCCACCAGAGGAAACATCCTCCCCACATCCACCCCATCTAGTCCTTTCAACATTTGGTAGGTTTCAGTGAGATCCCCCAGCATTCTTCTAAATTCCGGTGAGTACAGGCCCAGTGCTGCCAAACGCTCCTCATATTTTAACCCCTTCATTCCCAGAATCACCGTTGTCAACCTCTTTTTTGTACCTAAGTGGCTAACTTCACTCAACTTCACTTGCTCCATCATTGAAATGTTCCCACAACCTATGGGCTCATATTCCACAACTTTTCATCTCATGCTTTTGATATTTATTGTTTGTTTATTTATTATTAGCATTTCTATTTTTAGTTTTTGTAGCTTGTTGTCCATTGGTTGAAGCCTCAAGTTGGTATGGTCTTTCATTGATTTGATTATGGTTATTATTCTATTATAGATATATTGAGTATGCCTGCAAGAAAATGAATCTCAGAGTTGAAAATGGTGACATGTATGTACTTTGATAATAATTTATTTTGAACTTTGAACTTTAAACAGTTCACCTTTCACGTTAACCCATAACCCCCAGTCCTAGTCTCACCCAGCCTCAGTGGAAAAAGCCTACTTGCATTTAGTGAACTGGAGCCTAAAGTTACACAGATGAGGCCAATGCCAGCACATCCTTTCATAGATAAGTGGCCCAAAACTGTTATGTTTTGTAACTCCAGAAACTAATCAATAGAAAAACATGGCAGCTGGGAAAACAGATCTACTTAGTTTTACTTCATTGAGGTGCTCACAAAAAATGTGACGTTGTAATGATGTATGCTATTCACGTACTTGTTACGTATAAACAATAACAAATTATGCAAACAATGTTTAATCTATCAATATATTTACAATATTGTTTAAATATTACTGAAATATTAAATACACTACAAAAACTACTGACAATACCTCAAGTACGGTATGACCAATGCCTCATGAAGCCTCAGCTTCACATCCTTGCTTTTGCATTCTCGTCCTCTCAAAATGAATGCTACATTGTATTTGCCTTCCTTAACCACCGACTCAACCTGCAAGTTATCCTGTAGTAAATCCTGCACGAGGACTCCCAAGTCCCCTTGCACCTCTGATTTTTAGATTTTCTCCCCATTTACAAAATAGTCCACATCTTTATTTCTTCTACCAAAGCGCATGACCATACACGTCCCTACATTATATTCCATCCGCCAGTTCTTTGCCCATCCCCCCAATCTGTCTAAATCCTTCTGCAGACACCCTGCTTCCTCAACAGAACCTGCCCATCTATTTAGCTTCTATTGTCTGCAAACTTGGCCACAAAGTCATCAATTCCTTCATTGAAATTATTGACACATAACATGAAAAGGAGCAATCCCAACACTGACCCCTGTTGAACACCACTAGTTACCAGCAGCCAACTAAACAGGTTCACCTTTATTCCCACTCTGTGCCTTCTGCCAGTCAGCCAATTTTCTATCCATGCTAGAATCTTTCCTATAGTACCATGGCTCTTACTTTGTTAAGCAGCCTCACATGTGGCATCTTTTCAATGGCCTTCTAAAAATCCAAGTAAACAAATTTCACTGACTTTCCTTTGTCCATTCTACCTGTTATTTCCTCAGAGAATTCCAACAGATTTGTCAGGCAAGATTTCTCCTTAAGGAAACCATGCTGACTTTAACCTATTTTGTCGTGTGCCTCCAAGACCCCTGAAACTACATCCTTAATAATAGACTCCAACATCTGCCCAACAACTGAGGTTAGGCTAACTGGCCTATAATTTCCCTTTTTCTGCCTCCCTCCCTTCTTAATGACTGGAGTCATAGATGGGCAATTTCACTAAATTATTTAACTCGTACTCCTAATGGAACTTTTAAGTTTATATATATAAGTAAACAACGAACATAAATATAAAGCAAGAAGAGACAATAAAACTTCCTCAACCTACCCTGATAATAAGACTGCAGCTGAACCTCTTCTTCAAAGCTATATTTGTATCTCATCCCCACAGTCTTTGATTTTAAAGTACAGTTAGTCTCAGTCTTCAATGTACGTAACTACTGAGCATCCCCAACCCCTCAGGTTAGAGAATTCAAAAGATTCACAAACTACTAAGTGAAGAAATGGCTCCACACATCAGCTGTAGTTCCTGCCCCATAATCTCAGCACAACCCTCTAGTGCTAGATTCGCCAGTCAGAGAAAGCAGCCTTTCATTCTCTATTCTGTCAGTTCAGGTTCGATTCTTATGTTCCATTTGCTGATTTCTCTCATCTCGAATGTACACAGGTAACAGCACTCCATTCCTCAATAAATATTATCATTTTGTTTAAGCAGGATTACAAAAAAGT
This sequence comes from Mobula hypostoma, assembly GCF_963921235.1. Lineage (NCBI taxonomy): Eukaryota > Metazoa > Chordata > Chondrichthyes > Myliobatiformes > Myliobatidae > Mobula > Mobula hypostoma. Next base: position 28,787,997 of record NC_086107.1, on the reverse strand, counting down.
TGTCATAAAATATATTTTCCTGTAGTAATTTGCAGGCTGTGCGGCACTGAAAAATACATGTGCAACTTTTAATCCGGGTATTCATTATACTAATATTTTCTTAATTAGGTGATCATTGTTTGAAGATGTTCTACTTCGGTAAGCAACCATTGAGATGTTCCTAGCGGTAAATTAGCCTAATGTGGTTATTGGTGATTCAGAGCTGAAAATTGAAAGTACAATAATATTTTGTATAAGCCGTGGCCCTTATTTCTCCTGTACAACTTCATTTAATAATTCCCACCTACACATTCATGCATTCAAATAATATGAGATAGTTTGACCAAAAACAATCAACACTCAACTTTGGCAGTTTGTGGGTGGCACAGTAGTATAGTGGTTAGCCCAACGTTTTACAGTGCAGGAAGCCCAAGTTCAATTCCCTATACTGCCTGTAAGGAGTTTGTACATCCTCCCTGTGAGTTTCCTCCAGGTGCTTGGCTCCTCCCACAGTCCAAAGACATACTGGATGGTAGATTAACTGCTGATTGTAAATTATCCTGTGATCAGGCTAGGATTGCTATGCAGTGTGGCTCGAAAGGCCAGAAAGGCCTATTCCATGCTGTATCTCTGCTCTGTTCTTCCTAGATACCTTGTAGGCAACCGCTCCTGTCATTGAGATAACTTCCTATATTTGTTATATGATGTATACAGTTCTGAGTGTGTATATAACGTATACACTTCCTTCCTGTCATGCACTGGAGTCTATGAAAGGATGAATGGATCACAGGTAAGGATAAACTTGGGACTTCTTCCAATAAATTGAATTATTCCAAATGGAAGTCTTTCAGCTGAAAATCAAATCTTATAACCAACCAAAGTTTACATTGAATTTACAATTCTTTATTAGAAATAAGTTATGTCTGCACATTCAGCAGTGATGATATTGTAAGTGGGAATCTATAACTTGTGTTTCTTTAAAATGGTGTTAGAACAGAGAGAAGTTTAACAGTAAAAGTTATGGAATAGAAATTCAGCTCCAAAAGCAGATGCATATTTTCACCAAATTATGCTAATTATGAAAAGAATTTTCTCTGCACTTTTCACTTAAAGTTGTGCTCAGTTTACTAAAGTAATTGCTTTAAAAATATTGCTCAAACAAAAAGTGGTGATGAGGTGTGCTTTGATTGACACTTCTAAAAATGCAAGAAAAACATTTATAGCCCCAGGGTCAACAGCTGTGGGTATATATGTATTGGTAACATTGTCATACGGCAATCAGCTATAAAATAAACTAGAAAGAAACTTAAATTCATATCAATATGTACTAAAGGTCAAAAGGGCAGCTGAATTTTGGAATCTTGGCCAACGTTTACAATGAACACAAATTAGAATGCTGACTCATCCTGGAACATGATCTGTTTACTTCACAAGGCCTGCGTCAGATCAGATGAGATTTTTTAAAATTTATCCCATGCACACTGAAACCAACAGTGACATTTATTGTTTGCATAACAACCAACACACCTGAGGACTGGGGCACCCCACAAGTGTCACCACACATCCCAGTGCCAATACATTCCATGCCCACAATATTCAGAAAAACAACACAAGCAACAACAACAAGAAGAGCAGAAAACAAAACAATAACAGAAAAACATGCCACTTTTCTCTCACTGCTCCCCCCATCCGCTCACCCACTCAGAGTCACAGACACAGCCAGGCCTCCACCTCCATGATAAGCTACCTTTGGGCCTCCAACCTTCAGTGGACTTGCAGACTTGCAGACATCAGGCCTCCAGCTTCCACAGTGGACTCGCAGACTCACAGACCAAGAGCTTCAGCAATTGGCCCCCACTGACAGAACTCAGTCATCAGGCTTCAATCTTCGGTATTTACCCCACGATTTTTAAAAATTTCTTTATAAAGATAGAACGCAGAATAGGCCTTTCTGGTCCTTCAAGCTGCACCTCCTTTCAACCCCAAATGTAACCTTAGTCTAATCATGGGACAAATTAACTTCCTAACTGTTAAGTCTTTGGACTGTGAAAGGAAACCAGAGCACCTGGAGGATACCCAAGCAGTCACAAGGAGAATGTACAAAAAGAGACGAGACTTGCCAATGATGGGGCCTAAACGCCAGGCATCAAACTCTGGACTCGCCGACCTAGGGGATCACCAGACTTCGTACCTCCTGCCCGCACAGCCACACAGACCTCTGATCCCAGGCCCTGACGACCTTGGGGGGGGGGTGGGGAGGAGTCACCAGCCCTCGTCCTCTCTCTGGTCTTTGTTCTCAGCATTTGTCCACCCAACATCTTTCTGTGGCAATTGCTGGCCTTTGATCATGGAGCGCTCTGACCTAGACGCTAACTTCCCTATATCCCTGGCCCCTAACTCCTCCTTCTGTGCCAAAAACAATCCCTATGAATGTTAAAAACAACTAATTCTGAGTAATAACCTTGACAGGCAGAAAGCTTCATGCAACAGTGCTCTTAAAACAAAATGCAATTCAGTTCAGTTCACACGGAATGCAACTTATACATAAGTTTCTCTGACCTTTGGAATTATTTATGATACTTCCAGCTAATCTATACTAACAAGGAAACAGGAAGTGCCAAACAGAAATTCCGGGTCAGATAGTATTCTACCTCCTGTTTTAATTGAAACTGGAAAACCGGATATGTACCGTGAGATTATCCAGTATTGTTTTGCATTTACAGTTATTGCCTTCTGATTCTCTTTTTTATCTATATTTTTATCCTGACCGGCAGTACTTGCTGGCTATAGAAGCTAGCATCATCTCCTTTGGATCTGTATGACCCAGTCATGCTGAAACCCATTTACTGCTGCAGTGGTAACCTGAGGGTGATCACTTCAGGACAGGAAAAATGAAACGAGTTAGAGGCTCACTGAAGAAATGAGGAGAATCTTGTACATTAGATTTAGTTCACAATATCAGACTCAAGGGTCTTGTAAAATTCTGCAGTCAGTACATTAGCCTGAGAATGACCTAATTCTTAATTGCCTGAAGTATATTCATTCAACCATCGGAAGGAATGTTAAGAACTAACTCGAGAATACATGCAGGGATGGAACCATTATCTGATGTCCACCTGACTCAGAATGTGCTATTGTAGTGTTTTGATTTCTTGGAATGCCTTTTTGGTAAAACACTGCCCCTGCATTGGATTCACTATTTAAAGATCAGCTTGACAATCCCTGAATAATGAAAATGAACCTGTGTTCAGCTGCACCTATTCCACGCTGATTTAAACTCTGAAATAGAATGAAGCGTCAAGGCCCGAGAGGAGAAAATGAACTGGTGCTCAGCGCAGTCTACCTGCGTTTTACCTATCTCCCTCTCTTCTCACTACTACCATCAGGCAGGAGGTGCAGAAGTCTTGGGACCCACCCCGCCAGGTTTGAGAACAGTTGCTACCCTGCAGCTGTCAGACTCCTGGACCAGCCCCACTCACCTCAATGCTGGACTGACTCTGCAGCTGTGGGCTCACTTCCAGGGGCTCTGCAGCTCATGTTCTATGTGTTATTTGTTTAATTATTTGCACATTGGATGTTGGTTGGTCTCTTTTGCGTGCTGGTTTTCATGGATGCCATTGTGTTTCTCCGTTTTGCGGCTGCCTGCAATAAGATGAATCTCAAGATTGTATATGATATATATACTTCGATAATAAATTTCCCTTCAGACTTTTTGAGTTTTGACTTTTTAGCGGACAAATTGTTGGAGTGTGTAACACTGCTCAAGTATAGTCAAGGTGTTTAGAGAGGACATCCAAATGACATCATAAATTACTTGAACAGTTTACAAAATCTTCACCTCATACATGTTATGAGGATGAATTTGCAGAAGATGAATCATGCTTTTCCTGATTAGTAAACTAATAAAAAATTATTAAAAATATTACACTTGAAGTACATTTACTTCCTTATCCATCGTCTCAAAATCCCTTTTTGAATGTAATGGTGATTCTAATCTATGCCCAATCCCATCCTCAGATTGAGCATGGCACAGGATCAGGATCAGAATCAGTCGTGGCATATGTTGTGAAATTGGTTGTTTTGCAGCAGCACTGCATTGCAGTACAGAATCATAAAAAATTATTAATTCGAAGAAGTAATGTCTATATTTTTAAAAATTAAATAGGTAGTGCAAAAAAGAGCCAAAAAATACTGAGGTAGTGCTCATGGAATCATTGTCCATGTGAGAAGCGGTTTTCTCCCATGTACTCTAGGAAGACTGGGCCCCATCAGGTGGTGTTTTAAACCCATCATTTGGTCCAACATTTGGGTTTCACACCGAAGTCTAGAAAGCAAGACTGTTTAAACAGTGGAAGTCTGCCTGTTTGGATCAAAGGTTAATAAAACTCAGCACAACTACTTCCAGTAGGTCCATGTTTTAAGGAAATGAAATATACTAATCTGTATGTTCTTTTCATTTATAATCAATGAAAAGAAAGATTAGAATGAAGCTTCAAGTAAGTGATTATATAGCTAGATGTTTGTATTTACCTTTTCTTAGTAAACTCATTTTTTCCCAGTTTAGATTTATTTTGAGTTAGATATATATAGACTTCATTAGCCTCCTTAATGATGTTACAGTTAACACAAGTTTGGGAGTATATCAAATGCCTTGGTCAAGGAATGATAAAGAGGTAAGATTTAGGGGAGTGTGGGTACCTGAAATGTTAAGACTATAAGAGATTGCAGAAATATATTCACTGGGTCACTTAGCACAGGAAATGGCCCTTCATTTGACATTCATGTACCTGTCTATACTAATTCTATTTACCGGTGTTTGGTCTGTAGACATTAATACCTTGGCAATTCGCGTGTTAATCTAAATAATTCCTGAAAGTCAACTTCACAACCCTCAGACAGTACATTACAGATTCTAACCACTATCTGGATAAAGGTCTTCCTCAGATTTTGTATAAATGCTTTACCTCAAACTTGCCCTTTATTTCTAGACACTTCTGGAAGATCCAAAGCTTTGGAAGGATTCAAAAATAAGAAGAACCCTAAAATTTAAATTTGCACTCAAAAATATACTTTATATGCAGAAGATGAATCACGTCTTCACTTAATTACAAATCATTATAAATATTAAACTGAAAGTAATGTACTTTCACCTTTGCTTCCGTAGCCATTGACTCAAAATCCCTTTTGAATTTATTGGTAATTCTAATCTATGCCAGAAGAATTAACACGTTAGTGAGCACTGAGGTGACGGAGAATGTGACATGGCATCAGGGAAACACTTGTTACAGACCTTACGTGTTTGCAGGATGTGGTTTTGCTTGAAAGGCTGACATTTCCTATTATCTTTACTTGCCCCTGAACTGAGATGCCATTTCTCTGGGCAGTTAAGAAGAGTCCATGCTGGTGGATACAAACCAGGGAAGATTGCTTTTCCTGAATGGCATTTGCGAACCAGATGGGTTTTTATGGCAGTCTTTGAGTTTCATCATCACCATTACTGATGTTAGCTTTCCTTATGCCAAATGTACTTAACTCGTTGAATTTGAATTTCCAGTTGTAATATGATGCAAACAAAAATAAATAATATTTTTTTTTTAAGTTTGGAATCTAAAATAATTAGGTTGTCAAATATACAAATAATTTCTTCACATTTTAAAGCACAATCTTCTGGCTTAACAAGCCGCACCTCCCAGCAACTCTCCTATTTAATCCCAGCCTAAGCACAGGACAATTTACAATGACCAATTAACCTACTTACTGGTACATCTTTGGAGAGTGCGAGGAATCCAGAGCACTTGGATAGAACCCACGAGGTCACAGGGAGAATGTACAAACTCCTTACACCTAGTGCCGGAATTGAACTCTGAACTCCAACGCCCCGAGCTGTAATAGCACCGGTTTAACCAGTACGCTATCATGGTGCCCCTGTTGTAGTCTACAATTCTTGATCACAAAAATTTGACAGAAAAATGTTTCAGTGGAGAGAGTAATTGAAAATGTTGACCAACAGCCAGATGAATATTTTCAATGTTATCAGTTTTTGATTGCATAATTAAATATCTAATTCAAATAAAAATTTAATTAACTTTTAGAAATTGGTGCAGATGTTAGATTTGAAAGGAGAGAAGAAAATTATGTAAAACAAATCAATGTACTTTATTTAGCAGAAACTTGTGTTTAAACTATTGGGCTGTGCCAACCTCTTATCGTTTGGCTATGTTAATAGAATGAGAAAAATTGTCTTTGAAATCTGTAATGCCATGACCTACTTCCTGGTAACTGAACAGTTCTCACAGTCAGGATAGGTTAATTGAAAGTGACATCATCTCAGTCAGGATTCAATCTAACAATCATAGATTCATCACATCCTCTCTCATTTTCAGCAAGTCTCACGCCCCTCACCCAACTCTCCAGCTCTGGCAGACACATCATCCAAAGGACTGCAGAATATTAAATGACACAATTCCTTTCAATTGCTTTCAGAACAATGTTGCAAACCATTGAAACCAAGACTAAAATTGTCAGAGGGCAGGCGTGACTACACATGCCCCCTCTCCAACTCTTTTTTTCCATTTTAGTCCTCTTAAGTACAGCACGTCTCAGTATGTGTAGCTTCTATTTGTGGCCAGTTTTCGCAAATGAGCAGACGGCTTTGTAGAAGGTTCTGGGGAATAGCGGTGGCAGGATAGTATAGCAGTTAGTGAAACACTATTACAGTGCTAACGACCAAGGTTCAATTCCTGCTGCTGTCTGTGAGGAGTTTGTACTTTCTCCCACTGACCACGTGGTTTTCCTCTGGGTGCTCCAGTTACCTCCCACATCCCAGAGACACATGGGTTAGTAGGTTAAACACAAAATACTCTGCAGATGCTGGGCTCAAAGTAACACACACAACACGCTGGGGGAACTCAGCAGGTCGGGCAGCATCTGTGGAAATGAACAGTCAACATATCGGGCTGAGAGCCTTCGTCAGGGCTGAAGAGGGAAGGGGCAGAGGCCCTATAAAGAAGGTGGGGGGAGGGTGGGAAGGAGAAGGCTGGTGGGTTCCAGGTGAAAAACCAGTAAGGGGAAAGATAAAGGGGTGGGGGAGGGGAAGCAGGGAGGTGATAGGCAGGAAAGGTGAAGAAGGAATAGCGGAAACACAATGGGTAGTAGAAGGAGGCGGAACCATGAGGGAGGTGATAGGCAGCTGGGGGAGGAGGCACAGTGAAACTGGGATGGGCGAAGGGAGGGGGAGGGAATTACCAGAAGTTGAAGAAATCAATGTTCATGCCAAAGGGATGGAGACTACCCAGACGGTATATGAAGTGTTGCTCCTCCAACCTGAGTTTGGCCTCATCATGGCAGCAGAAGAGGCCATGTATGGACATATCCGAATGGGAATGTGATGCAGAGTTGAAGTGGGTGGCAACTGGGAGATCCTGTCTGTTGTGGCAGACGGAGTGGAGGTGCTCGACGAAGCGGTCCCTCAATCTACGTCAGGTTTCACCGATATAGAAGAGGCCACACCGGGAGCACCGGATGCAATAGATGACCCCAACAGACTCACAAGTGAAGTGTTGACTCACCTGGAAGGCCTGTTTGGGGCCCTGAATGGTGGTGAGAGAGGAGGTGTAGGGACAGGTGTAGCACTTACGCTTGTAGCCTAAGTGCCGGGTGGGAGATCCGTGGGGAGAGACATGTGGACCAGGGAGTCATGGAGGGAACAATCCCTGCAGAAAGCGGAGAGGGGTAGAGAGGGAAAGATGTGCTTAGTGGTGGGGTCCTGTTGAAGGTGGCGGAAGTTGCGGAGGATCATGTGCTGGATCCGGAGGCTAGTGGGGTGGTAGGTGAGGACAAGGGGAACTCTGGCCCTGTTGTGGTGACGGGAGGATGGGGTGAGGGCTGAAGTGCGGGAAATGGAGGAGATGCTAGTGAGGGCATCATTGATGACGGCAGAAGGGAATCCACGATCCTTAAAGAAAGAGGACATCTGAGATGTCCTGGAACAGAAAGCCTCATCCTGGGAGCAGATGCGGCGGAGACGGAGGAACTGGGAATAGGGAATAGCGTTTTTGTATGTGGCAGGGTGGGAGGAGGTATAGTCGAGGTAGTTATGAGAGTCGGTGGGCTTATAGAAGATGTCAGTGGATAGTCTGTCTCCAGTGATGGAGACCAAGAGATCGAGAAAGGGGAGAGAAGTTTCCGAGATAGACCAAGTGAATTTGAGGGCTGGGTGGAAGTTAGAAACGAAGTCGATGAAATTGACTAGTATGTTAGTATGTTAATTGGTCACATAGCTATAATTGGGCAGTGCAGTTCTTTTGGGCCAGAGGGTCATGTTGCTGTGCCATGTCTCCAAAGGAAAAATAAAAATAAGACTCACTGGATCATTCTGCTATAATACAAAATCCTTGGATTGAGTGGCCTTTGTGTGACCCTTCATTGATTCTTGCAATTAAGTCCCTCACACACATTAACATTGTATTTATTGATCATAACTGTAGTTTTTAATCTGGCCCCACTCTTTCTGCATTATTTTCTTTATCAGAACATTGCCTCACTTCAGTCTTTTTCCCTCATTTCAAATTTAATTCCTGCACTTCATAGCTTCCTTGTTAAATTGGCTCTTCACTTCTCTTTACTGCAGGCTAGCTATTCCCCGCCCCCGCCCCCCTCCCACCGTCCTTCCCTAACCTCATGTTAACAATTTGACCTTGTATTTGGACCCTGCATTGAGCATTTTGTGGAGAAACTTTCAAGGTTACTGACAGGTCAAAGAAACGCACTTATTCAATCTCTTCTACAGGATGAAGAGAACCAATCATCTTAAAAGCTACAAACTGTACAGAAAATTTCATTTTTATACATATTTTGCAGATCAGGTTTAACAATTCCTCCAATGGACAAAGAATCAGTCATCATCTCTTAGCCAATCCAAAGCTAGGAGGGGTATGACCAAACACTTCTGACCCTTATTCCTCAGGGTGGGATCCAATCATAAAACACCCCTTTGATTCAATCAATCAAATAAGTCTTATTTGTTAACCACATCCTTCTGTGATTATTTATGCTCAATTCACTTGTTTTTAGTAGCCACAGTTTCTCTGCTGCTACTTGTGTACACCAGAAACATCACCTCTCCCTTGATGCTACCAGAGACTAAAGGTGTTGTGTCTGTGCACAACTACATATTGACTAAATAAAAGCATGCACACAGGAGATGGCTTTAACTGGTGTATTCACATTGCAGTGAGAGGGAGAGAGACAAAACAATGTGCATGCATAGACAACAGCACATGTGCAGACGACAGATCAATATGTAGCGCTAAGAGGGGAGGATCATTGCTCTCAAATAAATAGATCTATATATTATACCTTCTCCCCCTTCAGATTAATGGAACATAAAAGCACAAATACGTACCAAAAACTAAAACTACAAACTACATATAACGTACAAAACATTCAATTTCCCTTTCATAAACCCATATTCTAAATAAACAGACTTTCACAATAACAGTCCATAACTAACTTCACAGTTCTAAAGGTTCAGTCTTTTGAGTGGTGAACTGCTTAGTTCAGGATAGTGCCTCTGGACCTGTGGAAAGGCATCAAGACAATGTTCTCAGTTTCCAGTGTCTCATTGCTGTCAGTGATACCATCGCTGAGAGGTAAGTCCGGTGACTGTAATGTGACCATCTCGTTGGATGCAGTCGACTCAGGTGTGTTCTTTGGTTGAGCATTCACTATCTGGTCCACGTGATGTCTCCATTTCTAATATCCAACATCCATTGTGTACATCAGTGGTCCAGTTCTGTAGGTGTCCATTTGTCTTCTTGGTAATGCACGCTCGGACTTCCTGTCCAATATCAGAGCTCTTTGCTGCTTGCCTTGGCCACAGGCTGAACAGTTTATTCTGCACTTCCCTCCAGAGGTCTAGTTTCAGGAAGTCTATGTGAGATCTCAGATTCCTGTTCATGAACAGCATTGCAGGTGTTTGATTTGTCGTCACATGAACAGAGTTCTGATATGCAAAAAGGAAGCTGTAGGAAAATGTCCTCCTTGTCCAATGCTTTAGTGGACTTCTTGAAGGTTCAGATAAACCATTCGGCTAACCCATTTTTTTGCTGGGTTGTGAGGAGCTGACTTAAAATGTCTGATGCCATATTTCTTCGTGAAGTATCGGAATACATCTGACATGCATTGTGGTCCATTGTCACTCACAATTTGTTCAGGCAAGCCATTTCTGGAGAAGATAGTCCTCAGAGTAGAGACAGTCTTTGCTGAGGTGGTTGACTTCATTGGTATAACCTCCGGCCACTTCGAATGAGCATCGGAAAGAATCCAGAACATGGAGTCCATGAATGGCCCAGCAAAGTCAGTATGTACTCTTTGCCATGGTGATGATGGCCACTCCCAAGTGTGTAACAGAGCCTGTGGAGGTGCATTTTGAACTTCCGAACAGCTTTTGGCCAAGTCTTCAATGTGTTTACCTATTCTCTTCTCAAACACCTAATGATTGTCATTGAAGAGCTGTGACAGCCTCTGGTTAGTGCTACCTTTTGGGCTGCAGTTGCCTGTCGATGCCACACTGTGACCTTTGATTGACTGTCAGCCTAATCAGATTTTTCTCAACCATTCACTTTGGAAAATTGCTGGACCTCCACTTTTCAATACATAATGCTCTATCTGCTGCGTTTGGCCTCCATACATAAGACCATAAGACAAAAGAGCAGAAGTCGGCCATTCAGCCCATCGAGTCTGCTCCGCAATTTTATCATGAGCTGATCCATTCTCCCATTTAGTCCCACATCCCCGCCTTCTCACCATAACCTTTGATGCCCTGGCTACTCAGATACCTATCAATCTCTGCCTTAAATACACCCAATGACTTGGCCTCCACTGCCACCCGTGGCAACAAATTTCATAGATTCACCACCCTCTGGCTAAAAAAATTTCTTCGCATCTCTGTTCTGAATGGGTGCCCTTCAATCCTTAAGTCATGCCCTCTCGTACTAGACTCCCCCATCATGGGAAACAACTTTGCCACATCCACTCTGTCCATGCCTTTCAACATTCGAAATGTTTCTATGAGGTCCCCCCTCATTCTTCTAAACTCCAAGGAATACAGTCCAATACATCATACTTACTTTCAGTTTGCCCTTGGGGCCTTTGCCCATGTAGGTCTTTAGCATCATTGAGGTCTTCTCTAATGGTACCTTAGAAAACAGTCTGTTGTAGTCAGCCTCAGAAATTATAGACAAATCTGACTCTGTGTCCAGTTACATTTTCAGTTTTACACCAGGCTGTCATGGTTCGGTCCGTGAAATCTGCATTCCAGTTCACAGTCTAGTTCATCGATCCTTATTCCGGGTTTTCCTGTTTTCCCTTGTTCCATTGGGTGCCTTGATTGAGGCACTTGATTCTCATTTATGGGCCAGCACATAAATACCTCGGCAAAACAAGGATTCCCTGCTAGATTGTTCCCTTCCGAATCCCTAATGGCTACCTCGCCTGCAAACTTCGTCTGCCACTTCGTCAGTATCCTCATCAAGTATCCTTGGCAGTGACCTCGTCAAGTATCCTTGGCAGTTACCTGGGCAGTTACCTCGGCAAATATCCTTGGCAGTCATCCCGGCTCTGCGTCCTAGAAGGGTCCCGGTGGCTCCGAGCCCAAGCAGGAGTCCCAGCTCCGTACCCTAGAGTCTAACCCAACCAAGTCCAAGAGCCAAGCCAACCTAGTCCAAGAGCCACACCCCGCCCAGGAGTTCCCTCACCCTGCACTGGATTTCCCTCATCCTGTCCAGGAGTCTCTTGTCCAGTCCAAGCCATGCCCAAGAACCTCGTTCTTTCCAAGTCAAGGCTTTGTGTTCTTGTCCTGTCCATGTGCCTCGTCCTGTGCAGGAATGCCACATCCAGTCCTGTAGCCACGTCTTGTCCTCGCCTAGAACCGGGGTCCGAGCCTGCGTCAAGACCCAGGTTCCGGGTTCCTGTCCAGTCTCTGGCTCAGAGTCCTAGCCCAGGCTCCTAGTTCCAAGCTCCTTGTCCTGGTCCCGCTTTCCTAGTCTTATTCCTAGCCCAGGCCCGGTGTCCTTGTCTTGTCCAGGGCCTGTGTCCATGTCCAGCGTCGTTTCTTCCTGACTTTCCTTGCTTTCTCGATTAACTTTGTCCTGTTCCTAGTACTCCTGTGTCTGTGTCTTGCATTTTGGTCCGCTCCGAACGCCCCCTTATAACACAGACATACAGTATCTATTGTGATCCAGATAATTTTGTGATCTGCTTCAGTTATACTATGCAGTTCTAGACATGACAGTTCAACTTTGTCAGACTCTATGGTGTCTGATTCTGTTTTACACTTTTTTTTTAGATTATGAGGACACGCAATCCTCTTTTATTGTCATTTAGTAATGCATGCATTAAGAAATGATACAATATTTCCTCCAGTGTGATATCACAAAACACAGGACAGACCAAGACTGAAAAAAACTAACAAAACCACATAATTATAACATACAGTTACAACAGTGCAACAATACCATAACTTGATGGAGAAGTCCATGAGCACAGTACATTTGCTAACTTTATGCATTTGCTGAGTTTTGTGTTTGAGACTTTTCACTCTATTGTGCTTTTTGTCTGCCTTGCACATTCTATTTATGTGACCTTGTCTGTGACACTTTCTGCAGACTTTTTCTTTGAACCGACAATCATTTGCATCATGGGAGGGTTTGCCACATTGATAGCATTTTTGGCTTTTTATACCATTCAGGAACATTTGTGCATTTCACATTCTAACCTCCTTTTCTGTAGTTCTGCTGCATCCTTTGCTGCAGTCTCTTCGATATTGCAATGGTCAATGCCTGTTCTAAAGACGGGCCTCTTTCTGACAGTAGCCTCTTTTGAATGCTTTGACAATGCATGCCGCATACAAACATCAGAAATGCATCAGAAAATCTATCTGTAAAGTCACAGGACCGGGAAAGTTTGTGCAGTTCTGCAGTGTATTCAGAAATGTTTAATCTTTTGACTTGCTCCTTTTATAAAATTTGAATATGCCAGCTATTACCAGTGGTTTAGGGCTCAAATGATTTTGTACAATTGTAACAATTTCATCAAACGTCTTGCTTGCGGGCCTTGCAGGGGTTAAAAGTTGTGTAAGAGACTTCCTTTTTGCGTCCATTAAGCCAAGAAACGTAGGGGCTTTCTTTTACTCCTCCACGTTGTTCGTGTTACAAAATGCAGCTCCGCACTCTCAATATGCGACTCCCAGCCTTCTTTAGCGCTGTCAAATGTGTCAACTTTCCCAACTGAAGCTACTGTCAAGTTATTTTCACTTTAAATTCAGCACGTCTTTCACTGTTACTATGCTGTACTCGCGTCTTTGTTAGTGTCAGTGACGGCTTTCTCATGCAGCTGAACGCTCGCTGTTTCGTTCCGTTAACTGTCGGTGCAGTTTGTGTACTTTCTGACTTTCAGGTTCGTACTCGTTGGCAATTTGTTGTGTCTGTGCGCAACTATACTTAACAATTAAATAAAAGCACGCACGCGGGAGATGGCTTTAACTTGGGTGTGTGTGAGAGAAATAAAGGGTAAGAAAAATAAATCACATTGCGTATGTGTAGACAACAGATCAAACGTTGTACTAAGGGGTGGGGTGGGGTTCATTGCTCTAAAGAAGTAGATCCACGCATTACAAATGGTTTTAGGAACAAGTTTGTAGTTCCTTAATCTCTGTTTTCTACTAATGCTACTCCACAGTTTACCTATATGGAGACAACAGATCAATTAAGTAAGAGATTCTGTAGACATTGGAAACGACGCTGAGTTCCTCCATCATTTTATCGCTTGATGCAGTGCAATTAAGTATTTCCTACGTTGATCTATATTGTCCTGTCTGACGTGCATTTATTCTGATCCAGGCCCTAATTATCATGTACCTTATATGCAAAGGTTGTTTTGTCTGCATCATTATCCTCCTGAAGAATCTCCTACTTTCACTGCCAGACGAAAGGTTTTCAAGTCTATGCGCCACAACCTGTTATCTAAAACTTTGGAGCCAAGGAAGTATCTGATCCTGTTTGAGATTATATCAGTCCCTTTAATCAACATGTCCCTATCACTTGGCATTCCTAGTTTATTGCCACCTCTGTTCCTCAAAGCAGCTCCTGCTCACTTGCACTATTAACATGTATCAGAAGGCTCAGTTGTCAGGGTGCCCGCTGGCGGGACTAGGGCCCAAGTGCAGACACCCTCTGTCATGGTGGTGGCTCAACCCAGGAGCAGAGGACAGCAGGCTCCGTCACGGTGATCTCTGGTGAAAATTCAAGCCAGGAGTGAATGGACAACGGACTTCCCATGAAGAGTCTGAAACAAAAGGTTAGACATAGGAAGACCAGTAGGCATGACTGAGTGACACCACAAAACAAATCATTCTCAACTAACACACAGGAGGACTCCCCTGACAGAGAGCGATGAGAATCCCCCCTCAATCATAATAGAAATCTTGTCAAGTCACAATTAATTTGACAAAATTAAACAGAAAGCACCATGGTTTAACAATTAGTAAATACAGATGTTCAGCAAATCCTGAAACCCAACAAGGCACAGTGCTCTTGACATCAGTATTAACGTGTATTTGAAAGACCTCACATTCCTTACAAAAAAATCTAATCTGTTTGAAAACAAGAGACTACAGTCAAGACCATAAACCATAGAAGCAGAATTAGGATTAGGACATCCGGCAATCAAGTCTGCCTCACTATTTGATTATAGCAATTTATTATCCCCCCCCTCCACCACCCCATTCCCATGCCCTCTCCCCGTAATCTTTGACGTTCATACTAATCAAGAATCTATCAACCTCCACTTTAAGTATGTCCAATGACTTTGCCTCAACAGCTGTCTGTAACAATGAATTCCACAGATTCACCATTCCCTGGCAAAAGAAATTCCTCCTCATCTCTATTCTAAAGGGATATTCTTCCATTCTGAGGCTGTGCCCTCTGGTTGTAGACTTTCCCACTATATGAAACAACCTCTGCACATCTACTGTATTTCGGACTCTCAATATTTGGTAAGTTTCAATGAGATCCAATCACCACCTCCCCCCCCCCCACCCCATTGCTCTAAACACCAGTGAATACTCCATCAAATGTACTCATACATTAACTTTTTCATTCCCAGAATCATTCTCATAAACCTCCTCTGGAACTTCTCCAGTTCCAGCACATCCTTTCTTAGATATGGAGTCCAAGACTGCTCACAATACACCAAATCTGGTCTGACCAATGCCTTATAAAGTCTCAGCATTACTTTTATATTCTAGTCATCTTGAAATGAATGCCAACATTGCATTCGCCTCCCTTACTAACAGCTCATCCTGCAAGTTAACCTTTGGGAAATCCTGCACAAAGACTCCCAAATGCCTTTGCACCTCTGATTTCTGATTTCTCTGCCCATTTAGAAAGTGGCCTATGGCTTTATTCCTTCTACCAAAGTGCAAGACCATGTACTTTCCTATGCTGTATTGTACCTGCCACTTCCTTGTCCATTCCCCAAATCTGTCTAAAGTCTTCTGCAGACTCCCTGCTTCTCCAACATGACCTGACCCTCCATCTAACTTTCAGATATTGGGATCTGGAGCAATAAGCCATGTGCTTGTGGAACTCAGTGGCTCATGCAATATCTTTGGGAGAAAAGGAATTGTTGACATTTCATGTCGAAGCCCTACATCAGGACTAAGTATGGAGAGGCAAGTTGACCAATATAAAAAGGAGAAAGGGAGATTCGAGAAAGGATTCTGAGGTAGTTGGTGGACTGAGAAGAGGTATAAGATCACAAGCAGGTAGTGCCAGGTAATGATTATGAATGGGGTGGAGTTGGAAGACAGTGGCAGGTCTTCCAGATGAAGGCAGAGAGAGAAAGAAAAAAGAGAGAAAAATAAACAAACAGAGCAAGGTGGTGGAAGGGGAATGTGAGGGTAGGAGCAAATGTAATATGTTAGAATTTGTCCAGATCCCTGCCATGTTCTGACATTAAGTTCATGAATACAGTAGTAACAATCTATCATGTTTGGCCAGTCAGCACTTACTGTAGGTGGAAGCTCACATAGCATTTTCATGCCAGAACTAAAGCTGGTCATCTACTCAGATCACAGAAGTAAAAACACCCGGACTAATTGTGGGATCCACTTTAACTGGATCAAGCTGATGTACTCATTATGAATGAGTGGGCATCTGGAGCTGGTTTTAAATTAGATGCTTACCACATCAGAAATGACAGAACATCAAGGACAATAGTCTCCGGGTACAGTTCTGTTTTCAGGCAAGAATCAGATACCCTAAGTGAAATAACAGAATTTGAGAATAACAATGAGGTTTACGGGCTGAAAAGCACAGTTGGTTCAGAAACACTTCCATGCTGTGTAACTTTTTTAAGTGCCATGTGTTGTTGCAGCCCCCCCCCCCCACCCATAAGTGAGACACATTTACACACACAGGCATCCAGGCATCTGCACTGATGTCAAAACATCGCACTTGACAACACTGAACTTATCCTGTGCCCAACAACACCGGCTGTTCATACAGAAGCTGGCCATCACCCATCAGATGCTTCTTAAAGGGTACCAGCATGGCCTTAGAGCCTGGAACAATACAGAAAATCTGTGGATGCTGGAAATCCAAAGCAACGCACTGAAAACGATGGAGGAACTCAGCAGGACAGACAGCATCTATGCAAAAGAGTCAACATTCGACATTTCAGGTCAAGGTCCTTCATCGGTTCTGGAAAAAAATAAATGAGAAGTTGGAGCAAAAAGGTGGGGGAAAGGGGTGGATGAAGTACAAGGTGGTAGGTGATAGATAAAACCAGGAGAGGGGGAGGGTTGGGGTAAAGAGCTGCAAAGTTGATTGGTGAAAGACGCAAAGTCCTGGAGATGGGAGAACCTGACAGGAGAGAGCAGAAGACCACAGAAGAAAGGGAAGAGGCAAAGCACCAAAAAGAGGTGACAGACAGGCAAAGAAATGAGGTGAGAGAGGGAAATAGGAAATGGGTAAGGTAAAAGGGGGTGTAATTACCAGAGGTGTTCCTCTTCCTCTCCTTTCTTCTGTGGTCTTCTGCCCTCTCCTGTCAGATTCCCCCTTCTCCAGCCCATAGCCATTTTCACCTATCATCCTCCCAACTCTTTACTTCATCCCTCCCCCTCTCCGAGTTTCACCTAACACCTACCACCTTGTACTTCTTTCTCCCCTCCCCCCACCTTCAAGCTCTGACCTCATCTTTTTTTTCCAAGTCCTGATGAGGGGTCTCATCCCAAGACATTGACTGCTTACTCTTCCATAGATGCAGTCTGGCGTGCTGAGTCCCTCCAGCATTTTGTGTGTGTAATTCTGTTTAAGATGCTTGTTCGCTTCTTGGTTCCACAACCACGCCCCCCTAGTACTACACCTATTGTTCAGGTAAGCTTGAACTGGAAGCTGGTACGACTACGCTTCAGCGGCATTATCCCCCTGATTCCAAACATCCCAGCCAAATGTGAACACCCTAATGCCCTAATCTTACCCTCCTGGGAATCATAAATCCCACCATCCCTCCCCAAATAAAGTTATATCCTTAGTGCCATCTCACACCACCCATGACCTATGACATTCAACAAGCTCTGCAATGAGGGGAAAGGCTCTGTAATTATTTTTATGCAAGACCAGTTCTTCTGCACATGTCTCTTTAAGCCTTATATACAGTAGAATTTCACTCCAATAGTCTAACATGATAAGCAGAGTGGCCCCAGACATTAGTGGTTTAATAAACAATTTGGGGCACTGTACAATTTTAAGCCAATGATATATTGTAATCCTTTATGAGAAACGTCTTTAAAATCAAAACGCTGTTATTATTCCTGAAGTGAATTTGGCATGGTGGTAGTCACGGGGGAATAGGGACATCTCAACTGTTCAGTTTTTCCTTCTGCTCAGTGACTACAAAGTAGACTAATTGTTTAAAAAGAATAACCTGATATGCCAGGTTCGAAATCCAAGCACATGTTGAATTTCAGGAGCCGTTTCTAAAAGTAATAGAAACATAGAAACATAGAAAATAGGTGCAGGAGTAGGCCATTTCGCCCTTCGAGCCTGCACCACCATTTATTATGATCATGGCTGATCATCCAACTCAGAACCCCGCCCCAGCCTTCCCTCCATACCCCCTGATCCCCGTAGCCACAAGGGCCATATCTAACTCACTCCTAAATATAGCCAATGAACTGGCCTCAACTGTTTCCTGTGGGAGAGAATTCCACAGATTCACCACTCTCTGTGTGAAGAAGTTTTTCCTAATCTTGGTCCTAAAAGGCTTCCCCTTTATCCTCAAACTGTGACCCCTTGTTCTGGACTTCCCCAACATCGGGAACAATCTTCCTGCATCTAGCCTGTCCAATCCCTTTAGGATTTTATACGTTTCAATCAGATCCCCCCTCAATCTTCTAAATTCCAACGAGTACAAGCCCAGTTCATCCAGTCTTTCTTCATATGAAAGTCCTGCCATCCCAGAAATCAATCTGGTGAACCTTCTTTGTACTCCCTCTATGGCAAGGATGTCTTTCCTCAGATTAGGTGACCAAAACTGCACACAATACTCCAGGTGTGGTCTCACCAAGGCCTTGTACAACTGCAGTAGTACCTCCCTGCTCCTGTACTCGAATCCTCTCGCTATAAATGCCAGCATACCATTCGCCTTTTTCACCGCCTGCTGTACCTGCATGCCCACTTTCAATGACTGGTGTATAATGACACCCAGGTCTCGTTGCACCTCCCCTTTTCCTAATCGGCCACCATTCAGATAATAACCTGTTTTCCTATTTTTGCCACCAAATTGGATAACTTCACATTTATCCACATTAAATTGCATCTGCCATGAATTTGCCCACTCACCCAACCTATCCAAGTCACTCTGCATCCTCTTAGCATCCTCCTCACTGCTAACACTGCCATCCAGCTTCGTGTCATCCGCAAACTTGGAGATGCTGCATTTAATTCCCTCATCTAAGTCATTAATATATATTGTAAACAACTAGGGTCCCAGCACTGAGCCTTGCGGTACCCCACTAGTCACCGCCTGCCATTCTGAAAAGGTCCAGTTTATTCCCACTCTTTGCTTCCTGTCTGCTAACCAATTCTCCATCCACATCAATACCTTACCCCCAATACCGTGTGCTTTAAGTTTGCACACTAATCTCCTGTGTGGGACCTTGTCAAAAGCCTTTTGAAAATCCAAATATACCACATCCACTGGTTCTCTCCTATCCACTCTACTAGTTACATCCTCAAAAAATTCTATGAGATTCGTCAGGCATGATTTTCCTTTCACAAATCCATGCTGACTTTGTCCGATGATTTCACCGCTTTCCAAATGTGCTGTTATCACATCTTTGATAACTGACTCCAGCAGTTTCCCCACCACCGACGTTAGGCTAACGCACCACCGACGTTAGGCTAACAATCTTAGTTAATGTTTTCCCTCCTAGTTTACAGATCAATTGGGATGCCTGTGCTAACATCCCAGCTGAGAGATTACTTAAATAACTCTTGAGTGTGTGTTTCCAACCAGATGATTTTTTTTTCTTCCCAGCAGTGTCTATTTTTATTTCAGTTCTCCAGCATCCTTATTATTTTTGTTTTTGCAGGTGTGAAATTTCATTTTATTTCATATTTCTATATAATATGAAAGGAAGCTTCAGCCAAAGATGAAAAGACACAGAAGGGTCTTCCCGATATTTTCATCATGTTGCCTCGCTACAGTGCATCCATGAGTAACATATCCCACAGCTAAATAAATTTTGAACACAAGAAGTTCTGCTGATGCTGGAAATCTTGAGCGACCAAGTGCCGAAGAAACACCGCAAGTTAGTCAGCGTCTATGGAAGGGAATAAACAGCCAATGCTTCCAGCCGAGATTCTTCATCAGAACTATTCAGGAATATACAGTAACTTTGCTTGCTTGTCTTAGTGTGAGATGCCCTCGGATACAAAAGTGAGGATGGAACATGTAACTCTGGGAGAAGGGGGCTCTGATATTGATGTGGATCAGTAAGATCGAATGGCAAGATGGACCATTCTTACACCTAATAACTCTGACATCTAACTACTAAAATAAAGTATTTAAATAGCTAAAATATTGCCACAAGTACAAATACATAAAAATAAATGTGGCTTGTCTTAATATCATCTTTTTTCCTGTGACAATAAAATCGTAAGATACTCTTTCAACGAAAAAATTCATCTCTTTGATTTGCTCAGGGTAATGAGGTCCAAAAAACTTTGCACTAAACAGGCCAGAAGTTTGACCTGTGCATCAAAATGAAAGAAATCCTTCAATGGGAGTCAGGCTTTTCTCTGATTTATTATAGAGCCCTGTGGCTTATTTTATTTATATGATGCAGATGTCTAAAGTATGTTATATGGGTAATGTAGGTCGGTTTGAAATAGGGTTCACAAATATTGCATATGTTTGAGAACGATACATAAACTCTACACTTAGTGAAAATGGTGGTCCAATACAATTTACGGCCAGCCAATATTTTGAAACCTGCTTTATATTGGAATATAATGATCGGACTGATACCTATAACACCAGCAATGACTGTGTATGCATTAAAGTGGCTCATTTTCCAAGTCAAAAAAGCAATTAAAAGTGTTAGTTGTCAAATAAATCATGTAAGTGACTAATGACTGTTACAGAGTATCAATAATAATGTATACAGGGCTTGTAACCTGTAATCTTCCCTGAGGCTCTTCAAAGAGATGTGTGTTGAAATGCATTATGTAGGAACAAAATCTCAATGTATCAGAAGATAGATTTTATTGCAGTACAATATTTCATTCTCGGTGTCAGATCAATGTTAAGTAGAAGTGCAAATGATGCACAGGAATCTAAAAGACTGGATTTTAAGCAGCACTTTGCTGCTGATATGCAGATAAATGCAGCAGAAACATTTCCCGCAGAAGGCCAAACTCATCTAGATCTTTAGCATTTCATTGAGACTATGATTCTGTGTAATGCAAAACAATTGCTAGGATGTTGACTTACAAAAGATATATTTTTCTCCGTCATCACTTTAGGCACCTTGACAAATATTTTACTCAAATTCAAAATAGACTAATTGCACATTTTGTCATGTAAACAACCCTTTGGCATACTCTTCAAAACCAAGGGTACCTGGCATCGTTAGCATTCCAAACCTACTTAAAATAAAACAATTAGAATATCTATAAATAATTAAAACAGTATTAAAATTATGGCATAAAATGACAAAGCATTTAAATAGCCAAAGTGTTGCCACAAGTACAAATACATGGAAATAAATGGAGCTTGTCTCATTATCATCTTTTCTCCTCTGACAATAAAAACTCCTCTGAAGTGAATGGGCTCATAGATCCTGCACCAACCCTAACCTGCTGGGAAATCGCTACAAGCCTCGCTGGATTCTACACAGCAATGGAGTGCAGTTGACAGATTTACTACCATGAATCTGGTAGGTAATCTTGTCTTCCCATTCAATACTTAGATAAATAAGGAAGATTGTGGTCTATCTCATTTTAATCTTGTACTTTTTACCATGTTAATTAGTAGGTATATACAATGGATTCTGGTTAATTGGCCCATCGGTTAATCAGGGCAGAGACTTATTTGGGACAACTCTTAAAGCACAAAACTAATCGAGAAAGTAGCCAGGATCCTTCTTTAATTTATTTGGGACACTACGCTGCTTAAGACTATAAGACATAGGAGCAGAATTAGGCCATCTGAGCCACCGAGTCTGCTCCACCATTCAATCATGGCTGATCCTTTTTTTAAAATCTCCTCCTCAACCCCAGTTCCCGGCCTTCTCCCCGTAACACTTGATGCCATGTCCAATCAAGAACCCATCAATCTCTGCCTTAAATACACCCAACGACCTGGCCTCTACTTAACTGGGACAAGAGACTATTGCAGAACAGTTTCTAACTAGCATCAGTTGTGTGCACTCGCGTGACTTTTAGACACTACACCATGTTTAGAGCGAAAAGCTTTTAAATACCATCAGTTGTATGTGGTTGTGTTTAAAAAGCGGTAATTTTTGTCACTCACAGTTGGTGAGAAATAAGCAGTAAAACAGTGCAGAACTGTTTTTCTCACTGTAGTTTCAAACATTCAGGCTTGGAAACAGCTGGGAGTGAAAAGAAAAGAATTTCAATGCAAGTTAGGACTTACGAAGAATTTGAAGGTATGAAGAATTATCTTGAATGTTACAAAGAAAATGAAGATTTGGTGGATGCAATCATCAAAAGCATTGTAAGAAGGCATTCTATTATCTGCACTAATTTAGTTAATTTACAGTCAAACTCTGAGGAAAAATCTGGAGCTGGAGTCCTTAAGGCAGTCCTACACTGATGATACTACCAGTGTCAAACTGTATCAGTCTCTGCTATTCCACTGGGTTCATGAGTTGCATAGTGAGGGGGAGCTTGCTACATGGGCAGCAGCTTGCTCTCTATGTTGTACTGCCCTGGTTTGTGTATCTAGACAGCTTGGATGCAGCATCCATTATCAACCCTGACCAACGGAGCCCCTCAGTTCTGATAATTAAGTTAAAACAAATATAATTCATTATTTGTTAATAATAGTGTTCATCGTTAACCTTGATCATTCGCAATTCTTTTAAACCTTGTTTGTCAATTGTAGGCCAATGATGTGTGCAATTTCTTCAAATTTGAAAAAATTCTCCAAAAAATATTTCTCTCAGTACAAAGCTTTATTTCTAATGCAAGTGTATTCATGATCTGTGGATCGTAACATGGATTCATACTTTGCAATCAGAGATACCATGGTGTGTTATAAGGAAAAGAATTGCCCGTTATTTTGAACACCAACTCCATGTAATCTTTCTGTTTGCTTTTACATGGTGGTACGATGTGAAAGTATGAAACAAAATAGAAAATTATGGAGGTATTCAGAAGATCATGTGGTACCTGTGGAGAATGAAATCGAGTTAATAGTTCAGTTTCAGATCCTTCATCGTAACTATATTACAGCAATTGCTAAGACTACAAAAATAGCACGATAAAAAATAAATTTAATAGGGATTTAAAGAATCAGCATAATTTCCTTTAGTAAATAAGTTCAGAGGGAAATATTATATTGACAATATTTAATGAAAAATTGTACTGTAGTCTGTGACATAAAATGGAATGAAATGAGCAAACTATCGTAAATGTTTAGCAAGTCATTATTGACAAGGAAAGACAGAGAAAGGATCAATTTTCAAGGTTGCTACCATTTAAAAAATATCTTGCCTTACAGAATAATTCAAGTCTGTCAATAAACAGCCCTTAATTCAGGGTTATTAAATCTTCCTCTTATTATTAATTAATCCCCTTAATTCAGGAGATTAAGATGACATCATTAAGTGGCAGCTCTTTGCAGGCTGCTCCGACGTAAATCATCAAATTAGGACTTCAACGATCATTAGGACCAGTTAGGACTACAACAGTTAAAATCCACAGTCTCAGCCATGGGTACTTCAGTGAGCGGTATGGTTTTAAGATGTTTGGAAAATCTATTGACACTCAGTATCGACAAACCACAGATGACAGACTCAGGTCATGAGTGCAGTTCCCTTTTAAGAAAATGGAAGCAGGGACAGCACATTACTGTGAATGGAATACAGAGGCTTTAGAGTTCCAACTATCCAGTTGGAGAATGTACAGTTTTCTGAAAAATAAAATTCAAGTCCTTAGAGCAAGATTGCAGTACCAAAGGAACATCAGAGACTGCTATGTGCTGTGCTTCACGGAAACGTGGCTCACACCAGTAACATTGGGCACAGCGCTACAGCTCAATGGCTTCATGATTCTCCGCAAAGACAGGACAGCTAAATCTTTTAAAAGCAGAGGAGATGGAGTATGCTTTATGATTAACTCATCATGATGCACAAACATGATGGTTCTGACTCAGTCCTGCTCACCTGACCTGGAATATCTAGTGGTCAATATCGTCCATTTTATCTACCAAGTGGAATTTCTGTCATCATCCTGGTAGTGGTGTACATTCTGATCATCTGGCTGTATTTCTGCTCCCAACAGATAGGCAGAGACTAAAGACCAGAGCTTCAGGGGTGAGGACCAAGAAGGTATGCTCAAGGGAGGCGGAGCAGCACGTACAGAACTGCTTTGAGTCAGTGGACTGGACAATATTCAGGAATTCATCTAACAGTCTGAATCATTGCAGTGGCAATCGTCTGAATGGACATAGTCAGAGCAGTGATTTTAAGGCTTTAAACTTACAACGTGAGATAGAAAATGCATGCCCAAAGGGCAATGTTAAAATAGTCATGGGGACTTCAATATCAAGGTAGATTGGGAAAATCAGGTTGTTGCTGAATTACAGCAGGGGAGTTTCTGGTGTGCCTATGAGATAGATTTTTAGAGCAGTTTGTGGTTGAGCCCACTAAAGGATCAGCTATTCTGGATTAGGTGTTCTGCAATGAACTAGAATTGATTAGAGAGCTTAAGGTAAAAGAACCCTTAGAGGCAAGTGATTATAATATGATCAAATTCACGCTGAAATTTGAGTAGGAGAAGCTAAAATCAGGTCTATCAGTATTACAGTGAAGTAAAGGGAATTACAGAGGCATGAGAGAGGAGTTGGCCAGAATTGATTGGAAAAGAACACTGGCAGGGATAACGGCAGAGCAGCAATGGCTGGAATTTCACAAAGCAATTCGGAAGGCACGGGATACATACATCCCAAAGAGGAAGAAGTATTCTGAAGGAAACATGACCTATCCATGGCTAACAAGAGAGGTCAAAGCCCACATAAAAACCAAAGAGAGGGCATATATTAGATCAAAAATTAGTGGGAAATTAGAGGATTGGAAAGTTTTTAAAAACCAACAGAAGACAACTAAAGAAGCCATTAAGAAGGTAAAGATAGAATACAAAAGTAAGCTAGCCAATAATAGTAAATGGGATACCAAAAGTTTTTTCAGATATATTGTAAAAAGGAGGCGAAAGTAGATATCAGACCATTGGGAAACGATGCTGGAAAGGTAGTAATGAGGGACAAAGAAATAGCAGATAAACGGAATAAGTATTTTGCATCAGTCTTCACTGTGGAAGACACTAGCAGTATGGTGGAAGTTCCAGGTGTCAGGGGGCATGAAGTGTGTGAAGTTACCATAACCAGAGAGAAGGTTCTCAGGAAACTGAAAGGTCTGAAGGTAGATAAGTTACCTGGACAAGATAGTGTACACACAAGAATTCCGAAAGAGGTGGCTGAAGAGATCATGGAGGCATTAGTAAAGATCTTTCAAGAATCACTAGATTCTGGAATGATTCTGGCAAACTAGAAAAATGTAAACATCACTCCACTCTTCAAGAAGGGAGAGAAGTAGAAGAAAGGATACTATAGGCCAGTTATTCTGACCTCAGTGGTTGGGAAGATGTCAAAGTCAATTATTAAGGATGAGGTCTCAGGGTACTTGGAGGCACATGCTAAAATAGGCCATAGTCAGCATGGTTTCCTCAAGGGAAAATATTGCCTGTCAAATCTGTTGGAATTCTTTGAAGAAATAACAAGTAGGATAGACAAAGAAGAATTGGTTTACGTTGTGTATTTGGTCCTTTAGAAGGTTTTTGACATTGTGCCAGACATGAAGCTGCTTAACAAGCTACGAGTCTATAGTATTATGGGGAAGATTCTAGCATGGATAAAGCAGTGGCTGTTTGACAGGAGGCAAAGAGTGAAAATAAAGGGAGAATCACAAACAAGAGAGAATCTGCAGATGCTGTAAGTCCAAAGAAACACATACAAAATGCTGGAGGAACTCAGTAGGCCAGGCAGCATCTCATGGAAAAAAGTACAGTCAACATTTCTGACGAGACCCTTCGGCTGGATTGAAAGGAGCCTTTTTTGACCGGCTGCCAGAGACTAGTGGTGTTCCACAGAGGTCTGTGTTGGGATCGATTCACTTTATGTTGTACGTTAGTAATTTGGATGATGGAATTGGTGGCTTGGTTGAAAAGTTTGCAAATGACATGAAAATAGGTGAAGGGGCAGGTAGTTCTGAGGAAATAGAAAGGCTACAAAAGGACTTAGACAGATTGGGAGAACGGGCAAAGAAATGGCAGATAGAATACAATGTTATGAATACATGAATGGTCATGCACTTTGGTAGAAGAAATGAAAGGATTGACGATTTTCTAAATGGAGAGAAAATATAAAAAATTAAATTGCAAAGGGACTTGGGAGTCCTCATGCAGGATTTCCTAGAAGTTAATTCACAGATTGAGCCTGTGGTGAGGATGGTAAATGCAATGTAAGCATTCATTTCAAGGGGACTAGAATATAAAAGCAGGATGTAATGTTGAGACGTTATAAAATACTGGTGAGGCCTCACTTGGAGTATTGTGAGCAAGTGTGGCCCTTTTATCTTAGAAAGGATGTGTGGCAACTGGAGAGCGTCCAAAGGAGGTTAACAAAAATGATTCCAGGATTGAATGGCTTGTCATATGAAAAGCGTCTGATGGCTCCGGGCCTGTATTCACTAGAATTCAGAAGAATGAGGGGTGACCTGATTGAAACCTATTGAATAGTGAACGGCCTTGATAAAGCGGATGTGGAGAAGATGTTTCCAATGGTGGGAGAGCCTAAGACCAGAGGACACAGCCTCAATAGAGGGGTGTCCTTTTAGACCGGAAATGAAGGAGGAATTTCTTTAGCCAGAGAGTGGTAAATCTGTGTAATTCTTTGCTACAGGCAGCTGTGGAGGCCAAGTCTTTATGTATCTTTAAGGTAGAGGTTGATAGCTTCTTGTTTGGTCAGGGCATGAAGGGATACAGGGAGAAGGCAGGAGATTGGGACTGAGAGGAAAAGTGGATCAGCCATGATGAAATAATGGAGCAAACTGGATAGGCCAAATGGTCTAATTCTACTCCAATATCTTATTGCCTTATGAATACGCCGCAATTGACACTGGTTTCATCAAGTCCTGCATGCCTTTGAGAATGTACCAGACATACCCAAACCAAAAGCCGTGGATGACTCAGAAGATTCATAGACTGCTGAGGGCTAGATCTGTGGCATTCCAGACAGGTGATCCAGAAATATACACGAAGTCCAGTTATGACCTATGGAAGGCTATTTTAAGGGGTTAAAACAATTCCTATTGAGGATAGAGACAGAATCAGATGCACATCAGCTCTGGCAAGGTTTGCAGGCCATTGCCTCCTACAAAGTGAAACCAGGTGTCAGGAATGGCTGTGATACTCTACATCAAGATGAGCTCAATACCTGTTATGTATGCTTTGAAAGGACGAATAAAACTACACCTGTGCAAATCCCTGCAACATCTGGTGACCTTGTGATCTCTGCCTTGGAGGCTGACATCAGAACATCATTCAAGAAGATGAAACCTCACAAGGCATCAGGCCTTGATGGTATATATGGGGGGGCGGGGGGGGGGGTTCTGAAAGCGTGTGCCAGCCAACTGGCAGGAGGGTTCAAGGATATCTTCAATCTCTCACTACTGCAGTCAGACGTTTCCACCTGCTTCAGATGGTGACAATCATATCAGTGCCCAAGAAGAGCAGGGTGAGCTGCCTCATTGACTGTCAGCCAGTGGCTCTCATATTCACTGTGATGAAGTGCTTTCAGTGGTTGATCATAGCCAGAATCAATTCATGTGTAAGCAAGAACCATGGTCTGCTGCAATTTGCTTGTCGCCACAATATGTCTACAGCAGATGTATTCACATTGGCTATCCACTCGGCCTTGGATCACCTGGACAATAGCAATGCCTATGTCAGGCTGTTGTTTATTGACTATAGCTCAGCGTTTTGTACAATCATACCTTCAGTTCTAATCAACCAGCTCCAAATCCTGGGCCTCTGTGCCTCCTTGTGCAATTGGATTCTTGACTTATCACCGGGAGACCACAGTTTGTGTGGATCAGAAATAACATCTTCGCCTCACTGACAGTCAATGCTGGTGCACATCAAGAATGCATCTGAGCCCACTGCTCAATTCTCTCTACACCTGTGATCGTGTGGCTAGGCAGAGCTGAAATAACATCTATAAATTTGCCGATGTCACAGCTATTGTTCGCAGTATTTCAGATGGCGGTGAGGAGGTGTAAAAGAGTGAAATAGATCAGCTGGTTCAGTGGTCTTCCAGCAACAATCTTACCATCAACGTCAATAAGACCAAGGAGTTGATTGTGGGTTTCAGGAAGGGAAGATTGAGGGAACACACACCAGTCCTCATCAAGAGATCAGAAGTGGAAAGGATGAGTAGTTTCATGTTCCTGGGTGTCAACATCTCTGAGGTTCGTTCTTGGGCCCAAAGTATTAATGCCCGTAATTACAAAGAAGGCACAACATGGCTATATTTCATTAAGAGTTTGAGGAGATTTGGTATATCACCAAAGACACTCGCAAGTTTCTACAGGCGTACTGCAAAGTGTATTCCAACTGGTTGCATCACCATCTGGTATGGCGGGGCCATTGCACAGGATCAGAAAATGCTGTAGGAAGTTGAAAACACTGCCTGCTCCATCACGGGCACTGGTCTCCCCAGCAACCAAGACACCTTCACATGTCCTCTTCTCATTGATACCATTAAGGAGGAGGTACAGGAGCCTGAAGACACACATTCAACATTTCAGGAACAGCTTCGTCCCCTCAATCATCAGACTTCTAAATGGACAACGAACCTATGAACACTACCTCAATATTTTGATTCCTCTACTTTTGCACTAACTATTTAATTTAATATTCTTTTTTCTTATTGAAATTTATAGCTTTTATTATGTATTGCAATGTACCGCTGCCACAAAACAACAAGTTTCACAATGTATGCCAGTGATATTTAACCTGATTCTGATCATTATTCACAACATTTACTGACTAACAATAGCATGCATTATCTGCCTTCTTCATGATAAACACACAAGTTTTGAAGCTTAGCTTTACAAAAGAACAAGACAAGGCACTTGCCCATTAATAAAAAATAAATAATTAATCTTTGAACAAAAAAAACAATTTCCACAGAACAATATGATAACGAGAAGTAGGAGATGATGATGGGCACCAGAACTATTTTATCTTCAGCTATTGGTATCATAATGCATGGACCAAAACTGTCTCTATCAGAGAGAAAACCTAACTCCAACGAGTCCACAGAAGACAGCTGAATGAAAACAGGAGCAAAGGTAGTAGGTAAAACATGTGCAGAGTTGCAGCAGACACTGTAGTCTGTGATTGATAGAATCTTGATAAGATTTCTGGATGCTCTTCCTCATATGCAATTCAGAGACCAAGGAATCAAATCTTGCTGAAGCATTCTTTGAGCAAAAGAAACACATCTGTTAACTTGGAAGGCTGTTTCTTGTTTGTATGAAACCCCCTTTTACTGGGCGCCTCAGAAACACAGCTGTTCACCCCCTCTGTAAAAAGCCAATGGACTCAGCGGTGAGAAAACCACCTTTCTCGAACTCTGTACGTCTAGGATCGACATAACTTGGGTCCCACCAGACCGGGAGAACCAAAATGTTTTGACCACCTGCACCGCAATCTGAGTGAGTACTGTGTAAATGCTGCCCACTTGCTCTTACCTGTCAGCAAGAAATAACAGATCATACACTGCATACAATTAAGAGGTGAATTTATAAATGTCAACTTAATCAAACAGTTGTTAGAAGAAAGAAAAATATAAATGGGTCCACTATAATTAAAACAGTCAAATGTGCACAAAGTTGAAGCTCAGATCTTCCAAAATCTAGAGGTGTCCTTGTACTCACTGTACCAACTCCTATTCACTGATTATCGACAGAATTTCCCATCTTGGACTCCCTCGAATCATGCATTCACATTTGGATTGGATCCTATCACCTATCACCTCTTCTCTTTCCATCTCCCATCATAAAGGACCCCTTTAGTGTTCATCAAAAACCTTTCTGCACAGCTTTCTCTAGTCTAGAATGTTCCCCCAATTCCACCATCCTGATTGGTTGACCTGACATTCCTAAGCTGAACATCACAACCCCTTATCTTTAAGGGTTACCCAAACACTACCAGGAGAACACACTGCTTCTAAAGAGAACTATTAAATGAAATACCCTGCAGCGTTAGCAGTAAAATTTTAACCAGGGCATTACATGTATAAATGGCTATTATATTTTACACTCTACACTTCAGATTCAGAACCAGGTTTATAATTATTGTCATCTGTCATGTCAAGTTGGTGCCATACAGCAGCAGTAAAGTGCAGTATATAAAATATACTATAAATTATCTTAAGAAAGAGATATCAAAAAATTAAATAAGTAGTGCAAAATCAGAGCAGAAGTATTGAGATAGGGTTATTGGATTCAAGAAATGTCTGTTCCGATCTCTGATGGTGGAGGGTAGAAGTTATTCCCAGAACACTGAGTGTCTTCAGGCTCTTATACCTCCTCCCTGATGATAGTAACAGGAAGAGACATGTCCAGGTTGGTGGGAGTCTTTAATGATGGATGCTATGTTTTTGAGGTATCACTTTTTGAAGATGTCCTCTATGCTGGGGAGGCTATTGTCCATGATGGACATGGCTGAGTTTACAATCCTCTTCATCTATTTCCAATCCTACGCAGAGGCCCCTCCATGCCAGACAGTGATGCAACCAGTTAATATGTTCTCCACATTACATCTATAGAAATTTGCTTGAGTATTTGGTGACATTGAAATCTCCACAAACTCCTAATGAACTATAGCCTCTAACGTGCCTTCTTTGTATTTGCATCAATATGTTGGGCCCAGGATAGAACATCAGAGATGTTGACCTCTGGGTATTTTTTGATTAGGATTGCTATTCGCCGAGATTCTGCAAGGAAAATTGCTGACAAGTCAATCCAATCACAATCCTTCAATATTCTCTATGTGTTGAAGTGCATAACGTCCAGTGATCTCTGATGTACACCTGAACAATGTTCTTGAATATTCCATGCTTGCCTAGTCCCCAGGACAACAAAAAACATTCATCCGAAAGCAGAGGGTCCCAGCACCTGTGCCTTGCTTGAGCATCACAAAACCTCAAACAGCTCTTTCTGACTATCTTCCCCACTGATAGAGTATCTGAAGGTAACATCTTTCATTATGTTAAGCATTTACTTTAACAGGTAAAGTCTCATACCTGCACTATCAATTTAACTTGCATTTTGAGGCCCCAAACAATTTACAAACTCATATTGCTTATTCTTCAGATTGAAAGGAAAATTATCTTTCATTTACCTGCTATGCTTTGAAGTCTTTAAAAAAATCTTTGATGAGCTGGATTGTGAAAAAAGGATTGAACTCAATATCCTCTGAAGTAAAACTTGATCTCTTCATAATTGATTGAAAGACACCGGAGCCATGTCAGTGACAAGATGGGAAGTATCAGTGTGTTAATGAGAGAGGTTGAAGGAGGCTGCAGCTTTTGCAGTTCATTCATAGTTATTGCTTAAAAATTGTTCTTTGATTGCACCCAGGACAAAGATAACCTACCTCAATAGTTTTAAGGAGAGCAGTTTCTATTTGGCAAATTTCTAAGTCTACCACAAAGGAAACATTAACTTTTCTAAATTTCCTGACATAGCAAGCAGAAGTAATTTTAGTGAGGCTTAGTTGTAAATAATTTGAATAATTTGTATGTTAGGTTAATGGGGTTATTGGCAACATACCAGCACTTTCTTTGATATGCATGTAAATTGAAAGAACTTGTTTCTGTTTGGGTTTTTTTTATTCAAAAAGAGAAAAGATAGTTCTAGGTGCCAGAATATTGGAATATAGCACTCCTCTACATTGCATATTCCCAGTTTCTAGAATGTTTGGGAGAAAGTAGAGCACATTTGTTATTTCACAGTGATAGGAGAAGAGCAAAACTGACTTAACCTGCAGCAAAAAAAAAGTATTTCAGCGGACCCTTAAGTCTAATCACTGAAGATCATTTAGTAAACAGAACAGAGATCTATGGAAGACTATCCTTCTGGACAAAGAATAATGCTTAGATTTCCAATTGAAGGAGTAAAAATATCATTTTATAAAACAAAGACGTTTTTAAAAAATAATGCTAAAATACAAAGAGGTCCAGGTATAACCTCCAGAAAACCACCTCACATGGCAACTCCAGACCAAACTTCAGTGACAGTAGGACACGCGACAGCTGTGGCAGGGCTTGAATGCTGCCACTTCCCACAAAGCAAAACCAAGCAACATATGTGACAACAAGGTTTCACTCCCGGATGAGCTCAATGCCTTTTATGCTCGCGTTCACTGGCAAAATGTGGAGGCGCCTTCATGAACTCCCACCTCCCCCAATGCCCTTATGTCTCTAAGGCCAACATGAGAGCATCCCTCAGGAAGGTGAGCCCACAGGAAGCACCTCAACCAGATGGTGTACTTGGCTTGTATTGAAAACCTGTGCTAATCTTTAACCTTTCGCTTCAGCAGTATACTTCAAGCAGGCTTCAATCATACCAGGGCCTGAGAAGAACAAGGCAACCTGCCTCAATAACTATTATCCAGTTGAACTTACATCTGCTATGATGAAGTGCTTTGAGAGTTTTGTCATGAAGCATATGAAATCCTGCCTGAGGAGTGACCTGGATCCACTCCAATTTGCCAACCATCACAACAGGTCAACAACAGAAGCCATTTCATTTGTTTTTCACTCAGCTCTGGAGCATCTAAAACAGTGAAGGTGCATATATCAGGAAGCTCTTCATTGACTACAACTCAACATTCAACACTATCATCCTCTAGAAACTAATCAGTAAGTTCCAAGACCTAGGCCTTGATAAGTCCTTGTGCAACTGGATTCTTGTTTTCCTCACTTGCAGATACCAGTCAGTTCGGATTGGCAACTACATCTCCTTCTCAATTTCCATCAGCTCAGGGCACAACAAGGCAATGTGCTTGGCTCCCTGCTCTGTACTTTATACCTCTGACTGTGAGAATAAGTACAGCTCCAGTGCCATATTTAATTTTGCTGACAACACCACTGTTGCTGGCCAAATCAAAGGTGGTGACAAATTAGCATATAGGAGGGAGATTGAAAATCTGGTTGAATGGTGTCACCTCCACCTCACATTCAATGTCAGCAAAACAAAACTACAGGAGGAAGAAACCGGAGGTCCATGGAACTATTGACTACAGGAGGAAGAAACCAGAGGTCCATGAAACTGTTGACTACAGGAGGAAGAAACCGGAGGTCCATGAAACTATTGACTACAGGAGGAAGAAACCGGAGGTCCATGAAACTATTGATTACAGGAGGAAGAAACCGGAGGTCCATGGAACTATTGACTACAGGAGGAAGAAACCAGAGGTCCATGAAACTATTGACTACAGGAGGAAGAAACCAGAGGTCCATGAAACTATTGACTACAGGAGGAAGAAACCGGAGGTCCATGGAACTATTGACTACAGGAGGAAGAAACCAGAGGTCCCTGAAACTATTGACTACAGGAGGAAGAAACCGGAGGTCCATGAGCCAGTCCTCATTAGGAGATCAGTAACTTTAAATTCCTTAGTGTTGGCATATCAGAGGATCTGTGCTGGGATTAGCACATGAGTGCCATTACGAAAAAGGCATGACAGTGCCTCTATGTTCTTAGAAGTTTGTGCAGATTCTGCGTGTCATCTAAAT
This sequence comes from Mobula hypostoma, assembly GCF_963921235.1. Taxonomy (NCBI): domain Eukaryota; kingdom Metazoa; phylum Chordata; class Chondrichthyes; order Myliobatiformes; family Myliobatidae; genus Mobula; species Mobula hypostoma. The sequence goes on along the minus strand of NC_086107.1, from coordinate 28,754,346 downwards.
CGCTATAGGGTTTGTATAGATACACACTGGAGAATGTCCTGATTGGTTGAATCACAGTCTGGTATGGAAACAGAACAGAACTGAACAGAAAAGTCTGCTAAAAGTAGTGGGTACAGCCCAGTTCTCACAGGCAAAGCCCTCCTCGTCATTGAGTACATTTACAAGGAGATACTGCCACAAGAAAGCGGCATACATTATCAAGGATCCCCGTCTTCTAGCCCATGCTCTCTTCTTGTTGCTGTCATCAGGAAGGAGGTACTGGAGCCTTAACTCCCACACCACCAGGTTCAGGAACAGGCTCCTGAACCAGCACAGGTAACTTTACTCACTTCAACACTGAATAGATTCTATGACCTATGGACTCACGTTCAAGGACTCGCATGTTCTCATGTACCATTTATTTTTATATCCAGACAGTTATTATGGATTGTCATATCTGTAATAATGGATTTGTCATATAGTTTGGAGGACTGACTTAAAAACTGGATCAAGCTTGTGTTTGTTGTAAGGTATGTGGCTTTTATAAGTTTGTATTTTAAAGCGAGATTTTGGTGAATGATGATTGTGCCTCCATAAGTAATCAGTTTGAGTTAAACTGCTGCAGGATCCTGTAATGTGTTTCTGGGTTCTCTTGGCAATTTCTGCATTTATAATCTTGAATTTATTGGTCTTTTATTATCTTATTTTTGTGTTAACCACTTGGTCCTGTATTGCCACAAAGGACCCCTCTGCTTCTGGGAAGATGTCTCCAACTCTGAGCTGGGCATTTGACGCTTTCTTGTTGACATCTAGTCAGCTCAGATCGTGGGGATGTCTTCCATGGAGGGTCGCACTCTTCTATTAGTTAACTTTGCCTACTGTAGTGATAATTTCTTCATTTTTTCTGGGTTGTGCTTTCATTTAAGATTAGTGCTGTATACTCCTAATCAGAGTTGCATATGCTTGCGTAGAGTGCTGAATCCTGTTTTCATTGATGAAATATATCCTTGAAGGTTTAGCTGACCGTGTGTATTTTTTTTATCTCTGTGATTCCTCTTCCTCCTTATGTCCTAGATAATGTTAATCTAAGTGTGTTCAAGTGTACAGAGTTTTCTAAAATTTCTAATTTCTGTTCTTACTTTCCTTTCTATATTTATTGCTATTATTATTATTATTTGTATTTAGTTTGTCTTATTTTGTACATTGGTTGTCAGTCTTTGTATGTAGTTCTTCATTCACTCTATTGTATTTCATTGTGCTACTGTGAATACTTGCAAGAAAATGAATCTCAAAGTAGTATATGTTTACATATACATACTTTGGTAATAAATTTACTTTGAATTTTGATATCATAACTCCCTCTCACGGTTGCTCATTTGGATTTCACACTGAAGTATTAAACATTCCCACAAAATCAGCTTAAAATTTTATCTTCAATCAGGCAGCCATATCAACTCTGGAGTTCACAACAGAAAATTGTTTCTTTTTATAGTAAGTCTAATTAATGTAATTATGACTGCTGTGCTTCTTTTAATTATGCTAGGAATAATGTCATTTAATTTGAATCATAATATCCCTTGTTGATTTTTAGATAGATATATATGTTGCTGGATTGTTACTTATTAACATTTTCTTCAGTGTTTATTAAATGGCCTCAGATTTTCTGCTATACTGATTGCACTGTTTGAGATAAACCGAATAGGGTATAATTTTAATGTTTATTTGGCTTTATTGGGCAGCATGCAATATTGAAAGACTATTATTGGAGATGCTTTCAGGCATTACCTGCATAAAGGGAATTTTCAAACTGTCAAAGTAACTTATTACTTGCTTTGTATTGTTGGTGTTTATCACAGTTCAAGATTTAAACCTGTAGATGCTGAACAAATCTAATCAATCTTGGGTCATGTTAAAAAAAAATGTGCTGAGGCCCTGCCAGCAATGGTATGTCAGACAGTGACTGGGAGCAGGACAGGAAAGATCTGGACTCACAGAGAAGATTAACTTTAAAGCAGTAAAATACAGTAAAATTCCAATAATCAGCTTCCTGAATATTCAGAAATACTCACCAAAGTCAGTTTGGCATCTGGCTCACCAGTTAATACTCACTACACTTTATTTCTTCTCACCAGATTCCCAGTTCTGACATATCATTCTGAATCACCATGGTGCAGTTTCCCAGACCTCTGTTCCACTGAACTGGGTTATGGTTCACCTGCCTGCTTTTTCACCTGCCCCGATTCCTATGCTTCCTTTCAACTTATCCTGCGCAATGGAATATTGAAAAGAAAATTATCAAGCTGCGTAATGTCTACAGAAATTATTGCTGAGGTATAGAAATAGCATCCAATACAGCAGAAAATCTGCCAGTCCAGCAAGTCTTGAGTGTGCTGTATTATTGGACTTCTATGAAAAATTAAATTACAATAAAGAATGAAAAAGAAATTGCAGCCGCTTCTCTCAATAAAAGCGGAGATATTTCAAGAGGCTTGATAGAGAAGAAAATTAGGCAATCATTGCCACTTTAGCTGGTAAAGCATTCCCATAATATATGCAAATAAAAAAGTAGGTCATGTTGTGTCTGTGCACAACTGCATACGAATTAAATAAAAGCGCGCACACAGGAGATGGCTTTTACAGGTGTATTCACATTGCAGTGAGAGAGAGAACAATGTGCCTGGATACACAACAGCACATGCTCAGAAAACAGATCAATACATAGTGCTAAGGGGGGAATCATTGCTCTAAAAGAAATAGATCCATACATTACACTCCCCACCCCGTTAGATTATTGCAACATAAAACTGTATATGTATGAAACATTCAATTCTCCTTTCATAAACCCATATTCCAAATAAACATGCTCTCACAATAACAGTCCATAACTAACTTCACAGTTCTAAAGGTTCAGTCTTTTGGGTGGTGCCCTGTTTCTTTCAGGATAGTGCCCCTGGACCTGTGGAGTGACATCAGGTTTGGCAGGTGTCTTGGTTTCTTGTTTCCAGTGTCACGTTGCTGTCAGTGACATCATCACTGAGAGGTAAGTCCAGTGACTCTAATGTATCCATCTTGTTGGATGTAATTGACCTGGGTGTGTTCTTCAGTTGAGCATCCAGTATCTGGTTCACATGACGTCTCCATGTCTGATCTCCAACATCCACTGTGTACATCAATGGTCCAATTCTTGTAGCTATCCCATTGGATGTCCACTTGTCTTCTCTGTAATTATGTGCTAGGACTTCCTGTCCAATCTCGAAACTCCTTGCTGTTTCACTTGACAACTGGCTGAACTCTTTATTCTGTACTTCCGTCCAGAGGTCTGGTTTCAGGAGGTCTATGCGAGATCTCAGATACCTGCTCATGAGCAGCATTGCAGGTGTTTGATTTGTTGTCTCAGGAACGGAGTTCTGATATAGGTAAAGGAAGTTATCCACCTGATGCTGTAGAGAAATGTCCTCCTTGTCCACCACTTTAATAGTCTTCTTGAAGGTTTGGATAATCCTTTCAGCTAACCCATTCATTGCAAGATGGTGAGAAGTTGACTTAAAATGTCTGATGCCATTTTTCTTCATGAACAGTCAGAATTCTTCTGATGTGTATTGTGGTTCGTTGTCACTCACAATTTGTTCTGATAAGCCATTTCTGGAGAAGATAGTCCGCAGGGTGTTGACAGTATTTGCTGAGATGATTGACTTCATTGGTATAACCTCCGGCCACTTCAAATGATCATCCAGAACAATCAGGAACACGGAGTCCATGAATGGCCCGGCAAAGTCAATATGTACGCTTTGCCATGGTGATGATGGCCACTCCCACGGGTGTAACAGTGCCTGTAGGGGTGCATTTTGAACTTATTGACCTCCCAAACAGCTTTTGGCCAAATCTTCGATCTGTTTATCCATTCCTTCCTCAAACATCTTCTGATTAGCATTAAGCCCCTGTGATAGCCTCCGGTTAGTGCTGCAGGTGCCTGTCGATTACTCATTGAGAGCTTTGATTAAGTGCAGTCTAGTTGGATTTTTCTCAACCATTCATGTCCAAAAAGTGCTGGTCCTCCACTTTTCAAAACATAAAGCTCTACCTGCTGTGTTTGGGCTCCTTATGTCACATTTACTTTCAGTTTGCCTTTAGGAGACATTTTTTCACCTGTATAGGTCTTTAGTATCACTGAGGTCTTCTCTAATGGTGTCTTAGAAAACAGTCTGTTGTAGTCAGCTTCTGAAAAATATAGACAAAGTTGATTCTGTATCCAGTTACATTTTCAATTTTACACCAGACACATCTATTGTGATCCATGTTATATTGTGATCTGCTTCAATAATACAATGCAGTTCTAGGCATGACAGTTCACCTTTGTCAGACTCTGTGCTGTCTGATTCTGTTTTACATTCAGTAACTTTATGCATTTGCTTAGTTTTGCATTTGAGACTTTTCACTCGGTTGTGCTTTTCGTCTGCCTTGCACACTCTCTCTATGTGACCTTGTCTGTGACACTTTCGGTAGACCTTTTCTTTGAACCAACAGTCACTTGCAACAAGGGAGGATTTTCCACATCGATAACATCTTTGGCTTTTCGTAGCATTCAGGGACATTTTGTGCATTTCACCTTCTAATCTCCTTTTCAGTAGCTCTGCTGCATCCTTTGCTTCAGTCTCTAATGATATTGCAATGGTCAATGCCCATTCTAAGGTTGGGTCTCTTTCTGTCAATAGCCTTGTTTGAATGCTTTGACTATGCATGCCACATAGAAGCTTGTCCCTTCATGCATCAGAAAGTCCATCTCCAAAGTCACAGTACTAGGAATGTTTGCACAGTTCTACACTGTATTCAGAAAGGCCTTCACCTTTTGACTTGTTCTTTTTGTAAAATCTAAATCTCTCAGCTATTACTAGCAGCTTGGGGCTCAAATGATTTTATAAAATTGTAATAGTTTCCTTGAACATCTTACTTGTTGGCTTTGCGGGGGTTACTAAGTTGTATAAGAGATGGTACGTTCTTTGGCCCATTAAGCTAAGAAGCGTAATGGCTTTCTTTTTGTTCCTCCATGTTGTCACGTTACATTACAGTTCAACCCTTTCAATATACGACTCCCAGCCTTCATTAACACTATCAAATTCATCAACTTTCCCAACTGAAGTCATCACCACGTTATTTTCACTTTAAATTTAGCACATTGTTCACTATTACTTACGTGTCCTTCAGCTTTCTTGTGCTGTTTAACTCTCACTGTTTCATCCCATGACTGTCAGTGCAGTTCATGATATTTTCTGACATTCAGGTTCGTACTCATCGCCAATTTGTTGTGTGTGCACAACTACATATCAACTAAATAAAAGCACGCAAAGGGGAGATGGTTTTAACTGGTGTATTCACATTGCAATGAGAAAGAGAAAGGACAATGCACATGTGTAGACAGCAGCACATCCATAGATAACAGATCAACACGTAGTGCTAAGGGGGTAGGTCATTGCTTCAAAAGAAATAGATCCATACATTACAGGTCACATTAAACTTGTTAAATTAGTCAGTTATTTACTAAATAGATTCAGATATTTTTGTTCATGTAGCACATTTATGCCACAAAAACATTTAACAATTTACCTATGTTTAAACAATTACTTTTGGGCAGATCAGCTGTGATAACAGAGACTCAAGAGTCTGCAGCTGTTTGAACCTGGAGGACCAAAAAAAAATTAAAGGAGGAATTCAGCAGGTCAACCAGCATTTGTGAGAGTTCTGATGCAGGGTTTCAACCCAACACACCCTCAACTGCTTTCCATCGATAGATGTTTCTCAACCCACTGAGATTCTCCAGAAGATTGTTTGCAGGTGGTGATATCAACTTTGAGGTAAGGAAAATCAATATTAGGAAAAAAACAGAAGAACTCTGTGGATTTTAGATTCAGAAGATCCATAGAGTCCTAATTTCATGAGCTAATTGGAATACAAATTGACCCGTAATGAATTCTGAACGGCAAGCCTGATATTGCCCATCTGAAGTGAACTCAGCCGGACCTTTAAAGGGCATATTTAAAGATATAGGACCATTATTTATTCATAATTTATTTATTCATTATTCATTGGGAAAAGGTTGCATTTATTCCCCACATCCAATTGTTCCTGGACTGAGTGGATAGCTGGACCATTTCTGAAGGCAGTTAAATACTTACCTCTGTCTGTGGAACTGAGATAACATTTAAGCTCGACCATTACAAGATGGCAGATTTCTTCTTTGAACAGCATTAGTGAAGCAAGTACATTTTTATAACAATCAGATAACTTTATGATTACATGTATTGATAATAATTTATATTTGGCATCTAATATCTTGAATTTTAATTCCCAGTTATTGTGGCAGGATTTGAATTCATATCTTCAATCAATTTTTCAAACTTGATATGAGTCCAATGGCTTAACAATGTAGTTTTACTCCAAATGTTCAAACCAAGAAAGGATCCCATTGTGGTTTCTTCTGTGTAGCTTTTTATAGAAGTAAACCACACTATCATTTTATTAAAAGCTAATTTCCTCTCTATTGACTCTTATCCAGCAATTTTATACATCCCTTTCCACAGAGAAATTGCAGCAGACCCTTTTAAAATACAACAGGTAAATTAGCCTGAAGTGACAAGTTCCTTTTTCGAGAGTCAGGTGTTTCTTTTAAATTTCAGCAGCTTGCCATGCCACTGCACTTGAGATAATTTTATTTATTCTTGAGCATTAGTGCAGCAAACATGGTTCAATGATAAGAAAGGTGAGGTTAATTGGTCTTTGTAAACTGCCTCATGATTAGTCTAGGATTAAATTAGGGGATTACAAGGCGACGCAGTTCGAGAGGTCTATTCTGCACTGTATCTCAATAAACAAATACATTAAGGCATCCGTTAGTCTTGCGAGACCATGGATCTGCGCCTGGAAAGTCTTCACTCTCCAGGGCACAGGCCTGGGCAAGGTTGTATGGAAGACCTGCAGTTGCCCATGCTGAAAGTCTCCCCTCTCCACGACACCAATGTTATCCAAGAGAAGGGCATTAGGACCCATACAGCTTGGCACCAGTGTCGTCGCAGAACAATGTGTGATTAAGTGCCTTGCTCAAGGACACAACACGTTCCCTCGGCTGGGAATCGAACTCACGACCTTCAGATAGCTAGTCCAATGCCTTAACCACTTGGCCACATGCCCACACAATAATAAATAAATAAATCAATAAGAACGCTGAGCCATTATTGAGCTTCTGGTACTTCAGGAGCTAGTACTCAATTTCATGATACTTCTCTTCTTCCGCCATTGGGTGCATAGGTCCTAGGGAAAGAAACTCTTCCCAAATACATGAGGAAATAAATGGCCTGGTACAGCTAATTGGATCTGGAACAGGCCAAGGAGATGAGCAGCAGCAGCATTGTGACTTGCTCCCAGATTCAGTGCAGGGAAACAATTTAGTTACATACTGTACAAGAGAAAATCTGCAGATGCTGGAAATCCGAGCAACACACACAAAATGCTGGAGGAACTCAGCAAGCCAGGCAGCATCTTTGGAAAAAATCACAGTCGGTGTTTTGAGCCAAAATGTCGACTGTGCTTTTTTTCCATAGATGCTGCCTAGTTACATACTGTAAGTAGGTTAGAGAAGATGAACAGGCCACCACTTGTACATTGTGTGATATATCTCACCATCCAGCATTCAACAACACCTGCTCCACCCACCTTCACTCTACCTTATTCAGGCTATTTTAATATAATACTCCTCGCTATTCCTACCTGTCGTTCAGTCTCAATGAAATCCTTCAGCTCCCCATTTATTCAACAATGACTGACATTCAAACTAAGCATTTTGTGATTTGATAATTTTCTCTAATTGTCGAAGAACATAGCTTCCATTAGATGAAGGTGTGCTGTTACAGTCAAAGTTATGTAGATAAGGGGGAATAGGAAAGATATCTGAAGTTAATCTCCCTTGAGTGGCTGGAAATATAGAAACTGAGATTAAAACTAAAAAATATTTTATTTTGGCCCACTAACAGAACCAGTCCCCCACCCCACAGTCCTGTTCTACTACTAACTACCTGAAATGGGACTATTCACAGTGGCCACTTAACCCAAAAATCAGCAGGAAATCGAGATGCGAGAGAGTGTTGGAGCATGGAGGCAACCCATTTGGTCACAGGGAGAACATCCCATCACTACACAGATCACACATTGGTCAGAGTCATTGTATTGCTACTTTCCGCGCACTTTGGTCCTCCGTCTGCTGGATGACGTCACTGATCTTGGTTGCCAGAAAGCCACCGGAACCGACAGCTGACAAAAATTGAGAGCCATCCTTGCCGCACCAATTCACTTGATCTTCGTGAGCAGCTTCCTGTGAGGTCATTTGTAAGCACAATTATTCATTGCAAATTCCAGACTACTGTTTCTTGCTTGGACTCAGGAAGGTCTTCAGGGCTTTGTAGTCTCCTTGTTGTTTCCTTAAAACATCGCTTGGAATCAGTTAAGTAAAGCTATTCATAAACATGAGGAAGTCTGCAGATGTTGGACACACAAAATGCTGGAGGAACTCAGCAGGTCAAGCAGCATCTATGGAAATGAATAAACAGTCACCGTTTTAGGCCAAGACCCTTCTTCAGGACTGACAATAAATCTATTGTTACTGTAATATTACTTAATTAGGTCTCACTTTGCCTCTATATGACATGTTTACTGCTGGCTATATAATTGGCTTGACTAAGATTCTTTTTTTTCAAATGACAACAAATCAGAAACCCTTACTCTGTAGTGATATACCTTTACTCATGATTGACAGATTACAACAATCTACATTTAACAATTGGCACTAAGATATCTTTCCTGACTCTTTACTGCTCCTTGTTGTGAACCAATCTTGCATTTTACCCATAGCTGCTCCTTTGTCAGTCCACTAATGACCCCATGAGAAACTGTTTCTTGGGAATCATCCATGACTCCAACTACTTCCTTGGTATTCACCTGGCATTGTCCCAGTAATCCATTTGTCAACTCCTGCTAGCGAATGATCATTTCACCTAGAAGTAAAATCCCACAGCTACAAAAGTTTGATCTTACGTTGTTTTCATACTCATTCACTTCTCTTATCCTCAGCCAACAATACTGCAGCTCCTCCGCCCCTTTACTGTCTCAACTGTTGTTACTATTCTAATGTTATAACCTTATAATTTTAAATTATAGTCCATAATCAAATACAATATCAATAATTACAAAGGAGAAAATAGATGAAATAGTAAAATCTTTCAAACTTTCCAGGACCTGCTTCTCAAATTGTAGCAAATTAAATCCATTCCATTGATACACAAACATATATATACATCAGAAACACACACAAAAACTGCTGGTGAACGCAGCAGGCCAGGCAGCATCTATAGGAAGAGGTACAGTTGACATTTCGGGCCGAGACCCTTTGTCTGGCCTGCTGCGTTCTCCAGCATTTTTTGTGTGTGTTGCTTTAATTTCCAGCATCTGCAGGTTTCGTCGTATATACATCAGTATTTTGAATGGTTTCCTAAAGAGTTTATGAAGCCTCTATTTTATGATAATATTGTGAAGAGAAGTTCTTTAGAAACACAAACATCTCAGAAGGTTGGATGCCTGATTCATCCTCTCCCATTCTGTTCCTCATAGTTAACAACCTACATTCAGCACTTTCTGAAATTTAGTTCTTTCAAAGCATGATGGAAACGTGGGTGACAACTTTTCAGCCATTCCCTGGAATATATCACAAGCTGCATTGTACTGGCAAAACGTTCAGGCCCATGAACTTGGGTCCAGTCAGATATTCCCTCTACAGATATTGCTTCATGATATAACATACCCTTTTTATTAATTTCAAATAAAAAACTTCAAAAAAGTCAAAAAATCAAAAGGAAATACTACAGATGCTGGAATTCTGAAATAAAATACTACAGATCTGGAAATACTGATCAACATCTGTAGAAGGGAAAAATCAAGATAATAATTTAGGTCCCTCCCATGAAGATCATCAACCTGAAATACTAACACAGTTTTTCTTAATTTTTTCCAGTGAGCTATTCTTGTAAAACAACAGTTTTGTTTAATTCCTAACTCCAATCAAGCTTGATTGTGGGTGTTGTTTGTCATGCTTAATGAATTATGGGTTGGTCAATGGAATAGAAATGAATGTGTGAACACAAGTACATATGCAGATAACAATCATGCACCTGTATGAATCCTGCAACCTAATAAGTTTCTCTTCTCTTCTTCCCAGCTCTATTCATGAGTCTTCAACCTGAAATGTTAACTTTGTTTTTTCTTTCCACAGATGCAGCATTACCTATTGAGTATTCCCCGCAAATTCTGTTTTTATTTTAGATTTCCCCTATCTACATTTCTTTTTGTTTTTACTTCCTTCATACCGTGAGTAAGTTGACGTTGGGTAGAATACAAAATACCTTTGCTATAGAAAAGCTGCTAAATAAATGAAAATTATTGCAGATGAATCACATTAAAACATCCTTCTGAGAAAATATGAGCTTCAGCATAAATTCGTAAACAGGAGGATTTGCAACTGAAGATTTAACCCCTGATAATAAAGTGTTTTTTTTTTCATAAGGTAATTGCTCATTTTGTGCCAACTGATGGTGGGTTTATTGGAACCCTTCTCTGAGGATTGTCATTTGATGTGGTGAAAAGTCTTGTGAGTTCTTGAGATCCCAAGAGCAATGCCGCCTGGAGTTTAGCTCCTGGTCCTGGCACCCGTAGTAGTAAGGTCAAAGGGGACATTCCTAAAGAGGAGCTGTCCGACAAAGACCTCAACAGTAGAGATGATGACACATGATAATGGCAGTGGAGATGGAGGAGGGCTGCAGCAGGGAGGGGCCCATTGTCATCTTGCATTCCATGCCGTTGGATCCTGATGCTGATCTGTCAAGGACTGCGTGGTTGCTGCCCATGCATCGGTCTCCCCATGTTAACCAAAATCACACACAGGCATTCTCCATTAAGGGGATAACCTCTCAGGAGAACATCAAACTTGTCCTGAGTGATTGGACTACTACCTGAACCTTCAGCATATTTCTATTTATGAAAACCAACATAATTCTAATCATCTAGTATGCATAATATAACTTTATTAATGAAAAATATCCACAATTGACAGATTAGACGGAATTGTTTTATTATGCATTATGACCACTTGATGATTCTAAAATAATGGCTCAAGCTTGTGAATGTTACAGAGGTAAAGAAAGTGCAAAGCGCACTGACGTATTACAACGAAGTGTTACACTTAATCACCTTCCTCCTGAGTAACTATGATTCTTCAAAGCTTATCTAACTCTGCCTCTTAGCCAAAGTTATGATTAAAGAAGAGTGTTCCTTTACTGTAGGTTGAAGACTAGGAGATTCAGATGGCATGCCTCCAATTTATAAACCAAAACTACTGAACTGAAATATTTGCTAGGTTACTCTGAACATCGTGCATTAAAGAATTGTGGCTTTGTTATTGGAGGTGCACTTGACTGCAGCTTAAGAGCACCATTAGCAAAGAGTCTATCATTGCTAAATATACTGGCACTATTATGCAAGTGTAAATTCATTGCCCAGAAAGTGCTTCAGTTTGTATCTGCCAAGATCTGTGGAGCTGGATAAGTCTTTTCCCCTCAGGGTCCTTCTTTCTCATGCATAGATGCTAAACCATTCAAAATGCCTTCTTAGATTTATTGGCCCAATGCATCCAGTTTCTGTGTAAGCAAATATTTGTTTTGGACATGGCCGTTGCCTGCTCCATTTTGTAAATTCCTCCAAGCAATGAGGCTGACAGCATTCAGTGCCTGCATGCAATTAGTTCTGATTGTCACATTTGCTAGTGAACCTCCTGTTTGGCAAGTGACAGCAACCACAGTGTCAGAGTTACAGTCCTCTGATATCATTCAAGATGAACCACACATGATGCAAACAAACCCAGTTCAAGTTTGTGGTAATTGAAGGTAATGGCCCCAGAGTTCTCCTGCAAAGCATAATAATTTAGTATACTATTCAATATAATAATCTTAAAATTTCCAGGTTTTCAATATTGGACCTCCATCCATACAATGCATCTCCTGCATGGATGCCACTGGAAATCTACAATTATGTCTATTGGCATCTAGCACTTGTTTTGCTATCTCTTGCTCATGATTTGCTCCCAGCATCCGCTCCCTAGTGCCCCCATGCATTCCTTATCATCTTCCCAACCACATTGCCCAAACAGCCTCCAAACATCCCTTCCTGAACTAACAATCTTCTTTCCCCTACAGATACTCTCTCCCCTTTCACAGCCACTACTCACCAGAATCTCTCAATTTCACACTAATTACTAATTCACCCCATAATTCCACTTGATCTTTTCACCATCCTCCCCCCACCCAATCCCATCACCCAAGTCCGCAGTCTAACACACTTATACTGTGAACTCCTTTCTTCATAATGATGGGCATTTCATATACACTTATAAGTGTCTTTGCCTTTGTAGACTTCATGTATAATAGAATATTAAAGGGTAGCATCTTTGCATAAAAATGTAGCTGCCCCAAACTTCCCTCTCACCCCTATATTCCCAATTTGTTTAAGCAAGAGACTGCAACCATTATATTATGACAATGCTGATGTTGGATTTCCTACCAAGAACTTTTACTCCGTGATTTGCATACAAGTCATACGTTTAACCAGTTGGTTGACAATAAATCTCCGTGAAGACTAGTGCTACATGATGGACTAACCACTAGGGACACGTTGGCTCTATTTTAACATGGCAGGAGCACAATCCTACATAACATTGAATATAAACCTATGGACTCACTATTCAAGGATTCGGCAACTCATGTTACTCATAGAAACCATAGAAACCACAGCACAGAAACAGGCCTTTTGGCCCCTCTTGGCTGTACCGAACCATTTTCTGCCTAGTCCCACTGACCTGCACACGGACCATATCCCTCCATACACCTCCCATCCATGTATCTGTCCAATTTATTCTTAAATGTTAAAAAAGAACCCGCATTTACCACCTCATCTGGCAGCTCATTCCATACTCCCACCACTCTCTGTGTGAAGAAGCACCCCCTAATGTTCCCTTTAAACTTTTCCCCCCCTCACCCTTAACCCATGTCCTCTGGCTTTTTTCTCCCCTTGCCTCAGTGGAAAAAGCCTGCTTGCATTCACTCTATCTATACCCATCATAATTTTATATACCTCTATCAAATCTCCCCTCATTCTTCTACACTCCAGGGAATAAAGTCCTAACCTATTCAATCTTTCTCTGTAACTGAGTTTCTCAAGTCCTGGCAACATCCTTGTAAACCTTCTCTGCACTCTTTTAACCTTATTTATATCCTTCCTGTAATTTGGTGACCAAAACTGAACACAATACTCCAGATTCGGCCTCACCAATGCCTTATACAACCTCATCATAACATTCCAGCTCTTATACTCAATACTTTGATTAATAAAGGCCAATGTACCAAAAGCTGTCTTTACGACCCTATCTACTTATGACGCCACTTTTAGGGAATTTTGTATCTGTATTCCCAGATCCCTCTGTTCCACTGCACTCCTCAGTGCCTTACCATTAACCCTGCATGTTCTACCTTGGTTTGTCCTTCCAACGTGCAATACCTCACACTTGTCAGTATTAAACTCCATCTGCCATTTTTCAGACCATTTTTCCAGCTGGTCCAAGTCCCTCTGCAGGCTCTGAAAACCTTCCTCACTGTCTACTACACCTCCAATCTTTGTATCATCAGCAAACTTGCTGATCCAATTTACCACATTATCATCCAGATCATTGATATAGATGACAGTAACAATGGACCCAGCACTGATCCCTGTGGCACACCACTAGTCACAGGCCTCCACTCAGAGAAGCAATTCTCCACCACCACTCTTTGACTTCCTCCACTGAGCCAATGTCTAATCCAATTTACCACCTCTCCATGTATACCTAGCGACTGAATTTTCCTAACTAACCTCCCATGCGGGACCTTGTCAAAGGCCTTACTTAAATCCATGTAGACAATATCCACTGCCTTCCCTTCATCCACTTTCCTGGTAACCTCCTCGAAAAACTCCAATAGATTGGTCAAACATGACCTACCACGCACTCAGTTCTCAGTATTATGGATTATTTATTGATTATAACTTTTTTTTATTTGCAGTTTGTCTTCTTCTACACATTGGTTGTCTGCCCATCATTGTTTGTGTGTAGTTTTTCATTGATTCCATTGTATTTGTGAATGCCTGTAAGAAATTTGTGTTGGGCACATGGCCAAGTGGTTAAGGCGTTCGTCTAGTGATCTGAAGGTCGCTAGTTCGAGCCTCAGCTGTGGCAGCATTTTTGTGTCGTTGAGCAAGGCGCTTAACCACACATTGCTCTAGTGTCTGTGCGAGGAGTGGCGTCCCACACAGACTTCCAATTTGCGCCTTGTAAGGCATGAAAATGCCCGACTCAGGCCTCTCATGGTCCCCCCCCCTCCTGTAAGAAAATTTGTCTCGGGGCAGTAAGTGGTGACATATATGTACTTTGATAATAAATTTAAACTTTAGACTTTGATATTCTGATATGTTTTGCCGTATTGGATCTAAAACTTATTTTGCAGCTTATGCATGATCCAGTATTTCATCAGGAACAGCAGATCAGCTGTCCTGTGCTCTGCACTCAGATTGCACTCTCTCTCCCCTTCTCTCGCCAGTGGGGAAGCGTTTGTTGCTGATTCTTGAGTCAGAGAACTCGGAAAAAAGCTACAGGGCAGACTTTATCATCGTAAATCAGCGAGTTGTTTGTCTCTTGCTGTGAAAGGGTGACACCTCTGTCCCTTTATTAGGGAGAGAAAGAGAGCCTGTGGTATATCGAATTGTCAGATGAACGATCAGTTTTTGTTGTACTGCAGGTCATGGTCTTCCTTGGGGGCTTTGCTGTTGCTTGTTTGGTGGGTGGGGGGTGCTGAAGCTTTTTTTTACTGAAGGATGTGACGGAGATAGAGGGTGGTTCCTTTGCTGCTGCTTCTGCCTGGGAGGGGGGAGTAGGGGGGCTCCGGGGTTCTATCTTTTTACTGTCTCTCGTTCATTCAGGCACCCTTCTGTTTTTGTGAATGTCTGCGAAGAACAAAAGTTTCAGGTTGTATATTGTATACATTCTCTGATATTAAATGGAACTATTGAACTATTGAATGCCCATTCAGTGAACCATTGTCAGTTAGCATAAACTTTTCTACTGGTGGAAAATTGATGTCAGGGAAATTGAACTTCAGTAGTGGTTTGAAAAAATACATAAATCATAAACAGGACAGTTTCATCCAATATTTTTTCAATATATCTCAGTGCAAAACCAACAAGATTTTATCCCAATACAGTTCAAAATGAGCCTATTGCCAATTTAACCTAAGACATTACACAACCACTGGCATTTATCCTAGAAAGACTTAGTACACATAAACCAGTACTTTATTCCAGGATAGTTCAGTATGCACCAAATGGTACTTTATTCCATAAAAGCTCATTACAGCTCATGCCCTGATACTTATAAGGATGTGTAAAGGAAGTTTAACCATCAGCCTGAAGAAGACCAACATGTTGGGCCAAGGCGTTGAGCACCCCCCCTACCAT
Source organism: Mobula hypostoma (assembly GCF_963921235.1). Classification (NCBI taxonomy): domain Eukaryota; kingdom Metazoa; phylum Chordata; class Chondrichthyes; order Myliobatiformes; family Myliobatidae; genus Mobula; species Mobula hypostoma. The sequence goes on along the minus strand of NC_086107.1, from coordinate 28,738,740 downwards.
TACCATCAACAACTACGAGCTGGAGGTAGTTCACGAGTTTACATAACTTGGCTCCACCATCACGGACAGCCTCTCCCTGGACTCCGAGATCAACAGACGGATCGGACGAGCAGCCTCAACATTCGCCAGGCTGACAAAGAGATTCTGGGAAAACAGAAAGCTGACAACGCAGACCAAGGTTGCAGTCTACAGGGCCTGCGTCCTCAGCACACTGCTTTACGGCAGCGAGACCTGGAGCCTCTACTACAGACAAGAGTGGCATCTCAACGTCCTGGACATCAAGTGGGTTGACCGAGTCACCAACAATGAGGTCCTGGCCCATGCCCAGGTACCCAGCCTCTTCACCCTGCTCCAACAACACCATCTCCACTGGCTGGACCACATACACCGCACGTCAGACGGGAGGATCCCGAAAGACCTGCTGTACGGGGAACTGGCCTCTGGCAAGAGAGCACAAGGGTGGTCCCATGTTCATTGCAAAGACGTCTGCAAGAGAGACATGAAGTCACTGAACATGAACGTCGAGAGGTGGGAGGACATCGCAAGCGATCGCTCTCACTGGAGGCTGGAACTTCGCAGAGGTCTAAAAAGAGGAGAAGAGAAGCTGAGGCTTGCTTCGCAAGCGCACTCATCGGAAAAGCAGCACCAAGATAACACCGGAGGACAGCACCTTCAGGTGCAGTCGCTGCAGCCGAGACTGTCACTCCCGTGTGGGACTCTACAGCCACAACAGACGCTGCTCTAACACAGACTGAGGCAAGACTTTCCAGGCGCAGATCCATGGTCTCGCGAGACTAATGGATGCCAGCACAAAAGAGGAAGCTGTTCAACATGGGAGGAGAAATACATTTTAGCACTAAAATCAGATGCCTTATCATCGAGTTTTGGAATAATATCCCTGCCTGCTGCTGGTCAGATTGAGAGTTAGCTGAACATTTGTGGATAGGCCAGTGTGGGTACAGCCAACAAACAGAAGGAGTAAGAAAGTGAGAGTGATCAGATGTCCATTGTGTAATTGTGGCAGTGGTCGGGGAGGGAAGGCAATCACAGGGGCTAAACGCTTCATGAAGAAGGGAGGAAGATCACAGACTAAGGAGCAGAGGCCAGTGCCAGGGAAAACATATATATAAAATAGTCTAAGCTCTTATTCCTTCTACTGAAGTGCATGACCATAAAATTCCCAACACTGTATTCTAATTGGCACTTTGCCCATTCTCCTAATCTGTTTAAATTATTCTGCAGCCTCCCTGCTTCCTCAATACTACCTGCCCCTCCACTTATCTTTATATCATCTGCAAACTTGGCTATGAAGCCATCAATTTCATCATCCAAATCAGTGACGTATAATGTAAAAAGAAGCGGGTCCAACACCGACCCCTGCGGAACACCATGAGTCACCGGCGGCCAATCACAATAGGTCCCCTTTATTCTGATTTTCTTTGCCACCTGCCAATTAGCCAACACTCTGTCCATGCTGGTATCTTTCCTGTCATGCCATGGGCTCTTGTTATGCAGCCTCAAATGTAGCACCTTGTCGAAGATCTTCTGGAAATCCAAGTACACAACAGTCACTAATTCTCCATTGTCTATTCTGCTTGTTGTTTCCTCAAAGAACTCCAAAATATCTGTCAGGCATGATTTTCTCTTAAGGAAACCATGTTAAGTTTGGTCTTTTTTATCATGTACCTCCAAGAACCCTGAAACCTCACCCTTTACAATCAACTCCTAAATCTTCTCAACCACCGAGGTCAGGCTAACTGGCCTATAATTTCCATTATTCTACCTCCTCCCTTCTGGAAGAATGGAGTGATGTTTGTAGCTTTCCATTACGTCAGAACCGTTCAAGAATCTAGGGATTCTTGAAAGATCATTACTAATGCCTCCCCAGTCTCTTCAGATTTCAGAACTCTGGGGTGTAGTCCATCTGGTCCAGGTAACTTATTTAACTTATAACATTTCAGCTTCCCAAGCATCAACAGAAGACACAAAAGCTTGAAAACATCAGCACCAGGCTCAAGGTCAGCTTCTAAACCACTGTTATAAAACTCTTGATGAGACATCTTGTGCATTAAATATAAACTCCTGGCCTCACTATTTACCTCATGATGGCCTTGCACCTTATTGCCCAGCTGCACTGCACTTACTCTGTAACTGTAACACTAGCATTTTCTGCATTCCGTCTTTTCCATTGTACCACCTCAAAGGACTGATGTCTTGAAATTATAGGTGTCTTGCAAAACTAAGTATTTTTTACTGTTTCTTGATACGTGACAAATATTAATATCAATGTTGAGGGGACTAGATAGGGTGGATGTGGAGAGAACGTTTCCTGTGGTGGGGGTATCCAGAAATAGTGGGCAGTGCCCCAAAATTGAGGGGGCCACCCTTCAGAACAGTGGTAAGGATGATTTTTTTTTTAGCCAGAGAGCAGTAAGTCTGTGGCATGCTCTGCCAGAGACTGCGGTGAAGGCCAAGTCTGTGCATGTATTTAAGGCGGAAATTGATTGTTTCCTGATCGGTCAGGTCATCAAAAGATAAGGTGAGAAGGCAGGTGTATGGGGTCGGGGATCAGCCATGATGGAATGACAGAGCAGACTCAATGGGCTGAATGGCCTAATTCTGCTCCTATGTCATACAGTCTTATGATCTAATGCATCAGGGCAAATTTCAGCCCCATTATCTTTTGAAGTGATGACCTGAGGGAAATGTGGTATACACAGAGAGAATTAATTTCTCTTTTGGGGCAAACAATTATCATGGTCCTGAACATAATTTAACAAGTATCATGTACACCTCATGCTGTAATATGCAGTATCTTTATTAGCAGTGAGAATTGTTTGTAAATACCTGAAAGATGGAATTCATCACACCATAGAAAGCAGGAAATTTTTGACAGTAACTATTGTATTTTGCATACTGCTGAACTTGTTGCAAGTTTCCTGTGTAGTGACAGTAAACACTCACAACCTCAGAATGTGGCCCATAACTTACAATCACTTACAAAGACTGTATTGCTTTTCAAACAACAGTCATCATCCTGACAGTAATGGAACAAATTGCCAACTGATCAGAAACAAAATCAAATAAACTCGGTAATAAGGAAATACATCATTTTACTTGGCTCTCAAATCAGTTCTGTGTCCAATTCCGGCTTAACGAGTCATTCCTTGTTTAACATTCAACTAGATTATGCAAGTGTTCGTAAATGTTCCTTGATCTTTCAATTACCTTATGATTTTGGCAATCTCAACATAATTAAAAATTATATTCATCACAGCAAAAGATTTGTTTGACCCAGTCTTTGACAGAATTAAACTTAAGGTTTGACATCCTGTACAGTCCGATTTTCTTTTTATTTGCATGCTCTCTTCTATTTAAAAGCTCACAAATTGTTTCTAATCATTGGTTTACACTGAGGATCCTTTTTTTGCAAGTCAAAGAGCTGATTTCCAAGAAATCAGTTTTTCTTCAAGTCACTGAAATGTGAGGTCAGGAGGTTAACTTTCCAAACAAGCTAAAACGCTGCAAAATCCTTCCTTCTTAAAGAAGCTTGATATATTCTGAGTAACAGTTTGTAGGGATTAAAAATCAACAAGATGTTGATTTTAATATATCACTGAACCAGGAACTTCAGAAGTGATGGAAATATTGGATTTTATCTCATTTAGTGGCAGGATTGTGGATTATTTATATGCAAAGGTTATTCCTGATCTTTGTACAATCATGCATTCAGGCACTAAAGGTGAATGATTTCTAAGTAATTCAAAAGTATAAAAAATAGAAAACTGTTTGGTAACACACACAGAATGCTGGAGGGTCTCTGCAGATTAGACAGGATCTATGGAAAGGAATAAAGAGTCGATGTTTCAGGCTGAGACCCTTCATCAGGACTGGAAATGAAGATGAAAGAAGCCAGGATAAGAAGGTGGGGCAGACCTACAAACTGGAAGATGAAGCCAGGTGAGGGGGAAGGTATGTGTATTGGTGGGGGTAATGAAGTAAGAAGCTGGGTGGGTGATAGGTGGAAAGGGTAAAGCTGCAGAAAAAGGAATCTGAAAGGAGAGTGGACCATGGGAAAAAGGGAAGGAGGAGGGCTAGCAGAGGAAGGTTTCAGGCAGGTGAGGAGAAGAGAAGGGCTTAGAGGGGATCCAGGATGTGGACTGGAAACAGAGAGAAAGGGGAGGGGGAAGAAATTACCGGAAGTTAGGGAAATCAGTGCTCATGCCATTGGAGGGTCCCAGACAGAATATGAGGTGTTCCTGCTGCAACTTGTGAGAGACATCATTGTTTCAGTAGAGGCCATCCATGGACCAAATTGTCAGAATGGTAATGGAATTAAAATGGTTGCCCCTGCTTGTTGCAGACAGAGCGAAGGTGCTCGACAATGCGATGCCCCATCTACATCAGGTCTCACTGATGCAGAGGAGGCCACATCGGGTGCATCAGAAGCAGTAGATGATGCCAACAGATTTACCTGTGAAGTATTGCCTTACCCGGAAGGACTGTTTGGGGCCATGAATGGAGATGAGTGAGGAGGTGTTCTGCTTGCAGGGCTAAGTGCCAGGAGGGAATTCAGTTGGGAGGGATGAATGGACAAGGGGATCATGTTTTAAAAGTGACATGGTGGGAAGGAGTATAGTCAAGATAGCTAGGAGAGCCAATACATTTATAAAAGATATCAGTAGACAGTATGACAGTAGAAATAGGCCAAGTGAATTTGAGGGCAGGGTGGAAGTTGGGGGCAAGTTGAAATTGAAAAGCTCTGCATGGTTGCTGGAAGCAGCACCAATGCAGTTGTCAATGTGATGCAAAATGAGTTGGAAAATATTACCAGTGCTGGCTTGGAATATGGACTGTTCCACGTAGCCAATGAAAAAGCAGGCCCAGCTGTGGCCCATGCTGCTGCCCATGGTTACAGCTTGGGTTTAGAAAGTGGAAGGAGCCAAAAGAGAAATTGTTGAATGTCAGGGCCACTTCGACCAGATGGAGGAGGGTGGTGGTGGAGGGAAATTGCTTCAGTTTGTTGTCTAGAAAGAATCAGGGAGCTTTAGCATCTTCTTGGTGGGGGAATAGAAACCTATAGTGAAAATGAGGCGATCAGAGCCAGGGAACTGAAAGTTGTTTAAGAGATCGAGAGCATGTGAAATGCCGTGGATGTCGGCAGAAAGGGTCTGAACCAAGGGAGATAAAGTGGATTTGAGGTCTGCAGACACAGGTTCTGTGAGGCAGAGCAGTAGTCGGCCTACTCGCATAGTAAGGCTTGTTTATCCTTGGGTAAGAGGTAGAACCGAACAGTGTGTGATAAGAGAACTATGAAGTTGGTAGCAGTGAATGGGAGATCTCCAGAGTTGATGAGCTTGGTGATGGTTCTGGAGCCAATGACCTAATGAACCTGAATGGTGTCTTGACAGCTGCCGCCTGGCCTCAAGAAGGTAGAGGTCAGTCTGTGAGACTACAACAGCACCCCCTTGTGTGTGGGTTTAATGGTGAGTTTGGGATTGGTGCGGAGAGAATAGAAGGCAATGAATTCAGAAGGGGTAAGGTTGGAATAGGACAGGGGAGTATTGAAAACTGTTGGCTTGTGTTTGCAATGGGACATAACTTCCTTGAGATTGTTGCCATTGATTTGACACTTCCAAAGTGTAGTTCATCTTCCGCCGTAAAATTCCCCAGAATAACAGTAACATGAATCATACGAAACAGAAACAGGTCCTTCAATCTATCGAGCCTGTGCCAATCAGTAGGCACAGATTTTCACCAAGTCCACTTAATTTTTCGTTATTACCATCTCCCCTGATTCTATAGCTGAGATCGACAACCATCCTCAATACAGTTTGAAAATGCAAAATACAAAATCCTACACTTTAGTTTTTGTTCCTGCAATGATTTGGGTTAAAGCTTGAACATCAAAGCTACTATGTAAGGCATTCCAAACATTCATGCTACCTACACCACTAAACTAGAAGAGAATACAATGTTAATTTAAGCAACATAAACTGTGTGCAAAATCAGGTCTTGATTTTGATGTCAAATTTGTAGTAGGGAACTAGCTGAGGACAATGCAAAATCAATGCCTCTCAGTGTATTAAATAACACATAGTCAAATCTCACAGAACGATCAGTTAAGAAGTTTGACCCATTTTGCAACCTGTCTTCTCACACAAACCTTTGTTCTAAACCATCTATCATAATGCTATGACTTTCAGAATTACTTGGTGGTGCTGAAGTAAAATATCAAAGTTTTCCTCCATCTTTTGAAGTCACATCTATAAACTGGCACCTGGAATGTACCTCTGCTTACCTTCATCAGACAGTACTTTGAATACAAGACTTTGGATGTCACGTGACAATTGCATAGGACATGAAGAATATTGTGTACAGTTTGTCGCCATACTTTAGGAAGGATGTACTTAATCTATAAGGAGTGCAGAAAAGATTCACAAGGATCTTGCTCTACTGCAGGGCTTGAGTTATGAGGAGAGAATGGATAAACTAGAACTTTTTCCTTTGGAGACTAGGGTGCTTAAAAATGTTTATATAATCATGAGGGGCATAGATAAAGTGGACAGACACAGTTTTTTCTCAAGAGTAGGGTAATCTAAAACCAGAGGACTTAGGTTTAAGATGTGTTGGAAATGGGTTAACGGGGATGTGAGAGGCAAATTTTGCTGCCAGAGGAAGTTGTAGAGGTGGGTACAATCACAATCTTCAGAAGATATTTGGGCAGGTTCATGGATTAGTTTTAGAGGGATATAAGCCACAGTTAGGCAAGTGGAACTAACTCAGGAAGGATCCTTGGTCAGCACAGGTGATTTGAGGTGAAGGCTCCATTTCCCTGGTGTATAATTCTATGACTCTGATCAGTGGTTCAAGGCAATTCTTAATCATGGAAGAGATTTATGAAAGGAGACAAAAAATGCAATCATACTTTAAAAATATTTAGACCCTGCTGTGGTCTTACTATTATAAGATCAAAAAATCAAAAGGCATAGGGGCAGAAGAAGGCCTTTCAGCCCATTCAGTCTGCTCTGCAATTCCATCATGACAGATGTATAAATCCTCTTAACTCCATCCTCCTGTCTACTTCCCATAACCTTTGACATTCTTACCAATCAAGAATTACATGGCAATGAATTCCACAAATTCACTACTATCTGGCTAAAGAAATTTCCCCTCATCTCTACTCTAAATGGACATTCCTCTATTCTGAGACTGTGCTCTCTGGTCCTAGACTCCCCCACTATTGGAAACATCCTTTCCAAATCCACTCTATCTAAGCTTTTCAACATTTGATAGGTTGCCCCCCATCACTTCATTATTCTAAATTCCAGCAAGTACTGGCAAAGAGCCATCAAATGCTCCTCATATGATAACCCTTTCATTCCTAGAATCATTCTCGTGAACCTCTTCTGGACCCTCTCCAAGGCCAGCTCATATTTTCTTAGATTAGGTGCCCACAGACTGCGATACTTAAGGCAGAAGTTGATTGTTTCCTGATCAGTTAGGGCATCAAAAGATATGGTGAGAAGATAGATGTAAGGGGTTGAGTGGGATCTGGGATCAGCCATGATGGAATGGCAGAGCAGACTCGAAGGGCTGAATGACCTAATTCTGCTCCTATGTCTTAGGGTCTCATGGTCTTAAAATTGCTCACAATGCTCTAAGTGTGGCCCAACGAATGTCTTATAAAGCCTTAGCATTACATCCTGGCTTTTATAATCTCATTTTCTCAAACTGAATGATAACATTGCATTTGCCTTCCTCACCAGTCACTCAGCCTGAAAGTTAGCCTTTAGGGAATCCTGCATAAGGACTCCAAAGTCCCTTTGCACCTTTGATTTCTGAACTTTCTCCCTGTTTACAAAATAGTCTATGCATTTACTTCTTCTAATAAGTGCACGACCATACACTTTCTTAAATTATATTCCAGCTGCCACTTCTTTGCTCATTCTACTAATCTAAGTCAATTAGGCAGACTCCCTGCTTCCTCAACACTACTCGTCCCTTCACTTATCTTCATAATGTCCATAAACTTGGCCAGAAAGCCAATAATTCCATCATCCAAAACATTGACGTATAATGTGAAAAGAAGCGTTCCCATCACCAATCCCAACAGAACATCACTAGTCACCAACAGCTGACCAGAAAAGGCCCCTTTTATTACGATTTTTTGCCTCCTGGCTGTTATACAATCATCTATTCATGCTAGTATCTTTTCTGTAATGCCATCTTGTTAAGCAGCATTATGTGTGGCACATTGTCAAAGGCCTTCTGAAAATCCAAGTAAACAATATCCACTTACTCTCCTTTGTCTATCTTGCCCATTACTTCTTCAAAGAATTCCAACGGATTTGTCAGGCAGGATTTCCCCTTAAGGAAACCATGTTGACTTTGGCCTATTTTATCATGTGCTTCTAAGTTCCCCAAAACATCACCCTGAATAATGTACTCCAATATCTTCCTAACCACTGAACTCAGGCTAACTTGGCCCATAATTTTCTTTCCTTGGCTTCCTTCCTTTCTTAAAGAGTGGAGTGACATTGCAATTTTCCCGTCCTCGAGAAACGTTCCAGTATCTAGTAATTCTAGAAAGATCACTACTAATGCCTCCAGAATCTCTTTAGCTACTTCCTTCAGAACCCTGGGACGTAGTCCATCTAGTGCAGGTACCTTTCAATTTCTCAAGCAACTTCTCCTTATTAATAGTATTAAATACACTTCTGCCCCCTGACTCTCTTGAATTTCTGGCATACTGCTAGTGTCTTCCATGGTGGAGACTGATGCAAAATGTTTACTCAGTTCGTCTGCTATTTTTTGTATCGTATTACTACCTCTCCAGCGTCATTTTTCAGTCGTCCGATATCCACTCTCACCTCTCTTTTACTTCTCATATATCTAAAAAAAACCTTTGGTATCTTCCTTTATATTATTGGCTAGCTTACCTTCATATTTCATCTTTTCTCTTTTTCTTGCTCTTTTAGTTGCCTTCTGTTGGTTTTTAAAATCTTCCCAATCCTCTAGCCTTCTGCTAATTTATGCTATATTATACACTCTCTCTTTTCATTTTATGCTGTCTTTTATTTTCCTTATCAGCTATGGTTGCTTCATGTTCCCATTAGAATACTTCTTTATTTTTGGGATATATCTATCCTGCACCTTTCAAATTTCTCCTAGAAACTCCAGTCAATGCTGTTCTGCTGTCATCTCCGCTAGTGTCTCCTTCCATTCGACTTTGCCAAGCTCCTCTCTTATGCCTCTGCAACTCCTTTCACTCAACTGTAATAATGATACATCTGATTTTAGCTTCTTTCTCTCAGACTGCAGGGTGAATTCCATCATATTATAATCATTGCCTCCTCAGGGTTCCTTTACCGTCAGTTCTCTAATCGAATCTGGTTCATTACACAACAATGAATCCAGAATTGCCTTTTCCTTTGTGAGCTCAACCAAATACTGCTCTAAAAAAGCCATCTTGCAAGTATTCTACAAATTCCCCTTTTTAGGATGCAGTACCAAGCTGATTTGCCCAATCTTCCTGCATATTGAAATCCCCCATGACTATTGTAATATTACCCTTTTTACATGCCTTTTTTATATCCTGTTGTAATTTTTACCCCTCATCCTGGCTACTGTTCAGAGACCTGTATATAACTCCCATCAGGGTCTCTTTACCTTTGCAGTTTCTTAATTCTAACCACAAGAATTCTGCACCTTCCTGTCCTATGTCACTTTTTTCTAGGGATTTGATTCCATTTATTTATGTGAACAGAGCCATCCCACTTCCTGCCTACTTGTCTGTCATTCTGATACAACATGGATGTTAAGCTCATAACTGTAATCATCTTTCAGCCACAACTCTGTGACGCCCACAACTTCGTACCTGCCAATCTCTTAACTGCACTTCAAATCATCCACCTTATTTTGTATGGGCATTCTCTCACTTCGAATGTGAATGGCTTAAAATCAAAGTCAGGTATACACACAAAGGAAAAAAAATGTAACAAGGTTGATGGTGCTTATGATCAAACTACAAAAAGCAGACATCTAGTTGTTTTGATCAGGAGCACAGGATTTACAGATTTAGCTTTGTTCTTCTTGATCAGAAAGTTGTTTGAAGTGATTATTTTTGGCTGTGTACCAATTAACTGATGTTGTTGTGCATGTTATTATTTGGCACCATTCTGATGTGCCAGCTTTTGTTCAACTGCATTTAAATTAGTGCATTATGATGTGATTAGCTGTATTAATTAGCGATTACGTAAAAGTATGTGCAGAGACTGACATGACTAATGGAGGCACAGAAATAACATTCACATGGTTTGCAATGGAAAAAAATGGTCATGTTAGCAGTAGTATTCTGTTTACCATCAACTGAAAAGAGGAGGAGGAATCATATACAAACATTAAAGATACCAGTGAAAGGACAAGAATAACAGCAATGAAAGAGTATTTTTAACTATCATCAACAAACTGATAGAAAGAGTTGGCAACAGAGATGCAAATGTATTCAATAATTACTTAATCCTTATTTCTTACCACGATTGTTGGAATAGTAGTCATTTCCTGCTTAACTTTTATTTCAATCATTTTGATTTTATGACCTTTATTTTAAGTCATTGTTGCTATGTTCTCCTACATTCACTTTGTTTATCTGTTCCGGATTATTTCCCATTATTAGTTCTGGGTGTGCATCTCTCTTGTCAGTCATTTTATTTACTGGTTCACAAAGGATTCCTTGTACATGTTGATAACATGCAATTATCAGTGTAATGACTCAAAATATGAAAATAATATATAAAGAATAAGCAATTTTTAAAAGAAATAAACAGTAAAATATTATTGATAAAGAAAGAATTTAGTGGCACCAAATATTCAAAATGTTGGGCAATCAGTTCCAGGAGCTATACATTCTACTTAAGAGAGAACAAACTACATCATGATGAATAAAGGGACAGAAAGAATTTAAAGTGAATGTAAAGTAAAGAGAGAAGCAAAGTAAGGGAAGAGAAAAAATCAAGATTAAGCAAGCAGTCAAAAAGTGGTTCGAAAAGCAGAAAGAAACTAAAATGTTACAATAACACAGTGAAAAAATAGAACTAGGAATGCTTTTAATGAATATATGAATGAAATAAGGATAGGGTGTAGGCACAAAGAAACACAAATTTTAAGTTCATAGTTATTGATTATCAAGAGGTGGAGATATTGAACGATTATTTTGCCTTCTTAGTAGACAAGATTAATTTCATGCCAAAGAGATTAAAAGATATACTGTAGATATTTTTTTAAATAGAGAGTTTGAAAGATAACTGATAAATTAATCAAACCCATAGCGAGGATAAAAACCCCTGGCATCAATGGAATGTAAAGAACCTGAGGTAAAAAAGAATCTCATGTGCCAAAAATAAGTAGATTGGTAGAAAATGTCTAGTATCAGAGTGAAGAGGTTATAGTGTTTTTTTTAAAAAAGGAGAAATCCAAGGATCTATTGAACAATTATCTTCACGCTAGTCATGGGAAAGATGTTAGAAAAATAAAATTACCATTTAGGTGGAAATTAAATGTCTTGAGATCTCAAAAGGGCAAGATTAATGTAGTAGACTTGATATATTTCTGTTCTCAGAAGTTTTATATATATAGATATGGTATATAGTGGAATCAGGATCAAAGTTGGAACATGTCATGTCAGAGAACAAGTAGCAGAATGAAAAGCAAGCTGAACATTGTATAGAAAACTGAAAGGTCATGTTAATGAGTATTCCACAACAGCATCTAAGAGTCTGTCATAACGAAAAGGTGGAGAACCCATTCTGGCTTCCTTCTTACACTTTCTCTTCTCCCCAGCTGCCTATCAGCTCCCTCTGGTGCCTCTCCTTTTTCCCTTCTCCCATGGTCTACTCTCCTCCCCTAACACATCCCTTCTTCTTCAGCCTTTACCTTTTCCACCTATCACCTCCCAAATTTTTATATCATCTGCCTCCCGCACCTATCTACCTTCCCCCTCACTAGGCTTCATTTGTTCCAGCTTCTACTCCTTCCCCTCCCCCACCTTCTTGTTCTGGCTTCTTCCTCTTTCCTTTCCTGTCTTGATGAAGGATCTTTGGTCCAAAACATTAACTTCTTATTCCTCTCCAGCATCTGTAAGATCTCTTGCAGTTTAGATATGTTTTGCTGTTCCTTCATCACCAGTGGACCTAAATCCTGAAATTCCATTACCCAATATCAGTATGGGAAAAAACTTCACCAGAACAATTGCAGGAGCTGCAGGGTTTAAAGTACTTTGGCAGGGGGATGGGAACCAGAGCGATCGGTCAGACTCTGGGGCAGTATGTGTAAAGGTGGATGTAGCATGTGGAGAGACTCTGAACAAGGATAGGCTTTGGAAAGGGCATAATTTCAGTCAGTTAGGTGGGTTGAAATGCATCCATTTTAAGGCAAGGATTATCAGGAACAAGGGTGCTGAACTTAGAGCATGGAGCAGTACATGGGACTACTTTGTTGTGACCTTTAGAGAGACATGGCTGTTACAATGGCAACAGGTGAGGGAGTGACACTGCTAAAAAGGAAAAGTATCACAGCTGCAGAAAGGTGGGATATTGAGGAGTAATCATCTACTGAGTCAGTGTAGATGGGAATCAGAAACAGGAAGGGTGCAATCACTTTATTGGGAGTGATCTTGGAGTCGGTTAAAAGATTGGCATAACATCGAAGGCCGAAGAGCCTGTACTGCACTCTACAGTTCCAGTTTCTGTGTTCTGCTTCAGGAAAGTGACTCACTAGCACTTTTTCCACAGCAATAATTGCTGATCTTATCCACGACTCTCAGGTCCTGAGAAAGAAATAAAGAAGAAGAGGGTCTAAAGAACAGTACCTTGAAAGCTTGGTTGATCAGTGAGGCCACCCACCAACAGGCTCAGTGCATTCTGAGAGTGGCAATTGTCTACTTGTTTCAAATGATCTGGATCAGGTATCAATGTATTATTTGAGAGGTTGAATGTATCTGACATTCACTATGCTCCAATATGGAAAGCAAAATACAGATACAGACTGTAGCTGTTCAACTATTATAGTTCATTCTGATCAGTGAGAGCAGCTTGAGAGGGTGCTGCTATTTTATCATGTAGCAGATTCTCCAAAAGGTGCAGGTGTTATATATGGTCACACATGCTCCATTACACAATGCAATAACCTGAATCACAAAGGTTTTCTGCTTCTTCAGTCCTCAGCTTGTGTGCACTCACTGATGCTTTAACATGAGAGAAATTGCTCTCTTCCCTGGTACCTGTCATCATCTGCTCATTTTGAGGTATTTGGCAGAGCAAGAACATTTCAGTTCTGAAACCAGGTCTTAGAGTGTGTCCTGAGGGAATCAAACCTTCTTCTGAAGTCATTCTTCATGATGTTTCTGGTCTATCCAGGGAACCAGAGCTGCACAAATGTAAAGAAATGTAACACTGCACAAGAAGAATCATGTAACATATTTCTAGTTTGTTGCAGATTCAGTGCAGATGTTCAATCCATTCGGGTATACCTTGCAGCCTGGGGAAAGTCTCTAGGATTATATTTATTTCTATGTGCTACCTGACTTCATCGCATGGAGGCCTCAGGGAAGAAAGGTTCCACTGTGTTTAGCAAAGAACCCATAAGATTCACTGAAACAAGATGAACAGGACAAGGGCAATATCACTTACCAGTTATGGGAAAGCTCCACACAGCTACTGTGCAGTGGACCCACTGAACATTTCCAAGGGTGTGCATTCCTTTACCTTCAGCACAGATACAAAATTATGAGGGGTATAGACAGGGTAAATGCAAGTAAGTTGTTTTCTACTGAGGTTGGGCGAGATAAGAATTAGAGGACATGGGATATGGGTGAAAGGTGACATATTTAAGGAGGAACTTGCTTCACCCAAAGGGTGGTTAGAGTCCAGAACGATCTGCCAGCACAAGTGTGGATGCAGATTCAATTTAAGTATTTAAGAGAAATTTGGATAGGTACATGGATGGGAGTGGTATGGAGGACTATGGTCCAAGTGCACGTTTATGGGACTAGGAGATTAATAGTTTGGCAGGGACTAGATGGGCCAAAGGACCTTTTTCTGCACTGTGGTGTTCTATGAGTCTATTATTCTTTGACAGATCCTGCATTTACACATCCTATCAGCTCATAAATATTATTCTATTCTTCCTAAATCATTATAAGGATTGCCTTTGAACAAAGAGCCATGTTTCTTTTTTCTCAAAACTGTCAGTTGTACTGTTTTCTTTCATAAATCTTTCTACTGTACATTACATTTAGAACACTACAGCATAGTACAGGCCCTTCAGCCCACAATGTTATGCCAGCCTAAAATCAATCTGCCTCTTCACTTCTACATAGCCCTAAAATTTTTGATCATCCATGTGCTTATATAAATAATTTTTAAATGTTCCCAGTGTATCTGCCTCTACCACCATCCCTGGCAATATGTTCACACACTTCCCACTCTCTGTGTAAAAAACTTTCCTTTGACATCCCTCCTATACTTTCCTACAATCATCTTAAATTTATGCTTTTGTATTAAACGATTCTGCCCTGGGACCAAGTCCCTGGCTATCCACTCGATCTATGCCTCATTTTCTGGTACATCTCTATCAAGTCACTTCTCATTCTCCTTAGCTCCAAAGAGAAAAAAATCTAATTCGCTCAACCGATCCTCAAAAAAACATGCTCTCTAATCCAGGCAGCATCCTGGTAAATCCCCTCTGTACTCTATCTAAAGCTTCCACATCCTCCAAAAATGAGGCAACCAGAAGTGAACATAGTCCTGAAGCTGAAAGTTTACTGGTTAACTTTAAGTGTCTTCTGTGTACCATCAGAGACAGAATGGGATGATAGTCAATTGTGAGGGTGGGGTGGTTCTTACCATTAAGGAATCCCATGGCTCACATAAACTGTCATCTGTCTGACTTGGAATATTTCTGCTCCTTCACAATTACAAATGCCAAACCCCTTCAGGCGAGTTCAGATGTGCCCGGGTCCTGAGATCCCAATGGTAGCTCTGCATTTTCTTCTGGATTCTGCTTTATCATATTTCTTGATCAGTGCATGAGCAGATCAAGTAAGCTCAGTAAATTTGTCGGTAAAACTGTTAACAGCCGAAGTCCTAACTCAGGATGTTATGACACCAGCAAGAAAAAAATCATTATTCCTTGAGCCTCTAGTTGCTGTACATGCTTAACAGTGATTATAAAACTGATGTTTGCCCTCTGAAACCCCTGTAATATTTCAAGATCATATTTATACATTGTGTAAAGCTCCTTTAAGGTGTCAATGAATATTACTTAAGAAACTGAAATGTTGTTAAATAAAACAGTACAATAGTACTTTTTTCTAGATGATCTTAGTCTGCTGAAGGGTTTCGGCCTGAAACCTTTTTCCATAGATGCTGCCTGGACTGCATTTTGTGTATGTTGATCTTAGTCTAGGTGTATTTTGCAACATTAAACTATGGTACAAGAAAAACCTGACAATGAGGATGGATACCTACTCTGTGAGTATGTATCATTGTATTGATGAATCTACAACTCAGAACTCTCGCGGCCAAATGATTCAGCAAACTCAATGGCTGTAATCCTGAAGTCATTATCTGCTGATTATAAAATCCACTCTGAACTAATCTGTTGACAAATGGGCAATATTCTTTGATAGCTTTGTGGAACTTGTATATGTGGTATTCTCTTCATAACAGTGAAGTCAGGTGTAACACGTTTGATTGTGGCTCAAGGCAAGATGGCAGAAACAGCACAAATGGGTGGATCAGAAAACTTAATAACATGACAGAATGCAAGAGACATTTACCATTTACCTCGTATTCTTCAAAGTGGATAAACCAGCAGAAGTTACAGGTGGAAACAGAGAGGAACAAAGTGTGTGAAGAAAGCTTTACTTCTAATGGGCTTGAATACTTCTGATGTTCCAACCAAATTATTGGTGCTACACAGTACAGTTGATGTCTAATGAGGCAGATCAGATATTATAGACTCATTTTGAATCTGCATCATCTGAAATAATTCAAAGCTATGCATGTGGCACATGTAATTAGTTACTAGAAGAAGCAATCAGTGATTAATTATATCTTGAATTTGAAAGACCCAGTAAAATAATGCAGTCGCATTACGTTCATGAGCTTTCAGTTTTGTAACAGGCTTCTGTTCAAGCTCAATGAGGAGTTCATTCAGGTGGAGCTTTAGGTCAGATGAAGCCAGAATTGTTTTTTATATAGAAAGGGCATTGAAAAACCTCAGGGAGTTTCAGTTTATGTTGAGTCCTGGGATCCTGGAGTGTTGCAGATATAGCCACAGCAACATCTTTATCTTCATCACTGGGGCCAGGCTATGAGAGTGCAGATGGCAGGCTCGTAGGGAAGTCAGCAGGCCTGAAAGGTGAGAAAACCTATCATACTTATCAGAGCAAACACCCATGGTGGAACCCATATATGTTGATGATACATATAGACTAAGATATATACATGATCAATAACATTTGTACAGCAACTGAGAGTGGAAGACTAAAGCCTTCCTAAAACAACCAGTCCTGCAGAAATTGTCTCAAGTGAAAAGGGATCATTGAAAATTCCTAAGTAATAAAATCTCAATGAGTGAAACTGGTACAGTACTGTGCCAAAGTCTTAGGCACTCTAGATTTTTTTTATATGATTCAGATTGTATGGCCTCCACAGAGCCCAAATTTCAACATCATCTCAGTTGTCTAGGATTATGTGGAGAGACAGAAGCATGTGAGAAAGGCAAATTCTGCACAAGAACTGTAGCAATTTCCCCAATATGCTCGGAACAACCTACCAGCCAATTTTCTTATCAAACTACATGACTGTGTAATTTGGTGAAATTTGAAGGCAAAGGGGCAGTCACACCAAATATATGTCTTTAATATCTATATCACAAGGATTCAATACTTCAATTAGGATGTAGAGTAAAAGAAATTACAACCTACAATATAACATTAGGTCAAAGGACTAGTTCCAGTACAAACAAACATGCCAAACATGTGGTCTGTACATATATTTCTCTGCTAAAGTATTTCTATTGAGAGGTTTTTTTTCATTATTTCTCTCCAAGTACTCAGAAAACATACATTTGGTTTTGAAATGTAAGCTTTCAAGGTAGGATATGAAGGAATTAGTATGGATACAGTTCTTTCCTATTGCATAATTCTCATCTTGACAGTTCTACAGTTATATTATCTATAGAGTGCACTTACAAGTAATCTCAAAATGCCAGGAGGTGTTTTGGACGAAGAAGGTTTTCGAAGACAATCACTGAAAGAAGAATCTGGAAATAACCAGCATATAAATGGCAACCGTCCAGGAAAGTGTTAGAAATTGTGTTCATTCTTTACTTCTCAACTTCAAAAGGAAACTTATCAAGTACTCACAATATGTTACCACAAATTCTAGTTTAAAAACTGATCATTTAATATATTGAATATTTACAACATTGATCTTTTCTGGAACCGGCATGTAAATGCCATTACAAAGAAGGAACAGGAGTTCCTTTACTTTTATAGAAACTTGCATACATTCAGCATCTCATCTAAGTCTTTTACAAACTTCTATTGATGCACAGTGACAACTACCCTGACCCGTTCCATCACAGTGTGGTATGGAAACACCAGTGCCCAAGGACAGAAACAATACACAAAAAATGATGGCTACAGCCCAGTCCATCACAGGAAAAAACCCTTCCTACCATTTAGCACATCTACAAGTTGCACTGCCACAGGAAAGCAGCATCCATCATTAAGGACCCTCACCACCCAAGCCATGCGCTCTTCTTGCTGCTGCCATTGGAAAGGAGGTACAGGAGCCTTAGGTCCCAGACCAAAAGTTTCAAGAGTTACTATCCTTCAACCATCAGTCTCCTGAACCTGCTCAACACTGAACTGATTCCACAGCCTATAGACTCACTTTGAAGGACTCTACAACAGATGTTCTCAGAATTATTTATTTATTTGTTTGTTCATTTATTTATTGTTGTTGTTATTATTATTCTCACTATGTGTTTCTTTTTTTGCATGTGCATAGTTTATCCTCTATTGCATATTGGTTGTGCGTTTGTGTATAGATTTTCACAGACTCTATTGTATTTTCTTTGTACTATTATGAATAGCTGCAAGGAAATGTATCTTAAAACAGTATATGCTAATATATATTTTTTTAACTTCAAATTTTGATGGATTTTGCTGGATGTGATAAATCGATCAGTCTCCAAAGCCAGAAGTGCACAAGTTAGGATATGGCATTTGAAGACATATTTAGTGACTTGACCACTCACAAACTTACTGAATTTGTTGTGACATAGCATTTGGATCATCAGCTTGGTTTCAATGTAACTGAATTCTACAAGTAGAATATGCAGAGGACAATAGATAGTAGACAATAGGTGCAGGAGTAGGCCACTCGGCCCTTTGAGCCAGCACCACCATTCACTGTGATCATGTCTGATCATCCACTATCAGTATCCAGATCCTGCCTTATCCCCATAACGTTTGATTCTGCTATCTTTAAGAGTTCTATCCATCTCTTTCTTGAAAACATCCAGAGACTTGGCCTCCACAGCCTTCTGGGGCAGAGCATTCCATATATCCACCACTCTTTAGTTAAAAGAAGTTTTTCCTCAACTCCGTTCTAAATGGCCTACCCCTTATTCTAAAACTGTGGCCTCTGGTTTTGGACTCACCATCAGCGGGAACATGCTTCCTGCCTCCAGCGTGTCCAATCCCTTAATAATCTTATATGTTTCAATAAGATCCCCTCCCAGCCTTCTAAATTCTAGAGTATACAAGCCCAGTCGCTCCAATCTTTCGACATATGACAGTCCCGCCATCCCGGGAATTAACCTTGTGAACCTACGCTGCACTCCCTCAATAGCAAGAATGTCCTTCCTCAAATTTGGAGACCAAAACTGCACACAGTACTCCAGGTGTGGTCTCACCTGGGCCCTGTACAGCTGCAGAAGGACCTGTTTGCTCTTATACTCAATTCACCTTGTTATGAAGGCCAGCATGCCATTAGCTTTCTTCACTGCCTGCTGTACTTGCATGCTTGCTTTCAGTGACTGATGTACAAGAACACCTAGATCTCGTTGTGCTTCCCCTTTTCCTAACTTGACTCCATTTAGATAATAATCTGCCTTCCCGTTCTTACCACCAAAGTGGATAACCTCATATTTATCCACATTAAACTGCATCTGCCATGCATCTGCCCACTCACCCAGCCTGTCCAAGTCACCCTGCATTCTCATAACATCCTCCTCACATTTCACACTACCACCCAGCTTTGTGTCATCAGCAAATTTGCTAATGTTACTTTTAATTTCCTCATTTAAATCATTAATATATATTGTAAACAGCTGTGGTCCCAGCACTGAACCCTGCAGTACCCCACTGGTCACCGCCTCCCATTCCGAAAGGGACCTGTTAATCGCTACTCACATCAAAGTTGCTGGTGAACGCAGCAGGCCAAGCAGCATCTATAGGAAGAGGCGCAGTCGACGTTTCAGGCCGAGACCCTTCGTCAGGACGTCCTGACGAAGGGTCTCGGCCTGAAACGTCGACTGCGCCTCTTCCTATAGATGCTGCTTGGCCTGCTGCGTTCACCAGCAACTTTGATGTGTGTTGCTTGAATTTCCAGCATCTGCAGAATTCCTGTTGTTTATGTTAATCGCTACTCTTTGTTTTCTGTCAGCCAGCAATTTTCAATCCATGTCAGTACTCTGCCCCCAATACCATGTGCCCTAATTTTGCCCACTAATCTCCTATGTGGGACTTTATCAAAGGCTTTCTGAAAATCCAGGTACACTACATCCACTGGCTCTCCCTTGTCCATTTTCATAGTTACATCCTCAAAAAATTCCAGGAGATTAGTCAAGCACGACTTCCCCTTCGTAAATCCATGCTGACTCGGACCAATCCTGTTACTGCTATCCAGATGTGTCATAATTTCATCTTTTATAATTGACTCCAGCATCTTTCCCACCACCGACATCAGGCTAACCGGTCTATAATTCCCTGTTTTCTCTCTTCCTCCCTTCTTGAAGAGAGGGACAACATTAACCACCCTTCAGTCCACAGGAACTGATCCTGAATCTATAGAACATTGGAAAATGATTACCAATGCATCCACGATTTCTAAAGCCACCTCCTTAAGTACCCTGGGATGCAGACCATCAGGCCCTGGGGACTTATCAGCCTTCAGACCCAACAGCCTATCTAACACCATTTCCTGCCTAATATAAATTTCCTTCAATTCATCCATTACCCTAGGTCCTTTGGCCACTATTACATCTGGGAGATTGTTTGTGTCTTCCCTAGTGAAGACAGATCCAAAGTAACTGTTCAACTGTCTGCCATTTCCTTATTCCCCATAATAAATTCACCCGTTTCTGTCTTCAAGGGCCCAATTTTGGTCTTAAATATTTTTTCCTTTTCACATACCTAAAGAAACTTTTACTATCCTCCTTTAGATTCTTGGTTAGTTTACCTTCGTACCTCATTTTTTCTCCGCATATTGCCTTTTTAGTTACCTTCTGTTGCTCTTTAAAAGTTTCCCAATCCTCCGGCTTCCCACTCATCTTTAGATAGATAGATATACATTATTGATCCCGAGGGAAATTGGGATTCGTTACAGCCGCACCAACCAAGAATAGAGCATAAATATAGCAATACAAAAAACCACAAACAATCAAACAACAAAATGCAAACTATGCCAGATGGAAATAAATCCAGGACCAGCCTATTGGTTCAGGGTGTCTGACCCTCCACGGGAGGAGCTGCAAAGTTCGATGGCCACAGGCAGGAGCAACCTCCAGTGACGCCCTGTGTTGTATCTCGGTGGAATATGGCCGGGGTCCATCAGCAAAAAGTTCAATATCCGGTCTACAAACACATTCCTTGATCGTAGTATGACCTGGATTGCACCATCCGTTGTTAACCAGAACAGTAAGCACCCAACTCCTTTACGCTTACCGCTCTCAGTGCACTTTCGGTCAGCCCGAACGGTCTGGAAGCCGTCCTTGGAAAGATTTGATTGGGTATATCCTCGTGCAGCCCCGTTCCAGTAAAACACATAACACTGCACTCCCGAAATGTTCTCTGACGCCTGGCTAGCGCCGTGAACTCGTCCATTTTATTACCCACCGAGCTCCTCTTCTCCATAAGTCTCTGTCGTCTCGACCCGGTCCTCTTTCCTCACCTTTGTGATCCCCCTCTGCATCCTCTGGGTGTTTTCCTCCAGATTTCAGCCAGGGTGTCCGCCGCTCTGTTCGCTAAACCGGCCAGCATAAGCGCAATCAGCTGGCCCCTGGAGTAAACAACACGACCATGCTTCTGCCCCGCTAATGAGACGTGTCAGAATGTAACTATTTCCAGTGCTAAAAACCCAAATAAAACTCTCTCTTACCAGCATGTTAGAGAGGGTGCAGCTTCCACGTGTTACCATGCAAAAAAAAATACAAAAAATAACGTAAGTTAAAAAGTAAGAATACTCATCGGAACTGCTGTAACAGGCTGCATGCACGACCAGCGCATGCACACTACTTTGCTATGTCTTTGCTTTGTTATACTTCTCTTTTATTTTTATACTGTCCATTAATTCTCTTGTCAGCCATGGCCTCCCCTTATTCCCCTTAGGATCTTTCTTCCTCTTTGGAATGAACTGATCCTGCACCTTCCGCATTATTCCCAGAAACACTGCCATTGCTGTTCCACTGTCATCCCTGCTAGGGTATTGTTCCATTGACCTTTGGCCAGCTTTGGAATCAGACTTAAAGTATTTCACTTGAGAGTTTAGATCTAAAATTTTAGCTTTGTTTTAGACAGTAATGGATTCAGCATTGATAAAAAGATGCTGCCAATAGGGAAAAGTTACAGGAGCCTCAGGACTCACACGACCAGGGTCTGGAACAGCTGTTACCCTTCAACCACCAGGCTCTTGAACCAAAGAGGATAACTCCACTCAACTTCACTTGCTCCATTATTGAAATGTTCCCACAACCTATGGATTCACTTTCAATGACTCTTCATCTCATGTTCTTGATACTTATTGTTTGTTTGTTTGTTTGTTTATTTATTTGTTGTTGTTGTTGTTGCTATTATGTATTTCTTCTTGTATTTGCAATTTTTTCTCTCTTGCGTACTGATTGAATGCCTAAGTTGGTATGGTCTTTCATCAATTCAATTATGGTTAATATTCTATTAATTTATTGAGTATGCCTGCAAGACAATGAATCCCAGAGTTGAATATGGTGACATATATGTACTTTGATAATAAATTTACTTTGAACGTTGAATTTTCTGAGCTCCTTCTATGACAAGTATGACACAAGCTGGTTTCTGTTTCTTGCCCATCCTTCAAAATTCACACAGTTTGTGTGCGGAGCTGTGCAAAAGACCACAAATCACATTGCTCATGCTCACAGCGCCTCACACCTCACCAGGCAGCACATTTTATATTTCTTCAGTAAGAATGAATTTTCAGACTGAAAGCTAACAAATTATGATAGCCTCTCACAGCGTGTAGAACATAAATAATTCACTCTGAAACTGTGGCCACCTTTCAAATACAGTACTCAAATAACTCTGCCAATATTATTCTTAATTGATGAGGTGGATATAGGCCCCACTGACAAGCCCACAGTCATTGCCCCATTGATTACTGGACAGCTTCAGGGGATAGTTAATTGTCAACTCTATTGGTGTTGAACTGGAGTTAAATGTAGACCACATCATTCCAGATCGGTGATGTTCCTTTCTTGAAGAACGTATATGCTTCTGTTTTCATTCTGTGGTTAAAATTTAGAAATTATAATTCACTTTAAATTCCAAGCCTTTCAATCTGAATTCTGATGTTCTTAGATTCCCACTGCATCATTTGAATTCATGTTCTTGGGATCACTAATCCAATAAATAATCGCTATTCAAGGTCTTATATGAAATGGATTATTCCAAAATACTCCTCATCAAGGACCTTATTAAAAAAAAAGGTACTCCTTCTCCTGCCAACACTGTCCTCTTCAGAGTGGAAAACTCCCAATTAATTCACACAGTTGAGGAAAGAGCAGCATTGTTAAAAAATGAAGCATTAAGTTCAATGCCAAAAAGATTGCATCAATAGGCTGCCGCAATATCTTGTTGCTCTTCTGGCCTTATGTCTTTCTTCAGGATTGCAAAAACAGGATTGCCTGGCAGTCATTTTGACAACATCCCTACATGCTAGTTTTCAAATAAAACATGGAAACTCCACCGACAGTTTTGGCATTTTTTATTATTACTCATGCAATAATGCTCATGTCACCTTGCTCATTCCCATGTCATGCACCATGAGATGAAATTGCCCTGCTAGGTCCATTCTTACCTCATACAAACCCTATATGTCGCACAGCGTTCTCAGTAAATATCACAATTAAATAATGCTAAGGAGAATTTATAGTTGCTGATGATCAGATGCTACTGTTCTAAACGAGAGCAGACTGGGTGGTTGTGACTCGCGCCCCCGCCCCAGAAAAAATTGACCTTTTCAGAAAACTGGTTTGCCTGATCTACAGAGTGCTGGAGTGCTCAATGGTCTGAAAACAGCAGGAAGCAAGGCACCAACAGAGACGAGGAGGGATGCTGTATACACTCAGTGGCCACTCTGTTAGGTGCACCTGCTTGTTAATGCAAATATCTAATCAGCCAATCATGTGGCAGCAACTCAATGCATAAAAGCATGCAGACATGGTCAAGAGGTTCAGTTGCTGTTCAGATCAAATACCACAATAGGGAAGAAATATAATCTAATTGGCTTTGACTGTGGAATGATTGTTTGTGCCTGATGGGGTGGTTTGAGTCTCTCAGAAGCTTCTGATCTCCTGAGATATTCACGCACAACAGTCTCTAGATTTTACAGAGAATGGTGCAACAAACAGAAAAAAAACACTCAAAGAGTGGCAGTTGTATGGGCAAAAAAGCCTTGTAACTGAGAGAGGTCAGAGGAGAATGGCCAGACTGATTCAAACTGACAAGAAGGCGACAGTAACTCAAATAACCACACATAACAATAGACCTCGGCAGAAGAACATCTCTCAATGCACAACATGTCAATCCTTCAAGTGGCTGGGCTTCAGCAGCAGAAAATCAGAAACTTACACTCAGTGGCCACTTGATAAGGTACACGAGGTATCTATTAAAATGGCCACTGAGTGTATTAATTGCAAATTGCTAATTTGAAAAATTGCAAGCCCTTCACTGACTGAGGTAATTGGGGATGGAGACAGCAGCAAGAGAAGAAAGGGTAGGCATATTTTTTTTACAGCTGAAACTGTTGACATTCTGTTAGAAATTAAGAGAAGAGAAAGAGTAAGTGTGTTGAAACAGGGAAAAGCTCAGTAAAGACAGAATCCTAAGGTACTGAAGAGATTGCTGACTATGTATCAGAAAAGAAATGTAATAATCTCATAAGATAATCAAAACTGAATCAGTAGCTGGAAACTGTAAAGATATTATACTTTTATTTCCTGTAGTTCCATATAGAAACCTTACTGCTCAATTAGAGAATATTAGTACATAAACTCAACCCAACCACCTGAATATAAAATTCAAACTGTAATCTACGTGTAATTGTGAGAGACTGATGTAAAAGGTACTTCCTTTGGCATAAATCCTTAAGCCAAGGCCAATTCTGTACTCACAGTTTAGTCCAAAGGATTCCTTTACAATATATCTAGAAAAAGCTGACAAAACCTCAGAATGTCCCTGGTAAAAAGTGGACAGTTGTGGTTGGGCATTAATACATTGTCTTCCAGGCCAGTATTCCTAGTAAAATGCTTTGGTCAGCTATCTTGGAAAGTCTCGATATTCACATGCCTGACACTGACTATCTGAAACAGAATGCTATTCAAATTCTGCATGAGAAGTGTTTACTAGTTGGACATAGGGAATGAGTCAAAGAAAATATTCAAAGCCTCCTTGAAGAACTCCAACATCCTAAAGGGCTCCTGAGAATCTCTGTCCCACATTTGTTAATAGTAGAAAAGGAACATTAAGTATGAAATTCACTTTCAGGAGTACACAGAAATTTGAAATAAACAGCAGAAAGATCCCATCACACAAACTATCTACCTGCTCATCCTATTTAGCAACTTTTGCCCCATTTGTTGAAGAGTCTATATTTCCCATATCGGCCTTATAAGTCAACTCTGATCTCAAAAAACCAGAGTGGACGCAGGTCATACTTGATTTTGAGGCACTAACCCCGTGAAGTTCATCATCCTGAAATTTTAAAAGAATTATAGGTTTCTTTCTTATCAATCAATAAAGTCTAAGCCATAAGTTTAAGCTTTGAGGGTGGAGTTAAGAATTTGCAAGAGTGAGCTAACTATTATGGGAATCATATATAAGCCTCCAAGTAGTAGCCAAGATGTAGAATTATGATTGCAAAGAGAGCTGGAAATGGCATGTAATAAGGGTAATGACACAATTGTAATGGGGGACTTCAATATGCAAGGGGATTGGGAAAATCAGGTTGATGTTGGATCGCAAGAGAGGGTATTTGTTGAATGCTTACGAGATGGCTTTTGAGAGCAACATGTGCTTGAGCCTACTTGGTGGAAAACTATCTTAGATTGAGTGTAATAACCCAGATCTTATAAAAAGGATATCTTGCCTGACAGATCTGTTAGAGTTCTTCGAAGAAGTAACAAACAGGCTGGACAAAGAAGAGGCAGTGGATGCCATTTGCTTGGATTTTCAGATGAATTTTGATAAGGTGTCACACATGAGGCTGCCTAACAAGATAAAACTCTGTGGTGCTACAGGAAGGATACTGGCATGGATAGCAGAATGGCTGACAGGCAGGAGGCAGCAAGTGGGAATAAAAGGGGCCTTTTCGGGTTGGCTGCCAGTGACCAGTAATGTTCCTAGGGATCAGTATTGGGACCGCTGCTCTTCACATTGTTGTCAATGATGTACGTAGTGGAATTGATGGGTTTGTGGCAAAGTTTACAGATGCTACGAAGATAGGTGGAGGGTAAGTAGTGGTGAGGAAGTAGTGTGATTGTAGCAGGACTAAGACAAGTATGAATTTAGAAGAATGTAGGGGGATCCCATTGAAACCTACCAAATGTTGAAAGGACTAGATAAGGTGGATGTGGAGAGGATGTTTCCTATGCTGTGGGTTTCCAGAACTAATGGGCACAGCCTCAAATTTGAGAAGTGACCCTTTAGAACAGAAGTAGGAGTAATATTTTTAGCCAGAGAGTAGTAAATCTGTGGAGTGCTCTGCTGCAGCCTGCAGTGGAGGCCAAGTCTGTGGGTATATTTGATTGTTTCCTGATTGGTCAGGGAATCAAAGGATATGGCAAGAAGGCAGGTGTATGAGGTTGACTGGGATCCAGGATCAGCTATGATAGAATGGCAGAGCAAACTCAATGGGCTGAATGGCCTAATTCTGCTCCTGTATCTTACGGTCTTATGGACTTGGATCCACTCCAAGTCACCTACTGAAGCAAAAGGTCTACAGCAAATGCTATCTCATTGCCTCTTCACACAGCTCTGGAGCATCTGGACAGCAAAGGTGCATACATCAAGATGCTCTTTATCGATTGCGGCTCAGCATTGAACACCATCATCAATACTAATCAGTAAACTCCAAGACCTGGGCCTCAATACCCCCTTGTGCATTAGGATCCTGGATTTCCTCTCTTGTAGACCCCAGTCAGTTCAGATTGGCAAAAATATCTCCTCCACAATCTCCATCAGCACGGGAGCACCGCAGGGATGTGTACTTAGCTCCCTGCTCTGCTTGCTTTTACATCTGTGACTGTGCGGCTAAGTACAGCTTCAATGCCATATATAGTTTGCTGATGACACCACTGTTGTGGGCTGTATCAAAGGGGGTGATGAATCAGCTTACAGGAGGGAGATTGAAAACTTGGCTGAATGGTGTAATAACAACAATCTCTCACTCAATGTCAATAAGATCAGGAAAGGGAAACCAAAGGTCCATGAGCCAGTAATCATCCGAGGATCAGAGGGACAGTAACTTTAAATTCCTGGGTGTCACTATTTCAGAGGACCTGTCCTGGACCCGTCATATAAATATTATTGCGAAGAAAGCACAACAGCGCCTCTACTTCCTGTGGAGTCAGCGGAAGTTTAGCATGTCATCAAAAACCTTGGCAAACTTCTATAGGTGTGTGATGGAAAGTGTGCTATCTGGCTGTATTACGGCCTGGTATGGGAACACCAGGAATACCTTTGAGCAGAAAATCCTACAAAAGGTAGTGGATTCAGCCCAGAATATCATGGATAAAACCCTCCCAACCATTCAGCATGTCTACATGAAACATTGCCGGAGAAAAGCAACATCCATTATTAAAGATCCTCACCACCCAGGCCATGCTCTTTTCTCACTGCTGCCAACAGGTAGAAGGTACAGGTGCCTCAGGACTCTTACCACCAGGTTCAAGAACAGTTACCACCCCTCAACCAACAGGCTCTTGAACAAAAGGGGATAACTTCACTCATTTAAGGACTCCGTTATATTGTTACTTCATGCTCGTTATTTATTGCTATTTATATCCGCACTTGCACAGCTTGTTTACAGTTAACAGTTCCTGATGTTTGCAGTTTACAGTTAGTGTTCTGTATATTTGCTGCACGCCTGCAGAAGAAGAATCTCAAGGTTGTCTGTGGTGACATGTATGTACTCTGATAATAGATTTTACTTTGAGGGCCAGCTGGTAGCGATGTCCGGTGACATCGGCGCTGGACCCGGGAGCGGAGGTTCTGGGGTTCGAAACCAGTCGGGTCCGCTCCCGAGTATGCTTTCCATCTGTGCTGGGTTGAGCAGATCGCAACTTGACCTTGTAAAATAAAGGGAAAATACTGTGGAAAAAGTGTCTGTGTGAGGAGTGGTGCGCCACACGGTCTCTCTCTCTCTCGCTCTGCACCTTGTAAAAAGCCATGAAAAAGACATCATCACAGGTGCACGCACACGCAGACACACAGACTCGCACGCACGCAGGCACACACCAAAAATAAATAAATAAATAAATAAATAAATAAATAAATAGATTTTACTTTGAACTTTGAAGATTTTACAAAGATTCAGCATGACATCTAAAACTTTGACAATTTTTTATAGCTGTGTGGTGGAGAGTACATTGACTGGTTGCATCACAGCCTGGTATGGAAGCACCAACGCTCTTGATTGGAAAATTCTACAATAAGTAGCGATACAGCCCAGTCCATCACAGGTAAAGCCCCCCGCAACATTGAGCACATCTACATGGAGCATTGTCGTAGGAAAGCAGCAACCATCATCTGGGACCCCTACCACCCAGGACATGCTCTCTTCTCACCGCTGACATCAGGAAGAGAGTAAGGAGTGTCAGGACTCACACCACCATGTTAAGGAATACTTACTACCCCTCAACCATCAGGCTCTTGAACCAGAAGGGGTAACTTCACTCAGCCTCACTTGGCCTATTCTGCCCTGTTCCCATAACCTGCAGACTCACTTTCAAGAACTCTTCATCTCATGTTCTCAATAGAACCATAGAACCATAGAAACTACAGCACAGAAACAGGCCCTTTGGCCCTTCTTGGCTGTGCCGAACCATTTTCTGCCTAGTCCCACTGATCTGCACATGGACCATATCCCTCCATACACCTCCCATCCATGTATCTGTCCAATTTATTCTTAAATGTTAAAAAAGAACCCACATTTACCACCTCGTCTGGCAGCTCATTCCATACTCCCACCACTCTCTGTGTGAAGAAGCCCCCCCCCAATGTTCCCTTTAAACTTTTCCCCCCTCACCCTAAACCCATGTCCTCTGGTTTTTTTCTCCCCTTGCCTTAGTGGAAAAAGCCTGCTTGCATTCGCTCTATCTATACCCATCATAATTTTATATACCTCTATCAAATCTCCCCTCATTCTTCTATGCTCCAGGGAATAAAGTCCTAACCTATTCAACCTTTCTCTGTAACTGAGTTTCTCAAGTCCCGGCAACATCCTTGTAAACCTTCTCTGCACTCTTTCAACCTTATTTAGATCCTTCCTGTAATTTGGTGACCAAAACTGAACACAATACTCCAGATTCGTCCTCACCAATGCCTTATACAACCTCATCATAACATTCCAGCTCTTATACTCAATACTTCGATTAATAAAGGCCAACGTACCAAAAGCTCTCTTTACAACCCTATCTACCTGTGACGACACTTTTAGGGAATTTTGTATCTGTATTCCCAGATCCCTCTGTTCCACTGCACTCCTCAGTGCCTTACCATTAACCCTGTATGTTCTACGTTGGTTTGTAATTATTGCTTTTTTATTTGTTGTTATTATATGTTCTCTCTTTTTGTATTTGCACGGTTTGTTGTCTTTTGTACACTGGCTGTCTGCCCTGCTGGTGTGCTCTTTCATTGAATCTATTATGGTTATTGGATTTATTGAGTATGTCCACAAAAAATGAATCTAAAGGTTGTATATGGTGATGTATCTGTTCTTTGATAATAAATTTACTTTGAACTTTTACTTAACCTGACTAAATAGCACACCTATATTCTATCCGACAACAGCTAGACCTGACACACTGACATTGCCTTCTGTTTTCCAATGCTTAATTCTCTTAAAAATGAGTGGGATACGTCTGGTCACTCTTAAAACTCCCTTCACTCCTGAATCAGGATCAGGTTTAATATCAGTGATAAATGTTAGTGAAATTTGTTGTTTTGTGGCAGCAGTACAGTGCAAGACAAAAAATTACTATAAGTTACAATAAATAAATACTACAAAAGAGGAATAGCAAGGTAGCGTTCATGATCTTCAGAAGTCTGACAGCTGTGGAGAGAATCTGTTCTTAAAACACTGAGTGTGGGTCTTCAGGCTCCTGAACCTCCTCTCTAATGGTAGCAATAAGAATAGGTTATGACCCCTATAATGAGGGTCCTCAGTAATGAATGTGGTCTTCCTGCAGCACTACCATTTGAAGGCGACTTCAGTGTTGGGGAGGCTGGAATCTGAGATGAAGCTGCTTAAGCCTCCTTTCATTCTGTATGGAGACACTGGAGCCTCCACACCAGACAGTGATGCAACCAGTCAGAATGCTCTCCATGGTACACCTACGGAAATTTGCTGGAGTCTTCTGTGACATACCAAATCTCCTCAAATTAAATTACCTAGATGTCCCAGGCTCTTGCATTAAATGCACTACACTGTTGCACTGTGAATCATACTTTTCTACTGAAATTTGGTTCTTTCGAGGTCACTATCACCTCTCTCCTTTGTGATCATCCTTTATGGCCTTTACTTTAAGTAGGTCATAACTTAAAACATTAAGCTCGCCACAACTAGTAAATGACCTGCTAAATATTTCCATCAATTGTTGTTCTTATTTTTTAATTTCTCTACTGACTTTATTTTATCAGACTAACCTGTCACAATTTCTTTAGCTTAACATTGGTGAGATGAAAGTCATCATCGTCAATCCTGTTACAAATTGTCCTTACCACCAATAACAACGCTCTCTCTCCAGCTCGTGGCAGACTTTTTTTGTAACCTAGCAACTCTAAGCTGTATTTGAAACCCCATAATATCGCTTTCCCCTAAATTGCAGTAACTCCATAATGACTGTCAACCAGCGTATCTACAATATGTATGGTCTACAGGATACATTACAACAATTTAGAACAAATCCATTTGTTGTACCTTCCAAACCTACGACCACCACCTTTTTGAAAGACAGGACATCAGATGCATAGGAATATAATCGCCCTCATTTCTCCTCAGTATCACACACTATTCTGACAAAGACTTATCATTGATCTTTCATTAGGTTTTCTGGCAACACCTGACAACACTTTCTACTTCTGGGGTTTCTGAGTGGACAATGAACCTATGAACACTACCTCACTATTTTTTGCTCTCTTTTCACACTAATTATTTAATTTTTAAAATGTATTTCTTATTATAATTCATAGTAGATTTTATGAATAGCACCGTACCGCTGCTGCAAAACAACAAATTTCACAGCATATGT
Source organism: Mobula hypostoma (assembly GCF_963921235.1). Lineage (NCBI taxonomy): Eukaryota > Metazoa > Chordata > Chondrichthyes > Myliobatiformes > Myliobatidae > Mobula > Mobula hypostoma. Next base: position 28,707,660 of record NC_086107.1, on the reverse strand, counting down.
CAGTGATAATAAACCTGATTGATTCTGATCACATGGAATGAAACAACTACTTGTTCAGCCAACTGGGTGTGAGCAATACAGTCTTTGTTGTCAGCTTCTCCATAGCCTTAGAATATTTGTAAATACTGATGCCTACCTTTGCTCTTATTGCACTTAATTCATAACTTTGATTTGGTTAGCTAAAGCATGAGGATCTTTCAACTTGTGCACATTTCAGCTGTGCCTAAATGCCATATCTGTATCGCATGCTGGACCAAACTAACTGGCTGACCTACCTTGTCTTTAGTCTCAAATGCTTCATATCCCATCCTTTCATATCCTGTCAGTGGAAATTCCTCAGTCACCTGAATTGCATCCTTCGACAATCAGGCTCCTGAATAATTTCATTCACCGCAACACTGAACTAATACCATAACCTATGGACTCACTTTCAAGGACTCTACAACTCATTCTCCAATGTATTTATTTGTTATCTTTTTTTGTATTTGCACTGTTTGTCTTCTTTTGCACATTAGTTGTTTGTCCATCTTCATGCGTAGTTGTTTATTGATTCTATTGTGTTTCATTGCATCTAATAATAAATTTACTTTGAGCTTTGATTACTCTGTTTGCATTGCCCTTCCAAAATTCAGTTCCTTTGAAGTTTACTGTAACTCTCCTCTTTTATAATGATCCTTTAAACTCTCTACTTTGATTACATTTTAGGCACCCCTTTAAGCAGCTCTTTAATTGGGCTGCAATCAATTTTCACAATTTTTTAAAAATTCATCTCAATGTGAAATATCTTTTATGCTTTGCAGTTTTAAAGGTGGTTATGTATGTAATTTAGCTTTGCTTTCTTGTCATTGTTCTATGATGATCTCCATGGAACTGATTATCCAGAAATCCACCATAATTTTTAACTAGCTAATCCTTGGTTAGAATTCCAATAAGATAATGGCATCCAAAATTTCTTGACAAGTACAAATCAAACCTAACCACTTTCTGCAATTTGAGAACTTGTGACCAAAATTTAAAACAAAAAAAGTTATCAACTTGGCTTTGACCATGGCTATGACTACAGAACATAAGGAAACAGAATGCAATTTATGTACTTCAATGTAAACTTGAGTATAGAATGATTATTGATTAAACTAATGCTATTAGAATAAATTACCAGTGTCTGAAAATATTGGCAGCAAATAGAGATGATTTGGTACTATAGCAACATAATGGATCACTCAACACGGCTTCAAAAAAAATCTCAGAAGAGCATCTCTGAATATTGGAAGCTAAGGGTGATCAAATGGAAAGTTGCTCATTTACTTTTAGAACCAAGGATTACTTCTGAGATTCCCCAACCCACACAAAATTAAATATATATGGTTTTGAATACGGGAGAGAAGATGATATCCCATCTAGAAGTTGATAGATAATTTGGCCTTTCATTATTCTTCACTTGCATCTTGTTCAAGAACTGTTTTGCAAAAACCACCTAATTAAATATGCTAAGAGTGATAACGTGGGTATCGTAAGAGTATTCTTTATTTTCTTTTAATTTCCCAAATAACTGTTAAATGTTCACTTTGTCTAATTTTGCAGTGTTTATCTGAGTTGCAGTCCTGAACACAGGGCTAACCATTGCTATAACAACTTAATTATATATTATATCAATTGTACCTGTTGGAATCTAAGAAAAGAGCACAGATGTATTGATATTCATAATTATAAATATTATAATCATAAAATTATAATCTTATTGTAACAAATATTTTCTGCTGATTGCAGCAACTAATATCTGTATGGTTGAAATAAAATTCTTTCTCAATTCTAGCACATTGAAGTGCATTATCCATATTGAAAACTTTTTATTGCTTATTCATTTTCTGGGCTATTACTGAGAAGAGAAGAAGAAGAATAGCCCTTAACTCGGCAGTAGAGTTATCAGGGCACGGTCATGACTGTGGTTCCATAGCAAGCTATTCTTATTTTTATGAGGCCGAGTTGCTAGCTCGACGCTCAACCCGACTTGGATTCAAACTCGGGAACCTTCACTCCAGAGTCCAGCGCTGATATTATTGCGCCACCAAGCGGGACATATTACTGAGAAGAACAGTATTTATTTCCCTTCACTTGAGGAGGTGGTGGTGAGGCAATTCCTTGAACCACTACAGTCCCTCCAGTGTTATGAAGTGGAGATTTCCAGTACTTAGTTCCAACGACAATGAAGAGATGGTAATGTACTTCCACATTGGGGTTGTGTGAGACTTGCAATGGAACCAACAATTGGTGATGCTCCCATTAGTCTGATATCCTTCTTGGTGGTAGACATTAAGTTTTGGGAGGTTCTGTCAGGTTTGCCTGTGTATGTAACTGCAGTACACTTTGTAGGAGGTACATATTGACATCACAGTTAGCTGTTGGTGTAGGTTGGCAATCAGGGTCAGAGATGGTGTTATACTTTGGAGTTGTTAGATCTGCTCTCATCCAGGCAACTGGAAATATGCCATTGCACTCCTGATGTTTGCATTGTAAATGGTGGAACAGCTGGGATGCAGACTTTGATTCACTGACCACTGGAAAACCAGCCTTTGACCTGCCATTGTAGCTATGATATTTATGCAACTAGTCAAGTTGATAGTGTGAAATTTGATTATGGTAATGCTAGTGGAGAGGTCATTGGACTCTCTCATTTACTCATTTAGTACCATAAATTTTACTTGCTATGTATCGACCTGAACATTATTAGGACCAAAATTGGGCCCTTGAAGACAGAAGCAGGTGAATTCATTATGGGGAACAAGGAAATGGCAGATGAGTTGAACAGGTACTTTGGATCTGTCTTCACTAGGGAAGACACAAACAATCTCCCAGATGTAATAGTGGCCAAAGGACCTAGGGTACTGGATGAATTGAAGGAAATTTATATTAGGCAGGAAATGGTGTTAGATAGGCTGTTGGATCTGAAGGCTGAGAAGTCCCTGGGACCTGATGGTCTGCATCCCAGGGTGCTTAAGGAGGTGGCTTTAGAAATCGTGGATGCATTGGTAATCATTTTCCAACGTTCTATAGATTCAGGATCAGTTCCTGTGGATTGGAGGGTGGCTAATGTTGTCCCTCTCTTCAAGAAGGGAGGAAGAGAGAAAACAGGGAATAATAGACTGGTTAGCCTGACATCGGTGGTGAGAAAGATGCTGGAGTCAATTATAAAAGATGAAATTACGACCCATCTGGATAGTAGTAACAGGATTGGTCCGAGTCAGCATGGATTTATGAAGGGGAAATCGTGCTTGAACTAATCTTCTGGAATTTTTTGAGGATGTAACTATGAAATGGACAAGGGAGAGCCAGTGGATGTAGTGTACCTGGACTTTCAGAAAGCCTTTGATAAAGTCCCATATAGGAGATTAGTGGGCAAAATTAGGGCACATGGTATTGAGGGCAGAGTACTGACATGGATTGAAAATTGGCTGGCTGACAGAAAACAAAGAGTAGCGATTAACGGGTCCCTTTCGGAATGGCAGGCGGTGACCAGTGGGGTACCGCAGGGTTCAGTGCTGGGACCGCAGCTGTTTACTATATATATTAGTGATTTAGATGAGGGAATTAAAAGGTGAGGGAATTAAAAGTAACATTAGCAAATTTGCTGGGTGGCAATGTGAAATGTGAGGAGGATGTTATGAGAATGCAGGGTGACTTGGACGGGCTAGGTGAGTGGGCAGATGCATGGCAGATGCAGTTTAATGTGGATAAATGTGAGGTTATCCACTTTGGTAGTAAGAACGGGAAGGCAGATTATTATCTAAACGGAGTCAAGTTAGGAAAAGGGGAAGCACAACGAGATCTAGGTGTTATTGTGCATCAGTCACTGAAAGCAAGCATGCAAGTACAGCAGGCAGTGAAGAAAGCTAATGGCATGCTGGCCTTCATAACAAGGGGAATTGAGTATAAGAGCAAAGAGGTCCTTCTGCAGCTGTACAGGGCCCTGGTGAGACCACACCTGGCGTACTGTGTGTAGTTTTGGTCTCCAAATTTGAGGAAGGACATTCTTGCTATTGAGGGAGTGCAGCGTAGGTTCACAAGGTTAATTCCCGGGATGGCGGGACTGTCATATGTCAAAAGATTGGAGCGACTGGGCTTGTATACTCTGGAATTTAGAAGGCTGAGAGGGGATCATATTGAAACATATAATATTATTAAGGGATTGAACACGCTGGAGGCAGAAAGCATGTTCCCGCTGATGGGTGAGTCCAGAACCAGAGGCCACAGTTTAAGAATTAAGAGTAGGCCATTTAGAACGGAGTTGAGGAAAAACTTTTTCACCCAGATAGTGGTGGATATATGGAATGCTCTGCCCCAGAAGGCTGTGGAGGCCAAGTCTCTGGATACTTTCAAAAAAGAGATGGATAGAGCTCTTAAGGATAGCGGAATCAAAGGTTATGGGGATAAGGCAAGAACTGGATACTGATTGTGGATGATCAGCCATGATCACAGTGAATGGCGGTGCTGGCTCGAGGGGCCGAATGGCCTATTCCCGCACCTATTGTCTATTATCTATTATCTGGGACAGTACCGTACTCATTTCTATCAGGGACGTCTGTCATGTGTCGATTGGTGATGAAGAAGTCAGACTGGTTTATCCCTCCTGGTACCTCATTAACTAACTGCTGTGGACCTATTCTGGTAACTTCAGGACACAACCAGCTTTGTCAGTGGTAATACTACCATTTTCAATGGTGGAAGTTGAAATTCCCCATACAAAGTGCGTGCTGTGTTCTTGCTTTCAACAAAAGTTGCTTAACATAAAGGAGCACTGAGTCCTCAGCTGAAGGACAATAACAGGTCATAAATAAGAGATTTCCTTGCACATGTTTGTGCTGATACCATGATATTTCATGGGTTCAAGAGTCAATATTAAGACACTCAAGTCTATAACTTCCAAAATGCCATCCTCTTTGATGAGTCTGTCCTCTCTGGTAGAATAACACAGTCCATGGATTGTGTTGACGTGTGTGGCATGGCATCTCGGTATGATTAAGGGACAGCATAGTAGCATAGGAGTTAGCGCGATTGTTGATCGGTTTTGGATTCCTGCCGCTGTCTGTAAGAAGACTCTTCATTCTCCTCAGAACCACGTGGGTTTCCTCCGGATGCTCCCATTTTTCCCACTTTCCAAGGGTATATGGTTAGGTTAGTAAGTTGAGGCATGCTATGTTGCCACCTGAAGTGTTTCATTGTATGTTTTGATATATGTGTGACAAACAGAGCTCATCTTTAAGATATTTATCTTTAATTCTGCGGGTATGAACTTGTCAGGCTGCTGCTTAGCTAGCGTATGGAACGGTCTTCACAATTTAGACAGAAATCAGACAAAATTTAGTCCAGAACGAGGGGTCACAGTTTGAGGATAAAGGGGAAGCCTTTTAGAACCGAGATTAGGAAAAACTTCTTCACACAGAGAGTGGTGAATCTGTGGAATTCTCTGCCACAGGAAACAGTTGAGGCCAGTTCATTGGCTATGTTTAAGAGGGAGTTAGATATGGCCCTTGTGGCTACGGGGATCAGGGGGTATGGAGGGAAGGCTGAGGCGGGGTTCTGAGTTGGATGATCAGCCATGATCATAATAAATGGCGGTGCAGGCTCGAAGGGCCGAATGGCCTACTCCTGCACCTATTTTCTATGTTTCTATGTTTCTAAATCCACAGTGTTTGTGAGAGGACCTTTTAATGTTAGCTGGGCTGAGAGTGACTTTGCCATCTTCAAAGCCAGGGACTATGCCAATGCCAGGTGAATGATCCACCTATGTTCTATCTCTGAATGCAATAATAATGAAACAACTGAACATCTTGCTCAGCAATTTCAGGAGACATTTTAAGAGTAAATGACACGGTATAGGTTTAGAGTCACGCATAGTCCAGACATGTCAACAATTATATAATTCTTCCCATGAGAGGCATTTGTGATCCAGGTGTTTTACATTTTGGTTTGTTGTGGTGAGTTGCTGTGTTACAATTTCCAGTTTATTATTTTGATTTCAATTTCCACAGCTCCCAGGATGGGATTTGAACCTGCACTCTAGGTTATTAATCCAGGCTTTTTGACTAGAAGTCTGGTAGTTAAACTACCGAACCCTCTATTACCAATATTTTCTTAACATTTTTATGAAACAATTTCTGAAGCAATCTTTGCCAAGTGCCATACAAATTTTAGTAACTATATCAGAATAATTGTAGAAAGCCTCTAGGGACATCAACTCCTAATTCCAAGGTCATGGGTTTGGATTTGCAATATGTTCAGCAACTAAATGTAAACTAACCTCTCAAATGTTTCAACTATTAATTTGTAGGAGCCTCCAAATATCATTGCCATGCCAGGATAACATGAGGAGGCTTGAGGACTTGCCAGTGGATGCTAGAAGACAAAAAGTGTTTTTTTTTAATTTAATCTCAATCCCAATCTAAAGCTCAGCAGTCAATAAGGTTTATGAAATACAAATAGAAGTTCTGTAAGGTGAATGTATGTTATAGAAAATCAAAAACAATCTTTGTGAACCACTTCCCCATCTACCAAATCTAAAATAGTGTAGTATTAAAGACCAGGAAGCTGGAGGTACAGGAACAAAACCAAAACTGAAAATATTCAGCAGGTCAGGCATCATCAGTGGAGGCACAAATATTAAATGTTTTAGGTCAGTGACTGTGAAGGTTGGAAACAAATATGTCCATAACAATTTCAAGCAATGACAGGGGAAGAGAACGAGCCAGATGAAGAAATAACAAAAGGGCTAGATCTGTGAATGGATAAAAAAGAGAAGTGATTAAATGACAAAAGAGATGGTATAATTAAAAGTGTGGACATTGGAAATGTAAAGAATCAGTGGATATGCTTTGAGATGTGAAAATAGGAATAGCAGAATTCTAGCAGCAATTGGAAAAATGTGGAAAATAAGCAATCATTTGTAATTATCAGCTTCCTCACTGCAAATTGCCCAATGCAGTGCTGTTACCTGCATTCTCTGCATTCTGCATTTATAATTGTCAGCTCCTTTACTGCTCATTGTCCAATGCAGTGCTGTTCTCTGCATTCACATCCAGTTTCACTGGAAGACTTCAGGAGACTGAGGTTGTAGAGATCACAGTAGGAAAAATAAATGGCAGGCAATTGAATCTAACAGAGGGCTCAACAAAACATCAACACAACTGTATTTAATCTCTGTAGTACAGTGAATTCCAGCATATAGAGTACATCAAGGAGAAATAAATAAGTATACAAGAACTGAAAAAAGTGCTTTCTTCCAGACAATGTGATTTTGGCTGTTCTACCCCAGGCCTTCCACCTCTTCTGTGCCAATTCTATATCACTTCAATTCCCTTATCTTTCAAAAACATAGATACCTCTTCCTTAAATGCCTTGACTAATCCAGCCTCCAGAATATTCTTGGGTAGAGAATTCCAGATAAGACCATAAGACATAAGAGTAGAATTAGGCCATTCAGCCCATCAAGTCTGATCCGCCATTCCATCATGGCTGATCCCGGATCCCACTCAGCCCCATACACCTGCCTTCTCGCCATATCCTTTGATGCCTTGACGAAGTCAGGAAGCTATCAACTTTCACTTTAAGTATACCCACGGACTTAGCCTGCACCACAGTCTATGGCAGAGCATTCCACAGATTCACTACTCTCTGGTTAAAAAAAAATTCCTCTTTACCTCTGTTCTAAAAGGTTACTCCTCAAATTTGAGGCTGTGCTCTCTAGTTCTGGATACCTCACCATAGGAAACACCCTCTTCACACCTTAGGAACACCACTAGTCACCGGCAGCCAACCAGAAAAGGCCCTCTTTGTACCCACTCACTGCCTCCTGCTTGTCAGCCATTCCTCTATTTATGCCAGTCTCTTTCCTGTAATGCCATGGGATTTTATCTTGCTAAGCAGCCTCATGAATGACACCTTATCAAATGCAAGTAAAGTTATTCCTCTGCCTCTCCTGTGTCCACCCTGCTGGTTATTTCCTCGAAGAACTCTAACAGATTTGTCAGGCAAGATTTCCCTTCACAAAAAACAATGCTGACTTTGACTTATTTTATCATTAGTCTTCAAGTACCCAAAACCTCATCCTTAATGACTCCAACATTTTCCCAACCACTGAGGTTAGGCTAACTGGCCTATAATTTCATCTCTTTTGCTTTCCTCCCTTCTTAAAAGAGTGGAGTGACATTTGCAATTTTCACCCCTCCGGGACCATGCCCGAATCAAGTGATGCCTGAAAGATCATGACCTATGCATCCATTATGTCTTCAGCAACCTCTCTCAGGACTCTGAGATGTGGTCCAGATGACCTGTTCACCTTAAGACCTCTGAGTTTGCCTTGCACTTTTTCCTTTGTAATAGCAATGGCATTCACTTTTGCTCCCTGACACTTACAGACGTCAGGCACACTGCCAGTGTCTTCCACAATGAAGAATGATGAAAAGTACCCATTAACTTCATCTGTCGTTTCTTTGTCCCCCATTACTACCTCACCAGCATAATTTTCCAGTGCCCCAGTATCAACTCTCATCTCCCTTTTACTCTTTATATAACTGAAAAAAACTTTGAGTATCCCGCTTTATATTATTGGCTAGTTTGCCCTCATATTTCATCTTTTCCCTTCTTATGGCTTTTTTGCTGCCTTTTGTTGGAATTTCAAAGCTTCCCAATCATCCAACTTCCCACTCCCGCTTGCTACTTTACATGCCTTTTCTTTGGCTTTTCATATCCTTTCTTTGGATATTCATCATCTTCAGCCAGAAGAAATTCTTGCAAACCTCATCCAAACTCTATATCCACCCTGTTTTGTCCACTTAGGATACAAAGATACAAAAATCGCTCTTTCTAAACTACAAAGAATACAAATCATTTTTAAGCCATTTGCAAAAGGTCAGCCTAATAACCTAATAAATTTCTCCTAGATGGCCTCCAAAGGTAGTATCTCTTTTTTTTAATGAGATCAAACGTGTACACAATACTCCAGGTACAGTCCCACCAAAAGTATATATGCTTCTCTATTTTAAAACACCAAACCACTAGCATTAGCGGCCTTAAATGCCACTTGTCTTCTTAATTACAAACGTACTTACGTCACCCTGCATACAAACCTTTATGTTTTTTTTCCTATAGCCGAGGTAATAAAACTAAGGGACATAGATTTCAGGTCAGGAATAAAATGTTCAGGAGGGATGTAAGGAGGAGTTCTTCCAGACAGAGAGGGGATGGAATCTGTAATACACTATCTGAGTGGATGGCATAAACTCCGTGACACAAGAACACCAAGATCCACTATCTTGCGGTCTTTCTCCATTTATTTAAAAGCCTGTTAGTTAATTAGATTCCTCCTACCAAAGTATGTGGTGTACAGTTTCCGGCATAAAACTCCATTTGCCAATTTTACTCCCACTAAATCTATATCCTGGTGCAGAGTCCAAATATTATCATCACAGCAGGCCATCTCAATTATTTTTATGTAATGCACAATTTTGGATACCTTCCACTCTTGCAACTCTTCCAAGTCATTAATGTAGATCGTGAATTACTGAAGGCCAAGGACTGATCCTTGGGACACTACACTAGTTACATCTTTCCAATATGAGACAGACTCATTTAGAAAGATTCATGTTGTTCCATTTGATAGCCTCTCTTCAGTCCAGGTTAACATACATCACCCAATACCACAAGGTTTTATGATATGCACAGCCTTTTACATCAAATGCTTTCTGGAAATAAAAGATAATCTGGAATAGGTATTTGACACTCTGGTAGAAGAGATGATGAGAGTAACAAGTGGGTCTTCTGTGTTTGTATGGGAAGGTGCCAAGTATGGGAAAATGAGGCTGGGGGTGCAGGAAGAGTAGGTCTAGAAACCCACTGGAGCAGAATTAGGCCATTTAGCCCATACATATGTTATACATAATTTTTACAAGAAAGTATGCAATTAGATCAAAAATAAACAAAAACACGAGAAATCTGGCTAATGCTGGAAATCTGAAGTAACACACAACACACAAAATGCTGGAGGAACTCAGCAGGTCAGGCAGCATTTATGAAAATGAATAAACAGTTGATGTTTCAGGCTGAGATTTCCTTAAATGAACAAAGTCCATTATAATGCAAATTGTTCAACGTGGTCATAGCTGCTAAACTGCAGTGATTAGGATAGTGTCAGTTGGCTCAGGAACGAAATGATTGAAGTGAAGTTGCCGTTCTTTAAACTGGTGGTGTGGGACTTCAGCTTTCTATACCTCCTGCCTGATGATTGTTGCGAGAAGATGTCATGGCCAGGATGATGAATGCCTTTGATGATAAAATGTTGCCTTCTTCAGGCAACACCTTCTGTAGATACTCCCAAAGGGAGAGATGTATCCGTGATGAACAGTATCAGGCTGAGTCCACTACTCTCAGGTTCTTACATTCCTGCACATTTGCATTGTCATAAAGGGACCATGATGCCACCAGTAAGGACACGTTCAACAATACATCTGTAGAAATTTGTTACAGTAACAAGCCAGATCTCCTAAGGAAGTAAAGATGCTAGAATTCCTCTCTTGTGATTGCATCCACCTGTTGGGCCCAGGACAGGTCATCCGATATGTTCAAGCTGCTGACCCTCTCCACTACTCACTTCCCCTGTGTAGACTGGTATATGTTGCCCTTCCACTTCCAATCAGTTTTAGTGATTTTTGAGTGAGAGGTTGTTGCAGCATCATTCAGCCAGATGTCCTACCTATTTCCTGTTCACTGATTCATTACCACCTGTGATTCGTCCAGCAACAGTGACGTTGTCACAGATTTGTATTAGTAGCTGATATGTGGTGAGTGTATTTAAAGGAAAGCCAAAAAAACAGTTAAGGGAAAATAGCAGGGCTGACAGTAAACTCATTAAAATTCTCTCTTTGATCATTTATCCAAATTTGGCTTGGAGTCAGATTTTGTCTAACTGTTCTATTACACGTACAGTGAGATAGTCAGAAACCTCCAGCAAGATATCCTGCTAAACCAACACTGATTAATGTTGACCAAAAATTCTATCCCAGCATGCATAAGAATTGTCACGAGCTTTCCCAGGCAGAACCTGGTTGCAAGCTAAAGAGCCTACAAGAAAGATTTATTTTTCTTTCACAAAGAGATTGCAAGCAAAGGCACAAATTATGCTATGTTTTTCCTCCAGAAATGCTCCACTATGATTATCTGAAGAATTTGCATTGAATGAAGAACTTCTTCAGGTGAAAATCAGCTCAGACCTCTTCCCTGATCCAAACAAAAAATTGTTGACTTCTGACTGCTTAGACCAATTTGATTAAAACGTATGGATTTAATAAGTAAACTATGCACAGAGGGCCAATACTATAGGAAGGAATTTGTTGAATCAATTGACACATGGATGATTGTCTCGTATGATACTCTTCATGACTTGCAAGAAAACTGTGGACAATCTGATCTTCCCGTAGGACTGACTACCTTCCTTGATCACTGCAGATGAGTTGTGGTCAGAATCATGGTTTAATCTAATTACAAGAAGTTAAGGTTATATTTAAGAGTTATATAACATGGAGGCACCTTCACGAACTCCCAGAGCCCCCAGTGACCCTGTGATATCAGTATCTGAGGCCAACGTTCAGGAGGCTAAACCCAGGGAAAGCATCCAGCCCAGACAGGGTGCCTGGCCAAGTACTAAAGCCCTGAGCTGATCAACTGGCTGGAGTGTTCACTGAGATCTTTAACTTCTCACTCTGGCATTGTGAGCTACACGCCTGCTTCAAGCAGGCTTCAATTATACCATTGCCTAAGAAGATTTATTCCCATAACCTATTGGCTCACTTTCAAGGACTCTTCATCTCATGTCTTCTTCTACTTATTATTATTATTATTATTATTATTATTTTCTCTTTCATATTTGCACAGCTTGTTGTCCTGTGCACATTGGTTGTTTGTCCGTCCTGTTGGGTGCAGTCTTTCATTGATTCTATTTTGTTTCTTGGATTTACTGCGTCTGCCCACAAGAAAATGAATCTCATAGTTGTGGACGTTGACATATATGTGCTTTGATAATAAATTTACTTTGAACGTTGGACAAGCCATACTCTACAGGCATGGAACATGGAAGAAATACTAAATTCCTGTTTATAATTATGATCATTGGTCAGGATCAAAATAAATTCAGAAAAAAAGCTGCCATAAATCCAGCCTTCCCTGTACCTTCTTTTTACCAATTTCTCATTTAAATTGAACAGCTTCATCACAGGCTCAAGAAGGGCTATCCCACTGTTAGCAGATTCTTGAATGCAGAATAAGATGGCCTCACAGTCTACCTTGTTATGATCTTGCACTCTATTGTTTACCTGCACTGCACTTTTCCTGTAGTTTTTACACTTTATTCTACATTGTTATTGTTTTACTTTATTCTAACTCAATACACTGTGTAATGATTTGTTTAAACAGTATGCAAGGTTAAGCTTTGCATTGTATCTTGGTACTTGACAATAATAAACCCACACCAAAATGAATACAGAAGAACTGATTAAAAACAAATTTAAATGAAGCAATTTCCAAGTACTATAAAAGGAGAATGGAAGGGATTTTGAAGCTTGTGTTGAATGAATGTTGCTCAGCAGCCTTTCCATTTCTGTGAGGGATCATCAAAATAGACCGTTCACCACCATTGTGTGGCATAATGGTTGGTAGATATTTTAATTTCAACCAGGAATTTTGGATCCATATCCTTTTCATATTCCTGATTAGCAAAATTCTACTGTGTCAGTTTTAAATTATTATGCGTAAATTATGTCTTCATTTTGTGAGAGAAGATTCTAACACTTGGATGATCACCGGTAGGTGGTAAATGAGGACTCCCTCAGCTCTGCCCCTCTGACACTCAGCACAGGTGCCCCTCGGAGCTGTGTACTCAGCCTTTACTCCTTTACTCTCTGTATACCCATGACTGTGTCACCATCCACAGCTCCAATCTGCTAATTAAATTTGCGGATGACACTACATTGATTGGTCTGATCACAAATAATAATGAGGCAGCATACAGAGAAGAAGTCATCACCCTGACACAGTGGTGCCAAGAAAACAACCTCTCCCTCAATATCGCAAAATAAAAGGAGCTGGTTGTGGATTACAGGAGGAAAAGAGAAGGGTAACCCCTATTGACAGCAATAGATCTGTGTTTGAGAGGGTGAACAGCTTTAAGTTCCTTGGCATACACAGCCGCCTCTTTCACCTCAGCCGGTTGAAGAAGTTTGGTATGGGCCCCGAAATCCTTTCTACAGGGGCACAATTGAGAGCATCCTGACTGGCTGCATCACTGCCTGCTATGGGAACTGTACTTCAATCACAGGACTCTGTAGAGAGCCCAGCGCATCTGTAGATGTGAACTTCCCACTATTCAGGACATTTACAAAAACAGGTGTATATAAAGGATCATTGGGGACCCAAATCACCCCAACCACAAACTGTTCCAGCTACTACCATCTGGAAAACGGGACCGCAGCATAAAAGCCAGGGAAAGCTTCTTCCACCAGGCCATCAGACTGATTCATTCACACTGATACAATTGAACTTCTGTGTTATATTGACTGTCCTGTTGTACATATTATTTATTATAAATTACTATAAATTTCACATTGCACATTTAGACAGAGGTGTAACGTAAAGATTTCAACTCCTCATGTATATGACGGATGTAAGAAATAAAGTCAATTCAATTCAATTCAGTTCCACATGTCATCAAATGAGGAAGAACTTAACTTAGTTGGCACTTGTGAGACATGCCGATAGTAGTTAGTCTTGTAGAAAATTCTCCGATACTTATGCGGAGAAAGTGCCATAGGATTCTTTGCTGCCTAGATTTGGAATTGGATCACTTTTCTAAGTGGAATCAGAGGGGTGCTAATAAGGATCAACTCCTTTTACCCAAAATTTTCCTTTTTTAAAATGCTTCTAATATGTTCTTACAAACATGAGGAAATCTGCAGATGCTGGAATTTCAAGCAACACACATAAAAGTTGCTGGTGAACGCAAGCAGGCCAGGCAGCATCTCTAGGAAGAGGTACAGTCGACGTATCTCTTCCTAGAGATGCTGCCTGGCCTGCTGCGTTCACCAGCAACTTTTATGTGTGTTGTCTAATACGTTCTTGTCTTTTTAGTCGCTTTTTTAATGCTTCAAATTTTATTTTATTTTTGTTTGCTTATTTAATTTATAATAATTTAAATGGTTCTGTAGGATAGAGACTTTGATAAAAATAAAACAATAGTTTTGATTGCTACCACAACTGAATGCAGAGTTTCACTGAATTTCAAAGATATACATCTGCAATGAATCAATGCCGAGGAATTACTGCAGGAGACTGAGATACCTCAGGCCGGATATATTGGCTTGTCTGTAGCCAGAGCATGTCTGTCCAGGCAATGGGGCAATCAGAACTGTGGGGACTGGAAAATCCCTGCAAAAACTGCTTCACCATGGTGGCCACTTTTCTGACTCTATGATTTTATCCACTGTTGCTTCCCAATCATCCTAATGCTACCCTGCATGTTCTATTTTTGTTTCAGATTTCCAGCATTGGCAGCATTTTGCTTTTATTCCTAACAGATTCCATTAGTAGCACCAATGACCTTGCCAGAGGTCTAGTTCCTAATCTGCAGCAGTGTAGCCATGCAGACGCACCTACCTTCAGTGTCTGTGAGCGCATTTACTGAAACAGTATTGATCATCCAGTCTTCATTTTTACTTTATCACCACCTTTGAGGCAAGGTCATTATAGTTTCATTAAACGTTTGAGCTGACGCTGATTACTTGAAAATTATATTGATCTTTTAGTTTTATCTTTCTTAATCTGTAAATGAGAAACAAACATGATGGAGTTTCTAAATCTTGACCTTGCTGACAGTTACAACATACATTTCAGAATAAGATATAATTTGGACACAATAGTGAGGGAAAATGCAACGAAACGAGTAAGTTGTTTCTATATAACCCCAATCAAGACAATAGAATATGAATCTAATAGGCAAGATCGGTGGGATTTAGCCTGCTCTCTTACCCTCGGAGCTTATGGTGCTAATCAGTTCCTGTCTCAGAGGTGACCTGCATCCACTGCAATTTGCCTAAAACTACAACAGGTCAACAGCAGATGCAATTTCTTTGGCTCCTCACTCAGCTCCGGATCAAAGCACACAACCTCAGAAGAGAAGGATATCCCTTTAGAGCAGAGAGCAGAAGGAATTTCTTTAGCCAGAGGGCGGAGGATCTGTGCAATTGTTTGAAACAGATGGTGTGGAAACAAGTCATTGGGTATATTTAACCTAGAAACATAGAAAACTTACAGCACAATACAGGTCCTTCGGCCCTCAAAGTTGTGCTGAACATGTCCCTACCTTAGAAATTACTAGGGTTACCCATAGCCCTCTATTTTTATAAGCTCCATGTACCTATCCAAAAGTCTCTTAAAAGATCCTATCATATCCGCCTCCACCACCATTGCCGGCAGCACATTCCATGCACTCACCGCTCTCTGTGTAAAAAACTTACCCCTGACATCTCCTCTGTACCTACTCCTAAGCACCTTAAACCTGTGCCCTCTTGTGGCAGCCATTTCAGCCCTGGGAGAAAGCCTCTGACTATCCACACGATCAATGCCTTTCCTCATCTTATACACCTCTATCAGGTCACCTCTCATCCTCCATTGCTCCAAGGAGAAAAGGCCAAGTTCACTCAACCTGTTTTGCCCATAGGGAGCTAGTGCTTTACTCTTTGGAGAGAAGGAGGATGAGAGGAGACATGATAGAGGTGTACAAGATAATAAGATGAATAGATAGAGTGGATAGCCAGCACCTCTTCCCCAGGGCACCACTGCTCAATACAAGAGGACATGGCTTTAAGGTAAATGGGTGGGAAGTTCAAGGGGGATATTAGAGGAAGGGTTTTTACTCAGAGAGTGGCTGGTGCATGGAATGCACTGCCTGAGTCAGTGGTGGAGGCAGATACACTAGTGAAGTTTAAGAGACTACTAGACAGGTATATGGAGGAATTTAAGGTGGGGGCTTATATGGGAGGCAGGTTTTGAGGGTCGGCACAACATTGTGGGTCGAAGAGCCTGTACTGTGCTGTACTATTCTATGTTCTATGTTCTGTTTTCATAAGGCATGTTCCCCAATCCAGGCAACATCCTTGTAAATCTCCTCTGCACAGTTTCTATGGTTTCCATATCCTTCCTGTAGAGAGGTGACCAGAACTGAGCACAGTACTCCAAGGTCCTATATAGCTGCAACATTACCTCTTGGCTCCTAAATTCAATTCCACGATTGATGAAGGTCAATGCACCATATGCCTTCTTAACCGCAGAGTCAATCTGCACTGCTGCTTTGAGTGTCCTATGGACTCGGACCCCAAGATCCTCCACACTGCCAAGAGTCTTACCGTTAATATTATATTCTGCCATCATATTTGACCTACCAAAATTAACCACCTCACACTTACCTGGGTTGAACTCCATCTGCCACTTCTCAGCTCAGTTTTTCATCCTATCAATGTCCCACTGTAACCTCTGACAGCCCTCCACACTATCCACAACACCCCCAACATTTGTGTCATCAGCAAACTTACTAACCCATCCCTCCACTTCCTCATCCAGGTCCTTTATAAAAATCACGAAGAGTAAGGGTCCCAGAACAGATCCCTGAGGCACACCACTAGTCACCAACATCCATGCAGAATATGATCCATCTACAACCACTCTTTGCCTTCTGTGGGCAAGCCAGTTCTGGATCCACAAAGCAATGTCCCCTTGGATCCCATACCTTCTTACTTTCTCAATAAGCCTTGCATGGGGTACCTTATCAAATTCCTTGCTGAAATCCATATACACGACATCTACTGTTCTTCCTTCATCAATTTGTTTAGTCACATCCTCAAAAACTTCAATTAGGCTCGTAAGGCACGACCTGCCCTTGACAAAGCCATGCTGACTATTCCTAATCATATTATACCTCTCCAAACGTTCATAAATCCTGCCTCTCAGGATCTTGTCCATCAACTTACCAACCACTGAAGTAAGAATCACTGGTCTATAATTTCCTGGGCTATCTCTGCACCTTTTCTTGAATAAGGGAACTACATCCGCAACCCTCCACTCCTCCGGAACCTCTCCCATCCCCATTGATGATGCAAAGATCATTGCCAGAGGCTCAACGATCTCCTCCCTCTCCTCCCACAGTAGCCTGGGTTACATCTCATCCAGTCCTGGCGACTTATCCAACTTGATGCTTTCCAAAAGCTCCAGCATATCCTCTTTATTCTTTTTTCCTTTTTTCTTCTTCTTTAAAGTGGAGATTGATATGTTCTTGATTAGTATTTGTGTTGAAGGTTATGGGAAAAGACAGAAAAATCAGTTGAGAAGGAAAACAAATCAGCCATGATCATGAATTATACTTCAAAGCTTATTGAAACTAAGTAACATTACAACTCATTTTACTTATAATGATTGATAGAACTACAAAAATATTTATAAGATCTTTGATGGAACTACAAAAATAAATATGTAGTTTGTTATATGACAGACATTACAAATATAATAAAATATCATGTACTAAGCAGAAGTTGGACTCTAAAAAACTTACTCTGCTCTTATGTTCAAAGTTCAAAGTAAGTTTATTATCAAAGTACATACAGTAAATGTCACCATTTTCAACCCTAAGATTCATTTTCTTACAGACATTCTGAGTAAATACACAAACGCTGAAGAATCAAGACGACACGCAAAAGGAAGGACAAATAACCAATGTACAAAAGGCAACAAACTATAAATACAAATACAAAAAGAAATTTAAAAAGTGATGATGATAATAATAATAATAATAAAAATACTAAATATCAAGAACGAGTCCTTGGAAGTGAGACCACAGTTTGTGGGAACAGTTCAGTAATGGAACGAGTGGTGTTGAGTGAAGTTATCACCTCTGCCACTGGGTTTCACTTTGTAAGAGGTAGTTCAAAGTGGCCTTCCACAGCCGTGGAGCATCCCCCAATGACTCGTTTGGTCTGGAATTGCCACTTCACAGGCAAGATGGCTTTCTGGAGATCATACCTATGCCTCTTGTATCTTGTTCTCCAGACCTGAATGCCACTGATCTGGCCTTCTCATGGTTCATCCAGGATTTTTGGTTGAGGAAGACTCTGAATGATTTTGTGGTGACATACTTGCCCACAACTGTTTTAATAAAGTCTGTGACAACCATGGTGTATTGACTCAAATCATCTGATGAGTCCTTGAATACCCCCCAGCTTACTGATTTGGAGCAATCTCATGGTCTCTTCTTTGACTCCTGAGATCAACTCGTTGTTGTCCTTATATCTGGAGCCTTGCTCTTTCGTCTCTTGCTGTATGCAGGTAGGAGATGGACAACCAAATGATCAGATTTCCCGAACAATGGTCTAGGGATGGAACGATTGGCATTCCTAATTTTTTAGAAGAAAATCTACAGCACATTACAGCCCACAATATTGTGCTGACCATGTAACCTACTCTAGAAGCTGCCTAGAATTTCTCTACTACATAGCCCTCTATTTTTCTAAGCTGCATGTACCTATCTAAGAGCCTCCTAAAAGACCCTATTGTATTCGCCTCCACCACCTTCGCTGGCAGTGCATTCCACGCACCCACCTCTCTCTGTGTGATCATATGGCTCTCCAGTCATACTAATCTCACCACTCTCTAATCATACGAATCACAGAAGAGCAGATAATATATAATTGCATACAATTTTTTTCTGTTTATAAATACAGCAAAATCTAGGTGACTCAGTAATGCATAAAACATGATGAAGGAATTACTTCTTGTTATAATTTTTGACACTGGAACAGCTAGCAGTCCATAAATAATTTTTGCATAATGCATTATAGATTGTGCTGAAAGTAAACTCACACAGCTAATTCTAGGTCACATTGAACATTAGATTAGACAGAAAATGGTTACAGGCAGGGATGTTTAGTTGGATGTGTCTTAGTTGCAGATGGCAATAATTTGGAAATTGATTGTTCTTTTTATTTTTCTTGCTGATATGCTTCACTTCACTTGCCTTGAGATGTATGCAATATGGAGCAATGGAACACTGAGTGGACTTCCTCCATCCAAGACTAACTATTTGAAGTCACAGAGTTCACCAGGAATTCTGTTTGACTTCATTGGATATTCACTCACAAAACAGTTGAGTGTTTTGTATGACAAGTACTATGACTTGCTATTCACAATGTCTGCCAGCCTGCACACACAAATAGAACACCATATGCACTTTTGATTAATTGCAATGTACCATCTTATAGAATTATAGAAACATAGAATCATTGAAAACCTACAGCACAATACAGGCCTTTCAGCCCACAAACCTGTGCCGAACATGTCCTTACCTTGGAAATTACCTAGGGTTACCCATAGCCCTCTATTTTTCTAAGCCCCATGTGCCTATCCAGGAGTCTCTTAAAAGACGCTATCGTATCGCCTCCACCACAGTCACAGGCAGCCCATTCCACACATTCACCACTCTCTGCACAAAAAACACTTACCCCTGACATCTCCTCTGTAACTACTTCCAAGCACCTTAAAACTGTGCCTTCTCATGCTAGCCATTTCAGCCCTAGGAAAAAGCCTCTGACTATCTACGCGATCAATGCCTCTCATCATCTTATTCACCTGTATCAGGTCACTTCTCATCCTCCTTCGCTCCAAGGAGAAAAAGTCGAGTTCACTCAACCTATTCTCATAAGGCATGACCCCCAATCCAGGCAACATCCCTTGTAAATCTCCTCTACACCCTTCCTATGGTTTCCACATCCTTCCTGTAGTGAGGCGACCAAAACTGAGCACAGTACTCCAAGTGGGGTCTGATCAGGGCCCTATTGCAATTTGCCTGTCTTCACAATAGGTCAACGGCAGACGCATTCTCCATGGCTCTTCACATGGCTTTAGACCACCTGGACAACACAAACACCTATGTCAGGATGCTGTTCATCAGCTATAGCTCAGCATTTAATACCATCATTCCCACAATCCTGATTGAGAAGTTGCAGAACCTGGGCCTCTGTACCTCCCCCTGTAATTGGATCCTCGACTTCCTAACCAGAAGACCACAGTCTGTGTGGATTGGTGATAACATCTCCTCCTCGCTGACGATCAACACTGGCGCACCTCAGGGGTGTGTGCTTAGCTGTACTCTCTGTGTACACATTACTGTGTGGCTAGGCATAGCTCAAATACCATCTACAAATTTGCTGACAATACAACCATTGTTGGTAGAACCTCAGGTGGTGACAAGAGGGCATACAGGAGTGATATATGCCAACTAGTGGAATGGTGCCGCAGCAAGAACCTGGCACTCAACGTCAGTAAGACGAAAGAGCTGATTGTGGACTTCAGAAAGGGTAATATGAAGGAACACATACCAAACCTCATAGCGGGTTCAGAGGTGAAGAATTTTCTGAGTATCAAGATCTCTGAGGATCTAACCTGGTCCCAACACATTGATGTAGTCATAAAGAAGACAAGACAGTGGCTATACTTTATTAGGAGTTTGAAACGATTTGGCATGTCAACAAGTACACTCAAAAACTTCTATAGCTGTACCGTGGAGAGCATTCTGACAGGCTGCATCACAGTCTGGTATGGAAGGGCTACTGCACAGGACTGAAAGAACCTGCAGAAGGTTGTAAATCTAGTCAGCACCATCTTGGGCACTAGCCTACAAAGTACCCAGGCCATCCTTAGGAAGTGGTGTCTCAGAAAGGCAGTGTCCCTTATTAAGGACCTCCAGCACCCAGGGCATGCCCTTTTCTCACTGTTACCATCAGGTAGGAGGTACAGAAGCCTGAAGGCACACATTCGGTGATTCAGGAACTGCTTCTTCTCCTCTGCCATCCGATTCCTGAATGGGCTTTGAAGCTTTGAACTATCTCACTTTTTTAATATATAGTATTTCTGTATTTGCACATTTTTAATAACCTATTCAATGTGTAATTTACTTGTTTATTTATTATGTTTTATTTTATTTATTATTACTATTTTTTTCTGTCTCTGCTAGAGTATGTATTGCATTGAACTGCTGCTGCTAAGTTAACAAATTTCACGTCACATGCCTGTGATAATAAACCTGATTCTGATATAGTTACAACATAACCTCTCGGCTCCTAAACTCAATCCCACGATTGAAGAAGGCCAATGCACCTTATGCTTTCTTAACCACAGAGTCAACCTGCGCAGCAGCTTTGAGTGTCCTATGGACTCGGACCCCAAGATCCCTCTGATCCTCCACACTGCCAAGAGTCTTACCATTAATACTATATTCTGCCATCATATTTGACCTACCAAAATTAACCACCTCACACTTACCTGGGTTGAACTCCATCTGCCACATCTCAGCTCAGTTTTGCATCCTATCAATGTCCTGCTGTAACCTCTGACAGCCCTCCACACTATCCACGACAGCCCTCCACACTATCCACAACACCCACAACATTTATGTCATCAGCAAACTTACTAACCCATCCCTCCACTTCCTCATCCAGGTCCTTTATAAAAATCACGAAGAGTAAGGGTCCCAGAACAGATCCCTGAGGCACACCACTAGTCACCGACCTCCATGCAGAATATGACCCATCTACAACCACTCTTTGCCTTCTGTGGGCAAGCCAGTTCTGGATCCACAAAGCAATGTCCCCTTGGATCCCATACCTCCTTACTTTCTCAATAAGCCTTGCATGGGGTACTTTATCAAATGCCTTGCTGAAATTCCTATATACTACATCTACTGCTCTACCTTCATCAATGTGTTTAGTCATATCTTCAAAGAATTCACTCAGGCTCGTAAGGCACGACCTGCCCTTGACAAAGCCATGCTGACTATTCCTAATCATATTATGCCTCTCCAAATGTTCATAAGTCCTGCCTTTCAGGATCTTCTCCATCAGCTTACCAACCACTGAAGTAAGAATTTATTTCATACAAAATTAAATTCTATTGACATATCAAAATATGCAAAATTACAATTATATACAAATAGATATTGTGTGATGAAAAAATCATTACATATAAAATAGCTGTCATAAATAGTTATATTAACAACCATGTATGCAACTATGCATTTTAAAAATGTCCATTACCTATGCATGGCCTCATTGGTGTTAATTTGCCGGATAAGCTATCAGTGTTCTGAAACATTGCCCTAGAGACATGAGTTTGAAGGCCACTATGGCAACTGGAAAATTTTCATTTGTCATTAAATAAATCTGGAACTTGTTTCAATTGACATTAGCCCCAGTAACAGAAGTCTTGAATATATAGGATTGCATACAAACTGGTAACATTTTTGGAGGAAAATGTGCCACCTGTTCTGGCCTACATTTTCAATTCTATTTTTCCCTCTCCCTCTCCTTTCCCTCTCCCCCTCCCTCTCCCCCTCCCCACTCCCTCTCTCCTCTCCCTCATAATTGAAAATGTTTGCAAAACATTATTTGAAAGGATAATTAACATATTTTTCAGGAGAGTTTTCCAGTTATAACCTTTTGCCATTGCATTTGATTCTGAAGTCTTGCAATGTTTTGCAATTTTCACCTTCATACCACCGTCCCCTCCAAGGATCACAAAAAAAAATATTTTTGCCTCAAATTAGAATTGTTGTCTCCTTAGAATCCATATTTGACAGGGACATAACAAGAACACTTAGTCAATTAAAGAATTTTAAAATGAAAAAAAAATCCACTGGACTTCTAATTAAGCCATTACTAAAATGTTGACTGTCAAAATATTGATTAATGATACATCCCCAGCACAAAAGAACTAATTTCTATATTCGGTGATAAATAATGTTATGCATATTACATGAGACAGCAGTGAAAATGCACATTTTCTTGAAGTAATGTAACTATAACATATACATCAAAGTTGCTGGTGAACGCAGCAGATGCTGCTTGGCCTGCTGCGTTCACCAGCAACTTTGATGTATGTTGCTTGAATTTCCAGCATCTGCAGAATTCCTGTTGTTAACTATAACATATGATCCTTTTATATCACATATATAACTAAATATTCATTGTGTTCAATGTTTGCTGCATGCAAAAAATGAATTCAACACATTTCAAACTGAGCTATTAATTAATTATACTCTTTCATGAAAGCACCTGAATATTGAGATGGACATATCTAAATTTAAAAGCAAAATATGACATTTTATGTATGACTTTTCTAAAGTTTAGCTCTTATAAGGTTGAACCAATGTCAATTATATCTCAAGTTTAGCATTCTAATTTATTATATGAAATAATTGAAATGGAAATTTGTTTTGTTCTTATTTACGAAGCAATGGCAGTTAAAGAGCAATTGTCGAATACGTCTACACAAGGGCGTGAAATAATAGGTATTTACAGTAAAGGAAGCCAAATATGCTTCCATAGTTTAAAACATCAGTTAGGACAAAGCTAAACTGCTAAATATGGTTCTTGTCACACCATTTCAGGAAGACTGTAAAGAAGGGTCTCGGCCTGAAACGTCAACTGTACCTCTTCCTAGAGATGCTGCCTGGCCTGCTACGTTCACCAGCAACTTTGATGTGCATTTTTAAAGGTGTTTATTTTCTGGCTAAAGGCATTCATTCTGAAGTTATGCCAGAATCAGTGAATGGGATGGATTGTGTTTGGCCCAGGCTTCATCTTGTATAGAAGCCCTATGATTGCTGAACCTTTTGAAACCATTCTGGCTCCAAAGTCCTGAAGGAGACACAGTCATGGTTAGTCAATGAGCAATGGACTCCCTAGGCATTGAGTAAGTCTCAGCCAATTGACCCCAAAGCTGTTCCATGGACTATTATGATAGCTTTCAGATTGCTCATATTGCCAGAAGGTTTTTTCCATTTTCCAATGCATTCGAAAAATAGTTAGAATTGAAAATCAATCCATGTGCTTACAATGTAGTTTACCTGAATTTAAATAAAAAATATTACTTCCGTTTCTCAAAATAGAAAAGAAACATTTTTATACATTTAATGAACGTTGGTAACACCTGCCATCAGATGTGGCTGAATTGCACTGGATTTGCTCTAACGACATATGACCTCAATCGCACGGTATGACAAGGAGAGCAATCATGTAAAATTACTACCACCTGCAGGATTCCCCTCAAGTCACACAGTATCCTGGTTTCAAGTGTATCACTGGGTCTAAACCCTGGAGTTCCTATTCCCAGCGCTGTGGGAGTATATTTTACCAAATGAATCTCAAGAAAAAAATGGAAATAGTCAACATGTGTTAGTCTTTCCAGTATCATCCATATCCCAAAAATGAATAACAAAAAAAATCCTCAAAATGTAAAAAAAAACCTTTGAAGATTCCCACCGTATTCAAAGATTGAAAGCACTGTTATTATCAAAGAATGTATAAATTTTATGCCTTGAAATTTGTTTTCTTACAGTCAGCCACAAAGCAAGAAACCTGAATAAGCCAGTTAAAAAAAGACCAAAAAAGCACTGCACACAGAAAGAGAGAGAGAGAAAACACAAATCATGCAAACAATAGAAGCAAGCCAACAGTAATCTGAACCGATATTTCCATTCAAAGTTTCATTGCCAACATCATTGCCTGTCAAAATAAGGTTAGTAATAGTGAAGAGCAGTTTCGAAGGATTGTTTAAAATAGTGACACAAATGAAAAAGGTGAATCACATCTGCTTAATAAATAACCTTAGGTATATTCCTTTTCTGGATTTCCAATAGCAATTCAATTTAGCTTACAAATCATCATCACATGAATGTTACCTGCAGCAAAACATTACCTCATTTTTTTGAAAATGTCTACATTTATGAAAAGACGGTCAAATGTGCTAATTGTGTGAAATGTGTTAAGTATAGATTGAGCATAATATAATGAAGGTCATTCCCATCTATCATGTCTGAAACTTCAAAGCTGCCTTCAGAAAGCAATTACCTCAATGTCTCTTGTTGAAGTGCTCCCAGCACACCCCAACGTTGGCCTCTTCTTGTTACCCATGTATTAGAAAAGGGTCCATAGCAAAATGATGAATAGCTTTAAGCTGTTTTTGAAGAGAATGAAGAAAGGGCAGTAGTACGTTATTCATGTATAAATTCATTGCCAACCATTAATTATTTAATCAATAGTCTGAAGATTTATAACTAAGTTTATTTCACATATTGTGCTACATTTAATAGTATTTGGTAAGCTTTTATTTACACAGAACATAGAACAGAATAGCAGTACAGGTCTTTCGGCCCATGATATTGTGCCAACCTTTTAACCTATTCTAAGATCAATTTAACTCTTTCCTCCTACATAGCCCTCCATTTTTCTATCATCCATGTGCCTCTCTAAGAGTTTCTTAAATGCCCCTAATGTATCTTCCTCTACCACCATCCCTAGCAAGGCTTTACACCCTCTGTGTAAATAACTTACCTCTGACATCCCCCTATGCTTTCCTCCAATCACTTTACAATTATACCTCCTTATATAAGGCATTTCCACCGTGGGGAAAAAGTCTCTGGCAATGAGTATGAGATTAGTCTCAAACTGACTCCCTCTTGTGTAATATTGAGTGATAACTATCCAGCCTTTTAATTTTAGGGGTCATGAATAGGTGAGTTCAGTGTCTTGAGCACATTTTCTTGGCTAATATTTCAGTACAGTGTCACTCACCAGAGAGAATTCAGTACGAAAGCAGAATGACAGTACTGGACAGAAATCTAGACACTGCAATGTGTGCTACCTTTGATATACAATGGGGACTGTTAGTATGAGTCACAGAGACTACGCAATTGAAGTATTTTAGAATTAGAATGGGTTTATTATCTCTGACATGTATAACATGAATTTATATTTGATTTGCAGTAGACATTAAAGTTACAACGAATTTGAAAATAAATAAATAGTGCACAAAAAAAGAAATAATGAGGTAATGTTCATGGATTCATAAATCTGATGGCAGAGAGTAAGAAGCTGTTCCTGAATCAATGACAAATCAATAGAGCAAAAAAAAAGGAATAATGAGGTAGTGTTCATGGGTTCATGGACCGTTCATAAATCTAATTGTGGAGAGGAAGAAGCTGTTCCTAAATCAATGTCTGTGGATCTTCAGGCTCCTGTATATGCCATCTAGCTCAAACTCCTATATTCTGCGAAAAAAGCTGTGACCACTTACCTTCTATTAATTTATGAACCTCTGTAAGATTACCCTTCAGCTTCCTTCATGGTAGGTTCTCGCATTGTGCTGAAAACAAATGTCAGGATAGCTGATCTAAAATTCCCATTTATACCTTCCCCTCATTTGTTTCGTAGTTGCTTTACATTTACTACCTTTTTTCCTGAAAATCTGGAGATTATCACTGATGCTGGGTACCAGTATGATTGAAGCAGGAGGGAGTCTCAGGCTGCAGCAGAGGGAGGTTGAAGATGTTCTTGAATACTCCAGCCAGTTGGTTGGCACAGGTTTTCAGCACCCGGCCAGGTACACCCTTGAAGTCTGTTGCCTTGTGAGGATTCGCCCTCTTGAGGGAGATTTTATCGCATGTCTGATGGATAGAGAAATACAGTTTATTTGAATGCATTTTTGAATGTTTGCCTAGTCAATTCCTTGTGTGAGAACAGATCTTTATTAACTATCTGTTAACCTGTCTGCGGTGTCAGTCACTGCTGAGAACTAAAAGCTTTGTTGTCTTGTCTGTTAGTTGTTTCTCTGTTTGGAAGCAAGCCTGAGGAAGAATTTTGAACTAAAAGCATAATACTGAAGTTTGAATTGCAACATCTTTTAACCAGTTGAATGGCTGACAGGAGTTTGAAATTACAGATAAGATGTAGCTTTGAAGTTGAAAGCTAATTATGATGCCTGATGATAAATTAATGAATCTTTTAAAAAAAGTTGCTTTAAATTTGTTACAGAAAGCAATTAATTCTAATCAATCCATTCTAAATATGCTTTGTGTGAACTTTTAAAAGTGAAGAGCAGTGTAATAAGAATTAAATTGTTGTAATACTCGCCTTGCATTTCATTGCTGGAAATGCTGCCAACAATGAAACAAGCAGAGGAGTTAACTCCCTCAATGTGGAACTGGGGTGCCTACTCCCAGATTTATCGTTTTGCACTAATTCACCCCAGCCTTTAATTTCTTACACATGAAGCATTTGGTTTTGGAATTTAAGGAAAATTTATATCAAGCCTTGTCACTTTTCACCAATCTATCACCAGTTCTGCATCATTTCCTCGGCTAATCCCAAGGATGTGATGGTTGTCCTATTACAAACAACTGAGAAAGGGAAGAAAAGACCACTGAAGTCTCAAGAATAAAGAATAAGACAAAATGTTTAGAAAGAGAGAACTTAATTTCAAGTAACATGGAGACAAATTGAAAAGAAGGCTGGTTATTACAGGACTCAAGATGTTATCTTTGAATGCACGCAGTATACAAAATAGCTTAGATGATCTTGCTGCGCAGATAGAAATTGGCAGGTATGGCACTGTAGGCATCACACAATTGAAATAAGATCACAGCTAAAAGCTTAGCAAGGAAGGCTACACATTGTATCCAAAGGACATGCAGGTGGGCAGAAGGGAATAGCTGGTTTTGTTGGTAAGATATGGAATCAAATCCTTAGAAAGCAGTGATATAGAATCAGAAGATGCAGTCTTTGGTGGTCTACACTACTTAATTTCCTCAAACTCCCGATGAAGTATAGCCACTGGTGTGCCTTCTTCCTGATTGTGAGAATATGTTGTGCCCAGGATAGATCCTGTGAGATATTGACCCCCAGAAACTTGAAGCTCCTCACAATTTTCAGTGCTGAACCCTCAATGAGGAGCACATTCTCCAATCTTCCCCTTCCTAAAGTTCACAATCTATTCCTTCATTCAAATGAATTTAAATTAATTTCAATTATTCTAAATGCATCTGATTAATTTGCATGAAGAAATCTTTAAAGGTCTCTTTACCGAACTTCCTCAGAGTGATTCAAAGGAAGATTTCGGTGACATCTGCAGCAGTAGAACAGAAACAGAAGGCACCCATGCCGCAGCAGTTGTCCAATGCAGTTGCAGCACAAGCATAGGGTGCAGAGCGAGCTTCAGTAGTAGATTGGATCAGGTCGCTAAGGAGATAGAGCAGGAGAAATACACAGAAAATGCCAGACAGCATCTATGGAAAAAGAGTACATTCAACATTATGGGCCGAGACCCTTCAGCAGGACTGGAGAAAAGAAGATGAGTAGAGTTAAAAGGTAGAGGGAGGGGAGGGAGAAACACAAGGTGATAGGTGAAACCAGGAGGGGAAGGGGTGAAGTAAAGAGCTGGGAAGTTGATTGATGAAAGAGATACAGGGCTGGAGAAGTTGGAATCTGATATGTGAGGACAGAAGACCATGGAAGAAAGAAGATGGGGTAGGAGCACCAGAGGGAAGCAAGGTAAGGTGAGAGAGGGAAAAGGGGATGGGGAATGGCAAAGGTGGGTGTGCTATTTCCAAAAGTTCGAGAAATCAATATTCATACCATCAGGTTGGAGGCTACCCAGACGTAATATAAGGTGTTTCTCCTCCAACCTGAGTGCGGCCTCCTCACAACAGTGGAGGAGGCCTCTGATAGACATATCGGAATGGGAAATGGAATTAAAATGGGTGAATGGAAGTGGATAGTGGTTCATTGGGATCTCTTCCAAGGAAGGTGGGACCTATACAGACAGAATAATTTGCACCTGAACTGGAAGGGGACAAATATCCAAGAGGATAGAGCTGGTGCTGCTCCAGGAGTTTATACTAGAGTTGCAGGGCATGGGAACCAGAGTGCCAGAGCAGCTAGTGGAGTGATTATGGGGAAAGATGTTGTTTTGCAGGATTTTCTGGAGCAAATTTGTAGAGAGATAGGAAATAGTTGCAAGAAAAATAAGGTTGTAATAAGAGGTGATTTTAACTTCCCACACATTAACTGTAATTCCCATACTGTAAAAGAACTGGCTGGAATAGAGTTTGTCAAATGTATTCAGGAAAGTTTTCTTAATCAATATGTAGAAGTTCCAGCCAGAGTTAGTGTGATAGTGGATCTCCTAATGGGAAAGAGACAGGGCAGGTTGCAGAAGTGTGTGTGGGGAAACATTTTAGTTCTAGTAATTATAATTTCACTAGTTTCATGATAATTTAGGGAAGGATAGGACTTGTCCTTGGCTTGAGATTCCAAATTGAGGAGAAGACCAATTCTGATGTTATCAGAAAGGATCTGGTAAGTGCAAGCAACACAGAACAAGTGGCATCTCTCAATGGCCACCCATTATAATCCCACTTCCTATTCCAATATGTCCATCTAAGGCCTCCTCCACTGTTGTGATGAGGCCACACTTAGGTTGGAGGAACAACACCTTATATTCTATTTGGGAAGCCTCCAACCCGATGGCATGAACATCGATTTTTCTAACTTCCAGTAATGCCCCCCAACAACCCCCCCCCCCACACCCCTTTCTCCACTTCCCATCCCCTTTTCCCTCTCTCACCTCATCTAACCAATCAATTTCTCGGCATTTGACTTCGTCCCTCCCCCTCCAGGTTTCATCTATCATCTGGTGGTTCTCTGTCCCCTCCCCTCACCTTTTAATTCTATTCCTCAGCTTTTTTTCTCCAGTTCTGCTGAAGGGCAAAGCATCACAGTACTTTTTTCCCATAGATACTGCCTGGCCTGCTGAGTTCCTCCTGAATTTTGTGTGTGTTGCTCAGATTTCCGGCATCCACACATTTTCTCTTGTTTCTGGTAAGTGTGGTTATTTTTTAGCAAAGGGATGCTTGTTAAATGGTAGGCCTTCAAAAGTGAAATTTTGAGAGTACAGAGTTTTATGTTCCTGTCAGAATAAAAGGCAAGGATAACAGACTTAAGGAACCTTCATTTCCAAGAGATATTGAGACCATGGTTAAGAAGAAGAAAGTGCATAGTAGGTATAGGCATGAAGGAACAAATGAGGAACTGGAGGAGTTTTCAGAAATGCAGGAGAATGTCGGATCTCCATAAGCAAGCCCCTCTCACTCTCCGTCCAGCTAAGAGGAGTCACCTGCCACTTATTTCCAAATTATCACCGACTTAAACTCAGCTCTCATCCACAATCCTTGTTCACTTTTACAAACCAGCCAGCCTCAACCTGTTGCTCCTAATTTTCTGTTAACCTTGTTGCCTTGTCATGTTAAGTATCCATTCTCTTCTTGTTTTCTGGCCCCTCATAGCTTGTTGTTTTGCAGTTTATTATTAAAGTGATTGTACACCACTTAATTGTCTTCTCTGCTCTACGTTTGATTTAAAGCCTCTTCTGAAATTCCTGACAGGATGGGTGAACCAGTGATAGACTCAGCAGAGATTACTCGCCTTAAGGAAGTTGTCTGCCTTGAGGAGTATGCCACAGGACCATAAGATACAGGAACAGAATTAGGCCATTTGGTCCATCAGGTCTGCTCCACAATCCAGAAGAAGCAAGAAACCATTGACCATCTGCACGCTACCCTCTACCAACCCTTCGTCTCATTACAGCAAATTTGAGACAGTCAGCATTCTCCCTCAGACCCCTGGACTCCAGTGCCTGAATGCTTGAAGCCCCAATACGTTGTTGCAACTTTCTATGTCTTGCACGTTGACCAGCAGCCATCCCTGTCTCCTATGGATTGATCCAAGACTGTTTTCATCATCCATCTCTTGACTGTACAAAGTCTGACCTGGGCTGCTGCTAACTGGAACAATAAAGCCTCCATCTACAATAAATAGGAGGAATTTACCACTGAGATGGCCAGGTTTTCAATCATCTGGAAAAAGAAAGGGAGACAGTGGATCAGATGCATTGACTGTGTCTAGGCTCATACTCTGGAATATGAATTACATCATGGAATTCATGAACCTTCGCAGTGGAGTGCAATTGGAATGCAGAAGCACCTCTGGCCCATTACCATCACAGCCTCTCAGAGCATTTGAAAGATGAGCTGTCTACCCGGGAGATGCCCACTGACCTTAAAAGCCTCCTCATTCTAACCCACCATGTTGACAAACGTCTTATGGAATGACCATTCAGCTGACCAGCCAGAACCCCAGTTCCATTCACAGAACCATTTCAGGCTACGGGACCTTCATCAACATTGCCTCCAAAACCCATGCAGTTAGGGGGAGCACCTTATCCCCCTAAAGAGCTTGAGCATCAGTGGAGAAACAACTTGTGCACTCACTGTGTTGTGTTCTTTATACGTACTGTGGGTTACTCATAAAGATACATATTCTGGAAGAACATAACTAGAACTTTTATTTAACAGCAATTGCGTTTTAACATACAAGCTTCTAGATCATTCTGTCAGTTCTGCGCATGCTCATAGCTCTGTCCAATCACGTTCTTACACGTGACAACTGATATCATCACATCTTCCTTTCCTTAAAAAGAAAAATAATTAGCAATATTAATCAAAACAAATGCATAATTTAACATGTCTCTATCAGTCTCTCTGGGAGTTTACGAACATGAGTAGACCTTCTAAATGGTTCACACAGTTCTTGTGTTTTGTTGTTATTTTCATGTTTTATCTGGTCTGCATCGGTTAATGGAAACTCTGAAGGTGGATCTTTCTTGAGGTCTTTGAGAAGAAATCGCACTTCATTCATTAACTGTGTAATCTCTTTGTTATGCTGAAACTTCATCATTTCAATAAAAATTCTCAACTCCTTCACTTGCGCTTTCACTTCTTCAGTTGGATCCTGATTTTTGTCACTCTTTGGCTTCAGATCCGTTTTGTACTGTACCGGCAACTTTGGCCTCTGTCCACTGTATTCTGACTCTGTATCTAAGACTAAAACTCTTTTCACCAAATTCAGTCTCTCACAGGCAGATAGACCCAGTATTGACTGTACATTTCTTGGCATGACCACAAATGAAAGCATGTGTACCATATTTTTGTGTGATACTTTTGCTACACATGTTCCTTTAACTGGAATGTCTGCACCTGAATACCCAGTCACTTTTACATTTGTCTGATATAACTTTGGTCTTGGCTTTAATGCATTAAACTCGGATTCTGCAAGAACATTTACTTGTGCTCTGGTATCCATCTTAAACAGAATAATGTTTTGGTTCACTTGCAATGGCATAGTCCAGTCATTCTTACTTTGTTTGTTTTCACAAAGCACATTTATATAAAACTCCTCGCGTTCATTTTCAAGCATTGCATTTACGTGTTTTATTTCCTTTCTACTTCTGCAACAGCGTGAAAAATGATTACTCTTACCACAGTTGTTGCACACTTTCCGATATGCTGGACACATTTTAGGTCGGTGCTCCTGCCCACAGCGATCACAAAGTTTTTTTCTTTCAGATGACGTCTTGTTCTCTGTCAGTTCCGTTGCCGTTTTATTATTTTTCTAATATTTTCGTGCACAGCGTGTACATTGCTGTTCTCAATAAAAAGCTCTTTAGCCTGTGATGTCATGGTCT
The DNA here is from genome assembly GCF_963921235.1 of Mobula hypostoma. Lineage (NCBI taxonomy): Eukaryota > Metazoa > Chordata > Chondrichthyes > Myliobatiformes > Myliobatidae > Mobula > Mobula hypostoma. Next base: position 28,675,170 of record NC_086107.1, on the reverse strand, counting down.
CAGAAGCTTTACAGAGTGCCACAACTTTTTCCGAATTCAAATCTTGTTCCAACAGTCTTTCTCTCAGACCATTATCCAGAATGCCGCAAACAATTCTGCCTTTAATGAGAGAGTCTGTAAGCTCTGCAAACTCACATCTTTTACTGTGGTTTCTCAACTCCATAGCAAATTGATCAATCATTTAACCAGGTCTCTGCCGACATTTGAAAAAATTGTGGCGCTCATACGTCACATTACACTTCAGTATACAAAATGCTTCAAATTTGTCGATTATCGCTTTTAGATTCAAATTTTCTCCATTTTCAAAAGTAAAATGGTTATATACCTCAATTGCGTCAGCCCCTATTACATGGAGTAGAATTGCAGCTTTCGTCTTCTCAGTTTTATTATCTGCTCCGATCACCGATAAATAAATTTCAAAATGCTGTTTAGATCTTTTCCAGTTTTCAGCTACATTTCCAGTCAGCTGAAGCATCGATGGGGGTTGCAAAACTTTCATTTTTAAAGCTGTTAACAAACAACGAAAAAGTTTGTGCTTTTTTTTTTGATTATCTTCGTTTCTCCCATGTTAGTGAACATATTATTCTTCCAGACCGACTTCTGACACCATGTTGCGTTTTTTGTACGTACTGTGGGTTACTCATAAAGACACATATTCTGGAAGAACATAACTAGAACTTTTATTTAACAGCAAACAGCAACCACGTTTTAACATACAAGCTTCTAGGTCATTCTGTCAGTTCTGCACATGCTCATAGCTCTGTCCAATAATGTTCTTACACGTGATATGTGATACCATCACACACTGCAGAGCAGCTGATCAGCCATGCATCAAGTGCCCACTGCATCCTGGAAAAAACTACTACCAGGTAGAGATGAGGGTCCTTCTATCTGGTAAGCTCCCCCCGGGATCTCCTTCCAGCATATAGCCTGACTCATTTCCTCATCCTCCTCCACACCCCAATGACTCTACACACATAGGAGGCTCTGGTGGATTCCAACGCAGCAGGCAACTTTCTGGACCAGACTCTATGTGTGTTCAGACTCCCTACCAAGCTAAACTTAGCTCATAAAGACACATAAAGACACATAGACTCATAAAGACACATATTCTGGAAGAACATAACTAGAACTTTTATTTAACAGCAAACAGCAACCACGTTTTAACATACAAGCTTCTAGGTCATTCTGTCAGTTCTGCACATGCTCATAGCTCTGTCCAATAATGTTCTTACACGTGATATGTGATACCATTGGTAGGGAGTCTGTGCAGTTGACCTCCTCCCAGGCACCAATGCTCCCCAAGGTCATCCGTTTTCCCGCTACCCTCCTGAGTCTCAAGACATGAATGACTACAGCATGGTTTCATTCGACCATCTCAGTCCCCAGCTAGTGCAGGATTCCTCTTGGTCTAAAAGAAAGATGGGGGTCTCTGTCACTGCATCGACTATCATGGATTCAACAAAATCACCATTAGGAACCATTACCCTCTCTACTTGATAGATACTGCTTGCTTTCAAAGCACTCCATGGAGCCCAGATCTTCATCAAACGAGCACATACAAACTGATCCACATCCGCCTGGGGGATCTGGGGGATGAATGGAAGTGGGCATTAACACCCACTGGTCATTATGAATACACTGTGATGTATTTCAGACTTTCCAACAGTGGAGCTGTTTTCCAAGCCTTCATTCACAAGATGCTCTAAGACATGCTACACAGGTATGTCTTCTACTACTCAACGACATCCTCATCTTCTCCTAGGACCCACAAGACCATATTTGTCATGTCCATCAGTCCTTCAGCGTCTCCTCGAAAACCAACTGTACTGCAAGTTAGAAAAATACTAGTTCCTCACTTCAGTTATTTCCATCCTGGGTTACGTCCTTGCACCCCAAGGCATCGCTGTGGATCCAGAGAAAGCGTGCACCGTCGGTGAATGGCCCCGACTGCACTCCTTCAAATAACTGCTTCTTGGGCTTCTCCAACTTCTACCGCCTTGTCATCAGCAACTTCAGCTTAATCAGTACTTCTCTCACCACCATCACCAAATCACTTACTTCATGGATATCTTGGTCTGCTGCCACAGACCACACTTTCGAGGAGCTGAAGAGACTCTTCATGACCACTCCCATTCTCCGCCATCCGAACACCTCCAGACCTTTTGTGGTAGAAGTGGACGGATCTGAAGTGGGTGCTGGAGCCATTTTTTCCCAGCAAGGACTGGATGGGAAGGCATCTGCTTGCGCTTTCTTCCCACACAAGTTCAACTCTACACAGCACCACTATGGAGTAAGAGACCGGGAGCTACTCACCATTAAATGGAACGCCTTGAATGAATGGTGACATCAACTGATAGGGAACACTGAGCCCATTCTGATCTGCATTGACCACAGAACCACATATCTCTTCAGAACACTGCCAGCTTAACCCCTATCAGGCTCGCTGGGCCCTCTTCTCTGAGCTATTCAACTTCACCATCTCCTACTGACCCGGCTCCAAGAACACCATACCAGTTCGACCCAGCTGAAATGGCGATTAACCCACAGCCCATCATTCCCTCCTCGCAGATCCTCATCCTGATTATTTGGCATCTTGAGAACCAGAAAAAGGGAGGCCCTACAGCACGAGCCTGCTCTGGCCAACACAGCGGACAATCGATGTACGTCCTGAGTGCCCTGAAGCTCTCCAGTGTTTCCACTCCATGCTCCTCTCTGGTCATCCAGGGGCATGACAGACCCTAGATTTTCTGCAATGCCGGTTCTGGTGGCCTGCCAAGATCGCAGATGTACATCAGTTTGTCACTGCCTGCCTTCAATGTGCCCAGTCCAATTCCTCCAAATAGTTAATCTGCGCCCCTGTTTCCCCACCCAGTCTCTCAATACCCATGGACCCACATCGCCACGGATTTTATCACAGGTTCATCTCCTTCCAATGGGGCTATGGTGATCATGACAGTGGTAGACCAGTTCTCCAAGGCGGCCTACTTCATCGCTCTACCCAAATGTTCATTAGCGGTTGAGACAGTGGACCTGGGTCTCCTCCATGACTTCCCTGAGGATATTGTGACAGATTGGGGCCCCCAATTCATCTCCTGCTTCTGGCAAGCCTTAAACACCCTCCTCCTCCATACCTCAGTGAACTTGTTCTCTGGCAATCACCCACAGTCCAATGAGCAACTAGAAAGAGCCAAGCAGCAAGTGAGATGTTTCTGCAATGCTTCACCACCTTTAACCCTTCCACATGGAAGGAGTATGGACCGTGGGCAGAGCTGTCCCGCAATTTACACATCACCTCTGCCCTGGACACGTCACCCCTTGAAGTGCTTCCTGGCTACCAACCTCTATTGTTCCCCACAGAGGAGCCAACAGCGGAGGTCCAATCCGTCTTTCCCCTGGTTCGCTGATGCTGGAATGCTTGGAAGAGAGCACAGAGGGCCATCCTCCCTGCCAAACCCGCCTACTGCCACTAGGCTGACCACTGTTAGATTCCAGCCAGACTACTCCGGGCTGAGGACCGCGTCTGGCTGCCCACCCAAGATATGCGACTGTGCACCAACCCAACCCCCACAACCTCTCGCTCCTTTAAAATTACCCATTGCCTCAATCCAGTCGCCTACCAGCTCCAGTTGTCCTGCCTCAAGTCCATTGACCAGGGGCCTCTCAACCCACCTGAACCTGCAGATCCAGAACCCAGGATGGCGGAAGGTGGTCCGGTGTACGCAGTTCTCAGCTTGAAGGATTCACATTGTTGTGGACGGCATCTGCATTTATTTGTTGATTGGTAAGGGTGTGGCCCAAGGAATAGGTCTTGGATGCTATCTACTTTCATCTTGTTTACATTGAGGAGTTTCCCTGGACCCATACAGATTATCCTGGGCCATCATGTTACAGCATACGAGCTGGGAGGTATCCTCTCAGGTCTGGACAAGCAGGCACATCTAATTTTCCACACAGCTAACAGGAGTCACCTGCTTCTTGTTTCCAACGCATCACCTGCAGCCTATTTAAACCAAACTCTCATTCACAATCCTTGTTCATTCATACGAATCAGCCAGCCTCAGCCGGTTGCACCTAGCCTTCTATTATCTTGTTGCCTTGTCATGTCTCTCTTGTTTTGTGTCCCCTCGTAGCTTGTTATTTTTTAATTTATTATTAAAATGATTGTTCACCATTAAATAATCTCTGGTGCTCTGCATTTGGGTCAAACCTTCTCTAAGTTTCCTGACAGAGAACACTTAAAAAGAAAATCAGGAGTCCTAAAAGAAAGCATCTAGCCTCCCACGAGGTCCAAACCACGAGGTTGCTCTGGCAGACAATATGAAGGAGAGTACCAAGGGTTTCTACAGATATATTAAGACCAAAAGCATAGCAAGGGACAGATTAAGTCCTTTTGAAGATCATCTGTGCATGGAACCGAAAGAGATGGGGCAATTATAAAAGGGGTTTTTTGCATCTTAATACACTCAGGAGATGAACACAGAGTCTATAGAACTGAGGCAAAACAGCAAGAGGTAGTGAAGTGCCTGCTGAATTGAGGCAAATCAGGTTTGATAAATCTCCAGAGCCTGACAAGATGTCCCCTCAGATGTGTGGGAGGCTAATGTAGGAATTGTAGGAGCCATAGCAGATATTTAAAACATCCTTAGCCACGGGTAAGGTGCCAGATGACTGGGAGATAGCTAATGTTGTTCCATGTTTAATGAGTGGATCTTCAGAGAGCAGCTTGCAATGAGTCATCATGCTCTGGTATCATCTGGCAATTGACTTCAGGATGTGGAATTCAACACATGTGCTCCTATTTACATCAATAGTGATAAGGTCAAAGGGAGGACAGCTTAATGTTCCTAGGAGTGACACCAAGAATGAAGCCTCTCCTGGTTCAACTAGGGGGAGTTAAGGGTTATGGGAGAAAAGCAGGTAGATGGAGATGAGTGCATGGCCAGATCAGCTATGATCTTATTGAGTGGCAGAGCAGGCTCGAGGGGCCAGATGGCCTACTCCAGCTCCTATTTCTTATGTTCTTATGTACATTGATGCCACAGCCAAGAAAACTCACCAGCACCTCTGCCTCCTCGGGAAGCTAAAGTAATTTGGCATGTCCCCTCTGATCCTCACCAGCTTTTATCAATTCACCATTAAAAGCATCCTATCTGCCCATGACCACAAGAAACTGTAGAGAGTTGTGCACGCGGCTCAGCACATCACAAAAAACAACCTCCCTTCCATGGACTCTGTCTACACTTCTCACTGCCTTGGTAAAACAGCCAAAATAATCTCAAACTTCTCCCACCCTGGTGTCCCCTCACCCTCTTCATTGAGCAGAAAATACAAAAGCCTGAAAGCATGTTCCAACAGGCACAAAGAAAGCCTCTAACCCACCTTCATACAACTATTGAGCAGTTCCCTAGAACGATAAGATAGTCGACCTCACAATCTATTTTGTTATGACCTTGAACGTTATTGTCTACCCGCACTACACTTTCTCTGTAACTGTTATCACTTTAGTGGGCATTGTTATTGTTTTACCTTGTACTATATCTTTGCACTCTTGCAATGAATTGATCAGTATGAATGACGTGCAAGATGCATGACAATAATAATCCGATTTACCAATTTAAATAGTTAATGGTAGAGTGGTGCTAATTCCCCCACAACACAGCAGTTCACATCCATTAACTTAAAAATTAATAGCATTAATAATGTTAGTGTTCTTTAGCTTACCATAATTTTCAAAAAAATTCTAAGCTAGTATTTACTGGAAATTGTGAAATATCATAAGCAAAACTTGTTTCCCTTTTTATTCTTGACCTTGCCAGAATTTTTAAATTTATTCACAATTAGAAATGTAGAAGCATCTTTACTTGAACTCCAGGCTTTCTAAATCTACATAAATTGCAGCTCATGTCAAATATCAAAACACCAATTCATTCAAGTCAGCAAGAGAATGAGTTCTTTTTGCCAGAGGTTGACAAATCTGTGGAATTCATTTGCTGCAGATGGCTGTAGAGGACAAGCCATTTGGTATATTTAAATCTGGGGTTTGTAGGTTCTTGGTCAGTAAGGGTATCAAAGGTTATGGGAAAAAGGCAGGAGAATGGGGTTGAGAGGGACAATGAATCAGCCATGATGGAATGAGGAGGCAGACTCGATGGGCCGAATGGGCTAAATCTGCTCTTATGTCTAAGCATTCAGAAAGAAAACTCTTCTTGTCATAACTTCCCGAATAAAGCAAACAGAAATACAGGGCACTAAAATAACATAAAAAAAAATTCAGATGATAAAAATGTATCTATCCCAGAGTTACCTTTTTAATTCAGCTTATTTATGAAACTCACAATGCAATATTTATCTTTCAAACTAGCCTTAATCATATTATGATCTTCATAAAACAAAGGTGGCAGTGATTGGGATTTTAGGTTAAAATTGTAATCTCTTATCATTCCATTTCAGCAGAGCAATCGTTGTGATTTGCAAGATAGCATCATTATTATATTTATGCTTTCCCTGTATAGTGCTGCTCCAGGGATTCTCACTTAATCAACAATCAATAGAGGGCTGAGCAAAATAAATTGCTCGTCCCCTGCTTTTCCTAATCAGGTCCTTAATCAATTGATGGAATTTAAATCCTTGAGGCAACCAAAATAGATGATGAAATATATTTGCCTCACAAGTTGTGCCAGCACAAATCCCAAATCTTAATGTCTTATCAGCCACTCATTGATTATTAAAGCACAAGAGGTTTAATACACAGTTTAATATACACTTTTTGGCCCAAGGTAATGGACTGACATAAGCACAATGTTCCTCAAGAGATGAGCAAAACTACCACTTTCATTTTATTCATTGCAAAGCCAGAAATCTATACCAGCAACAATTGGTTAGAACATAGTTTTTAAAGCATCCTTAAATAATATTCATCTTTTCTTAGTTTAGGAATTGGAATTGGAAATGGAATTGGTTTGTTACTGTCATATGTACCGAGGTAGATCAATTTATTACACAGCTCTTTGAGATAGCACAAGGTAAAACAATAACAGTATGCAGAAAATGTGTCACAGCTACAAAGAAAGTAAACAATAAGGTGCAAGGTCATATCAAGGTAGAATATGAAGTCTTATCATACTAGGGAACAATTCAATAATTTTATATCAGTAGGATGGAGGTTGGTGTTCAGCCTGGAGGTACATGCTTTCAGACTTACTGCCTGATGGGAGGGGGAGAAGAGAGAATATCCAAGGTGGGGGGGGGGGGTCTTTGGTAATACTGGCTGCTTTACTGGGGCAGCAATGAGACATAGACAGAGTCCGTGGAGGGAGATTTTGGTTTCTATGACATGCCGAGCTGTGTCCACAACTCTCTGCAGTTTCTCCCAGTCACAGGCAGAGCAGTTGCCATACAGTGAATGCTGTGATGCATCCAGGTAGGATGCTTTCTATGGCGCATAGATAAAAATTGGTAAGGGTTGACGGGGCATGCCTAGTTTGTTTTGCATTCTGAGGAAGTAAAGCAAAATTACATCCTTAGCAAACTTAGAATATATGCAAGACCTCTCAATCATCAAAGTTTTGCAAATGCCTTATTGCAATCTTCAAAATAGGACATGTAATTATCTGTCATCATTAGAAAAATATGAAAAAAAATGAAAACAAGATCCATCTAAACAAGGATCATATCTCTGTTCACAAAATTTCAGTTTTGTTACTATTTCCCCCTCAAACTCCTGATAAAATTTGGAGTAAAATTCAAAATGACTGATGAAATAATGTCCTCAAAATCTTATCTGCTCTGCAGACATAATGATAGCGTTTCTACCGAACTTTCACAGAAGTTGTGACCATGATAAAGCTAATACAGCAAAATTACAAGGTTTTGTAAAAGTCCTTATGGACTTTAGCAAGGCCTCTGAAGGTCCCGTACGGGAGGTTCGTCAAGTAGATTCAATCACTTGGCATTCAGGATGAGGGCGTAAATTGGATTCAACATTGGCTTTGCTGGAGAAGCCAAAGTGGTAATAGATGGCTGCCTCTTTGACTGTAGACCTGTGACTAGTGGTGTGCTGTAGAGATCGGTGCTGAATCCATTGCTATTTGTCATCTATATCAATGACCTGGATGAAAATGTGGTACACTGGATCAGCAAATTTGCAGATGATACCAAGATTAGGGACACAGTGGACAGCAAGGAAGGTTATCAAACATGCAGCAGACCTGGATCAGCTGGAAAACTGGGCTGTAAAAAGGCAGGTGAAATTTAATGCAGGCAAGTGTGAGCTGTTGCACTTTGGCAGGATAAACCAGGATTCATTCAGTCTTACACAATGAATGTTAGGGCACCAAGGAATGCGGTTGAACAGAGTAATCTGGGTATACAGATCCATAATTCATAATTCCTTGAAAGTGGAGTCACAGATAGATAGAGTCATAAAGAAATCTTTTGGCACACTGGCCTTCATAAATCAAAGTTCTGAGTACAGGAGTTGGGATGTTATGCTGTCAACAATATAAGACATTGGGAAGGCCTGGTTTGGAGTATGGTGTGCTGTTCTGGTGACCTGCCTACAGGAGAGATATCAATAAGATTGAAAGAGGCCCGAGAAAATTTACAAGGATGTTACTGGGACTTGAGGATCTGAGTTCTGGGAAAGGCTGAATAGGTTAGTACTTTATTCCCTGAAGCTAAAGAGAATGAAGGGAGTTTTGATAGAGGTATACAAAATTATGAGGAGTATAGATAGGGTCAATACACAGGCTTTTTTTTTAACTGCGAATGGGTGAGTCTAGACTGGTGGTCATAGGTTAAGGGTGTAAAATGAAATGATTAAGGGGAATACCAGAGGGATCTTCTTCAGAGGGTGGTGGAAGTGGGGAGCGAGCTGTTAGAAGGAGTGGTGGATGCAGGTTCAATTTCAACATTTAGGAGAATTTTGGATAAGTACATTAGTGGGAAAGGTGTGAAAGTCTATGGTACAGGTGCAAGTTGATTGGACAAGGCAGAATAATGGCCTGGTATGAACTAGATGGGCCAAAGGGCCTATTTCTGTGCTTTTGTGCTTTATGACTATGACTATATTATAGAGTTAATTCCAGAATATTCTTTAAAAAAGTTCTTTCTGCAATCATTCTTACTGGAGTATAATGTAATTCTGACATTATGGTTAGAACTAGCATGCTACATAAAGGTAATAAAGCTATTCTGAAGGAGTGGCATACATTCTACCAGAACATGGCATCTACCAGACAATTTGTTAACCAAACCTGAGTTACCAAAGATACTTGGGAGTTCAACTCTGCCCCTTAACATCAATTACATAATGTTGAGCCTTTGACCGAAGTTGGAAGTGATGCTTTTGTAATATGCAGCTAGTTAGAAATCACTCCAGCCCTAATCAGAAATTCTTAGCTATAATTTTATTCTAATTGAACTATTTATTTGTAACTACAATACTTTGCAAAAGTCTTTGGCAGATATATATAGCTAGGATGCCTATGACTTTTGCACAGTACTGTAGTAATTTTATGTATTGTACTGTAATACTGGCCCCAAAAAACAAATAAATTTCATGACATATGTGAATGATGATAAACCTGATTCCATTATGGGTCTCTATTGTGGATGGAGTGTGGGAAAGGGGAATCATAGTTGCAAAAGGGAGAGGGGAGAGGGGAGGGAACAGGAAGCACCAGAGAGACATTCTGTAATGATCAATAAACCAATTGTTTGGAATCAACAGGCCTTGCCTAGGTGTGTCTGCACCTGCGCCAAACCCCTGGCTCCAGGTATTCCTTCTCTACCACACCCCTCCCGTGGCACTCCACCCTCGCCATTCCTAACACCCTTAGCTCCCACCAGATTTACAAACTCAGTCTCTGCTCCACATTGACAAATACATTACTGTGCAAAACTCTCAGGCACCCTAGCTACATATATGTGTAAGGCTTTTGCACAGTACTGCATGTTCACAATAAATCCTTTTCTTCTTAATGTAACTTTCCAACTGATGTGAAGTAAAATAAATTGGAAATGTGCAGCACATCCAGCAATATCTAAAATTGGAAAGCAGTTTTAGCAAGTAACATTAAAAGTGCTACGCTACCTTTATTTTATTTTTATTTATTTATTTATTTATTCAGAGATACAGCGTGGAACAGGCCCTTCTGGTCCAACGAGTCACGCAATCCATGTAATTGAGCCTAATCACGGGACATTTTACAATGACCAATTAACCTGCTAACCTGTGCATCTTTGGACTGTGAGAGGAAAACGGAGCACCCCGTGGAAACCCACCTGGTGACAGGAGAACTGTGACGAAGTCCTGTCACTGGTTACAGACGGCACATGGCACACTCAGTAAAACACTCATCCCCAGCAGTAATAGTGACTGGGTCTGAACCAGAGCTGCTGCATGGAACTGTCTCATAGAGGCAGCAGCAACCTGCACAGGTGGAGGATACCATCTTTAACTGGATAATTGAGTTAATTAGCTTTTGGTTGGTCTAGGGGGAGGGGCTTAGCAGTTATAAGCCTCAGGTAAGCAAGGCTTTGGGTTTTTTTTTCCTTTGTGTTTAGTCTGAGTGTGGCTATATATATATTGTATTTTTTCCAGTGTTTTTCTTGTTTTGAGATAAATAAAACCACCTCAATCTATTTTTGCAACTCAAGCCATCTTGTTATTTTTCTTAAACAATTGACCCACAGTTTTTTGTGACAAGAACGTAGGAACTCCTCACAGGCAGCACTGGAATTGAACTCTGAACTTCAACCCCTGAGGTGTAAAAGCATCGCACAAACTGCTACGCTATTGCGGTGCTCATTTTCCTTAACCATCTTGATTACACCCCTACATAGCACTAAAATTTTCTGAACTCACATCAGACCCACAGCATTTGTGCTTTTTCTTTTATTTCACTATGATTATTTACACCTGTACTAGAACTGCAACTCAAGTAAGTGTCTTGTAAGAGATGCTGACTACTGAGTCACCTCATTTTTGATAAAGGTGCTTCCACCTAAAGCCTTAACATTGTTTTTGACTTCATTCCGAAATGTTGCCTGTCTAGCATTTTCTCTTTTTATTTACCTCAACCCTCACTCCTTCTCAATCAATCGCACATTTAAAGACAATTCTGACAAATAAATCTCTGCCTGGTATTGATAAAATGTCTGCGTCTACATCAGCGGTTCAAGTTGCTGCCTGCAAACCTGAGGAGGAACAATCCCCCATCTCCTGGTTAAGGAAAAGAGACGCTTTTCAATCTCATCTCTCAATTTCCTGACTTGTTCATACTAACATTAGCGAACATTCCCACAGTTCCATTTATTGATAACATTCACTAACAGCAGAAGCAATTAAATCAGGTTGTGCTTAGCAGCCTGTTCATCCGGACATGCCAGTCAAATTCCAATTTATCTTGTCCCGCTATTCTATTTTTCAATATGTATGTTTATGTAATTAGCATTTTTTTCTGGTCTACCTTCTGCAAAGCTCCGAAAAAAAAATCACAAGGGAAAGAAAAATGAATTGTATTTTCCTTTGTTAATGCTGAAGGAGGAATTTTAACTCTTTACACCTGTGTGGAATTAGAAATTAAAACAGAATTGAATTTTGTTGCTCCATGTCGATCTATCAAGCTAAGTAAAGATATCTCCTGACTCTCATTCATAGTAAAATTAAGATACGCAGTTTACAGCCAATATTAAGTGAATAGCAAAAGGCAGGTATAAAGCATAGTTTGGGTTAGTAGTAGCAGCTCTGAAAGTTAGGTTCTTAAGTAAGTATTTATGGGATCAGGATGAGCCTGATAAGGAAGGACTCTGCTTCTCTCTTCTCTGTTCTTTTCCTATTCTTGCCCATCATTTCCTGTGTAATTTCCTCCAACAGTGTTAAGTGCTGGTGCAAATAGGTCAGTGGATGATGCAGTCAACATGGGACTGCATTACATACTACAACACCTCGACAACCCAGGAACTTCTGCGAGGGTCCTGTTTGTTGACTTCAGCTCAGTGTTCAACACCATTGTCCCAGAAATCCTCCACTCCAAACTCACCCAGCTCACTGTCTCCCCCGCCATCTGTCAGTGGATCACAAGCTTCCTGACTGACAGGGTGCAGCAAGTGAGGCTGGAGAGCATAATTTCTAGCACCCGGACAATCAGTACCGGTGCCCCCCAGGGACGTGTGCTCTCCCCACTGCTCTCCTCCCTTTACACTAATGACTGCACCTCACAGGATCCATCTGTTAAACTCCTGAAGTTTGCAGACGACACAACTGTCATTGGCCTTATCCGAGATGGTGATGAGTCTGCATACAGACGGGTGGTGGAACGGCTGGCCCTCTGGTGTGGTCAGAACAATCTCGAGCTAAATACACTCAAGACTATGGAGATGACAGTGGACTTCAGGAGGAGCCCCCAATACTCCCCCCACTCACTATACTCAACAGTGTTGTGTCTGCTGTGGAGACCTTCAGGTTTCTGGGTGTCACAATCTCCCAGGACCTGAAGCGGACACTCTTATCAAAAAGGCTCAGCAGAGGTTGTATTTCCTATGTCAACTCAGGAAGTACAACCTGCCTCGGGAGCTGCTGATTCAATTCCATTCAGGAATAATCCAGTCTGTTCTCTGTTCGTCCATCACTGTCTGGTTTGGATCAGCTACCAAACAAGACAAGAATAGACTCCAAAGAACCGTCAGGGCTGCGGAAAGGATTATTGGTGTGAAGCTGCCCTCAATCCAGGACTTATGTGCATCTAGCGTCAGGAAGCAAGCAAGCAGCATCATTGTAGACCCATCACACCCTGGACATCACCTGTTCCAACTCCTTCCTTCTGGTGGGCGCTTTAGATCACTGTATGCCAGGACAAATAGGTACAAGAACAGTTTCTTTCCGCATGCCATCAGTCTTATGAACACTTGAATTTTAGTCTATTATAAACCAAGTTCACCTGTACATACACAGGTATACCTCATTGTATATGGTTCACAATTATTTGCACTATTGTTTTGTTTGCTTTTTGATTCTGTACAGTGAGAGCTCAGGGAAACCGGCATCAAGTTCCCCGTATGTGTCCACATACTTGGCCATAATAAAGGATTCTGATTCTGATTTGCTCATGATCAGCTAGTGTCTCTTAAATACAACAATCATCTTGCTGGAGGCACTCAGGAGGTGCAGCAGCATCTAGGGATGGGGGGGAGATCAAGAATTGCCAATATTTTAGATCATAGACTTGCATCAGCGCCTGAAATGCCAATAATTCGTTCCCACTCCACAGAAGCTCAACCCACTGAGTTCCACCAGCAGATTGTTTATTGTTCAATATTACACCATCTACAATCACTTGTGTGTCTCTCTTAATGTACATTCGACCAGCAGGATAGAGATGAAACCTGGCAGTTAGTGATGACTGGCCTCTTCTGTGAAATCCTAACTAGGCTTCCCACGTATCCCGAAGATCCCTCCTCCAAGGGTTCAAATAGATCTTATTATCAGAACTAAGAGCCATCTGGTGACAGGTAAACACATCTTGAATAGAAGTATTTCTAGAAATGGTAGGAGTCTTGTTTCGCTCTAACCAAACAGTTGTAACAACTACATTTCTATCTGAGAATGATTCTGGAAATGAAAGGTTCATCAAATGAGAAGTGTTTGTAGGCTCTAGGCCTGTACTCACTGGAATAATGGGGTAGGGGAGGGGAATCTCACTGAAATCTTAAATTTTGAAAGGTCTAGATAGAGTGGATGTGAAGAGAATGCTTCCTTTGGTGGAGGAAGTCTCGGACCAGAGGGCACAGCCTCAAAATAGAAGGGTGTCCATTTAGAGCAGAGATAAGGAGGAATTTCTTTTCCCAGAGGGCAGTAAATCTGTGGAATTTGTTGCCACAGGCGCCTTAGGAAGCCAGGCCACTTGGAGCATTTAAGGCAGAGGTTGATAGGTTCTTGATTAGTCAGAACATGAAAGCTTATGGGGAGAAGGCAGGAGAATCAGGTTAAGAGGGGAATGGATCAGCCATGATGAAATGACGGAGCAGATTCAATGAGTCAAATGGCCTAATTCTGCTCCTATTTCTTATAGTATAGAGAATGGATACTTCAACAACCTATTTTAAATAAAGCTGGCAGAAAAATCAAGATAGTTAAGTATCGACCAAGCCAAGATCATAAGGCAAAACTCCACTGCCCTAAAGTTACAACACAGAAAATAGTACAGCACAGGAGCAGGTTCTTCTGCCCATTCCCATGATGTTAAATTAAACAGACCACATCTGCCTGCACATGGTCTATAACCTTCTATTCCCAACCTGTTCTGTGCCTACTCTGGCTATACATCTACCTCCATCATAAGTTTATATATTTCCATTTGGTCACCCCCTCCCCCAGCCTCCGAGAAAGCAATCCAGGGTTGTCCAGCCATATAGCTAATAATATCTAATGCAGGAATCCTCCTTATGAAACACTTCTGCACCCTCTCCAATCCCTACTATAATGCAGCAAACATATCTGCACTCTACACTCCCAATGTGGAATAACCAACGTTTCATACAGTGTCAACGTGACTTGCCAACTTTGATACTCAGTCTCCAAACCAATAAATGCAAGCATGCCAAATACCTTCTTTCCCACTCTATCTACTCGTGTTGACACTTTGAGGGAGCTATGGACTTTGCAATGCTCCTTAGGGTCTTGTCAGTTACGGTATATTTTCCTGTTGCATTTGATCTCCCAAAGTGCACCACCTCACACTTGGCCAGATTAAGTTTTATCCATCATTTCACCACTGAAATTTTCAACTGATCCCTATTCTGCTGTATCATTTGACAACTTTCATCATGATCCATAGTTTTTATGTCATATGCAAACTTGCTAATCAGAAGCTTACTAATCAATATTACTAATCATAATTCCACTATTTTGTGTCATATATAAATCTACTAATTACTAATTATCCCCTCCATTTTCAACCAAATTACTTATATATACTACCAATAATAAAATTCCCAGCACTGATCCTTACAGAACACCACTGGTAAAAGACCTCAAGTCAGAATCACATCCCTCCACCAGTACCCCCTATGTTCTATGACCAAGCCAATTTTGAATCCATCCTTATCAAGTCACTATGGATACCATGTGCTTTAATCTTCTGGGTTAGTCTACTATGAGGGACATCGTCAAATGTGTTAAAGTTCATGAAGACAACATCCACTCCCTTACCCTCATCAATCCTTCTATGTTTAAGATGGCGCTAGTGGAACACGACGATGACTTGCTGACAGCAAACAAAGGTGCTGGTTACTTTATTAATCGGTACCTTTTTCTGGTAAACAATCACTGCAATTGATAACCTGTAACTTCACTTTTGGAGATGTGCTTAAAAGCAATACAGGTTGTACAGGTTGCACCTTGCATTTTTGCAGTGTAAACTGAAGTCTCACAGGTGCAGGATGGTTACGGCATGGCATGTATGGGCTGACTTGATGCGGCAGGGCCTGAGCCCAAGAAGGATCAAGCTGATGCTTGACCATTGCTGAAGCCAATGATAAATGGCAGGTCCGTGGTGAGGCAGAGCCAAAGCAGTGAGGCCTGGGCCCAAGAGAGAGGAACAAGCCAATGTTTGCCTGATTTAAGCACCTAGCCAGACTGGAAATGTCGGGTATGGGCCAAATTGAGGTGGGGGGAACCAAGCCTGAGAGCATAACAAAGACACAGGGCCCAGGTCTGAGAACAAGGAATGACCCACTCTTTGGCCAGTTTAAACTCTGGGCCAGATTGAAAACGTCAGGGTGTCGGGGCTGGAGACGAGGAACGGGCCGGTGTTCAGCTCGCCGCTGACGAGGTTTACTCATCTCTGCGTTGAAATAAAGCTGTGGCCTGCAACTAACGGACTCCTGGATTGGCTGTGACTGACTTCGTGGCTGTGGATTCACTTTTGTGAATGTAAGTTCTGATTTATATTTTCTAAATTTTATTGTTTGTATAATTTATTTCTGCAGATTGGGTGTTTGACAGTCTTTATTAATGGGTTCAATTGGGGTTCTTAGTTTTGCGGCTGCCTGTAAGGAGATGAATCTCAAAGGTCTTTATAGTGTAAAGGTTCGAAGGTTCATCTTTTATCAAATTATGTATGCAGTATACATCTCTGAGATTCTTCTCCAGGTACAATACTTTGTATACTATCTAGTATATACACTTTGATAATAAATGTACTTCAAACTTTGATTTTTTTTGGACTTTGTTTCCTCATCAAAAACACAATCAAGTTTGTGAAATACAACCTCCCTTGCACAAGACAATGCTGACTGTCTTTAATAATTCCACACATTTACACATAATGTAAATCCTATTCTTAAGAATATTCTCCAATAATCTCCCCACTCTTGATATAACACTCACTCTCCTATAATCTTCTGAATTATCCTAATCGCCCTTTTAAACATTGGAACAACATTGGCTGTTTTGCACTCTATGGCTAAGGAAGATGCAAGGATCTTGGCCAAGGCCCTAGCAATATCCTGCAACATCCCATTACAATAGTATTCACCTGTAATACAAACATTCAGGCTGATTTTAATGTTTTGGGCTTTAATACTGATATACTGCAAGCTGTTAATTAATGATAATTTATGCTAGACATTAGCAAATTATTTTTACCTAATGTACAGTGTTTTGGTTTATAATAGTGGCATTTTGCTATTAAGAAAATCAATACTCCATCTGTTCAATGGGAGCTTCATCCATATATTCATAACAAAGCCATGATGAAATGAAAAAAAATGGAATAGCTGAAAAGGTGTAATAACTCTTGGAAAGAAGTTCAGATACTTGGAATTGAAGAGACCAGTTTGACACCAAATTAGAAGAGACTACATATTCTGATAACAACATTTATCAGAAATTAGGATGCTGATTGGAACATTTTGACCAGACTTCCTCAGGGATAACTCATGGTAAAACAAAGCGAAGTACTTAAGAACACTGGAATACCAAACAAGGTTGGAACTGTATAAATTGGATGATAAATGAGGTACTTTTCTTTGTATCAGCAAAAAAACAAAATTCCAATTTATTCTGGCTGCCAGTGCACCTTGTTACAAGTTAATGTATGTTATACCTAGTTGGCCACATCTAGTGAAGAAAAGGGATTAAGAATCTGGAGAGAAGAATACAAATATATCTGCATATTAATATGTTGATCTAAATATACTGTTTCTGTGATCAACATATACTCAATTATCACTTTATTAGGTACCTCCTGTACCTAAAGACATTTGAGAGTATGTTCAAATGTGTGATCAACATATACTCAATTATCACTTTATTAGGTACCTCCTGTACCTAAAGACATTTGAGAGTATGTTCAAATGTGTGATCAACATATACTCAATTATCACTTTATTAGGTACCTCCTGTACCTAAAGACATTTGAGAGTATGTTCAAATGTCCAAAAGCCTTCTTTTGCTGTACCCATCCACTTCAAGACTTGAAGTGTTGTGAATTCAGAGATGCTCTTCTGCACACCACTGTTGCAACAAGTGGTTATTTGAGTTAATGTCACCTTCCTGCCAGCTTGAACAGGTCTGGCCATTTTCCTCTGACCTCTCTCATTAAAAAGGTGCTTTTGCTCACAGAACTGCCACTCACTGGATTTTGTTTTTGCTTTCTGCTCCATTTTCTGTAAACTCTAGAGACTGTTATATGTGAAAATCCCAGGAGATCAGCTCTTTCTGAGATACTCAAACCACCCCAAGAAGCACTAACAATCATTCCACTGTCAAAGTTACTTAGATCACATTTCTTTACAATTCTGATATTTGGTCTGAACAACAACTGAACCTCTTGACCATGTTTGCATGCTTTCATGCATTGAATTGCAGTCACGTGATTAGCGAATTAGATGTTTACATTAACAAGCAGATGTACAGGAGTACCGAATAAACTGGCCACTGAATGGATTGTAATATATTGAGGTATTGCTTCTATGTGCAAAAATGTCCTTGTTGGCTTTCTTGTTTATCTTTCTATTGTAATAATGTGTGAATTTAGCAGAGAGAATTATTCAATAAATGTAAAAATAATGAATTAGATGTGATCATCAACCTCTGGCTGATTTTATACACTTGGCTGAGTGTCCCCTTGTATTCTCTTTTGCTGAATTTCAGACTCATTTGACTATGCATGGAGCTATTATCTCAACTTAGAGTTGTCTTATTGCCCAGAATTGTATTCAAATAGGAATCTGTCCCCGTATATGTACGTATGGTTTTGCGTCTGTGAGTTTTTATGTGTGTTGGGTAGGGCATGAAGAGGCAGGTTATTTTATTTCCTTTGTTCCAAAGCATATTCCTACATCTTCCATGAAACATTTGTTTCCAGAATTTGGCCCAAGTCATGCCGAAATCACAGACATATTTACATTCCCAAACAGATCTGAATGGTAGAGTGACAGGCCTGAATCTGATTCAGACATATAGTATTGACGTGAATCTGTCTCCTTACTTCTTAATCAAGTGATTCAGAAATATATACTTAGGAGGTGTTGTCTGCTAGTATCACTGATGTTTCAACTAGAGAATAAAAAGGAAAAACTCATGTTTGTATACCACTATATTGCACAATCAGCAGATGACTTTGAGGCACAGAGTTTATTGAGGTAATCATGGCAGTCAAATCCAGATCACTCAAGGAAACAACAGAATGTCAGTTGGTATGCTGAAAAGGCAAAAGATTATGAACTCGAGGTCTGAAAGCTGAAACGTAAACAGAAACATCTGAAAGGAAAATGGACAGATGCTGCAAATACTGAGCAAGTCAGGCGGTATCCATGGAGTGAGAAACAGAGTTTATCCTCTAGGCTGACGACTTTTCATCAGAGGAAGGAGAGGGAGGAAAGTGTATGCTAATCTGCAGAGCAGGAGCAAGTAAGAAGATCACAAGGGCATATCTGTGTTAGGGTGTCAACTAAGTGAGAATACAACACATCTAGTGTTAATGCTGGCTGGGAGAGGTTGGTGAAGGGTTCCTAAATGACCTACCTGGAAGAGGTAGACATATATTTTATCTGATTGTAACTGCACTGTTCTGTATTTCATACTTAGAGCATATTTTACAACATTTGTATTTTTATCTCATTCCTGCATTCCCTTCTCCTTCTAATCACATCTTTTCCAGTCAGATCAGCTGGGATTTACAAGCCTTCAACACCATCCCTCAAATGGCACTGTTGTGGTGACTCACTTTCTACACAAGCGAACTGGCTCACAAAATAGCCAACGTGCGGGGAGAGACTTTTGTAACGCACCTCTGATGTCATTTCCGCCCAGAGAGGGCTGGAAGGGAAACTGCTTAAAAGCCAGTGCCGCGAAGTTTGAATAAATGAGTCTCGAGTGCGACTTACAGACTGCGTGTCGTTATTTCTAGCTCTGTGTGTAGCACATCCCTACATTGGTGACCCCGATGGTCCAAACGGGATTTGGACCACAGATGATCGACTCTTCTTCATCTGTTCACGCAGTTTTGCTAAAACTGCCAACTTTCTGGATGCTGCGACCACACGTGTGGTTTGACCAAGCAGAAGCCCAGTTCCAGATACGGCAGATATCTTTGGATTCCACACGTTACTGTTATGTGGTGAGCTCCCTTGACCAGGAGACAGCCGCATGGGTTGGGGATTTCATACAGTCACCCCCGGAAGAAGGCAAATATGCAGCATTCAAGGTGCTGCTCATAGGGATCTTTGGCCTCTCACGGCGTGAGCGAGGTGCCCGCTTGCTGCACCTGGACAGTTTGGGAGACAGGCCACCGTCAGCATTAATGAACGAGATGCTGGCCCTGGCTGAAGAACACAAGCCCTGCCTCATGTTTGAGCAGGCGTTCCTAGAACAACTGCCCGAGGACATACATCTGCTGCTGACCGATGCAGATTTCAGTGACCCCCGGAAGGTGGCGGCCCAGGCAGACGTGCTGTGGAAAGCCAAGAGGGAGAGTGGGGCATCCATCGGACAGATTACCAAACCATGCGCCCAACAGGAGGCCAGACCAGGCCCGGCAACAGAGAGCACACAACCCAGAGGAAGGAGTGAGGAGGCCAATGAACAGTGGTGTTTCTACCACCAGCAGTGGAGCACAGAAGCCCGCCATTGTCGCCCGCCCTGCAAGTTCCTGGGAAACGCCAGGGCCAGCCGCCGCTAATGGCTACGGCGGCTGGCCACCAGGACAGACTCCTGTACGTCTGGGACAAACAGCTGGGACGCCACTTCTTGGTCAACACTGGAGTGGAGATCAGCGTCTTACCCCCGACGGGGTATGACACCCGCAACAGGGAGACAGGACTCACCCTGAGGGCCGCAAACGGCAGCACGATTCGGACCTACGGCACCCTCACAGTGCAGCTACCATTTGGCACCAGCCAGTTCATGTGGGACTTCACACTAGCCACCATGGCCCAACTACTCCTGGGGGCAGACTTCTTGCGAGCCCACAGCCTGCAGGTCAACTTGCAAGGGAAAAGACTGGTCCATGCCAAGACTTTCCAGACGTTCTCCCTGGGTGAAGCCAAGTTGCCAATCCCACACCTGGACTCCATCACGCTGTCTGACAACAAATTCACCAGAATCCTGGCGGACTTTCCATTGGTTCTGGCACCGCAGTTCATGGCAGCCATGCCCAGACACGGAGTACAGCACCACATCCTGACCCAGGGACCACCCCTCCACGCCCGCACACGAAGGCTCCCTCCGGACAAGCTCCGCCTGGCGAAGGAGGAGTTCAAGAGGATGGAGGAATTGGGGATCGTACGGCAGTCCGACAGCCCATGGGCCTCCCCCTTGCACATGGTGCCCAAAGCAGCCGGAGGCTGGAGACCATGCGGCGACTACCACAGACTGAACGAGGCTACAACTCCAGACCGCTACCCCGTGCTGCACATACAGGACTTTGCAGCAAACCTGCATGGGGCAAGCATCTTTTCTAAAGTAGACCTCGTCCAGGGGTACCATCAAATTCCGGTACACCCTGAAGACATCCCCAAAACAACACTCATCACCCCATTCAGCCTGTTCAAATTCCTCCGAATGCCGTTCGGCCTGAAGAATGCCGCGCAGATGTTCCAGCGACTAATGGACGCAGTGGGACACGACCTGGACTTTGCGTTCATCTATTTGGATGACGTCCTCATAGCCAGCAGTAGTCGTCAGGAGCATCTGTCCCACCTCCGCCAGCTCTACTCCCGCCTAAGTGATTTCGGCCTCACGATCAACCTAGCCAAATGTCAGTTCAGACTCGACACCATCGACTTCCTGGGCCACAGGATTACCAAAGACGGGGCAACACCTCTGCCCACCAAGTTAGACATTATCCACCACTTCGCCCGGCCCAACACAGTCAAAGGCCTGCAGGAGTTCGTTGGTATGGTGAACTTCTACCACCGCTTCCTCCCCTCAGCAACCCATATCATGCGCCCTTTGTTCACCCTGATGTCGGGTAAAGGCAAGGGCATTACTTGGGATGAAGAGGCCACGGCCGCTTTTGTTAAAGCCAGGGAAGCCTTGGCAGACGCCGCAATGCTGGTGCACCCCAGAATAGACGTTTCAACTGCCCTCACAGTGGACGCATCCAACACAGCAGTCGGTGGGGTACTGGAGCAATTCATCGAGGGGCACTGGCAACCCCTGGTGTTCTTCAGCAGGCACCTACGGACACCCAAGCTCAAGTACAGTGCTTTCGACCAGGAGCTGTTGGCACTATGTCTGGCAATCCAGCATTTCAGGTACTTCTTAGAAGGCAGGCTGTTCACCACGTTCACGGACCACAAACCATTGACCTTCGTGTTCACGAAGGTGTCCGATCCCTGGTCGGCCCACCAGCAGCGACATCTGTCCTACATCTCCGAGTACACGACGGACATCCAGCATGTCTCGGGAAAGGACAACGTCGTGGTGGACGCACTCTCCAGACCAGCTATCCAGGCCCTGTCCCAGGGGGCAGACTATGCAGCGCTGGCGTTGGCACAGCAGGCAGACGACGAGATGCCCAGCTACAGGACGCAGTCTCGGGTAGGCAGCTGCAAGACTTTCTCATAGGCCCAGGTAAGAGGACCCTCCTGTGTGACGTGGCTACCAGCCAAACTTGCCCCATCGTCCCGGCAGCCTGGCGGGGGCGAGTTTTTGACTCCATACACAGCTTGGCGCACCCATCTATCAGGATAACTGTCCGGATGGTCTCCAACAGATTCGTGTGGCACGGACTTCGCAAACAGGTCAGTGAATGGGCCAAAACGTGCATGCAGTGCCAAACGGCCAAGGTGCAGCGGCACACCAAGGCTCCGCCGCAGCGGTTCGAACTCACCCGCCGGAGGTTCGACCACATCCATGTGGATATCGTGGGGCCCCTGCCATTGTCACAAGGAGCGCGGTACCTCCTAACTATGATAGACTGGTTCACGAAATGACCAGAGGCAGTCCCGCTCACCGACACCACCTCCGAATCCTGCGCCCGAGCGCTGATTGCAACCTGGGTAGCACGCTTCGGGATACTGGCCCACATTACCTCCAACAGAGGCGCCCAGTTCTCCTCCAGTCTGTGGTCGGCTGTGGCCAGCCTGTTGGGAACACAATTACACCACACAACTGCCTACCACCCACAGTCGAACAGACTAGTGGAACGCTTCCACTGTCACTTAAAGTCGGCTTTCATGGCCCGCCTGAAAGTGCCTAACTGGGTGGACGAACTTCCCTGGGATCTGCACACCTCGTCGGCCGAGCTGGTGTACGGCACACCCCTGGTCGTTCCAGGAGAGTTCATACCAGCCTCAAGGAGGCAAGAGGAAGAACCCGCAGCAGTCCTGGACAGACTACGCGAAAGGCTCGGCAACCTGGCTCCTGTACCGACTTCACAGCACGGACAGATCCCGACCTGCGTATCCAAAGACCTGCAGAACTGGAAGTTTGTATTCGTACGAAGGGGCGCACACCGGGCACCGCTACAGCGGCCGTACGAGGGGTCGTTCAAGGTGATTAGTAACAACGGGTCCACGTTCGTGCTGGACATTGGGGTGGGGGGGGGAGAAAGAGGAGGTTTTCACGGTGCACCGACTCAAACCGGCCCATGTGGACTTGGCACAGGCGGTCGAGGTTCAGGCACCGCGGCGCAGAGGCAGACCGCCCAAACAGAGACTGATCCAGACTGTGGACATTGGGGGTGTATCGCCGGTTCTGGGGGTGGGGGTTATGTGGCGACCCACTTTCTACACAAGCAAACTGGCTCACAAGGTAGCCCACGTGCGGGGAGAGGCTTTTGTAATGCACCTCTGAGGTCATTTCTGCCTGGAGAGGGCTGGAAGGGAACTGCTTAAAAGCCAGTGCCGCGAAGTTTGAATAAATGAGTCTCGAGTGCGACTTACAGACTGCCTGTCGTTATTTCTAGCTCTGTGTGTAGCACATCGCTACACTGTCACCCTTTGCATCTGGATATTTCTCTGTCTCTGCAGAATTCTTTTCTTCTCTCCACCCCTCCTCTTCCTGTACAACATTGACTCTACACATTCTCTTATGTTTTCTACCTCTGCTGAAAGATCTTTGACCCACAACTTTATTTCTCTCTTCGCAATTGCAATCAGGCCAGTCTTATGTTTCCAGCTGTTCAAAGGGAGCTTCATCCATGTATTCATCATAAAGATATGATGAAATGAAAAACGGAATAGTTGAAAATGTCAGTAACTCTTGGAAAGAGGTTCAGATACTTGCAAATCTGTTTTTACTTCAGCGAATATGTCATTTTGGTGAATGAGCTGCATGATTGACACTGAATGTTTTCAAATTATTTTGGCTGAACCTGCTAATTCAAAGATTACATTGCATAATTACTCATGGAAGCTGTTTTGCAATATCAACTTAAGTTTCAAGTGCTGTAATGACCACCTAGTTCAAATATATTTCTTGTTACAGTGGCAGAAATAACATCAAAGAAATAGCACTTACTGGAACTGATTTCGAATTGAAATTTGCAATGTCCTTGCTTTCTGTTTGTTTTTCCTTTCCCCAAGACCTAGGGAAAATAAAGTGCACATACAATTCGGTACACCACCACCCTGAAGGTTTCTCTGCTATGTTCAGCATGCCAAAACTAAGATAGTGCTGACAGCTATTTGATCTGGTTTTAATTGTCAACAGAGGCAATTTGAAGAAGAGAAGGGAAAATCTGCCTATCCAAACTAAACTGCATGGGCTGGAAATTCAATTTCATAGCTCATTTTTTAAGCACTACAATCAATTTGCAGCACAAAATTGTTCACAACTGGCAACGAACAGACCTTATAGTGGTAATGTTGACCTCATGTGGCGACCCTACATAGAGGTATCTCGAGAAAATATGGGTGACATAAGTCCCTATGCTCTGCTGGAGGGTCTCCTAAGATACTGAATCACTTTCATTTGACCAGCAGTCAGTGAGGAGTACACCCAGGAAAGAGGTCTTAACTTTAGAGACATGCCCTGACCATGCGATTTAAATGAATCATCAATGTCTTGCGCATTTGTTGCAGAGTGTTGTTGTAGATGACTGCAAATTAAACTGTTCTGCAGAGCCCGGGTGAACACCGAGCTCCAGTTCACTAAACTTGCCAAATAAAGAGTAGTTGGATTAATATGTTCCCGCTAGGCTTGCAATTGGGCCAGGAAAGCAGGGAATGGACAGAAAAGCATGAGTGGCTTACAGAGGGAGACAAAGAGATAAGGATGAAGGACTCTAGCCAGGAGAATTACCTTGGAGCCAGGCCCCTATCTCCAGCTGTGCCCACCATGATGCGTGCATAGCATACAGTTTATTTTTAATGCAATCTGCCAGTTTGAACTTGTGGTCACTGTTAGTCAGACTAGCCTTTTTGTTACTTTACTTTATTTTATTGTCGCCAAACAATTGATACTAGAGCGTACAATCATCACAGCAATATTTGATTCCATGTTGAAATACACATTTCTTGTTCTGTTAGTCCAGGCTTCTCAGCTGCTAGCCTCATAGAACATATTACACAGAACAATATAATACACTACAGGCTGTTCAGCCCATAATGTTGTGCTGACCTTTTAACCTACTCCAAGTTCAAGCTAACCCTGTCCTCTATTTTACTTCCATCTATATGCCTGTCTAAGAGTGTTAAATGCCCCTAATTTATCAGTCTACCACCAATCTTAGCCTCAATGGTCTCGTTATTTAACTACTGCATCACAACTGTAACATTGGAACATAAGTAAGGACACTGTAACATAAATGTTCTTTTACTCATCCATTTTGAACAGTGAAAATCTTTTCTAATATCAATGCTTCTCAGAATGAGCAGCTGAAAGATGCACCATTGTATCTTGAGGGTTGGGGTTTTGATGTTTTTTTTTGCGAGGAGGGGGTTAGGGTTTGGGGGTTTTGATGTTCTAGCTGCAGTCTTCTGAGAGGGTAATCTGTTGGTTTTTGTGTAGGTGAGGAGTTGGGGGGTTTGGGATTTAGTGTTCTAGCTGCCATTTTCCATGTGGGTGATCTGTTAGTTTTTTGTGCAAGGGAGTGGGCGGAGATTTCGGCTTTGTGAGTTTTGTTTCTTTTTCCTTTTCATGTGGGGAGGGGGAGTTGATGCCTTTTCTTTCAACAACTTCCGTGGTTTTTCTGTATTTCGTGACTGTCTGGAGAAGACAAATATCAGAATTGTAATGTACATGCATACTTTGACAATAAAATGAAACTTTGAACCTTTGAACCTTTGCAATCAGTAACTTCATGACATATGAAGAAAATCCCTCACACTGGCTGAATTCTCAGATATCCTACTCTTATTGCAACACCAGCAATAGTTCTCCAGGTCTTCACTCCTAATTGTGGGATTTCTTACTGACATTTTATCTTCATGTGGTGGGGCAGTAACCTTGGTCTGCCAGTGCACAGGAACACCCCCAGGATTATCCATTTCAGGAAGTATTCTGGAGTTATGAAATTATGGATAGCATAATTATGGATTAATTAAAATAGAGCCAATCTTCAGGAAATAAAACCTGTACACAATTTAACATCCAACTGATACTTTGTAGCTAGTGAAACCAGACAGTGATTGTGGTACATTCTTATTCTGTCCCATTGAAGCTACGATGAGGAAGATAATAGATGAATGTTCAAGTTAATCAGTATTCGTTGAAAACCAGAATTGAGATCAGGGAAGTAATTATGAGACCATCAGCTGTTTTAACACATTATTAATCATGTACCCCTGCCAATTAATGTGCAGTTCAGGATAGGGGCCTGTTTGGTCATTTAATATTCTGTCTAGTTGTATATTCATGGCACCATCTTTCAAAACTATCATTGGGTATATTTAAAGCGGAAGTTCATACCTTCTTGATTAGTAAGAGCATCAAAAGTTATGGGGAGAGGTAGGAGAATGGGGTTGAGAGGGAAAATAAATCAGTCATAATCGAATGACAGCGGAGACTAGAGTGGCTAAATGGCCTAATTCTGCTCCCATATGTTATGGTCTTATGGTCTAACACTATAAAACAAGGGGGCGTATATTTTGGTGTGTGGAGTTTGTGCTTAGAGGCTTTTGGAACAGACACCAGTATTAAATACTCAAAGGAGTTCTTCTAGTTGCAATGTGTGACCACTGTTAATATGTAATTCTGTAAAGCTATCTGACTATATTTAAAATGTTCAAGTAGGTGATTATAGCTACTGAAACTGCAATTAAATGTTTATTGTTGTCTTTGTGTTTAAAAAAATGTAAAACATCATTTCAGGAGAGTGAGATTCTTTTGCACTTTCTTGGACTCTCTCTCTCCAGAAGGTTCTCACTTTTAAGGATTCTATAACTCATAGTCTCTGTTATTTATTTACTATTATATTTTATTATATTTATTTGTATTTTTGTATTTATACAGTTTATTTTCTTTTGCATATTGACTGTTTAAGTAGCCTATGCTGTTTCTGTTTGTTTCTTTTAATACACATCTGAAAAGAGAAAGGTTTGTTTGTATGTTTGTATGTTTGTTTCTGTTGTATTTCTTTGTTCGACTGTGAATGTCTGCAAGAAAATGAATTTCAAGGTAGTGTATGGTGACATACACATGCTTTGATCATTAACTTACTTTGAACTTGAATCTTTGCTTGTGAATGAAGGCTTTTCTATTACCATGTAGCTCAGTTTTAGTGAGTCACAACAGTCGATGTCTTCCTGCTGGAAGTTGAGTTCAGTAGCATTGAATTTTAAGATTAGCTTATGTCCCTAGTCCTATGTACATTATACACTATGACTCCTGTCAGAAAAAGGTTATGAGCTGCAATTTGACTGCCAGCAGTCACTGAAATCAGCAATCCCTCCTCTTTAAAAACTAGAGTCATGACATCAGAAAACACTGAGGATTTTCAATTCTTAAAACCACTTGTACTTGAAGTATATTCATGGGAAAAGCTACATGATTCCAAAGCGGACACTTTTACACAGGGTGTATATTCAAAGATCACATGGGAAACATAATTTTAGGCAAAAATTGGTAAGTTAGAGCAACACTGATTCAAATCGAACATCATTATGTAACAGCATTAACTGTAATATGGCCTGGTTATGGATTGACAAATTGAGACTGAGATGAATAATCAGGGGCCTTTTTGTAAAATTATAATAATTTTATAGGAGAGATTCAAGGAGAGAAGTGATACAAGGATTATTTTTTTTATTTTGAGGAATATCAATGGGCCTTTCTCTTTTCAGATGTGTATTACAATGGAAGAATATTTTGTTCATAGATCATGAGTATTAAGAGAAACATTATAAATGGAAAAGATTTTAGTTGCTCAAAAATAGACAAAGAAAAGGATAATGCCTATGTTGAGAAAGGTTTCTCTAGATGTATTCAGAAGTATAGTTCAATGCTTGGATTTCCAGCATCTGCAGATTTACACTTATTTTCTACTCCATCCTATTTGATTATAGTGCCACATAATATGGGTGGACATTATCTTCACTGTTAAGATTATCTCCTCATAGACCATAAGGTATTCATTCACCTCTAGTGCTTCTTCAAAGTGTTGTTGATAATGGATGAGTTGTAGATAAATGGAAATCAGGAGGAGGCTCTCTAGTTCATATTTGACTTGAAGCGGAAGGAAGTCAATTCCAAAGACTTCTTCCTGTCTAAGTACCACTGAATATCTCAGAGGATGTTGCTGGTCACCTCTCAATAGATATTTCCTACAGATTATCAATGGATTTTTTTCAATACCTAAGAATTTCATGGATGCCATTGGCTAGGTTAGTGTTCAAAAGACATTTCTAATGGAAACTCATAGTTATGGATTGTTAATCCAGGTCTTTGCATTACTAATCTTTTTATTTAACTACTAATTCATTACTGATGAAGGGTCTTCACCTGACACGTTGACTATACTCTTTTCCACAGATGCTGCCTGATCTGCTGAGATCCTCTACTATTTTGTGTGTATTGGATGGAATGGACATAGAATAAATTAGTATCTGTGATCGGGAGTTCAGGAAGCACTTTGGACCAGAGTACACCACCACAATCAGTAACCTCATCGCTTGACATATTCCAGTTACTGTCTGACTAACACTTGGCTAAGAAGATTGCCGCAAGGCATGCAGGGAACAGCAACAGACAAAGTTAAAAAGGAAATGCCAACCCACCATAGCTATAATGCAGATGTAGTAAAGAAAAACAGTAGGAAATAGAGATAATTCATCCCACAATCAATGAATCAGACTAATACTCTTTGTTCCTGCCTCTTCCATGAATGTTAATGGTAATTCATCAGCTAATGGGAGGAAATGGCTCCAAGGACACTCCATAATGTGCATTGGCAGAACCTAACATATGGTTAAAGCTTTCATCCCCACGTTTAGCATGAAATGCCAAGCAAATGATTTATCTCTGCTTCATCCTAAGAGTCTATGCCATTGCGTAGTTATCAATAAATGGCAAAGAAGATTAGATACAGCAAAGATTTTGGGGCCAGAAAACAACCCAGCTTTAGTAGTAAGGACCAGTATTCCAGAAGTTCAAAGTTTGAAGTTATAAGTAGATTTATTACAAATGTACATAAATGTCACATATAAAACCCTCAGATTCATTTTCTTGTGGGCATATGCAATCCATAATGGAATAATAACCATAATGCTGTCGAATCAATGAAAGACCACACCAAAGTGGACTTTCAACCAGTGTACAAAAGACAACAAACTGCACTCCATAAAGAAAGAAATAGTAATAATAATAATAAATAAATAAATAAATAAATAATATTGAGAACATGAAATGAAGTCCTTGAAAGTGAGTCCATAGGTTGTGGGAACATTTCAACGATGGGTGAGTGAGGTTGAGTGAAGTTATCCCCTTTGGTTCAAGTGTCTGATGGTTAGGGGGTAATAACTGTTCATGAACCTGGTGGTGTGAGTCCTGAGGATCCTGTACCTTCCTCCTGATGCCAGCAGTGAGAAGAGGACAGGTCCTGGGTGGTGGGGGTCCCGGATGATGGATGCTGCTTTCCCTTCAAGAGCATTAGTGTTTCCACACCAGGCTGTTGAAACGCTAAAGGCCAATTTATACTCGTGCGTCAAATTGACACCGTAGGTACGGCATAGCCGCGTACCCTACACGTACCTATGGCGTAGACTGACACGCACCTCCCCAAAAATGTGACTACGTGTCGTGGCGACACAGACTGCAACAACTGTGATTGGTCTGCTTGGTAGCATCGCTGCAATACCTTCCCATTGGGCGACTGAAGGGCAGGGAAGGAACTCTGACTGCAATGCTTTCCATAAAGCTTTACAGACATCCGAAATTATGGAGGACCCTGTGCTTGACACCGGTTTGTAGCTAACTGCTACAGCCTGTTGACTTCCACCTGAAGCTAAAACTCGAATGGTGATTACCAGTCTCTGAGTATACTGTGTGTACACTGATGCGAAATAAATGGTTGGAGACGATGAACCAAATTGTCAAATCTACCTGCCAACATCCGAAAATATTTGAAATACATTTCCTCGTCCATGTCTCTCAGTGGCCGGACAAGCACAGAAAATTCACCCTCCTTCACTTTCAGTCGCCATTGTTTGAAGTTTGAGTTTCTTCATGTTGAGTTTCAACACGAAGAAACTCAACACAGTGGCACAGAAACCCCATCGCCAACTAGCTTTTTGGCGGTGAATTGCAGAGCGACACAGACATACCAACGCACAAGTATAAATGCTCACAACGGCGTAGGCTACTATGCAGAAGTATAAATCAGCCTTAATGCAACCAAGCTGTCCCAGTCCAGCTGAGAATACCACTACCAAGTAATGTAGATAAGTTTATAGCATGTCCTTCTTAATAGATCAGAGCAGCTAATTTTTGCCTCAACTCTCAATCATTAGCAAAGTAATAGAAAGTGATGTTGACAATGTTAACAGTGACACGAACTCACCAGTGGCCAGTTTTGCTGTCACTAGGACCAATCAGCATCAGACTCAATATAATCCCGGTAGATGCATGATCCAAACAGCTGAATCCCATAAAACAAGAGTGGCTGCCCTGCACATCAGAGCAGCATTTCATCAAGGACATGCTATAAACTTATCCACATTACTTTGTAATATTGCCACAAGTACCTGAAAGCAAAGCTGAATTCAATGGGCATTCCAGGGGAAACACTCTAGAGACTAGAATTGGACCTACAGGCCTGTTTTGGGTAAATCATCCCGGCCCTGATTAAATGAATTGTTTTGTTATTTTTGTGTTTTTGGCCAAGTTCAGATTAGTGAAACAAAAAAAGGCAACACTAGAACAACACTAGAACATCAGAACACTAGGGTCTTGGCCTTAAAAGTTGACTTTTTTCATTTCTGTAGCTGTTGCATGAACTGCTGAGTTCCTCCAGCATTTTGTGTGTGTTGTAAGAGGTTCAACTGTTGTTCCGTCCAAACATCAGAATGGGGAAGAAATGTGATCTAAGTGACTTTCATTGTGGAATGATTTTTGGTGCTGTTAGATTAGACTGTATAATTGTTTTTTTTTATAGTTTTAACTTTAGAGTCATAGATACAGCACACAAACAGATCCTTCAGCCCATCCAGTCCATGCCAAGCCATTAAAACTGCCCACTCCCTTCAACTTGCACCTGGACCATAGCCCTCCATACCCTTACTAGCTACGTACCCATCCAAACATCTCCTGAACATTAAAATTGAGCTTGCATGCACCACTTGCACTGGCAGCTTGATCCACACTCTCACAACCTCCGGGTGAAGAAGTTTTCCCTCATGTTCCCCTTAAAATTTTCACCTTTCACCCTTAACCCATGACCTCTAGTTGTAGTCCCACCCAACCTCAGTGGAAAAAGCCTGCTTGTGTTTACCCTTTCTTTCCCCCTCACAATTGTTTATACCTTCATCAAATCTCCCCTCAATCTTCGATGTTCTGAGGAATAAGGTCCTAACCCATTCAATCTTTCCATATAACTCAGGTCCCCCAGAGCTGGCAACATCCTTGTAAATTTCCTCTGTACTCTTTCAATCTTATTTATATCTTTCCTGTAGGTAGATGGCCAAAACTGCACTCAATGCGCCAAATCAGGCCTCACCAATGTCTTAAACAACTTCAACATAACATCCCATCTTCTGTACTCAATACTTTGATTTATGAAGGCCAATGTGACAAAAGCTTTCTTCACGGCCCCATCTACCCATGCTGCCACTTTCAATAAATTATGGACATGTATTCCCAGATCCCTTTGCTCTATCACACTGCTCAGCGCCCTTCTGTTCACTGTGTAAGACCTACCCTGATTGGTCCTACTGAAGTGCAACACCTCGTACTTGTCTGCATTAAATTCCATCTGCCGTCTTTCTGCCCATTTTTCCAGCTGATGCAGATCCAAGCCATGATAGCCTTCCTCACCGTCCACTACACCTCCAATCTTGGTATCATCCGCAAATTTACTGATCCAGTTAATCACATTATCAACCAGATCGTTGATGTAGATGACAAAGAACAAATGATCCAGCCCCGATCCATGTGGCACTCCACTAGTCACAGGCCTCTAATCAGAGAGGCAACCCTCTACTAACACTCTCTGGCTTCTCCCACAAAGTCAATGTCTAATCCATTTTACTACCTCATCCTGAATACCAAGCGATTGAACCTACCTGACTAGCTGTAGTAACATCTACTTTGAAAAAAGGCACGCTCGACAACTGCATGCCCAAAGAAACAACTTTATCTCGAACGTCAAATCCATTTTGGATATACAGAGGCTTTCACAACCCGTACGGCATGGCAGGAACACAGAGCACCCTGGAAGTGTAAAGAACGGAAGTAAAACCCCCCATTATCCTAATTAGTATTACTTACTTTTAATAATGCTCGCATTACAACACTTCTCCCCCTCTAAAATCCAACATTCCGCAAATGTAAAAACTAGGAAATAAAAACAGTGGAGTTATTAACTTCATACCCCTGAAAACTCATACTAGTATCTCAGCAACAGTTTACCAATACAAAACATCTGGAAAACATGACAGATTAAACATTCAATCTAACAACACAAAATAAACTTCCTGTCAAAGATTCAGTCTGTCAGGAGGTTTACGAGTGTGCTGTGATCTGCTCACTACTCCCGGTGACCCAGCAGGCATTGCTGGTGATGGTGTTTTGGGTGGGTCTGGTGTTGGGGGCATGAGGGGGGTCTATGTGTCTGCGTGAGAATGTCCATCCTCCGCAGGGGACCCCGACCCCTCTGCTAGCGTCTCGCCCTCTGGCAAAGTCACTGGTGGACATGCTTCCGCAGTAGTCTGTCTCACTTTTGCCTTCATGTCCGGGCACAGCAGGTCCAATCTTGACTTGGGCTTACGCCCCATCAGTATCTCTGCTGGAGTGTGGGCAGTCGTACTCTGTGGCGTGAGGTGGTATTTAAATAGGAAACGTGAAAGCCGAATGCTAAGACAGTCCCCTGTCATCCGCCTCAGGCCTTCCTTCACTGTCTGAACAGCCCGCTCAGCCAAGCCATTGGAGGCTGGGTGGAAAGGGGCCGTCCGAATGTGACGAATGCCATTCTGCTGCATGAACTCACTGAACAGCTCACTGGTGAATGTCAGGCCATTATCAGTGACCAGAGTGTCAGGCAACCCGTGGACTGCAAACACTTTCCTGAGTTTGTCTATGGTTAAGGGGCTGTGATGTTGCTCATGATGTGAGCTTTGATTCATTTAGAATGCGCGTCTACCACTACAAGAAACATCTGCCCCATAAAAGGGCCATCAAAGTCCAAATGTAGCCTAGACCAGGGGTGGTCTGGCCACTCCCATGGATGCAAAGGAGCTGGTGGTGGCATATTCTGATTAGTCTGACATTGTGTGCATGATTTTACCTTGTTCTCCAGATCCTGGTCCATTCTTGGCCACCAAACGTAGGATCTTGCAAGGATTTTCATTCAAGACACTCCTGGGTGAGCCTCATGAATTTCCTCCACAATCTGTGAACGGCCAGGGGGAGGCACAATGACTCTCGCCCCCCAGAAAATGCTGCCATCCTGCAGACTGAGTTCTGTCTTGCGTTTCGCATAAGGCCTCAGTTCCTCTCCCTCCATGACACTGGGCCAACCTTGTAAAAGAAAAGTCTTGACTTGGGACAGGACTGGGTCCCTCTCTGTCCACTGCCTGATCTGGGTCGCCTTTACAGGTGTCTCTGACAGACTCTTCAATGAAAACACAGTCTCTGGAGGCACATATGTAGCAACAGGTGTCTCAGGTAAAGGTAGTCGACTCAGTGCATCGGTGTTTGCATTATCCCCACCTGCTCTGTACACTATAGTCTACCGGTAGGCTGACAATGTAAGAGCCCAACGCTGTATCCTGGCTGAGGCTAGTGGTGGGATGCATCTAGTCTCACTGAACAGACTCATCAGTGGTTTATGGTCCATGTAAATTGTAAATAAGCGTCCATAAAGGTACTGATGAAAGCGTTTGACTGCAAAAACAATGGCCAGACCTTTTTTGTCTAGCTGTGAATATCCCTTCTGAGCAGCTGTCAGAGTACGTGAAGCAAAACCAACAGGCTTCTCTGAATGGTCCTCCATTACATGTGAGAGAACTGCCCTGACTCCATTGGGCGAGGCATCGCATGCAAGGATGATCTCCTTGTCTGGATCATAGTGAACAAGCAGCTTTGCTGAGTGGAGGAGTTCTTTCACTTCCTTGAAAGTTTTCTCCTGCTCTTCACTCCATTGCCACTTAGTGTCATTGTGAAGCAGCTTATACAGTGGGGTCAAAACCCTTGAGAGGTCATGAAGAAACTTGCCATAATAATTCACCATGCCCAAAAATGATCTGAGTTCCGTAACGGTCTTAGGGCTTAGGGCCTCCTTAATAGCTCTCACTTTGTCCTCCACAGGGAAAAGCCCCTCAGCTGTGATCTTGTGTCCCAGGTAAGTCACACTTGATGCCAGGAACTCATATTTTCCGCGATTCAACCGCAGCCCTGCATCTGAGAGCCTCTTCAGCACCCGTTCTAAATTAGTCAGATGCCCCACCTCCGTAGCCCGCATGATCAAAATATCATCAAGGTACACTGTTACGTGCAGAATTCCCTGCAGCAGAGTGTCCATTGTCCTTTGGAAAATGGCATGGCTGGACGCTACTCCAAATACCAGGCGATTGTACTTGAATAATCCCTTGTGCGTATTGATTGTGACGGACTCCTTTGAATCCTCGTCGAGCAGCAGCTGTTGGTAGGCGTGGCTCATGTCAAGCTTTACGAACAGCTTACCCCCTGAGAGGGTCGCAAACAGGTCATCCACCCGTGGCAATGGGTACTCCTCCAGCCGAGAGACCTGATTCACCGTAAGCTTATAATCCCCACATATCCTCACTGTTTTGTCTGCCTTCAAAACTGGAACAATGAGAGCCGCCCACCTTGAAAACTGGACGGGCTCAATAATGCCCAGCCTCTGTAAACGTCCCAGCTCCTCCTCGACTTTGCCTTTCATGGCATAGGGCACCGACCTGGGCTTAAAAAAACATGGTGTAGCCTCAGGGTCGACATGGAGTTTCACTGTCACACCCTTCAGTGTTCCCAGCTCGTCCCTGAAAACGTCACTGTACCACTGCAGCATTGCCTCCATCGTGTGTGCATACTTAATTTCATGCCAGTTTAGCTGGAGTTTGCAAAGCCAATCGCGACCCAAAAGACTGGGCCCCCTGCCCTTAGCTATCACTAGCCTGGCTTCAGCCTTCTGACCCCCGGCTGAAATGTCCACATGTAACACCCCAAAATGAGGTATGGGCTGCCCCGTATAGGTCCTAAGTTTGAGCTTTGACGGTCTATTGGGTGGCAGGTTGGACTCCCATGTCCTCCTGTAGGTCTCCTCACTAATGCAGTAGCCCCTGAATCAATCTCAAACTTAATGTCCTTTCCCCTGTCAGTGACTGTGGCATAATATGGTTCAGGTGGTTCCTCACCTGTTTCCACTCCAAACATGTTGTAAACACACGCTGCCTCTTCATCTGCTTCTTCTGGATGGTGTGTGACTGCCTGAGCCTGTTGAGCTTTCCCCGGCCCAGTCTTAATCTTACCCTTTGAACTTCTGCACTTTCTAGCTAAATGTCCCTTTTTGCTATAAGCATGGCAGACAGTGTCTTTGAATTTGCAATCATTTGCATAGTGTGTCCCTCCACACCGGAAACATTCCACCTGGTTTGCCTGTTTACCAGTCTCCCTCCTGACTTGGTGCACTGCCGCCGACTGCAACCCCCCATGTCCTTTCTGGATATCTTTGACATTATTAGCAGCCATCTCCATGCCTTGGGCAATCTCGAAGGCTTTCTTGAAAGTCAACAGTGGGGTTTCCCCGAACAAGCGGTGTTGTATGCCGTTATTATTAATACCACATACCAATCTATCACAGAGCATGTCTTCCAACACCACTCCAAAAT
Source organism: Mobula hypostoma (assembly GCF_963921235.1). NCBI lineage: Eukaryota > Metazoa > Chordata > Chondrichthyes > Myliobatiformes > Myliobatidae > Mobula > Mobula hypostoma. The sequence goes on along the minus strand of NC_086107.1, from coordinate 28,639,215 downwards.
CACAATGCTCCGACAGCTGCCGAAGCTCGGCCACAAAATTGGCCACAAACTGACCTGGCTTCCTGAAACAGCTGTGAAACTTACACCGTTGGACTATCACAGAAGGTTTTGGATTGTAGTGGTTCTCCATGAGCTCGACTAGTTTGTCATATGGAATGTCCCCCGGTTTCCGCGGTGTGGCTAAATTCCTTATCAGCTTGTAAGTCTTTGCCCCACACACACTCAGGAGAATATAACGCTTCTTAGCCTCCTCAGTAATGCCATTAGCACATAAAAAGTGTCCCAACCATTCCTCATACTCTGGCCATTCCTCCATTGCCTCCACAAATTCACTGATAGTCCCAAACGTAGCCATCTGAACGTGAGACCCCTTATCAGTGCTGCTGCTCCCGTTCGAAACGTGCCGACACGTCCACAAAACCAGTTCACCCTGTCACCAAAAATATGTGATAACTTCTACTTTGAAAAAGGCACACTCAACAACTACATGCCCAAAGAAACAACTTTATCTCGAACGTCAAAACCATTATGTATATACAGAGGCTTTCACAACCCGTACGGCATGGCAGGAACACTATATACAGAGCGCCCCGAAAGTAAAAAGAATGGAAGTAAAACCCCCACCCATTATCCTAATTAGTATTAACTTACTTTTAATAATACTCACATTACAACACTAGCCTCCCATGCGGGACCTTGTCAAATGCCTTGCTAAAGTCCATACAGACTACATTCACTTCCTATCACACACTAAACCATACTGACTATCCTTAATCAGTCCCTGTCTATCCAAATACTCATATATCCAGTCCCTTAGAATGCCACCCAGTAACTTTCCCACTACTGATGTCAGGCTCACTGGCCTATAATTTTCTGGTTTATTTTTAAAGCCTTTCTGAAATAGCAGAGCAACATTGCCTATCATCCCATCCTCTGGCACCTCACCTGTTGTGAAGGATGATTTAAATATCTCTGATAGAACCCCAGAAATTTCTGCACTTGCCTCCCACAGGGTCTGAGGCAACACCTTGTCAGGCACTGGGGAATTATCCACCCTAACTTGCCTCATGACAGCAAACACCTCCTCCTCTGTAATCTGTATAGACTGCATGAAGCTGATGTCATTTTATCTCACTTCTATAGACTCTGTGTCCATCTCCTGAGTAAATACAGATGCAAAAAATCATTTATTCCTACCTGCCAAAGGACCTTCATTTTGTTTCTTAACCAGGGCCTCAATATCTCTTGAAAACCACAGTTCTCTACAACTGCTATCTTTACCTTTTATTCTGACAGGCAACAAGAATTCTTCAGAAACATAACATATAAAAGAGAGATGATAGTGGATATTGGACCACTGGAAAACAATTCTGAAGAACAAAATGGCAGACGAACTGGATAAGTATTTTGCATCAGTCTTCACTATGGAAGACACTAGCAGTATGGTGGATGTTCCAGGTGTCTGGGAGCTAGAAATGTGGTGATGTGTGTTTTCAGAACTTTGTAGATTCTGCTCAGTGGCAGGGAAGGAAGAGAGGGTACACATGATGGGTGGAGTCTTTGATCGTGTTAGCTGCTTTAACAAGTCAGTGAGAAGAGTAGATAGAATCCGTGGAGGAGAGGCTAGTTTTTGTGATGCATTGAGATGCGTCCACAGCTCTCTGCAGTTTTTTATAGTCACAGTTGCCATACCATCAATAAAAATTGGTGAGAGTTAAAGGGGTCATACCAAATTTCTTTAGTCTCTTGAGGAAGTCGAAAGGAAGCATCTAGTTACTAAAACTGCCTCAAAAACACAATGTCAATAATCCATAACCTAAGTTATGTTTCCAGACTGTCAACTCTCCCCTTATCCAAATAAGTAGGTTCTGGGGTGATAATAATGTAATAAAAGTGATTGCAGATATAACAATGGTAATTTTTCAATCATTGCACTTCAATAGTTATCACCTCAGCAACACCTTCTACCCATCTTATTTAAAACAGAAAATGAGAGAGAGAAGTTGGTGTTGGACTAGACTGTATAATTGTTGCTTTCCTTGCAGTTTGACTTTCTTATGCTTGTTTGTATTTTTATGTAATTACCTATTTACATGCAATTGTTCAGTGTGTTTTCTAGTGGTTGCAGTTGTGAGCATCGGATTACTTGAATAGGGGATATCTTATTGGTTGTTTCAAGCAACAGAATTTGAATGGATGTAAGGCTGGACCACGTTGCATCAATCTAATTTTGTTTTCACCTTCCCTCGCTACTAGGCTCTGCTTTTACTACTCTCCTTTCCTAAACCTTTTGATCTTTTAGTACTTAGTAAATGATTGTAAGCAACAAGTTTTATGCCTCATTCTTGACTTCCAAAGAACCTCGGATCAAAACCATCAGTATCCAACATTGGTAACAGATTTTGTATTAGCTTAGATAATAAAGGTTTTCATATTGTTACCAGCAAATTTGAACATGTACAGTCAAATCTGAAAATGGAATGCCATGAAAATGATGTTCACTGAAGGAATGTAGAGTTTATTTTATTAGACTACATTAGAAATAGGACAGATTACATTCAACATCTGCAGGATAAGGCACGCTGGAGTCAGAACATTATGGTTACATTCAGCATAATGTATACCATAGCTTCCATAAACAAGAGATCATCTGCAGATGTGCATCATCCTGTTTACCGACCACCCCTGTGTTCACTGACCTACAGTAGCCCGCAATTCTAAAACTGTACAGTTTACATTTCATTTATGGCTTCTTCTTCCCCTATCTTTATAATATTCTCCATTCCTACAAGTGTTTCTCCAATTCTGATCTCCTGTCTATTCCTAATTTTCTTCATTTTAACCATTTCAGCTGCTTCCTAAATGTTTCTCACATCCACTTCCCTCTTTAGTTTAGGAAGTTCCTTAAAAACCTTCACCTTTGACCCGATACCTTGCCATCCCTCCTCCTGGCTGCTGATGTGACTCCATGTCATATTGTGTTTGAAATTGTTCCAATGAAGTAGGTGGTAATCCTTCTCTGCACTAAAGATACCAGTGCTGAGAAAACTGAAGCTTTGCAGACTGCATAACATCTGAAATTATAGCGGCCTGCTTGAAATTGTACTTTTTGTCAGAGTGAGCTGCTTTATGGAATTGAAATATAAATGTAAATAATAGCCAAAGCATATGTCAGTGGAACAGGAAATTGTCATCTCTGCCAAGCTTGCGTAATGTACTTGAGCTGATTATGTACTTGAGCTGAGCATTGTACCCTGAGTAAATATTCAGTTCCATTGATTTCCATTGACCTTCTTCTGAATCACAAGATACAAATAATGGAACCAGCCACTGGAGCTGCTACTGGAAGTGTAAGTTGAGAAAGAGCAAGGGTTCCCCACACAGACGCCTCAGTTAGTGGTTGGGGTCTATGGCTTAAAAAAGGTTGGGAACCCCTGGTTTAGAGACAGAATCCACAGGTGAGGAATATTCTCTGAGGGTAAGAAGAAAGGGTGGCAGTTCTTGAGGGGACGAATCTGTATGCAAGTTCTACTTCAAAGGACTGTCATAAATACTCTTATCCCAGCCAAACGAGAATGTGCAACAGGTGCTGGGATATTTCGAGTACAGAGTGCTTTACGGCTTAGCTTGTTCATTCCTCTGTCTATGGTCATGGAATAAAGTTAATATCAAACTATACTTATAAAATTGAAGATCAAATATTTTTTGAATGGAATCGGGAGTAGTGGGAAAGCATTAAGTGTTAAACAGATAATTAGCAGCCTCCAGTACATTTACTAACAGCTTTGCTACTGAATCGAAAATGTGCTGTGATTTGGTTCTGAAGTTGCAAAGCATTAAAATGGTTTAGCGATGTTGAAGTATTATATCGAGTAAATAATAGCAAGCGTGATTGATGCTGACAAGGTACACTTAGAAATGATCCCTTATGCTAAACAGTCTAGAAGTTTATAATTTGAATAGAGAGTTTCACTGCTGAAATCTGGAAAGGAATCACATTATTGGTGCAGTGCTGAAACTGGTACTGATGATTAATAGTACAACCAATCTTCTTGTGTCTCCACTGGGGGAAAAAAAACATTAAAGTCTGGAGCGTTAGACCACAACTAAAATGACTTCAAATGTACTTACAGTAGAAAATCAACAATGCTGAGAGTAATTAATGTACTACAAACAAACAGGGATTTGCCTGCTGGGAGCAACATGGCCCTGATAGGGATTCTGTGGCATAAATTAAAGGAGGTTGATTTGCAAGAAACAGGAAAATGTTTGTCCATGTACACCATACCACAATGTTCTTGGCTCCAACAAAATTTCAATCCAAGCCTCAGTGACATCTGGGCAGAGTTGACATAGTCTCCCTGTGACTGTTTGCGTTTCACCTGGGTGCACTAGCTTCTTCCTGCAACCCAACGATGAACCAGTAAGTTAATTGACTGCTCTGAATTACCCGTTAAGTCGGTTAATACATAAAGAATCAAAGTGGATTTGGTGGACACGTGGATAAGAGAATGTGTTGACAGATAAAAATTAGTTGGGAGAGGGGGAAAGCGATTAATGAAATTAATCTCTTGGGAACTGCCATGGAGCTCAAGGAGTCAGATGGCTTCCTTCTGTGTTGTTATAATTGGCAGATATAAATTCATCTGCAGAATCATTAATGATAAATCAAATATTGATCTCATGTAATCAATGAAGCAGAAGATGATAAGAACTTTGGCCAAACATTTAAAACTGATTGACATGCAAATTTATGTTTTCAATATCTTGCGACTAGAGTAGATTAATATTTCTTGCTAGTAGTCAAGATAGTTCCTGCAGAATCTTAATCATTGAATGAGTCATAGGATTGTAAATGTCAACTTTTGTGCAGCTGCACATCAGTCATTTATGAGAGCACATCAAATGCCATCAGCTTCATGGAGATTTCTGTTTGTTCAGCGATTACCAACGTCCATAGAGTCTTGATGGGTAAAAACATAAGCACCATGTGTGTGTTCACTGAACAGCATTTCACAACCGACCAGTAAAGTCGGCATACCCACCATGAGATCTTCCTGCCCATTCAGCCATTGGAATGGTTAAATAGCTGATAAGTTAGATGAATCCCAGTTCAATGCTCTTTTAACTAGATTACATCAGTTAACTAGACTGACTGATTGCTCAACAAATGTTTCCATTTCAGGTATTGGATTACTCTACGAATTTCCATTCCTAATCATGTCTGAAATCAATTTCACCCCAAAGACACATTTACTGTCCCTAAAAGAACGGTCATTAATTCAACAATATGACAAGTACTTTTTAGACTCTTGCTAGATGGTCAAAAATTATCAGGAAACATCCACATGTGACATGATAAGCAACATGACACAAAATAATGTACAAGCTGCATTAACACACGCCGTAGCTAATCAAATAGCGGCTGCATCAGTAAAATGTGGAACTGTTTACTTCTCTGTAACATTATCATGCAAGGAACATAAGCCTTGATGAAGTATAGCCTTCAGTTTAGTTCTTCAAATGATGATCTTTCTCTCAGCAGATTCATATTTTTAACATGGTGGAGAGGCATACAGACAGAAGCCTATAATGTGCCAGTCACCTGAACATCCTGTACAGTGGCATATGCTTAGTCTCATCTGTAATATAAAAAGAAGCTCAAGTGAGCCTGCATTCTAAGGAGAACCATCACCTGGGTTGATTTGCTTTTCCACTACTGCCCTGAACTGGGGAAATTCTCAATGAGAAGATTCTTCAGTGCAGCCACTGAAACAAGACTGTGGAGCTGAGAGTGATTATGTAGGGAAGGCAGTGCATAAATGCAAATAGGAATGTAAATAGCAACAGTGAAAATATACACCAGAATCAAATATTAGAGACTATTCTCAGCCCAGAAAAAAAGCACATTGGTGTCCTTGGGAGATTATATTGTGTCAAAACTGGCTAGCATTGAGATACTGTCAAGAAAATGTAACATGCATTTTTATTTGTATATACAGCTGTTTTCTTCCACCTGCACCTCATCAGAGACATCCTGAGCAGAACAGATGTGCAGCCTCTCTCTCATGAGCTGAGAGACAGCGTTAAGTGGCAGGTGTCCTTCCGCATTAAAATGCACCTTGAATCTAGGCTACTGATGTCCTCAGAGTGGGAGTATAGTGGCAATGGTTCCTCCTTTTTCTCTTTATTTATGTACTGGTGTTACAGTACAGGCATTACTGGACCAGTACTCTCTCCTAACATTCAGCCCATTGTCTCCTCTACCCTTTTCCCTCCTTGCCATGACAATACTGCACATCACATATGCTTCTAACAGTGATCTGATGGACAGGTACGCACTAAGGGTTAGAATCCTGACTTTGATTAGCTCATGTGTGAGTGCACAGTATTTAACCTCTCAATGGCTAGAGAAACAGAGCTAAGTGTTCAAAACACAAGTTGCCGGATGAACTCAGCAGGCCAGGCAGCTTCTATGGAAAAGAATGCAGTTGATGATTCAGGCTGAGACCCTTCGCCCACCCTGCCGAAGGGTCTCAGCCCAAAACGTCAACTGTATTTTTTTCCATAGATGCTCTCTGACCTGCAGGATTCCTCCAGCATTTTGTGTGTATTCCTTGGATTTCCAGCATGTGTAGATTTTCTCTTGTAAATTCTGAAAGCACCACACTGTACTATAGGAACACTATAGGAATCTCAGAGGAGTGTATGGTGACATATACATACTTTGATAACCAATTTACTTTGAACTTTGAGATACCTTCACATGAATCATTTTTGAATATAAAGCCAAGGCTGAAGCAGTATGAGTCCACTTCCACATAGAACAGGTTTAATATTCCTGCATAACAATTGAATTTTAATGCCATTTTAACAGCATTGAATCCACACAAATGGTCCGATCATAAATTCCTCAGTGCAATAAACATCACTTGGCTGCATTAGTTCAAATACTTTAAAGCTATGGTCTAAACAGATGCCATCAATCCAATGTCACCCCAGTTAGCCAGCAAACATCAATTACTTGACCATAATTTCATACACTTGTCATTATCAATTAAGTTGAAAATATTCAAGTTATTAATGACCTGAACCTGGACTGTGATTCTGACTCCTGAAGTTAATCTGTCATGGAAAATTAGTTAGATGTGGGTTAATTACATCTATGTCTGTCTGAATGCATCAATTATATGAAAAGGTTAGCTGAGAGGGTAACAGCAAAGGATTTCCCTAATGTAAAATGGAGGTTTAGATGAAATAAACAAATAAATCATTAATTTCCTATCATTTTGAAAAACTTAATCTAAGATACCTTTTTCATTTGCTTAATGAATTGGAGATAGCATTTTAATTTCAAATTTTGCAGACTTTGGAAGTCCCAAATATATTGTTTAAATGGATTTTAGCCTCGAATCTTAATTATGTTTTCCAAAGTAATATCAATTCTATTCATGCAGATTTTTATCAGAAATAAGCTTGGCTGCAATTGTTGCCTTATATAATAATATAGAAAACTACATTATTTATTATAAACACAAACACTGCTGAAGGGTCTGGGCTCGAATCATCGACTCTTTATTCCTTTCCACAGATGCTGACTGACCTGCTGATTTCCTCCAGCATACTGTGTGTGTTGCTCTTTATTATTTATTATCTTGGTCCTTTGAGTTAGATTGGAACAAAATTTTCAAGTAAATCATGTTGATTTTAAACAGTAAAATTTCAGTTCATTGCTCAATCTTTGGCTGTATAAAGGCTTCCAATCACAAACAAGAGAAAATCGGAAGATGCTCGAAATCTGAGCAAGCCAGGCATCCTGCCAACGGGTTTCAGCCCAAACCATCTGCTGTACCCTTTTCCTAGATGCTGCCTGGCCTGCTGAGTTTCTCCAGCATTTTGTGTGTGTTGCTAATATAAAGGCTTGATGACTGGTTAAACGATGGCATCAACAAAGTATCAAGGTGTGTATTCAGGACCTGTTAAACAGTTCCCCATCTGTAACTGATGGAACGTGACTGCAATATTACCATGGTGGTTTAGCTCTAATATCAGAGACCTAATTGCAATATCCAGCTACCTGGTTCATTGATCTATAGATGTGAGTTAGAATCACCAGTAGTTAGAGAATTTAATTTCAAGTTACTAAATAAATCTGAAGTAAAAAGCTCGCGTCAATTATGATGACCGTAAAACCACCAGGTTGTTGTAAAACCCTACTTGAACCACGAATGGTCATCGATGAAGGTAAATGCTAACCTCAGCCAGTCTGTCTGATATGTGACTCCAGATTCACCATTGTGGTTGTTTTTTAATAATTGTCCAAAATGGCCAAGCAAGCCACATAGTTTGGAAGGCGGGGTGAGTGGGGAGAGTGAATTCTGGCATAACCAATGACATCCAGAGCCATGAATGAAGAAGTGAGAGGAAACATCTTCGGGATGCACTGCAGCTCTTTACTAGAAGAATCAGAATTAATATCACTGACATTTGTCATGCAATTTGTTGTTTTACAGCAGCAGTACATTGCAAATTTTAAAACTATACATTACAATAAGAAATATATACACACCATACACATTAAATTAACTAAGTAGTGCAAAAAGAAAGTGAAAATGTATAGTGAGGTAGTACTCATGGGTTCATTATCCATACAGAAATCAGATGGTGGTGGGGAAGAAGCTACTCCTGAAACATTGAGTGTGTGTCTTCAGGTTCCTATACTACCTCTTTGATCATAGCAACGAGAAGAGGGCATGTCCTGGGTGATGGGGGTCCTTAATGGTGGATGCCACCTTCCTCAGACATTACCTTTTGAAGGTGTCTTCAATGCTAGGGAGACTAGTGCTATTAAGGAGCTGGCTGAATTTACAACTTTCTGCAGCTTTTTCAATCCTGTGCAGTGTCTCCTCCATACTAGACAGTGATGCAACCAGTTAGGATGCTCCCAGTCTGCAATCTCCAACATCTGGAAGGATAAAGGCAGCAATATCATTGGAAGTGTTACCACTCCACCTTTCCCCTAATCTATACATACTATGCAGATCTTCCATTTGTCACAGTGCGCGCTGACGGACATCTAAACCCTGGTGTGGAGGAATGACAGACTTGCATGTAGTGACAGAAACAAGTTTTCATTTGTAGGAATATCAACAGAACATCAGTGGCTCACCCAAGCAACACTGCGAGGTAAATCATTCTCGGACCACAAAGACCCTATGATAAGCGCTAATTGGGAGTCCCATTTAAATAATTACAGTACACAGAAAACCCATGCTGGTGAAAATAAATTGACAAGATTAAACAGAGAACGCAAGGGTGCAGCAATTAGATAAGACAACAATTAACAAACAGAGGTGCATAACAGTTGGACATATTCTAGAAAATTCCTCCCTAACCGTACAATGAGAAAATTTTTGCCCATGTCTACCGTATTTCAAAGACAGTAAAGGATGGACAATTGGAGGTAATGCTATGCATGTTCCTATCGCATGATATTTATAAAAATAAATGTCAGTGGGTTAATTTTACTGGCTGAGTAAAAGGAGGCCAGGATATAAATCCCAGCAGTGATATTTATCAAGGCCAGCAGGCAAAATATTAACCTTTTAGTTTAATCCCTTGATAGAGCAATCTGAATTCTTCACTTCACATGTGCTTAACTTAATAATGCCCAAATTTGTCTTGCTGAACAGCCTTACGTCAACTAATTGAGATTATTTTAACATTAGCATCCCCTAACTCTGTTCGGATTTATCCTGTGAAAGGAATTAAATCATCAATGGAATCTTTTTCAACAAAGCCATGAACTAACAATTCATTCTTAAATTTGTCCTCATAATTAGCAGCATTGAAAGTTCAAGCAGGTAAAGAATAATTTGTAGTTGAGGACATTCCGATATGGCACCATAATTCGGCTGTAATTGTTTGGAATTACTAATTACAACTTGGTTGATGTAATTCAAGATCAGAATTCTTGGAGTGCTGAAGGATTACCTGTTTAGACCCCTCCCCTCAATAAAAATTGCTGTTGGATCCCATAGGCACCAAATAAGCCATCCACATCCACAGGGCAGAATGGTGGTGAAGTGGCTACTGTAATTGTTTTACGATACCAGCAATCATTGATCAGGGGTTGATTCCTGCCACTGTCTGTAAGGAGTTTGAACGCTTTCCCTGTGACCGCATGGGTTTCCTCCAGGTGCTCCGGTTTCCTCCCACAAGATGTTCAAAGTTCAAAGTCCAAAGTAAAAACCCCGAGATTCATTTTCTTGCGAGCATACACAGTAAATCTAAGGAACACAACAGAATTAATGAAAGACTGCATGCAGCAGGATGGACAAAAAGCTGATTTGCAAAAAGCTGTTGTGTTATGGCAAGCTGAAACAATCAATGCCTACTGGTCAGCTGACAACAAATCCCAGGCTGACTTTCTCTAATTGATCGTTATTCTGATCAAAGAATTGAATGTCCTTTGGGTAATTAGTTTCCTTTTGGGTGTGTAGTTAAATTTTGAGTTTGAGGTTTTGAAGTTTCATGGTTTTACTGAATGAAGGAGTATTAAAGTTCCAGCTTTGTCCTGTCCCTTGGCTTCAGGTCTCATTAGTAGTTACAGGCGAGCGAACACAAAAAACTGATGGTGATGTGCTGCATTATATCGACATGGCAATTTCAGCAGAAGATTTACATGCAATTCTACTACAGCAGCAAGCTCAATTTAAGGTGGCCCAGCTGAAGTTAATTGAATCTTGACCAGCAGGTTATCAGTGAGTCCAATGATGTCAGTGTCAAACATTTAACAGTACACACGAGTCAGTTGTTGTGTCCATTACCAAATTCCAGTTCGATGCTGCTTCGGGAATTCCTTTTGATCATGGTTTAAATGTTACAAAGATATATTCTGGGTTGAATTCACCAGTAAAGGTGACTCATGGAAGGTATGTACTTTGCTCCAAAAATTGTTTCAATTTCATTCTGCCGAAGACGGTACCAGTTGACGAAACTGCCCAACAGCTGACAAACATTTTTGGGGAGCATTCATTTCTCCTCAGTGCTCACTACTAATGCCCAAAACTCATTAAATATGATGCCAATGACTTCATCACATATGGCAGTGTTATCAATCCTAAATGTGAAAAGTTCAAGCTAAGTAACGTGACTGAGTCACTGTTCAAGTGTCTGATATTTATTTGCAGACTTCAAACACCTGGCAATGCAAACATTCACAAACAGCACCTGGCCATACTGGAGCAAAACCCTGATATGACTTTACAAGCCGTCACTCAAGAACGTCAGCATTTGATGGAGACAGACATGAGAAGCAGAGGAAGATCTGGTGAAATTTCTGAAATGCTCAGTTCGCTGCCGCTGTTACTGTGCGATCAAGAATCTCCGGATGGAAGGCCCCAAAATCCCCAGCTTTGCCTGCTGCTGGTGACCGAGGCTGAGATCAAAGCGTTCGGCAGAGATGGTGCTCGGTACTCGGTGTCGGAGGGCTGATCGGAGCTCAAAGTTTTCGGATGACTCAGAGTCGGACTGTGGTCAGGCATGGCAGGGAGAGTTTTCTTCCTTTTCCCGTCTGCGTGAGATGTGGGACTTTCGAAAGACTTGGAACTTTTTTTACTGTGTCATGGCCTGTTCTTCATCAAGTTATGGTATTGTTGCACTGTTGTAACTATATGTTATAATTATGTGGTTTTTGTTAGTTTTTCAGTCTTGGTCTGTCCTGTGTTTCTGTGATATCACACCGGAAGAATATTGTATCATTTCTTAATGCATGCATTACTAAGTGACAATAAAAGAGGACTGAGTGCCCTCATAATCTAATCTAATCTAATAATCTAATCTAATTTGCTCAACCCAAAACACGATTCCAACCTGGTTGAACAGAACCGTATCAATGCAGTCTCCAATGGCCCAGACATCAACACTCAAAAGGCCTCCAAGATGCCCAACACAACAGAATTGTGGTGCATGGTATTACGCAAGAAACTGCCAATACAAGAAACACATTAGCAGCAAATGCCAATGCCGTGGTCACAAAGAATGCTTTTGCTATCTAGGCCAGTGAAACACAAGGACAAGAAGTTTCAAAAACTATCAAAATCTACAAGGAATTAATGGTCACATTCAAAGTTGACTTAGCCCCCAGGAGAAAGTACGTCAATATATTTATCAACAATCGGTCAAGCTACAATTTGATACAGCATCAGACATCACCATTGTCTCCAAAGTACATGGCAGGCAATTGTGTCCCCACCAGTCAAATCAGCTCATCACTATTCCTGCAGTACATCAGGCAGAACCCTCCTGCTGATTGACGAACTGAACTGCATGGTTACATAACAGACCAGCCAGATCTGAACGTTCTTGGCATTGACTGGATGGACAATTTTGATCTCTGCAGCATCCCTCTGGATGAAGTCTGTATGAAGACATTGGCCGTTTAGATCATGTCAGTTGTTGCCATTCCACCATCAGTACATGAGACCATACATCAACTGCTACAACGCTATGCAGCACTGTTTCAATAAGGTTTAGTTCTGCACTAAACTGCAAACAGAACTCCATCTCCGTCCAGAGGCAGAACCAGTCTTCTGTCTCAAAAGACCACTACCAGATGCTGCCTTATTAATCATATAGCAAGAACAAGATTGACTGCAACAAGTTGGTGTGATCAAAGCTGTCAGCTACTCATGTTTGTTAGCTCTGATAGTCATTATCAAGAAACTCAACAGTACAATGAGGTTGTATGCAGAATTCTCAACTGGTCTGAATGCAGCTCTGAAGACACACCAGTACCCATTATCGGTACTGGCAGATCTCTTCAAATTGAACAGTGGTCAATACTTTGCAAAGTTGGAATTGGCTGAAGACTATCTCCATGTATATGTGACAGAAAATTCACAGGAGCTTCTCACCATTACAACACACAAGGGGTTGTTTTCTTTCCTCTGCCCGCCTTTCGAGGTAAAGGCAGCTCCTTCGATTTTCCAAAAGCTTATGGACACTATGCTGAGTGGTATTGACAGTGTTGCTGCTTACCTCAACAGCATCATTGTGATGGGTATGGATCAGACAGAACTACACCATTGCCTGGACCTGATATTGACTTTGGACTGCGACCTTGGAATATAAACGACTTTGGATTGCGACCTTGGGCAGAAAAATGCAACCACCTGATATCTTCAATCAAGTATTTGGGATTCATCATAGATGAGCACACCTTGTCACCCAGATCCCAAAAACATCACTGTATCTTAAAGATGCCTCCACCAACAGATTTCATCTCTTTACGATCATTTTTGGGCATGATCAGTCATTATTTTGCATTTTCCCCAGCGTGGCAGTGGCTGATAGAGCCACTCAATGTCCTGCTCAACAAGGGTGCTATGTGGAAATTCTCCAAACAATGCCAAGAGGCTTTCCATCAGGTGAAGAACATGCTGTCATTCAACCTTCTCTTGATGCATTTCAACCCAGACTTGCCAAATATTGTAAACAACAGGAATTCCGCAGATGTTGGAAATTCAAGCAACACACATCAAAGTTGCTGGTGAACGCAGCAGGCCAGGCAGCAGCTCTAGGAAGAGTACAGTCGACGTTTCAGGCCAAGACCCTTCGTCAGGACTAACTGAAGGAAGAGCTAGTAAGCTAGTAAGGGCTTACTAGCTGCCTGGCCTGCTGCATTCACCAGCAACTTTGATGTGTCTTGCCAAATATTATCGGCACGGATGCATCCAACTATGGGGTGGGAGCTGCAATATCCCACATTTATCCTGATGGTTCCAAAAAAAGCTGTCATGCATGCAGCCAGATCACAGACCACAGCAAAAAGGAATTATGGACTAATTTTAGAAGACTCTGTAGTTCATGTTACACGTGTTTCTGGTTTCTGGTTACTCTTTTTTTAAATTGCTATTTTGCACAATTTTGATTGGGGCACCTTGATGCGCACTGGTTCTGCGGCCTGCAGTCAATGAATGACACAGTGCTAAATAGAACTGAACTGAACTGAGCTAAACCTAGACTGTTTCAAGGACTCTGCGGTTTGATGTTTAACATTCTGTTTGTTATTTGCTCATTTTTTGCCATTTGCACGATTTGTTCTTTTTTTTTGCATGTTGGGTGTTTGGTGTTTTCTTTGAACCAGGTTCCATGGTGTTTCCTTGTTTCATGGCTGCCTGCAGGAAGACAAACCTCAGGATTGTGTACTGCATACAGTATGTACATAATTTGCTAACAGATGTACTTTGAATCTTTAAGAAGTAAGCCTTAGGAATTATCTTTGAAGTGAAGAAATTCTGCAAGATGCTTTATGGCTTAAAAAATTTATTTCTTGTATGTATAATTTGATTCAAGAACAGACAATTAAACAAGGAACCCATAAGTCAAAGCAAAAATAGGAAACAGATCTGAATATTAACATTGATGAAATAAATTGGTCAAGACTTTGTCTGGACAGTATGACAAATACAATAAATGTTCGACTTAGATTAGTACAATATAATTTTTTACACCAATTATATATTACACCACAAAAAATAAATAGATTAAATTCAAATCTATCTGATAAATGTTTTCGGTGTAATCAAGAAATTGGTACTTTTTTACATTCTACTTGGTCTTGTTTTAAAATTCAACCCTTTTGGATAAATTTAAGAGTCTTATTGGAACAAATTACTGGAATTCAACTTCCACATAACCCTGTATTATTTCTATTAGGTGATATTGAAGGGATAAAACCGAAACTTAAATTGAATAAATATCAGAAAGAATTTATAAAAATTGCATTGGCAGTAGCTAAGAAGACTATAGCAGTTACTTGGAAATCTGATTCGTATTTAAGTATGGATCGTTGGAATAATGAAATGGCTAGTTCTATTCCACTTGAAAAAATTACTTATAATTTAAGAGATAATTATGTAACATTCTTGAATATTTGGCGCCCTTATTTACAAAAGATAGGATGTCATATTTAAGTGCTCCGACAAAGAATTTGGTTACTTGGGGAAAGTAACGAATAATTATACCAAATTTATTTTGAATCCCATGGAGCATGTGGAAACCTTCCAATACCCAGGCAGCTCTTTTTTTCCTCTTTCTTTCTTTTAGGTAGGACTATATATATGGGGGGGGGGTTAAGGGGAGGGGGTGGGTAGATTTTATCTTTTCATGTATTCTTTTTGAAAATTTAATAAAAATTATATTAAAAAAAGATGCTTTATGGCAGACATTTACTCTCCTTACTGAACACACGCCATGGCTGTCCATCTTTGGGTCTAAGAATGACATCTCGGTGTATAAAAATGTAGGCAATAATGTTATTAGACTACAATATTGAAAACAAGTACACACCATTCCAGGAGCTTGGTCCGGCAGATGTCCTCTCCAGACTTGTGAATCAGCAAGTTCCCGAAAACAAAAACACAGTTGTGGCTGCAATTTCTGCAGATTCTGAAGTCCACTGGGTTGTACGGGATGCTGCTGGAGGACTTCCAGTCACAGTCAACAAGATCAGAGCAGAACCAGCTGTAGATCCTTTCCCTCAATGTATCTCCAGGTACCTCACTGATAGATGGCCAGCCAAGGTTGAGGAAGATGACAATCCATCTTATTGACATCATACATTGCTCTCAACTGTGGACTCTTGCCTAATGCTTGGAGAAAGAATAGTGATTCCACGAACACTTCAGCCAAAAGTACTGCAACAATTCTACCAGAGTCACGGTGGACTGAATCGAATGAAAGCCCCAGCAAGAAGCTTTGTGTACTGTCCTGACATTGACAAAGATATCACATCCATATGCAAGCAGTATACTCAATGCCCTAAGGTGGCAAAGAATCCCAAATTGAGCCGATCCACAACCATGGCCTTAGGCTACCAGATCTTGGAGTCGTGTACACATTGACTTCACTCACCCAATCAATGGGTGTACCTACCTTGTCCTGGTTGACCCCTATTCCAAATGACAAAAAGTATTTTCTATGAAGTCAACGAGGACAGAGGCTACCATTCAATAGCTTCTATAGATCTTTAGCCACTTTGGGATACCAGAAATGTTTGCTTCTGACAATGGCACTCAAGTCAGTTCACAGCAGCTAGCTGCATTCTGCCAGTAAAGGGGAATTATACACATTCAGTCACCCCCATAGCATCCTCAGTCCAGCGGTCAAGAAGAGAGGTTTGTTGATACCTTCAAATGGTCATTTCTGAAATGAAGAGCGTGAAGGAGCATTGGCAGAGCTTTCAACACATTTTGAATTACGCTGCTTCCAGCTTCAAGGGGAAGTCACCAGATGAAGCACTCCTGGGAAGAAAACTGGGCAGAGTGTGGAATGCAATACTGTCCAACATCCAAGACAGCAGATGGTCAGGTGCACAAAGGAAGCCACGCAAACCTTGGGTGAAGTCATTCAAGCCCAGAGCTGCAGTATGGATCAGTCAGTATCACAGTGGGCAAGACCCCTGGGTACCAGGTCAGATTGGCATACGAGTGGGGAAAGTGCTCTACCAAGTTATCAAAGACAGACATTTCTGGTGTCGCCACATCAACCAGCTGTGACCACGTGTTCCCGAAGGCACAACGTGGTCAACAGAGCCTGACCCTCATCTCCTCCTGGAAGGGTATGACTTACCACAACCGAGCCAAACACCAACACCAGCACAGTCACAAGCAACAGCACAAGAAGGTGACAGCCTGCAACTATTAAGAAGGATCGATCACCAGCGTAATGTGGTTGTTCCAATCCAAATCAACCCTTTGCTCAAATCCCACGGGTAATTATCTTCAAGGGGGAGGTGTTACGGTGAGCCAAAACAACCCACACCTATTGGTCAGCTGACAACCAATCCCAGGCTGACTTTCACTAATTGATCATTGTTACAATCAGTGTCTTGAACGTTCTTTGAGTAACACATTTAAATAGTTGAGGTTTGAAATGCACAGGTGACTTCTGAGTTTGAGGTTTTGCAGGTGCCTGATTTTAGTGAATAAAGGAGTATTTCTAGTTGCAATTTTTTCCTGTATCCTGGCTTGGGGTCTGATCAGTAGTTATAGGTGAGTGAACACAACACGGCAAACACAAAAGAGAAAAATATAATAATAATAATAATAATAATAAATAAATAAGCATAAATATCAAGAACACGAGATGAAGAGTCCTTAGAAGTGAGTGCATAGGTTGTGGGGACAGTTCGGTGATGGGTCAAGTGATGATTAGTGGAATTATCTTCTCTGGTTCAGAAGTCTGATGGTTAAGAGGTAATAACTGTTCCTGAACCTGGTGATGTGGATCCTGAGGCTCCTGTACCTTCTTCCTGATCACAGCAGCGAGAAGAGATCATAGCCTGGGTGGTGGGTGACCTTGGTGATGGATGCTGCTTTCCTGCGACAGTGCTCCATGTAGATGTGCTCAGTGGAGTGGAGGGCTTTACCTGAGGTGGACTGGGCTACATCCGGTACTTTCTGCAGGATTTTCCACTCAAAGGCATTGGTGTTTCCATACCAGACCATGATGCAACCAGTCAATATACTCTCCACTACACATCTATGGAAGGTTGTCAAAGTTTTAGATGTCATGCCAAATCTTCTAAGGAAGTAGAGGTGCTGCCATGCTATCTTTATAATTGTACTCACATGCTGATATTGCAGCAACCAGAGCTACATGCAGTACTTTAGTTGAGGACTGACAAATGTTTTATGAAGTTTTAGTATAATATTCCTGCTCTTGTATTTTATATCCGAACTGATGAAAACCAGATTCCTATATACCTACTTAATTACCTTATCTACATACACATCTATTTTCAAGATTCTTTGGACTCACCAATATATATCTGTTCCTCAGTTCTCTCTGGGACTTATACCATTCATGGTATATGCCCTGGCATCGGTAGTGCTCCCTAAGTGTATCACCTCACATCTAGCAGGATTAGCCTATGCTGATGCTTTAAATGCTTGCAGTATTTTTTCTCCTTATCAAGTGCATTCTAAACTATTTTAACAAGTGAGTGCAGGCAGGCAGGAGAGGACTTGATTGATGATAACCCGTGATGTCATTTGATCTGCAATTTCTTTTGCAGAACTCAGCAGTCCAAAAGACGTGCAAGAAATAACTTCAGGAAAAAAAATGCAAAAAATTGGAAATAAATTTACCTTTTCAGGCTTTCTAGCCTTACAATTCTGGACCACGATCATTTGTCATTTTCCTTCACTCACTTGGTTGCTGCAGGCCCATTGCTTATGTAAATATGGAAGTCACTACTTGAAGCAAATAAGAGGAAGGAAGATAGATATATGAGGGAGAAGGAAATAAGTGTTAAACTGATGCCAGCAAGCTTGAGTGGGCTGTAAATCATGAACTGATTGGGTCAAACGGCCTAGTTCTATGCTATACAGTACTGCCTAAAAGTCTGAGGCTCATATATATAGCTAGGGTGCCTAAGACTTTTGCACAGTACTGTTGTAATTTTATGCATTGCACTGTATTGCTGCTGCAAAAAAAGAATCATGACAGATGAGAGTGATGATAAACCTGATTCTGATATGGGTCTCTATTGTGGCCTGAGAGCAGGAAGGGGGCAGGGAGAGCAGTATCAAGGTTGGGAAAAGGGGAAGGGAGAGGGGAGAGAGCAGGAAGCACCACAGAGACATTCTGTAATGATCAATAAACCAATTGTTTGGAAGCAAATGACCTTGCCTGGTGTCTCAGGGCTGGGTGTGTACCCACACAGCCTCGCATCCTGGCACTCCTTTCTTTGCCTCCTGTTCCACATCCCTCCTGTGCTGCTTCACCCTCACCATTCCCAACATCATTTGCACCCACCAGACTAACAAACTCGCTCTCTGCTCCACGTTGACAAATGCAGTACTGTCAAAAGGCTTAGGCAAAAAGGCTATATGTACCTGCATGTGCTTAAGACTTCTGCACAGTATTGTATATCTTAAGTAATCTTTGGAATCCTTTAGGATCTTTCACCTCACTCGTCCAGTTGCGCATTGACAATTTAAGTAGTATTTTGGTTTGGTATATTTAAATAAAATCTGAGATTAAAAATTGCATAAGGCAAAGCTATCTTTATCCACTCTCCAGTGGTCTCTTGCCTTCAGTTAAAACTGAGGCTTAAAGATCTTCATACAGCGCTCAGGAAAGTTTTGACAGGAAATGTAAGCAGTCGTGATTTGCTTACATGATGAATAAAAGTGTAAATGATTTCTAAAAAAAAAATAAATTTGAATTTCACTGAATTGGGAAGCTATTCCTTACACAAAGACTCCATTGCAAAATTTGAAATTGGCTATCCACTTTATCGAAAAGTTTTATTTTACCAAGGAATAGCCAATCATTTTAATGTTTATTATACACCTTCTCAGTAGTGACTATGATGCCCATGGGAATACCCACAACACAAAGCTGTATCTGTATTAAAGCAATATTAATTATTGTTATGGATAGACATTATACTTAGTATCCAGGCAGTTTAAATCAATTTTATGTCAAAACTAGGTTTTCCAGTGGAATAGATCCTTCACCTGCAGAAGCTGGGTTCAGGTCCAGTACAGAATAATGATATTAAAAACTCCTTTTTCTGACAACTTTATGTTTCCCAAATGAATAAAAAGAGGATTCCTGAAACCTTGCAGACAACAGCCAAAATTAAGTCTATACACAGTTCTTGCAGCTGGTAGACTGCAGAACATTTCAAATCATTATACTAGGTTGCTTTTCAATTCAAGGTCTATAGATCGACTAGCAAAGCATAGCCTTCTGCATAACAAAATGCAAGAGGTTTGTTTTATTATATCAGCAGGTAATGTCAGGTAAATGACCAAAACTGAATTACTTGGACTGCCTTTTGTTACTTAGTTTTTAACAATAGTCAGACAGCAAAATAATTAAAATTAAGTTGCCTTGAATACACAAGTCTAATTGTATGACCTGGAAGATTAAGATATTGCTGTCAGTATTTCAGTGGAATGATTCAATACACTGTAACGATGTGAGCCACCTGCAAATGTTGCCGTGTATACCCAGTGTCGTCTCGGTTCGTTCACTCGCCTTGCTTCACTCACTGTAACTCTAAGTTGATTCCACAATGTATAGAGTCACTTTCGAGGATTCTACAATTCATGTTCTCAGTTTTCTTTTATTATATATCTATGTATTTATTTATGTACTTCTTATTTAATTGCACAAATTGTCTTCTTTTGCACTTTGATTGTTTGTCAGTCTTTGTATCCTTCCTTCTTTGTGCCCTTAACTCCTGCTGGAGTCGTTGGGGTGCTGTCATGACAAGCTTTGCACCAGTCTGTTCCATCTGTCACGGTTGTGTGCCAGAGCCTGGGTCACCGCAAATGTTTCCCCTGTCCATTCTTTAATGTTGTCCAACCATCTTTTCCTTTGTCTACCTCTCCTTTTCCCCTCCACAGTTCCTTGTAGAACGGTCTTTCCACTGGATCTTGAATGTATCCATCAAGAATGCAGTCCTAGGATGCCAACCAGTGTCAAGCAGGCTCATGACCATCCACCTGCGGGTAAAGCCATTCAACATCACAGTGGCACAAGTCTACACCCCAACAACAGACTACAAAGGTGAACACATTCAAGAATCCTGTAAGAAACTACAGGATGTCATCGACAAAGTGGACAAAAAAGATACTTTGATCACTCAGGGTGACTGGAATGCCAAGGTGGGCAGAGACGCACAAGATGAGTGGGGGGATCTCATTGGCCCCTCATGCAATGACACCTTCAATGAGTGGGGACTACACCTGCTGAAATTTGCCGATTATAACAACATGGTGCTGTCGAATACACTTGGAGAGCACAAGGCATCCCAAAGATGGACCTGGCATGGCCCCAGTGGTCAACAGCACCAGATTGACTACATTCTGGTGCAAAGACAGCACAAATCTGGTGTGAACAGACCGAAGACCAGACCAGAAGAGCAGACGTGGGCAGTGACCATGACCTTGTCATGACGAACGTCAGAATGTGCTTGAGGAGAATCAACAAGCCAAAAAACAGCCGGCTGAGATTCGACCTTGAAAAACTGAAAGACCCCGCCATCTCTGAAGAACTTCAGGCAGCAATTGGGGGGAAGTTTGCACCAATACTCCTCTTTGATGAAGACCTGGTGACCACCACAAATAACTTTAACACAGTGATGACGGAAACAGCAAGCAAGATTCTGGGGAAAAGCCGCCGCAAGTCTAAACCATGGGTCACTAACAAGATACTGGATATGTGTGACGCAAGAAGGAAATTAAAGAAAGATAAAAACACAGCAGAGGGATGAACAGAATAGAGGAAAATCAACAAGCAAATCAGGAGGGAAAGGAAGGAAGCAAAGCAAAGATGGGTAACTGAACAATGTGCAGACATTGAAGACAGCCTCTCCAACAGCACAAAGAAGGCATTCCAACTGGTGAAAGATCTTACCAAAGAAAAGCAAGCCAAAGTGAACACCATCCAAGACAAATATGGCAAAAGTCTCTCAGAAGAAAAGGAAATAATGGAAAGGTGGACAGAGTACTGTTCAGAACTGTACAACCACCAGAGCAAAGAGGATCCAAGCATGTTGAATGTGCAGGAATCTTCCAATGAGGAAGACTATCCAATCATGCGTGAAGAAGTTGAAGCTGCAATACGATCACTGAAGTGTGGGAAGTCAGCAGGAGTTGACAACATCCCTGCTGAACTACTGAAGCATGGAGGAGAGGCCACGATAGACATGCTTACCACCATCTGCAATAAGATCTGGCAGACAGGTGAATGGCCGACACCTTGGACAGAGTTGCTGATCATTGTGCTTCCCAAGAAAGGCAATCTCCAACTTTGCCAGCATTACCGTACCATCAGTTTGATCAGCCATGTAAACAAGGTAATGCTCAGAATCATCTTGAACAGACTGAGACCTCAGGCAGAAGACATCATTGCCGAGATTTTCAACCTCCGCACCTTTTGTGAGAAACACTTTCAACACCTGAGAGAGTTCTACCATGTCTTCATAGACTTCAAGAAGGCATTTGACGAAGTCTGGCATGATCCCTTATGGGCCACCATGAAGAAATTCAACATGGGGCAGAAGCTGATTCATACAATTCATCAGCTTTACACCAAGGCAACCAGTGCAGTGCTTGTTCAGGGCACCATCGGGGAGTGGTTCTGTACCTCTGTAGGAGTCCATCAGGGCTGCCTCCTCACCCCCACTCTCTTCAACGTCTTCCTGGAATGAATCATGAGTGTTGCCCTTGAAGATCATGTGGGCACAGTCAGCATCGGAGGGAGGAACATCATAAATCTAAGATTTGCTGACGACATTGATGGACTTGCAGGAAAAGAGGACAAACAGAACAACCTGGTCAGTCATCTTGACAGAGCCTCCACAAAGTTTGGAATGGAAATATGTGCCGAGAAAACGAAGCTCATGGCAAATGCCAATGGTGCCATCACAACAGACATCTCAGTCCATGGTCAGAAACTTGAGACAGTGCAGCAGTTCAAATACCTGGGAGCAATCATCAGTGATGAAGGATCAAGACCAGAAGTCCTGGCAAGAGCAGTACAGACAATGCCTGCACTATCCAAACTCAAGACAATATGGAGGGACAGCAACATTACCATGAAGTACAAGGTCAGACTCCTGCGTGCGTTGGTATTCTCCATCTTCCTGTAATGTGAGACATGGACCCTCACAGCAGAGCTACAGAGGAAGATACAGGCATTGGAAATGAGATGCTATCGCATCATCTTGGGCATCTCATACTTGGACCACATCACAAACGAGCAGGTCCGCAAGACCATCCAGCACCACATTGGCCCCCATGAAGACCTTCTCACAACAGTGAAGAAAAGAAAGCTGAGCTGAGTCTTTGTATAGTTTTTCATAAATTCTATTGTATTTCTTTATTTTCCGGTAAACAACTGCAAGAACATTCTTCTCAAAGTAGTATCTGGTGACATATAAGCACGAGAAAGTCTCTGTAGATGCTGGAAATCCAAAGCAACACACATAAAATGTTGAAGGAACTCATCAGGCCATTCAGTTTCTATGAAAAAGAGAAAACAGTTAACATTTTAGGCTAAGACCCTTCTTCAGGACCGGAAAGGAAGGGGGAAAACACCATAATAAAATGTGGGGGGGTGGGGGAGAGGGGAAGGAGGATAACTAGAAGGAGATAGGTGAATCGAAGTGGGTAGGAAAGAGAAACTGCTGGAGATGAAGGAATCTGATAGGAGTGGACCATAGAAGAAATGGAAGAAGGAGGGGACCGGGGGAAGGGATAGGCAGGTGAGAAGATGTAAGAGGGCAGAGTGAGGAATAGAAAAAGTGGGGAGGGAGCAGGAATTTTTTTTTACTGGAAGGAGAAATTGAAATTCATGCCATTAGGTTGAAGGCTACCCAGACGGAATACAAGGTGTTGTTCCTTCACCCTGAGGGTGGCCTCATCTTGGCACAAGAGGAGGTAATGGACCAACATATCAGAAGGGGAATGGAAATCGGAATTAAAATGATTGGCTACTGGGATGTTTCATTTTTGGCAGATGGATTGGAGGTGCTCAACGAAGTGGTCCTCCAATTTAAGACAGGTCTCATTAATGTTAGAGAGGCCGCATCAGGAGCACCAGACACAATAAATGGTGATATATATATATAGTTTGATGATAAATTTATTTTGACTTTCAATTTGACTATGTTGGGATTGTGTGAAAGCAGTAAAATTTAAATTACATGGAAACTGTAACCAAACAGACTTCTTTTACCTCCCACTTCATTCATACAATTTTAGATACCAACTTCAAAACCTGTCTAAATATGGAGTATGATGTCAGAGGATTAAAGGACTCAATTTTGGTGTAATAATCTATGACAAAATTAATTGTTTAAGCTTGCTGATAAAAGTTAGCATGACATTGATAAATGCATAAAACTGAAACAAAATGATTCAAATACAGATCAGGTCAAGAAGTATTTTTGGAGAGGGGTGGTTTCAAGTTGATTAAGACAAATTGTGTTTGATTAACGTGAGTAAGTTCTTAGATTTTAAAAAATACAGGAGCAACTAAAAGATAGTAAAATTAATGGCAGTTACTTATTTTTTAATTTTTGAAAGGCGTTGGAAGTCCAATGACAATATTAGCCTTTTAGATGCAAGGTATAATGGCAGAGATGACTAAAGTAACTTGCTGAAGCAATAGAAAGTACAACGAAATGATGAATGATTGTTTTCAAGATCCTGGGGAATTTTATGGCAATATTTTTCAAAGGCTGCATTTCTGAGCATTAAGGGAATTAGGGGATGTGGAGAAAATGGTAGTGACATGAAAGATTACTGATCATGTAGCAGACAGGAAGGATTGGTTTGTCTATTCACAACTATATTTCTTCTGTTCTTACATACACTGCACTTTTTGATCTATATTAATGACAGAAACAGGCACAATTTGCAAATATTACACGATTCATTGATTAAGAAGACAATTCTGATTGTCATCAGGAAGATACAAGTTGGTTGGTAAATGGGTGGATAGATTTTGGGTCTATAGGAGCCAACGTGTGGGATAGATTTTTAAGAGAAACGTAAGAAGTGGTACAATTTGAAAGAACGAATGGAAAGGTGCTGGATAAACCAAATAATGTAGCCTTGATTCATTCTTAGACCCACAAGGTATCAAAAAGAGCAAATAAATTATGCCATTTCTTCTATAAAATACTTGTTTGCTCTCATACAGAGTGTGGTGAGCACTTGGTCCATGATGACAGATGAGGAAAGCTCATTTAACACAACTACCAGTTTTACTGCGACAAGCACAAAAACAGACTGGGCACTATGACCCAGGTAGAGAACTGCCCAGTCACATACAGGCAGGGGAAGTGATTATCAGACACCCCGGTTACAGTCAGGGTGACCCACAAACACACAAGCAAATAATTGTCTCGCCCAAGCTACGGTGTAAAAATAAAATAAACTTGAACATCCCACCATAATCCCACAGCCGTGTTTTAAAACAAGAACAATAAATAGCTATGGCCACCAGGAATGCTGGGGTGAGCTGTCAACCATGTTCTCCCCAGAGCACTACACTGCCCCCACCTGAGGGGTCAGCCGTCCCTGGCAACCCCAGAGTTCACAGGAAGTCCAACAGTCCCAGTGGTAGTCTACACTGCCACCTAGGATGTGTCTGGAAACCTCCACCCCCAGGGAAAGGACTATTTGCTGAGGCAAGAGAGAGAGCATACAGAGTGTGACCTCCTTGTTTCAGCCTCGCTGGGTTGGTGGTGGTCGAGGACTGACATGGTGCCAGGCCATACGGTGCTCAGGCAGCTGCACCCGGTATGCAGCATTGGAGATGCGGTTGAGCACCTTTCCCAGCCCTTTCCAGTGGATTCCCAGCTTGGGGGATGGTCCTTCCTTCCAGAAGGGGGAGAGGACCCGTACGCGGTCCCACCCAGTAAAGTCCTGTCCCTGCTGTGGGCATCATCAACCCGCTTTTGCCGGCCACTGGCTGCACTTTGGTTCTGCCGAGCTGCATTGTGACCAGCCCACAGGCTGAGGTGCTGTAGGCACTCCTACCCAGTCTGTCCAGGAATCTCTGGCTCGGGGGGGGGGGGGCGCGCTAAACACCGGATCCACCAGCGTGTGCTCTCTCGCCCAAATATGAGGACAGCCAGTGTACATCCGGTTCTCACCTGACCTGCTGTCTGGTCTGCCCACAATACTAGGAGAAGGTGGCAATCCCAACAGAGTCCTTAAATGAGTTGTTAAATGAGAGTAGCTATCCCCTTTTTTCCAAGAGCCTGAGGGTGAGGGGTAATAACTGTTCTTGAACCTGGTGGCACATCAGGGTCTGCTGGCACTCCTTCCGCACTCACCACATGCCCAGGAACTTTGTCTGCCAGCACAGCAGGCAGCATTTTGCGGGGTTGAGGCATAGGCTCATCTGGCGGATGGCGGCGAAGACCTCTACCAAGATCTGCAGGGCATCATCAAAAATGGCAGCATGCACCAGGACGTCATCCAAATAGTTGACACAACAACTCTGCGGAATGTGGGCCAGCACCCTCTCCACCAGTCTCTCGAGTGTGGCCGGGGTGCTACACAGGCCAAACGGCATTATCCAGAAATGCCACAGCCCTTGACTATTGGAGAAGGCAGTCCTGAGTTCGACCTACCAGTAGCCACCATAGAGTTTGAGAGAGCTGAACCAGGTCGAGCCCGTGATGTAGGCTAGGGCATCATCAATTTGGGGCAGTGGGTAGAAGTCCTTCAGGGTCACAGCATTGAGATTACAACCAGTCTTTCTTCCTGACCAACAACGCTGGGGCTGTCAGAGGGCTCAAAGATGCCAGCCTTTGCCACCTCTTTGATCAGCTGTTCTGCTGCCTGGCATTCGGCGAGGGCCAGGTAGTGGGGCCACAGGCTGACAGTCTGGCCACACCCAGTGTTAATGTGGTGTTGGACCAGCTCCGAGCATCTGCAGAAAGGAATTTCTCCTGAGGGGAGCAGAGAGTGTGTAGCCATTGTGGTGCAGAAATTGCTTATGGATTAATTGACAGAAATTCAGAGGTCACAGCATTATATAATTAAGCCAATTAACCATTAATATGTTAAACTCCAGCTACTTTATAGCCAATTATTTACCAGTCAGCAAATAAAGTATTCTAATAGTCATTTAGTATCTGTATGAATGTCCCAATGCCACTGTCAGGATACATTGGAAAATGACACTAATTAAGTGAAGATAATTTTAATTCACTGGAGCATGTGCTTGCCTCTTTCGATGTCAGTGAGACAAGGAAAGCAAATCTTTTGCTAGAGTATGCTGATGTGTGTTTTCTGTTTTCTGTTGATCGCAAGAATCTGGCCCTGCATAATTAAAAATGTAGGAAAGATAAGTACATGATAAGCTGTAATAATGTTGAAACAGCCAAAAGAAAGAATAGCTTTGTTTCTCAATAGGTTTAGGACATTACAACTTCAAATTAGATTAAGGTTACACATTGCAAACTATTCAATATACTTTCCTACCTGATCTTGAAACAAATTTGCTTATAATTACCCTATAATTTTCTTTTAATTATACTGCGATACTGCAATATGCCTCTTATGTTGAATATTGTAGTTTCCCAGATTTTTGTCTTTAATTCTAAGTAATCATGGCCTCAAGCAACCCTTATGGGAATAGATATCTAATTCCGAAGTTGTTAAGCATTCAAACTAATTCCAGAAAATTGCAGCTACCTTGAAACATGAATTTTGCCAGTGTGTAGCTGTGTACGTTGATGTGTGAGGGATAGCAAATGAAGTTCCCCTTGTGTGCCTCAGGAGTGAGAGATAAGAGGCTCTGACAATTATGTCAGAAATCTCATTATTAAACAATTAAATTTATTTCATGTTTGTAAACTTCAATAGAAACATACAGACGTGCATGCAAAGAGAGGAAAAGATTCTGAAATCTTTTCCTAGAATTATATTAAATTTCATTAATGTCCATAATGTTCTTAACTATTTAAATAAAAAACAAACAAAAAATTAGTTGTGAGAGGGCGATTGCCATGCAAAATTGATAATCAAACATTCTATCAAGAATTCTTTCTATTCTCTGAGTTAAAAGTTTGTGGATTCAGAGAGATAATCATTGATCTGAAATGTTAGTGTTGGTCCTATCATAACTGATGCTGCCTGGCTTGTTGAATAATTTGTTATTATACTCTTTTACTTAATCTCTGGATATTAACTCTCTCATCTATGAAAATAGCTTCTCATTATTCTAGCAAAATACCTAGGCTGTGGAGAGAGGTCAATGCATTGCTTTCTAGAGTGCAAATCACCTAGGAGGAATGTAGTTTCCAAAGTTAAAGGTCATGCATTCAATGATTACTTGACTACTCTCAGTGGCCATTTTATAAGGTACTTGCCGTACCTAATAAAGCAGCCACTAAGTGTATGTTGTGGTCTTTGGCTGTTGGAGCTTATCCATTTCAAGCTTTGACTTACTGTTCATTAAGCGATTCCCTACTGCACACCACTGTTGTGTATGGTTATTTATAACTGTCACCCTCCTATCAGATTGTCAGATTGAACCAGTCTGGCCATTCTCCTCTGGCTTCTCTCATGTCCAAGGACTTTTCGTCCTCAGTACTGCTGCTCACTGGAAGGTTTTGTTCTTCACACCATCCTTTGAGCAGGGTTTCCAACTTTTTTACGCCATGGACCTGTACCATTAGGCAAGGGGTCCATTGACCCAAGTTGGGAATCCCTACTCTTGAGACTGTTGTGCGTGAAAATCCCAGGAGTTCACCATTTGCTGAGATGCTCAAACCATCCTGGTTGCCACCAAAAATCATTCCATAGTCAAAGTCACTTTGATCACATTTCTTCCCCATTCTGATGTTTGGTCTGAACAACAATTGACCCCCTTCAACATGCTTTAATGCATTGTGTTGCCACATTAGCTCATTAGATATTTGCATTAGTGAGCAGGTGTACAGGTGTACCTAATCAAGTAGCCACTGAGCGTAAATACGTCATTGATCTATGGTCCATCTACTTCTAACTACCAAGGCAGACAGAAAACCGAGAAGAAATTTAAATCGTGAACTTCTTTGTTAATAGTAGCGTAGCAGTTAGCATGATGCTTTTACAGTTCAGGGCGTCAGAGTTCGAGTTCATTTCTGGCACTCTCTGTAAGGAGCTTTGTATATTCTCCCAGTGACTGCGTGGGTATCCTCCTGGGTCTCCAGCTTCTTCCCACAGCGCAAAGATATACCGCTTAGTAGGTTAATCGATCATTGAAAATTGTCCTGTGATTAGGCTAGGGTTAAATAGGTGAGTTGCTGGGTGTTGTATCTCGAAATAAAACCTAAATAAACATGTTGATTTTGTTCAAAAATAAAACTGGGGCTTCAAGTCAATTAACTAACGTTGCCCTTTCTCAGTATAACATTCTATACAG
This sequence comes from Mobula hypostoma, assembly GCF_963921235.1. NCBI lineage: Eukaryota > Metazoa > Chordata > Chondrichthyes > Myliobatiformes > Myliobatidae > Mobula > Mobula hypostoma. The sequence goes on along the minus strand of NC_086107.1, from coordinate 28,610,256 downwards.
CAGAACAGTACAATGATTTTTTTCAGATCAAACCAAATTGTTTTGGTGTAGTATTTATTTATTCATTCATAATTATGTTGCTGCCTAATCTTCACTAATCATGAGTCTTTATGAAGGGTGTCAGCCCCAAAACATTGACTATTTGTTCGTTTCCATGGATACCGCTGTAGCTGCTGAGTTCCTTTAGCATTTTATGTGCGTTGCTTTTGATTTCCAACATCTGCAGAATCTCTTGTGTTTATAATCTGCCATGATATGATTTTGTAGAAGAAGGAACATGACAATACAAAGTTTAGAAGCTGAGATGCAAATGGGTTTCCAGAACAAGGAATGTTATACCCGAAGAAGAAAGGTTACAAGTTATTTTAATCTTTCTGAAAGGATAGTGGGAAAAGATATTGAGATACTTACAAAAGGGGATAGATGAAGGGAAGAGCTTAATTAAATAGACTTTTAAAATAATGGTGGACAAAAACTCCTCCTGCTTTGCTATAGACTTATATAGATTGCTCTTTAATTCAAAGTTCAAAGTAAATTTAACATCAAAGTACATATAAGTAACCATATACTACGATTAGAATCATTTTCTTACGGGCATTCACAGTAGAAGAAATTCAACAGAATCAATTAAAAACTGCACTGAAACTAAAACCTGGCAGTAGAAATAAAAAACAACATCCTTTCGCTTTCGAAATGGAGTGACGCCTATAGAATAGTGTAATACAGCCGCTGCCTGGAGATCATCAGGTCATGCCTGGAGCTAGCGCTAAGCATGAAAGTAAGTGAGCTGCTACTGGTGCACTGCTGAATAGGTGGGCAGACAGCAGAAAACCTGAGAAAGATACAGTCAGCTTTCAAAGTAGCTGACCATCATCTGAGGCTGTGACTTCTGCCAATGCTTCTTAGGGGACTAGTCCACTTACACCTGAGACCAGTCAAGCAGATAAGACAAGAAAGACACACCATGAAATGGTTCTTAGAAGTAAACATGTTCATGATGCATGTATATTATTGAGTAACTTGAGAACTGGCATGACAGGATACAGGGACAAACTTCATCAACAGTTTATAGCACAATATCCTTCCATGCAAGGAAATGCTCAACGAATAGCAGATCATCGTAGTGTGATAGTAAAAAATAGCTTAATCCCTATGGACATGTTAAACCAAATAAAACATGACGTTGCACAAGAGCTAGAAAGAGACAATCCAAAAGACCTTAACGATACAACACAAAAGAATAATGAAGATGCAACCTTACCAAAGCACTGATGAAAATACAATTATTTCAACAGCTTCACAATCGGACATAAACAAGCAACAACACAGATCAAAAGCCTTCACAGAATGCTGATGACAAAGCTGAGCTTCCAGACAAAATTATCCTAATACAGTACTTAACACCACACTAACAGAGTATGTTGGCATTGACCAAACGAAAAACCCTACATACCAAAACAAAATACGTCATCAAGATGTGCAAAGATTGTTAATAAACACATTATTATATTAAAGCAACATTTAGGAAAATTTGAAACATTTAAAGAACTACACACTATAACATACAGTGCAACATTAACGGCAGTGCAGAGCAAGGGCTCCAAATTAGAGGCACTCATTCTAGAAACTGAGAAGCTGAGCAATGAAATGAGAAAACCGAATTAGCAGAAAAGATTAAAATCAGAAATAGACCATCTAATGGAATATAAAAAGGATAACCTGAGCAAGAAAGTTAAGAGAAAAGCTAAAAGAAATACTAAGGAAATATGAGGTCCATACAAGATACAATCAGCCTAACAAAAGCATTGTAGATTTTACACATATGCTAAAACAAAAGCTCGATGCATAGAAAGCCAAACTAAGTAGATACATGAAATGCACCAGACAAAGGAGACAAAATTATCAGTACAAAAACAATGAAAAGATTTATATAGGAAATTGAAACTAAATTTGACACACCAAATAGCACCAACTCCAGCACAGGATTGCCAACAAACACAGCGATAATGAACTTTTGGTCTAATGTCTGGTCAAACAGGGTGATGCACAATAAAGAAGCGAGCAGGATTAGGGAGGAAAAAGAACGCACACACAGGATTGAAGAAATGCAGTACCTGAAGTTACAATGGGTATGTTGAAAGAGGTTATAATAAATACTCACAACTGGAAAAGTATTGGAAGTGATAGTATTCATAATTATTGGTGTAAAAATTTACTTGCCTTCATCCGTACCTATTAATGCATATCAACAATTTTCTTAAAAATCCTGAAAAAGTACCTACATTTTTGACAGAAGGTAAAACATATATTTTACCTAAAGGGGAAATCACAAAATATTCATCAAAATATCATCCTATCACTTATTTACAAACTGGATATAAAATTGTAACATTGTGTATCTCGCAACTGATCAGCACTCACTTAGATAACCACAATATACAAATGTTTGTACCTACAGAAGAGCAGAAAGGATGCATAAGGGTATGGAAGGATGTAAAGAACAACTGATAATAGATTCCATTGTTCGAAATCAGGCCCAGTGGGAAAGCAAAAATCTTTCATATTGCTATATTGACTACCGAAAGGCATTTGACTCTGTCACACACTTATGGTCAATAGAAGTTCTTAATATATATAAACTGCACTCAATATTTATGAAATTCCTGAAATATCTGATGAAACATTGGCATACTAATAATACCCTATCTGTTTAACAACCAAAAAAGAACTACCATTATCAAAATAAGCCGAAGCATTTTTCATGGCAACTCTAAGTCCACTGTGGTTCTCTCTAGATTTAACCGCGCCCTCTAATTTACTGTATCGGATAAAGATTAGGTATCAAGGTATAGCTCATTTTGTTGTTTCTAATTTAACACACCTCCTACATATGGATGATTTGAAATTATGTGCTCCTTCACCAGTTAAGCTAAAGCAATTAATTCAAATAGTGGAACTATTTTTGAAAGATATGTATAAACATGAACTTTGGACTGTATAAATGCAGAACATTAAACATAAAAAAGTGCAATAGAGCTAATAGAATACAAAACAGAGCAGCAGGATACAATACAACCAATGGATGAATATGAAACATATAAATATCTGGGATTGAGATCAATGGATCTAGGGTTGAGAGGGTAAACAGCTTCAAGTTCCTGGGCATCCACATCACCGAGGACCTCACATGGTCTGTACACACCAGCTGTGTGGTGAAAAAGGCACAGCAGTGCCTCTTTCACATCAGACGGTTGAGGAAGTTTGGTAAGGTCCCCCAAATTCTAAGAACTTTCTTCAGGGGCACAATTGAGAGCATCCTGACTGGCTGCATCACTGCCTGGTATGGAAACAGTATGTCCCTTAATCGCAGGACTCTGCAGAGAGTGATGCGAAAAGCCTAGTGCATCCGTAGTTATGAACTTCCCATGATCCAGGGCATTTACAAGGACAGGTGTGTAAAAAGGGCCCGTAGGATCTTTGGGGACCCAAACCATCCCAACTACAATCTATTCCAGCTGCTACTATCCAGGAAGCAGTACCACAGCATAAAAGCCAGGACCAACAGGCTCCGGGACAGCTTCTTCCACCAGACCATCAGACTGAAGAACTCACGCTGATTTGAGGTTACTCTATACTACATTGACTGTTCTATTTATTATAAATTATTATAAATTACTACGATTGCACATTGCACATTTAGACGGAGACATAATGTGAAGATTTTTACTCCTCATGTATTTGAAGGATGTAAGAAATAAGGTCAATTCCATTCAATTCAATTTAATCTGAGATATCAACAAGTAAGAAAATAGATCATAGTGCGATAAAGGATAAACTTTTGACAGAATTTACTTCAAGGCTTAAGAAAATCTGCCAAACAGAGCTCAACAGTAAAAATAAACACTTTTGTTATACCTATATTAACATATTCTTTTGGCATAATATCGTGGTCCAAAACTGATCTGAAAAGTTTACAAAGAAAAATAAGAACTGAAATGGCAAATATCAGAAAACATTATGTACATTCGAATGCGCTTAGATTAACACTAACTAGGACAGAAGGGAGGAGAGGATTAATAGTCATTAAAAATCTACACAGCAGTCAGATAAAACTTCTTAGGATATACTTTAATGAATGAAAACAGGAATCAGCACTCCGCGCAAGCATTTGTAATTCTGATAAGAAGTATACACTGCTACACCGCTAAATTTAAATGAGATCTCAACCCAGAAAAATGAAGATATTATCACTATTGAAGAAAATGTTAACCAATGGAAGAGCATAAACCTCCATGGAAGACATCCCTATGATCTGAGCAGACAAGATGTCAGCAAGGAAATTTTAAATGCCTGGCTCAGAGTTGGAGAACTCCTCCCAGAAACAGAAGGGTTCCTTGTGGCAATACAGGACCAGGTGGTTAGCACAAAAAATAATCAAAAATACAAAATAAAAGACCAACAAATTCAAGAAGATAAATGCAGAAAATGCTGAGAAAAGAAAACAGAAACAATCCAACACATTAGAGGATCCTGTAGCAGTTGAACATCACTGATTACTTACACAGGCACAATCATATGGTAAACATTATTCATCAAAATTTTACTTTAAAATACAAACTCATAAAGATATCACACCTTACTATGTATAGACGCCTGATCCAGTTTTAGAGTCAGAATGCAATAAATTATATTATGAGCGATCAGTTATTACAGATAGGACAATCCATAATAACCATCCGGATATAATAATATAGGTCAAACAAACAAAAGCAAGTTATTTAATAGATACAGCCATTCCAAACAGACATAACTTGCGGAAATCAATAAGCGAAAAACACCAGAAATATGCCAAATTAAAAAAAGACATTGTAAGACTTTGGAACATGAACAGGGTATACAATGTCCAAATAGTAATATCTGCAACTGATATCATCCCAAAGGCACTACACAATAAAATTAAATAATTAGGGATACACAGTAATATCTATGTAAATCTTCAGAAAGCCTCAATACTAAAACACCACTTGAATAGGATTTTACATTCCAGGGCATTGGTCTTTCCGACCCAGGCAATGATGCAACTAGTCACTGAGTAAATCTCAGTGGTGAAAATAAATCTGTTGTTGGAGAAGCTCCTGGGCATATGATAGAAAGTTCAAAATATTTCATGGTTTTGATATTACATCAGACATTTAAATATGATAAAGTAAACTGAACAAAGAAACAAAGCATTCTCAACAGAGTTGTCTTTTACACAGTCTAACTATTGGAATATTTGTGGCAGCATTTAATTAAATTGATTACAGATCCTCATTTCAATTGATTCTGAACAGTATGTAGGAAAAGATAATGTATAGTTGTTGCATTTTGACCATCTCTTCTCTGAACCTTGAGTAAAATTCGCAAGTAATAATTATTGCTCCAATAATTCTGTATTCACCCTTGAAGTATTTGGAAATTTTCATTGTAGACATGAAACTTATTGATCAGTTCTTCAATATGCAGATTAAGTCCACAGTTAATTTTATAAGAAGAGATTTGAGTGACAATGGTAAATCTTCCAATAAATGACTTTTCCATTGTGAGAATATGCTGCTAAACTGCATACATTCAAAATAAGCAACTAGAATGGAGATGTTTCAATCAAAAGAGCAGGGTGAAAGTCGCAAAATTGGTTACATGCAGACAGACCTGTAGAATCAGTCAATGAAGATATGTCATCTATTACAAGGGTTTCAAAGCAAACGTAGTCTGATCCATCATAGACAAAAATGAACTGAGACAAGTACTGCATACTCAAAACTGTCAGTGGGAAAGGGCTGGCGTAAACTTCATTCAGTTTCACAGGTGGAGCTTGGAGACAGCTGATTACAGCCAACAGAGTTTGCCTTAAAAAGACAGCTTCTCAGCTACATTGCAGTTAGAGAGGTGATCTGGTCAGTCACCAGCATTGGTGAAATGACCACTGAGCCAGAAATGAACTTTGGAAGGTGGGAGCTGGTTAGTCTCCAGAGTTCGTGCTTATCAGGTTGTTAGCTAATTAATACTCCACAATGCTCCCCTCCAATACATACACAGCCCAAAGAGTCAAAAATGAAATCATGGGGATAAGGTCACAAATTAGAAAATGGTTATCGAAGTATCAGCCATTATACTCTTGTAATCTTTCAATTCTCTTGAAGGTGCATCAGCTCAGAAATTCTGTTCTGTTATTGTTTATTGAAAACCTGTGTCGAACTCTCCCACAACTATTAGTAGTTCAATCCCATGGCAAAAGAAAGGTAGACAAGAAGAAGTGCTTACCCTGCACATCGTTATGATTTATTTCATTTGGAGCTTTTTTTAAAAATAAACTTTTGAGAGATTTTATTTTGATCATATCCCTTACATAGAAATCCACAGCACCATACAGGCCCTTCAGCCCACAATGTTGTGCCGACCATGTAACCTACTCTATAATCTACTTTACATTTTCTGTATCTTTAAGACAACGTTCATGTGCTGTTATCCATCCTACATGTTTAAAGCTTCTGTTTTAAAATAACCCACACCTTTAATTAAGAGGGGATATAGCTTCATAAATTACGTGAAATTCTCCCTTACTGTAATGAGAGGTTGGCAGCAGTGATTATGGCTGCATTATGCTGTATAACTGCTGCTTCAACATTAATGATGTTGGAGCTTTGGATAGCTAGGGTAAATTCACACTCAAAGAACAAGTTGCTCTACTCAATTTAGTTCAGGTCTTCCAGCTAATTACAAAGCTGTGCTATGGGATGCCCAGTATTTTCAGTTGGTTTCATTTTATTTCTAATATTGTTGAAGCAATAAATGCTAACAGGATTTCAATGTGCTGATACCATTTCTGCAAAATAAATTAGCAGTCCTCATAAACAGGGTTCCAAAGTAGATCCTGTAAGGTGATGGCTTTCACTTTCAGAGCTTAGAATTTGTCTCATTTATTGAGCCAGAAATGAAATGGGTACTCTCAAGCACTCATAAAAACATTAATGTAGAACTGAGTGCGCTCACCAGTCCTGAGTCAATCAAATGTGATGGGTGAATGCAAGTTCAGCAAAGAGCATTATTAGAAGTATGAATTTATTTATTGACTACACACATCTGAAAACAGAGCCCACAGCTGTGTAATGACACTGGCACGGACGGTTGGCAACAAAGAAATGGTTTAAAACAGAACCAGGACCCAGGTAGCAAGTTTTGTGAAGGTATCCTACCACACAGCTCACAGAAGGAATCTATAATGGCTCTTAACAGTTTTCTTTCTACTTAGTTAGCTGCATAATGGCCATGCTTCCTTTTTGATTTCCAACATAGTTCGTCTTCCTTATCGTTTAAGTTGATACTTCCAAGGTCTCTGAACGTAACAACGATCATTGATGTCATTCTATATTCATTCTTCACATTTAATTCTGTCCTAAAACTGCTCAGCATTTCAAAAATTTCTCACCATCTGCACGTAGGGTTTCCAAACATCTTCTGAAGATGGATGTGAGAGAATTCAAATCTGACAATCATATATAGTTTATAATTACATTCTTCTTTCATGTGCTTGAAGAAGTTTTTCTCCGTTCTGAACAGTTACTCCTGGGTTGTGACACACATTGAAGCTATCCTGACTCTGCGAAGTGTGAAGGAAAGCTGAAGATCTTATATGGCTTCAGTAATGTTCACTGTCCTTGCTGCTGATTTATGAATGTTAGGCAGCATATTTTTGTATGAACCAAACCCCAGATAAAGCTTTCAAATGTTCAGCCTGTTACAATTAGACATGCAGCTAATCGCCCCTGACATCATTCTGCTGGCTTCTGTTCAGTCTATTTTGGTTATTTCACTGTAATGTGGTAACAAAATGAAATCAGTAGGTGCACCCTTCACTTTGAGCAAAATCTAAACCGCACTTTTATATTGTAAAATGAAGTTACTTATTTCTGGCTTTAATCATTACATACACACAGTGGCTACTTTATTAGACACACCTGAACACCAGCTCATTAATGCAAATATCTAATCAGCCAATCATATGGCAGCAGCTCGATGCATACAAGCATGCAGACATGGTCAAGAGGTTCAGTTGTTGTTCAAACCAAATATCAGAATGGGAAAGAAATGTGGTCTAAGTGACCATGGTATAATTGTTGATGCCAGTCAGATTGGTTTGAGATTCTCAGAAAGTGCTGATCTCCTTGGATTTTCATACACAACAGTCTATAGAGTTCACAAAGAATGGTGCAAAAAACAAGAAAAAACATACAATAAGCAGAAATTCTGTCAGTGAAAATGTCTTGTTAGTGAGAGAAAGTAGAGGATAGCCAGACAGGTTCAACTGATAGGAAAGCGACAGTAACTCAGATAAACACACATTACAACAGTGGTATGCAGACGAGCATTTCTAAATGCACACCATGTTGAATCTTGAAGTGGATGGGCTATAGCAGCAGAAAATCATGAACATGCAGTAGGCGACTAATAAAATAGCCGCTGAGTGTATTTACACTTCATAGAAGAAAGCCATTCAGCCAACCCAGTGAAGGTAAATTCATATTAGAGCAAAGGAGGCTTGCTGAGTTACACCAGCAGATTGTTTGTTGCTTCATAACTCAGTCCCGGTTCCCTGCCCGTTTCCCCAGTGCCCTGCTTTATTCCTTTCCTTCGTGCCTATCTATTTTCTTTTAGTAAGCTCCAAGTTAATCTGCTTTTTCTGCCCTTTCAGAACATAATCAAATAATTATAGACTCATACAGCACAGAAACAGGCATTTTGGTCCACTGTGTCTATGCCAGCAATTATTATACTAATCTTTTTTTTATTCTCCCCATACTCCCATTACCACCTCCCAGATTCTGTCACTAATCTACACACAAGGGGAAATGTATAAGAGCCAATTAATCATTCAACCTACACGTCCTTCCAATGTAGAAGGCAATAATAGCATCCAGAGGAAACCCATGTGGTCACAGGGAGAACATGCAAGTCTATTCCGTTGGCATCCGAAGTCAGGATTACTCTTAGATCCCTGGAGCGGTGAGGCTGCATTTCTGATATCTGCACTATTCTGTTCCCATTATATCTATTCAAAATAAAAGTGTTTTTTTCTCTCAAATCACCCACCCTTCTCACACCATCCCCATGCCATTTCTTTTCACCATCTCTGAATCTGTGTTCACTTGGGTTCTCAACTTGCAGCATCTGTTAATAGGGTAAATACAGAGAAATGGTCTCCCAACCTTTGTTGCTTTTCAACTTTAAATAAAAACAGAACCAGCTGGAAATGCTTGGCAGAATAGTTCACTTGTCAAGAGAGAAACAGAAGGTTTCATCAGAGAGGTCATCAATATGAAACATTAACTTTATTTTTCTCTCTCCATAAACTTGACTGAACCTTCCAAACATTTTCAGAATCTTCTGATTTTATTTTAGACTTCCAGCAGCAAAGAGTTATTCAATTGTCTCAAACTTTTTCCAAAAGAGAACAACATTTGTTTCGCAACTTAAAACTTATAGCCTCATTCCTAGAAGCTTGCTTGTAAATATCTCCCATATCTTCCCTTGGGTTTTCACATCTTTCTAGTGGTGGTGAATGGAATAGTATACAGCACTTTCCAACTATGATCAAGCATATTTTATGCTTATTAACAATGTTCCCTCTAATTTGTAATACCAGTGTGCACAAAAATCTCGTGCTGTGCATTTTTATGCCCAGTGACAACAGCATGAACAATTTCTTCAATAAAACCAGTATAAATGAGGCACTTCTAAAATCTGCAGGCAAATCATTGCAAACTCCACATTGTCAGCATCGTCCACATCAGAAACCAGAAATGGAAATGTGGTTGTGTATCACTGTGAAATATACTTAACATGCCAACGAGATAGAGGGTGACAACTTTTTATGTTCCCTTAGAGGGAACATTGCATATTAATATATCAGCTAACAGCCCTCTCCTGACAGGACAGAGAAGGTCACAGGCCCTCATAGGATTTGATGGGATAGAACCAATGGATCGAGGTACTAACCTGTAAGGAGTTTGTACATACAGTACGTTCTCCCCATGTCCACAAGGGGTTTCCTCCAGATGCTCCAGTTTCCTCCCACATTCCAAAGACATACAAGTTAGTAGGTTAATTGGTCACATGGGTGAAAGTTGGGCCAGAAGTGCCTATTCTTGTGTTGAATCGCTTATTAAAATAATAAAACATTATCGTTGTTCAGTATTAAAATAGTTTTAAAACTAACCCTTGAGAAAGACAGCCAGATATAAAATGCTAATCTGAAAATGGTTGTTTATTGTGACTCCACTTTCTGCCTTGTACTAATTTTGTACCCAGGCTGACTTTGACTCTTTTATCGATCAAGCCTCAGTTTTGTTAACCACACTTTTATGTGTCAAACACCTCCTGAAAATCGATTTAGATATCATCTTCTATATTCCTTCAGTGCATGAGTAAGTAAGAAGAAAGCAATGTCATTAATCTTATGAGAATAAATTTAATCGTAACCTCACAAGTAGGCTTCAAGGCCACTGATGTCTTTGCTGTATAATACGGTCTATTGCCCGTGCCCTTGGGAGATACAACAAGAAAGAATTTGCATTTATACAGTGCTTTTATTGCCAACTATTTAGAATTAAGGATGATGATTGCACTTACGATCTCAGTGGCCAATTTACAAACAGCAACGACATAAATGTCTCACTTTCCTCCAAATCTTTCATTGGCCAAAGAGTGTTCAATGTATAATGAAGTAGCATCACCATATTGCACTTTTCCATTAAATTCATTCCTTTGAAGTCTGGAGGCTGAGGGGAGAATAGTCCATCAAAATTCAAAATTCAGTGTTTGAGATATCTCTGCTTTAGGAAGGTTATCATTGAAATCTGTCAACTGAATCTGGGTAGGCAGAAAACCACATTTTTAGTGGTCAACAAAACAATTGTTATTGTTACCTTCTCCAAAGCCAATGACGAAAATATCAGTGATGTATCTACTTGTATAAGGGATGTCATTGAGGCAATCTGTTCAAAAACTAGCAAGTGAAGAGGTTTACCAAGCTTCCTATGGTGTAAGTTGCTATAAGCTACACAAACATTCTTTTTTATAGGTTACATATTCCACTTCCTCTGTACACAATTCCAGTTAAAAAGGGATTTGAAGAGTGCCTTCCTTCTAAGGTATTCTGCTCTACCACTAAAGCAAGCTAATAACCTCTAGAGGCTGATAATGTGGTTTCAGGCAACCATTTGCAATCCATTTGGGTGCGTGCAGTACACATACACAGGCTCAAATCATGCTGTCACCTAATCAGAGGTGCCTCAAAGCATACAGTATGTGTACTTGTCAGTGGATTCGTCATGTCTGTGGACAGCAGAGAATGGAATTATACAATGGCCTGAGGTCTAGATGCAGACATACCTGACCTCCTTTTATGTCACTGGTCCCCACACCACTTTCAGGGTCGTTCTGTAGCATACTGAGCTGAAAGTCCTGAATCATTTTGTACTCACACCCTCAGCTTTACAATGACCACAAGTGGTACAAGTAGCATGGCCCAATCCGTTTGAATAGTGGCACTAACCTACACTAAAAGGATGCTTATTTGTTTTGCTTTAATTGATATTAATGGTTTATTAATTTGCATAAGTTGTTTGTGATTTTAAGTGAATTTTTATCAGCTTTTTATATATGCCTAATCATTGGAAAAGTTTAGTTCCCTTACCCCATACTGCTTACTTCTATCTCCTACCCAAGATCCACAAACTTGGCTGTGCAGGTAAGCCCATTGTCTCCACCTACCAATGTCCCACTGAACTCATGTTCTCAAACTTTGACTCCATTCTATCCCTTTTGGTTCAGTCCCTTCCCACCTACATCCGCAACACTTCTCATGCTCTCGATCTCCTCACTAACTTTCAATTCCCTGGCCCTGACCACCTCATTTTCACTGTGGATGTTTAGTTCCTATACACTTCTAAACCCATCAACAAGGCCTTATAACTCACAGCTTTTTTCTCAATAAAAGAGCCAACCATTTCCCCTCCATCACGACACTCCTCCGTCTAGCAGAAATGGTCCTCACCCTCAACAATTTCTCCTTCAGCTCCTCCCACCTTCTCCAGACTCAAGCTATGCCTGCCTTTTTGTTGGCGACGTAGAATAGTCCAAGCCTTCCTTGGTGATACTGCCCGCTTTTCCTACGTTACGCTGACGACAGCATTGGTGCTGCTTCATACACCTATGCTGAGCTCATCAATTTAATCAACTTGCACCCTGCCCTTAAATTCATTTGATCTATTTCTGACACCTTCCTCCTCTTTCTTGATCTCTGTCGCCAACTCTGGAGACAAACTGCTGACCAACATCTTTTATAAACCTACCAATTCCCATGGCTATCTTGACTATTACTCACCCGCATCTCCTCCATTTCCTAGACATCTGCACTCACCCCATTTTCCCACTACCTTAAACATGGTAAAGTTCCTCTTGTTCTTCACCTTGAGCCTCCATATCCAACATATCATTCTCCACAACTTCTACCATCTCCAAAGGAATCCTACCAACAAACACATTTTTACCTCCCTCCCCTTCCCTCACTCTCCACTTTCTGTGGGGATCATGATTCTCTAATCCATTTGTCCCTCCCAGCATTTATCCCTGCAAGCGGCCAAAGTGCCACACCAGCCCCAGCACCTCCTTCCTCACCACCATTCAGGGCCCCAGACAGTCCTTCCAGGTGAGGTAACATTTCAAGGCATTGTGTTCAAGAGTTCAAAGGTCAGGAGGTTATGCCACAACCTTATAAAACTTTGGCTGGGCCAGATCAGGAGTATTGCAAACAGTTCTGGTCACCTCCACTATAGGAAGGATATTGGAGAGGATGCACCGGGATGCTGCCTCATTTAGAGGGCATGTGCTAGCATGAGAGGCTGGATAAATTTTGATTGCTTTCTCAGGAGTTTTGGAGGCTGAGGGGAGATCTGATAGAGGTTTACAAAATTATGAGAGGCATAGGTAGAGGGGACAGAGTATCTGTTTCCCAGGGTCAAAATGTCTAATACCAGAGGGCTTGCATTGAAGGTGAGGGGGGGTAGGTTCAAGGGGGGGCGTGAGGGGTAAGTTTTTTACTCAGAGAGTTTTGGATGCCTGGAATGCACTGCCTAGTATGGTGGTAGAGGCAAAAACTTTAAAGGCTTTTAAGAGATGTTTAGATAGGTACATAGATGTAAGGAAGATGGATATGGACGTGGTGTAGGTAGGAGTGATTAGTGTTGGATGATTTGATTTGCCTTTTAGCTGGTTTGGCACAACAATGTGAGCCGAATTTCCTGTTCCTGTGCTGTACTCTTCTATATTCCATGTTCACCTTCAAATCTGCTGGGGTCGTCAATTGTATCCAGTGCCCCCAATGCAACCTCCTCTACATTGGTGAAATCTGTCAAGAATTGTCAAGCACATCCAGTCGATTCCAAAAAATTTTATCTTCAATTCCCATTCTATGATGAGGCCACCCCCAGATTGGAAGAACTACATCTTGTATTCCATCTGGGCAGCCCCTGACCTGATGGCATGAACATCGATTTCTCATTCTGGTAAAATATTTTTTTCTCTTCCCTATCCCTCTTCTTCTATTCCCCACTCTAACCTCTTACCTCAACGTCTAAACCTTATCATGTAGTAGTAAACTTTCTAGCACGTTGTGATGATTGCTTTACAGCAAATGATTTTCTTCCACCTTCGTCTCCAGAGTCAGCTGATCTAATTGCAGATTGTCTGCTCCACAATTAGTATGTCTATCGGAGCCACTTTTGATGGAATGAGGCAACAATCAAGAGCATAGGAGAAAATCCTGAAAAAGTTTGAGACAATTGATGGTACCTCATCTACCTTCCCTAGATCTCTTTTTCAGTGCCTTTGTCATAGAGCTCTTCCATTTGAGGCTGGACCATAAGAAGATATGGAACAAAGTTTAAATCTATTTTATGACTATATATTGAATGGATGTCTACCAAAACCACTGAGCGAAGCTTCCACACTTCCCCTCAGTGGACACCTGAAATGGACACTTCTATTCTGTAACTTTGAGTGCCTCTTTGGATCGGTATGCTTAACACTCTCGGCACTCTGCTAAACTTCTTGATGGTCGATGCACTTTCTAACATACCAAGATTTTGTGATTATGTACAGATGCAACAAGCACATTAAGCATCACCTGGAAACTATCTAGTATTTTTAGGAGCTGTGAATTGCTTCAATGTAGGTACCCAACATACAAGCTCAAATATTAAACTGACTATATTCAATAACTGGAGATTAACTTTATTCATCTTTAAACCACACATGATCTTACACTGCAGACGCCAAAATTACAGTGCTGTGACAAATTCTGCAACCACTACTGATCTTATCCATGTTTTTAGTTTTCGTGGTGGCTGTCAACTTCAGTGCGCTTTACACCGATCTAAAGCTATACCTTTCATGTTAATAATGCTTAAATACTACAATTAAATTTCTTCATCATGTTTTTTTTTCATATGACCACCCACTCCATGACCACATCCAATGCAGCCTTAAGTTGTGAACAGTTTGTAACATCTATAAAGGGAAAGGTTTTACATTCTCATCAAGAATATTTCCATTTGATTTAGCCCAGCCAATCAAGCTGCACTCAGAGATTTGGTTTCACACTGGGTCCTTCCGCATCACTCCCACCATCTCCACTGACACTACAGGCCAATGAGAACAGGAGATACAAGGAGGTCAACATTTCAGCTCTTTCAATCAGAATCCAAAAGAATGACAGATGAACATGTCCAAATCATCCATCTCTCACTACAAGTTTATATTGGATAGATCAACTAATATGACAACGAATAATATAAATATTTATTTTTTACTCTTGCAATAGTTTGAAGCTATTTTTTCTTCACTGAACCTACACTGAGAAAAACTAAATGGAAAGTGAGTAAAATCTCAAGACAGCGGTGATATTTCATTCGGGGTTTGAAGAGATTTGGTTTGTCAGCTAAAAGACTTGAGAACTTCTATAGATGTACCATGGAGAACATTCTGTCAGGCAGCATCACTGTCTGGTATGGGGCAGGGCGCTATGCTGTGTAGGATTGAAAAAAGCTACAGAAAGTTGTAAAATTTGTCTGTTCCATCTTGGGCACTAGTCTGCATAGTATCCAAAACATCTTCAAGGAGCAGTGCCTCAGAAAGCGGTGTCCATTATAAAGGCCCCCCATCACCCAGGACATGCCCTCTTCTCATTGTTACCATCAGGAAGGAGGTACAGAAGCCTGAAGGCACACACTCAGTGATTCAGGAACAGCTTCTTCTTCCCCTCTGCTATTCAATTGTTAAATGGACATTGAACCTTTTTCTCATTATTACAATTGGGAAGGAGGTACAGAAGCCTAAAGAGACTCACTCAGCGATTCAGGAACAGCTTCTTCCCCTCTGCCATCTGATTCTTAAATAGGCATTGAACTCATGAACACTACCTCACTTTTTTATATGATTTCTGTTTTGCAGAAATATATATAGCTGTAATTGATTTACTTCTTTTTTCTTTCTATATTATGTATTGCATTGAACTGCTGCTGCTAAATTAACAACTTTCACAACACCTGCCGGTGATAGTAAACCTGATTCTGGTTCTGATTTTGATCTGAGCAGTAATTATTCAAAGATATTCCACAAATAGTTTACGTCTGAAGTTCTTAATAAAGCAGCTGCACAGCAAAGTTTATAATAAGGCAGTATGTGTATTTTTTGCTCTGACTTTTATCTTACTGACCGATTCAGGCTAAACTTGATCTATTTTCAAAATGAGAAACACTGGAGTTATTGCAACCCCTCCCATTGTATTTTCATACTTTATTTCTTAGTTCAATCTGGAGTTTGCCATTTTCTCAATTTAATTTTTTCACTTTCATTTTAATTCAATAGAGAATTAACAAGTGGCCGCACATCTACCAAAGTTATTTACTTTTTAATTCCTTGCCTTTCAGCCCCAATGGACTATGAATGGAAATGCCACTTTTCAGTATTGTAAGTGACGGCAGAAAAAGAGAGGTAATTGAAAGAGTTTCAGTTGACTAGTTTTCTTCATTTGATCGGTATTAGGTGTGATAACATATCTGTGCCATCTAAACCACTGAGAGGAGAAATGAGGCTGCCAGTGATTGTGATGCCGAGAAGAGGATAAATATTTTTTTAATTATTGCCTTATTAAGGGTATTTTAATAGACAGAAAAGAATTAGCTGTTACTTTTAGAGTACCAGTTGAAGAAATGCTATATCAGGTAAATTTCAAATTATGCTAATCAAGAAGTCGCAATTACGTTATCCTTTTAAGAAATTCATCTTTGCTTGGACTGTGACACAGTCAAATTTCACAGCAAATTTCCTTACAGAATAACTATTAAAGATTTTTTTTAGTAAATTGGCTGGCTGGCAAACTTGGATTGAGCCAAATGTTGCTTAATTCAAAATTTGGTGCTAAGAGCAATATAACCTTTTGTTCCTGAACTGAAGTTGTTGTACGCAAACACAGGGACTTTCCAGCTCCTAGCTCCATCCCTCCCCCTCCTGTCTTTTCCTATCATTTCGGGTCTCCCCCTCCCCCACCCACTTTCAAATCTCTTACTATCTCTTCTTTCAGTTAGTCCTGACGAAGGGTCTCGGCCCGAAATGTCAACTGTACCTCTTCCTATAGATACTGCCTGGCCTGCTGCATTCACCAGCATTTTTTGTGTGTGTTATTTGAAGTTATTGTACTTTCAGCCAACCACACTTCGTTGTATTTATCTGATGTGTTAGGTGGAGGAAAGGGACAATGCCAATCCAAATTCACTCAATCGCGTTTTAACTCATTGTAGCGGTGTGCTACACACAGTGCTAGAATAATGGCGCGTAGTCGGTGAGTTGGAGTTGCGATAAAAGAGATTCATTCAAACTTCGCGGTCTCCTTTAAAGCCTTCCCGTTCCCTCCCTCTCCATGCGGGACTGCTGTGGGGAATGCATATTCGCAGACCCTTCCCGCACGTGGGATATTCCCCCTGCTGGTGAAGATAGCCTGGCACCCTCTTCACCCTTTTTGGGGCTGGCCTCTCTGCCGGCGCGCACCGGTTCGCGTGTGCTAGAAAGTGGGTCGCCACATAACCCCCTCCCCCCAGAACCAGCGATACATCCCCCAATGTCCACAGTCTGGATCGGCCTCTGTTTGGGAGGTCTGCCCCTGCACCGCGGTGCCTGAGCCCGGACCGGCTGCGCCAAGTCCACATGGGCCGGTTTGAGTCGGTCCACCGTGAAAACCTCCTCTCTCCCTCCAATGTCCAGCACGAACGTGGACCCGTTGTTCCTGATCTCCTTAAATGGCCCCTCGTAGGGCCGCTGTAGCGGTGCCCGGTGTTTCCGCCCCGTCGTACAAAAAGAAACTTACAGTTCTGCAGGTCTTTAGGTACGCAGGTCGGGCTCTGTCCATGCTGTGAAGTGGGTATGGGGGCCAGGTTACCGAGCCTCTCCCGTAGTCTGTCCAGGACTGCTGTGGGTTCTTCCTCTTGCCCCCTTGGGGCTGGTATGAACTCTCCTGGGACTACCAGGGGTGCGCCATACACCAACTCGGCCGACGAGGTGTGCAGATCCTCCTTGGGCGCCGTGCGGATTCCGAGCAGGACCCAGGGAAGTTCGTCCACCCAGTTAGGCCCTTCCAGGCGGGCCATGAGAGCCAACTTCAGGCGATGGTGGAAACGCTCCACTAGTCCGTTCGACTGTGGGAGGTAGGCAGTTGTGTGGTGTAGCTGTGATCCTAAAAGGCTGGCCATAGCTGACCACAGGCTGGAGATGAACTGGGCGCCTCTGTCGGAGGTAATGTGGGCTGGTACCCCGAAGCGTGCTACCTAGGTTGCAATCAGTGCTCGGGCACAGGATTCGGAGGTGGTGTCGGTGAGCGGGACTGCCTCTGGCCATCTGGTAAACCGGTCTATCATAGTTAGGAGGTACCGCGCTCCTCGCGACACTGGCAGGGGCCCCACGATATCCACATGGATGTGGTCGAACCTCCGGCGGGTGGGTTCGAACCGCTGCGGCGGAGCCTTGGTGTGCCGCTGCACCTTGGCCGTTTGGCACTGCATGCACGTTTTGGCCCATTCACTGACCTGTTTACGAAGCCCATGCCACACGAACCTGTTGGAGACCAGTCGGACGGTTGTCCTGATGGAGGGGTGCGCTAAGTTGTGAATGGACTCGAAAACCCGCCGGCGCCAGGCTGCTGGGACGACGGGGCGGGGTTGGCTGGTAGCTACGTCACATAGTAGGGTCCTCTCACCTGGGCCTACGGGGAGGTCTTGGAGCTGCAAACTGGAGACCACTGTTCTGTAACTAGGGATCTCAGTGTCTGCCTGCTGTGCCTCTGCCAGCGCTGCATAGTCCACCCCCTGGGACAAGGCCTGTATGGTAGGTCTGGATAGTGCGTCCGCCACGACGTTGTCCCTTCCTGGGACATGCCGGATGTCTGTCGTGTATTCAGAGATGTAGGACAGATGTCGCTGCTGGCGGGACGACCAGGGGTCGGACACCTTAGTGAACGCAAAGGTAAGCGGTTTGTGGTCTGTGAACGCGGTGAAGAGCCTACCTTCTAAGAAGTATCTGAAATGCCGGATTGCCAGGTATAGTGCCAATAGCTCCCGGTCGAAAGCACTGTATTTGAGTTCAGGTGGTCGTAGGTGTTTGCTGAAGAACGCCAGGGGTTGCCAGCGACCCTCGATGAGTTGTTCCAGCACTCCACCGACTACTGTGTTGGATGCATCCACCGTGAGGACAGTAGGAACATCTGTTCTGGGGTGCACTAGCATTGCGGCATTTGCCAAGGTTTCTTTGGTTTTAACGAAAGCGGCCGCGGCCTCTTCGTCCCAGGTAATGTCTTTGCCCTTACCCCACATCAGGGTGAACGGGGGCGCATGATTCGGGCTGCTGAGGGGAGGAAACGGTGGTAGAAATTCACCATACCCATGAATTCCTGCAGACCTTTGGTTATGTTGGGTCGGGGGAAGTGGCGGATCGTGTCTACCTTGGCAGGCAGAGGTGTTGCCCCGTCTTTAGTAATCCTGTGGCCCAGGAAGTCGCTGGTGTCGAGTCCGAACTGGCATTTGGCTGGATTGATTGTAAGGCCGAATTCACTCAGGCGGGAGTAGAGCTGGCGGAGGTGGGACAGATGCTCCTGACGACTACTGCTGGCTATGAAGATGTCGTCCAAATAGATGAATGCAAAGTCCAGGTTGCGTCCCACCGCGTCCATTAGCGCTGGAACGTCTGTGCGGCATTCTTTAGACCAAACAGCATTCGGAGGAATTCGAACAGGCCTAACGGGGTGATGAGTGCTGTTTTGGGGATGTCGTCAGGATGTACCGGGATTTGATGGTAACCCCGGACGAGGTCTACCTTGGAAAAGATCCTTGCGCCATGTAAGTTTGCTGCAAAGTCTTGAATGTGTGGCACAGAGTAGCGGTCTGGCGTTGTAGCTTCGTTCAGCCTGCGGTAGTCACCGCATGGTCTCCAGACCCCTGTTGCCTTGGGCACCATGTGCAGTGGGGAGGCCCATGGGCTGTCGGACTGTCGTATGATCCCCAATTCCTCCATCTTCTTGAACTCCTCCTTCACCGGTCGGAGCTTCTCCGGGGGGAGCCTTCGAGCACAGGCGTGGAGGGGTGGTCCCTGGGTCACGATGTGTTGCTGTACTCCGTGTCTGGGCATGGCTGCCGTGAACTGCGGTGTCAGATCTGATGGGAAATCTGCCAGGACCCTGGTGAATTTGTCGTCGGACAGCGTGATGGAGTCCAGGTGTGGGGCTGGCAACTTGGCTTCACCCAGGGAGAACGTTTGAAAAGTCTTGGCGTGCACTAGTCGCTTCCCTTGCAGGTCGACCAGCAGGTTGTGGGCTCACAGAAAATCCGCCCCCAGGAGTGGTTGGGCCACAACAGCCAATGTGAAGTCCCACGTGAACTGGCTGGAGCTGAACTGTAGCCGCACCATGCAGGTGCCGTAGGTCCGAATTGTGCTGCCATTTGCGGCCCTCAAGGTGGGTCCCGGTTCTCTGTAGCGGGTGTCGTAACTCGTTGGAGGTAAAACGCTAATCTCCACTCCGGTGTTGAGCAAAAAGAGGCATCCCGACTGCTTGTCCCACACGTACAGGAGGCTGTCCTGATGGCCAGCCACTGTAGCCATCAGCGGCGGCTGGCCCCGGCGTTTCCCGGGAAATTGCAGGGCGGTCTGCAGCGGCGGGCCTCCGTGCCCCACCGCTGGTGGTAGAAACACCATTGTTTGTTGGACTCCTCGCTCTCGTCGCCGGGTTTTGTAGGCTCTGCTGCCGGGCCTGGTCTGGTCTGTCGTTGGGCACGGGGCTTGGTGATCTGTGCGACGGATGCCCCTCTCTCTTTCCTGGCATTCCACAGCACATCTGCCCAGGCCGCCACCTCCCGGGGGTCACTGAAATCTGCGTCGGACAGCAGCAGGCGTATGTCCTCGGGCAGTTGCTCTAGGAACGCCTGCTCAAATATGAGGCAGGGTTTGTGTCCTTCAGCCAGGGCCAGCATTTCGTTCATTAATACCGATGGCAGCCTGTCTCCCAAACCATCCAGGTGCAGTAAGCGAGCAGCTCACTCGCGCCGTGAGAGTACAAAAGTCCTTATGAGCAGGGCTTTGAATGCTGTGTATTTGCGGTCCTCCGGGGGCGACTGTATAAACTCCTCAACTTGTGCTGCTGTCTCCTGGTCGAGGGAGCTCACCACGTAATAGTAGCGAGTGGAATCCAAGGTTATCTACCGAATGTGGAATTGTGCTTCTGCTTGTTCGAACCATAAGCGGAGTCGCAGCATCCAGAAGCTTGGCAGTTTTAACGAAACTGCGTGAACAGATGCGGCGTCGGTCATCTCTCATCCAAATATCGTTTGGGCCGCCGGGGTCACCAATTGTAGCGGTGTGCTACACACAGCGCTAGAATAACCACATGGAGTCGGTGAGTTGGAGTTGTGATAAAAGAGATTTATTCAAACTTCATGGCCTCCTTTAAAACCTTCCCATTCCCGCCTTCCCTGGGCAGGACTACTGTGGGGAAAGCATATTTGCAGACCCTTCCCGCGCAAGGGATTTTCCCCTTGCTGCTGAAGATAGCCTGGCGCCCTTTTTGGGGCCGGCCTCTCTGCCGGCACGCGCCGGTTCGTGTGTGCTAGAAAGTGGGTCGCCACATCATCTCCAATCACAACTTCTTATGGAAATTGGTTTCTAGTGATTCTGCAAGTCACAAGTTACAGGGGAAACACTGTAAAGAGAAGTTTGACCTTGGTCGCTAATGCTGAATGAGAACAGAAGTATCACTGATCTATGTTTTATGACCTATATATTCACTTCTATTAACTACAACAGAACTAAATGCAGACAGATAACTAAAACCAGCATTCAATACTCTTGCATATGTTGAGAACAAGCATTCAAAGGTAATGTTCTCCCCTTTTGCATTGAAGGGTTGATCTGTTAATATTTCTTGCATGGATATCAAGTCAATGTGGGTCAAGAAATTTATTTAAATATTTAGTTTCTGTGTATTAGTGCAATTTTCAAATTCTAGATGTAGAATTGGATGAGTATTTGATTAACAACAGGAATTCTGCAGATGCTGGAAATTCAAGCAACAGACATCAAAGTTGCTGGTGAACGCAGCAGGCCAGGCAGCATCTCTAGGAAGAGGCGCAGTCGACGTTTCAGGCCGAGACTCTTCGTCAGGATGAAGGGTCTCGGCCTGAAACGTCGACTGCGCCTCTTCCTAGAGATGCTGCCTGGCCTGCTGCGCTCACCAGCAACTTTGATGTGTGTTGTGAGAGTAGTTGATTAAAATGTGTTTCTTACTGTAAGTTTTCAAAAGACATTGTCATTTTATTTATTTCTTTTTAACAAAAGTTACATCTACATGAAAATGATATAAATAGCAGTGAACTTGTTTGTGAAGCTGATATTCTAATTGTAACATCTTGCTTGCATTGTGCAAAGCGATATAAAATGGCAGTGCATTCTTTTGACAAGTACTGCCTGTATTTGTACTTGTATGTTTCCCATGGCTGTAATTTTAGATTTCACATAGAAACATAGAAACATGCAAAACCTACAGCACAATACAGGTCCTTCGGCCCACAAAGCTGTGCCAAACATGTCCTTACCTGAGAAATTACCTATGGTTACCCATTGCCGCCTACTTTTCTGAGCTCCATATACCTATCCAGGAGTCCCTTAAAAGACCCTATCATATCTGCCTCCACCACCGTCGCCGGCAGCCCATTCCACACACTCACCACTCTCTGCGTAAAAAACTTACTCCTGACATCTCCTCTGCAACCACTTCCAAGCACCTTAAAACTGTGCCCTCTCGTGCTAGCCATTTCCGCCCTGAGAGAAAGCCTCTGACTATCCACACGATCAAAGCCTCTCATCTTATACACCTATATCAGGTCACCTCTCATCCTATTCTCATAAGGCATGCTTCCCAATCCAGGCAACATCCTTGTAAATCTGCTCTGCACCCTTTCTATGGTTTCCACATCCTTCTTGTAGTGAGGTGACCAGAACTGAGCACAGTACTCTAAGTGAGGTCTGACCAGGGTCCGATGTAGCTGCAACATTACCTCTCGGCTCCTAAACTCAATCCCACGATTGATGAAGGCCAATGCACTGTATGCTTTCTTAACCACAGAGTCAACCTGCGCAGCAGCCTTGAGTGTCCTATGAACTCACACCCCAGGATCCCTCTGATCGTCCACACTGCCAAGAGTCTTACCATTAATACTATTAATGCTCTTCTGCACATTTACATGACATAAAGAAAATTTCTGCTGCATGGAAGCATAGGCTCTGTGTGCGTAGGCATTCCAGCTCGGAGGGAGCAGTAATGACCATGCACTTCCCTACACGATATTCTGTCAGCCACTTCTTTCCCCATTCTCCCAATCTGTCCAAATTCTTCTGCAGGCACCCTGCTTCCTTGGCACTACCTGCCTACTCCACCTGTCTTCGTATCATCTGCAAACTTGACCATAAAGCCATCTATTCTCTCATCCAAATCAAACCAAATCACCCTCAACAGCTTAGGAACAGCTTCTTTGCCTCTGTCATCAGATTTCTGAACGAACACTCCCTCACTATTTTTGGTCTCTTTTAGCACTATTTATTTAATTATTTATTTATTATATTGTTATTATAATTTATAGTAATTTCTATATATTGCTCCACAAATCAAAAATTTTCATGACATATATCTGTGATAATAAACATAATTCTAATTCAGATTCAAACTTTTAACAATATCTTACATAAAATAAGAGGATATTCCTGAGGATTATGTCCAAGATTCATTGGCATAAACTTTTGGGTTAGGTATATGTGGGCTGGTATTTCAGCTGTCGTTATCTGGAGAAAATTCTGAGACTACCCTCGAAGCTGCATCCAGGATACACTTAAGGACTTACCTATCATCAGCTGAGACCTAACGTAGGTCTTGTTCATGTCGAAGCAAAAGGTATTACTTAGATTTGTCATCTGTGAATCAGATATCTTAAAATTAATAAAGCTTCTGTCAACAAAGGTGTTTTTATTTAACTTTTATTCACCACATAACCACTACTGGTATTGAAACCATTGAATATTTAAGCCAACGGCTTGTAAACTTTGCACACTCCTACTTTACTTATGGAAGAGTATTGGTTTGTTGGTGAAATTGAGTTGTGTTTACAATGCTTTCTTTCATTTAACGTGACTTTGAATTTTTATAAATTGATGCAAGGTCATAATTGCATTTCTAGTCAAACCTGGACAATTACAGAAGTGCTAGCACTGGATTACAGACATAGTTCATGAAATTTACCCTCAAATTGGCCAGCACAGCCGTGGGTCAATTAAATAAAAGCTTGTTTGATGATCGAGATCTCCAGACTTGGCTAAATTCTACCAAGTAGCAGTGAACCCTAACTGTTTAATGTGAGACCTGTAGTACATAGAGCAGTCACCTGAAAGCACTGGAAATATATCACCACTTTATCTCTGCAAGCTTATCCAAACCTATTGGAAGGATAAGCAAACCACTGTCAATATTCTCTCCAAGTCTTAGTTATGCTCGTCTCTGCTGGGCATGCCAAGTCACTTAAATGTCGAATGCAGAACTCCTGAAATAGACGTAATACTTTGAGCTCTGCCACAGGAAGAGATAATCCACCAAGCTGACAAGACATGTGATCAAAGCCACCTTGAAAATTTGCAACATCCCGCTGACTGTTGGGAATCCTCAGTCTGTGATTGTTTGAAGTTGCAATTTGATGGAATTGCAAATCTCAGCTTCATGCTCTGGGAACATAGAAGGCATGTGTAAATGGAAGAAGAAGTATACTATCTCAGAAGCTACCTATCCACCCACCACTTCAGGCAGTTCCCACCTCATGCGTCTGCATTTTACAACACTGTCCTAATCAATCGCCTCAGTTTCTATGGAACAGAAGTAAAAGCATATTGTCCTCATTGCCAGCAGAATGTAGAAGAAGAAGATTCCTGGGGTTGCAAGATGCCAAGTACTTCTTCAAAGAAAAGTTGAAGCTCAATCCATAGCTAGTTAATATCCACAAGCAAACATTTTAATGGTGCTCAGAAATCTGTCTGAAATTCAAAAGCCTCCTGATATGTACTTGTTCAGAAGAGAATATTATTAACACTGATCACACAATGGTTTGGCTTTCATTGTAGGTTGTAATGAAACTGAAATGACTATACCATTTTTCTATTCTCCATAAGTTCTGTCAACACAGAATATGTTTCAATTGTACCTGATAATTGAAAATACATTGTCAACAGGTAGTTGAAATGTTTACAGATGTGCCTCTGTTCTCTGCTTATTGATTAGGCACCACTGATTATTTGTGAGATCACTTAGCTTCATGAAAAATTGGAAGGATGTTGTTAAGCTTGCAGGAAGGCTGAAATTCACTGTTGTTGCCAGTTGATACTGACCCCCAGAAGGAACCATTATAGAGTTTGAGCCACAAAATAAGGTATTTTCACAGAATAAATTCTTTTTATATTGGTCTTGACAACTTTCTTAAGTTTTGCAAATGACTGCAAGATGTTAGAGCTTTTACTGTCTACAATTTTATTTAAGACATTGTACTTTTCAGTAATGGGTGGTGGGGTGGAGTTACATCTCTACCAAAGATATTATAAGTCACCTTCCCTCTGCTAGTCTGCAGGTCACCCTTCAGCAAGGTGCAGCACCTGCTTAGCCCCCCAATCAGGGTCACGTGAAGCCACGTGAGCAGGTGGTGGATGGTCATATAAGCAGCTGGTGCATATCACAGGTGCTGGTTATGCGCCCACTGATGCCAGGCAGACAATCTCTGAAGTGTATTGATAACGGCTAGGATCACCCATTTTGTAAAGACACTACCCAGAAGAAGGCAATGGCAACCACTTCTGTAGAAAAATTTGCCAAGAATAAGTATGGTCATAGAGCCATGATCACCCATGTCATACAACATGGCACAGAACAAATGAAGAAACGTATAATGAAATAACTCTCCTACAGTCTATGTATTTACATAGCCATATCAAATCATCCATCCATTGTTTCTGGCTTATTTGACATCAGTTCATGATGCATGTCTGTGCTGAGATTACATTTGGGGAATGAAATTTGCTTTATATTTAAAGTGGCAAACAATATTTGATATAAACTTCACCCATCACCTTTTAGCTATCCTCCCCCTCCTACCTTTTTATTCTGACATCCACCCACTTCCTTTTCAGTCCTGAAGAAGGGCTTCAACTGTCAACTGAAGCATCATCTGTTTATTCACTTTCATAGATGCTGCCTGACCTGCTGAGTTCCTACCTCATTGCACGCGAGTTGCTTTGGTACAAACTATAGTTTGGTGGAATAACATGGGCCATCATTCTATTTGAATAATTCAAAGCTGTCACTGCCAATTTCACAAAGGAACTAGTATAATCCTTCAGTCCTCTGTCATATTAAAATTATCTCATGACTTCCTTGTTATTATAATGATTGTTATCATTTATTATAAATGATTGCAATTGAATTGAAAGTGTAAGGAAATGGAAAATTAATGCCAAATGCTAACTTATATGAATATTAATCTGAGAAAGCTGAAGAAAAGAAAAGATTGGACTTGGTAGAAATAGCTGCAAGTGAACAGACTTTTTGATATGTCTTTTCAAGGTATCTGTGTGCCACCACTTGTAGAAAGGGACTAGACCAAATGCTGTCTCGACTTTTGCAGTTATTCACATTGGAGTTGCTTCATAATACTGTTTGGATGCCTGCCAAGTTTGGATAGACTGAGACCTTGGAAGAAATTTAGTATTTTAACAACTTAAGTTGAAGTTCCTTATATGAATTCCTCTGCCATTGGGATCTCGTTTGGGGAAGGTATGATCTGTACAAAAAGAATGGGTTATAGCTGAACTCGAGGGGGTCTAATATCCTTCTGGGCAGGTTTGCTGTTGGAGAGTGTTTAAACTAAATTGACAGCGGGGATGGGAACCAGAGTGATAGGGACTGAGGTTAGGGCAGTTGATATACAAGTCGATGCAATGTGTAGAGACTGTGAGGATGGACAGGCAGGTGATAGGGCAACGTTTCAGTCAGAGCAATGAAGTAAAATGTAACATGGGGGCAAAATCGAGAAGGGTGATGAGTACAGGACTGAAGGTGTTATATTTGAATATAATAGTATACGAGGTAAGGTAGATGTCGTAGTGCAGTTAGATATTGGCAAGTATATCATGGACATCACTAAGATGTGGCTGAAAGAAGATCATAGTTAGGAGCTAAACATCCAAGGATATTCCTTGTGTCGAAAGGACAGGTAGGTTGGCAGAGGGATTGATGTAGCTTTGTTGGTATAAAGTGAAATCAAATCCTTAGAAAGAGGTGACATTGGATCAGAAGATGTAGAATCCTTGTGTGTAGAGTTAAGAAACTGCATGGGAAAGAACGACCTTGATAGGAGTTATATACAGGCCCCCGAAGAGTAGGCGCGATTCAGGATATGAATTTCAATGGGAAATAGAAAAGCCATATATAAAGGTAATGTTACAATAGTCATGGGAGATTTCAATATTGGGAAAATCAGTTGGTGCTAGATCCCAAGAGAGGGAATTTGTAGAATGCCTACAAAATGGCCTTTTAGATCAGCTTGTGTTTAAGCCCACCAGGGGAAAGGAAATTCTGGATTGGGTGTTGTATAAAGAACCAGATTTGATTTGGGGGCTTAAGGTAAGGCAACCTTTGGGAGGAAGTGATCCTAGTATGATAGAATTCACCCTGCACTTTGAGAGGTTAACATATGAGGAGCGTTTGATGGCTCTGGGCCTGTACTCACAGGAGTTTAAAAGAATTGGGGGGGGGGGTGGAATATTGAATGTTGAAAGGTCAAGACAGAGTGGATGTGGATTGGATGTTTCCTGTAGTGGTTTAGTGTTGGACCAGAGGGCACAGCCTCAGAATAGAGGGACATCCATTTAGAACAGAGATGAGAAGGAATTTCTTTAGCCATAGTGTGGTGAAACTGTGGAATTTATTGTCACAGGTGGTTGTGAAGGCCGAGTCATTGAGTATATTTAAAACAGAGGTTGATAGGTTCTTGCTTAGTCAGTTTTCAAAGGTTACAGAAAGAAGGCAGCAGAACGGGGTTGAGCAGGATAATAAATCAGCCTTGCTGGAATGGTGAAGCAGACTCAATGGGCCAAGGTAACTAAATGTGCACCTATGTCTTATGGTCCTCTTAGAGAGTCTGTTAGGTTAAAAGGAGAATCAATATGGGTTAATCCTTATCCCGGGCATTGGGACAATAATAAAATCTATATTTGCCTAGGGAAGCAAGCTGACATTGAATATATGTATCATCTGAAACATGAAATATACTCTAAGGGCTGGGATTAACATTTCGGCTCATAGCCATTTTTATCTATTGTGGTAGATGTACCTATTCCCTTGCCCATAATCCATACATGTTGTATTTTATTTTTCCATGCTTCAAAAGTATTTCATTGGCTGTAAATCGCTTTAGGGAAACCTGAAAATGTGAAAAGAGTGTTTATTAAATGCAAGTCCTTCTTTCTCTTTTTAGCATCTCTAAAAACAGTAAAAACTATTTCAGAAATCACTTGTGCATGGAAAATAATGCAATTAGCAGTAAAGGCACTTTAGCCAGAACTGAAAATCTCATTATTTCCACACCTCTGGAGAAAAACCCTGATCTGAATAGAGAAGAAACCAATTAACTTTCACAAGTGGAAAGCTTCTAAAATTAATGCTGTACAGAATCTCTTCAGGGGAAATTACCGTTCTGAAGAAAGAAGAGAATATATTCAGTGAGGGAAAATTGTTCAACTTCTTACAGCTTTGATTAACAATAGAATAACTTCTTGGATTATGAGCATAACGATGAATTAATAAGTCTAAAAAATTCTTGTATTAGAAAATAAGCAAATTTTGATTTGTTTATACTCTGCTTCTATCTATTTATATGGTCTTCGCAATTAGGGATACCATTTAAATGTAATTTGGGCCAGTTCTGCACAAAAGTCTATTCTGGATTTAGGTGCCTGCAGTTTTGGTAATGGTGAAAATTAACAGTCAGATGATGGAGAGTTTGGTGGCCATGTTGGAACTGTCATTCGTGGAGTAATCTATTTCTGTCGTGGATCAAGAACTGTAAAGTTCTATACTTAACAGGTAGACATCAGTTAAGAGTCATTATTAAATTGTTCTTACTTCTTACTTCAGGAAGTAACTGAAGAGCCATCAAAAAAAATCATCCTTTATTGAAAGCAATAAACTCTCAACAGACAACAATGCAGCAAAATTCATAGTGCATGTTACACCCAGGTTACACTGCTTCAGGCATTGAACTTAAGCTGAATGGGCACTCCAGATATCCATCCTTCAGCAGCTAATTTGAAAAGCAGTATTGATCAATGACTTCAGTGGAAGTTGATCCAGTCATTCTAAGAATACAAACAGCGGTAAAGCTACATGGCACCATTGACACAGCAAGCAATGTTGACTACAGAAGAAAAGGATTTGCAGGTTTGGAAAAGTTTATTTTTCAGTAGAAAGTATCAAGCATTCTGTGTCCCAAAGCACTTCATAATGAGTTAAACACTTCATTTGTTGCACACTCTGTTCATGTCCATGGTCTTATGCTACGTAGCCCAACCCCTTCAAGACCCGACACGTTGTGTGTTCAGAGATGCTCTTCTGCACATCGTTGTTCTAACCCGTGGTTATTTGAGTTACTGTCACATTCCCATCAGTTTGAAACAGTCTGGCCATTCTCCTCTGACTTCTCTCATCAACAAGGCATTTTCACCAACAGAAATGCTGCTCGCTTGATGTTTTTTTTTAAATACTTTTCACCATTCTCAGTAAATTCTAGAGATTGTTGTACATGCAAATCACAGGAGATCAGCAGTTTCAGAGATACTCAAACCACCCCGTCTGGCATCAACAATCATTCCATGGTCAAATTCACTTAGATCACTTTCATATGTTTGATCTGAAAAGCAACTGAACCTCTTGACCAATGCTTTAATGCACTGAGCTGCTGCCACACAAACAGCTGATTAGATGTTTTCATTAACAAGCAGGTGTACCTAATAAAGTGGCCACTGAGTGCATAGTGCCCTAAAATGTGGGCAAATCTGACATTCAGTTCAAAGGTTAAATGGTTTTTAAAGATTAGCTTTATTTGTCACATGCATGTCGAATTCACTTTGGTCACCTTTCAAAATATACGGTGAAATTTGTCATTTGTGTCAACATCTAACACAGTCCAAATATGTGCAGGAGTTAGGCCACGTTTGTTGCCGTGCTTCCAGCACCAACATAGCAGGCCCACAGCTTATGAACCTTTATTAATCTGTATGGCTTTGAAATGTAGGAAGAAGTCAGAGCCACCAGGGGAACCCCACCTGTGCTTACTAACCTTTACCTGTCCGTGAGTCTTTGGAATGTGGAAGCAAACTGGAGCACCAGAAGGAACCCATGTAGTCATAACGAGAACATGCAAACTCCTTATGAACAGTGGTGGGAATTGACCCCTGATTGCTGGCATTGTAAAATGTTATGTGAGTCACTACCCTACCTTGCCACCACCCTACCATGCCACCACCCTACCATGCCACCACCCTACCATGCCACTACCCTACCATGCCACTGCCCTACCATGCCACCACCCTACCGTGCCACCACCCTACCATGCCACCACCCTACCATGCCACTACCCTACCATGCCACTGCCCTACCATGCCACCACCCTACCGTGCCACCACCCTACCATGCCACCACCCTACCATGCCACCACCTTACCATGCCACTACCCTACCATGCCACTGCCCTACCGTGCCACCACCCTACCATGCCACCACCTTACCATGCCACCACCCTACCATGCCACCACCTTACCATGCCACCACCTTACCATGCCACTACCCTACCATGCCACCACCACCTTACCATGCCACTACCCTACCATGCCACCACCACCTTACCATGCCACCACCCTACCATGCCACCACCCTACCATGCCACCACCTTACCATGCCACTACCCTACCATGCCACTGCCCTACCATGCCACCACCTTACCATGCCACCACCTTACCATGCCACTACCCTACCATGCCACTGCCCTACCATGCCACCACCCTACCATGCCACCACCCTACCGTGCCACCACCCTACCATGCCACCACCCTACCATGCCACTACACTACCATGCCACTACCCTACCATGCCACTGCCCTACCATGCCACCACCCTACCATGCCACTACACTACCATGCCACTACCCTACCATGCCACCACCCTACCGTGCCACCACCCTACCATGCCACCACCTTACCATGCCACCACCCTACCATGCCACTACACTACCATGCCACTACCCTACCATGCCACTACACTACCATGCCACTGCCCTACCATGCCACCGCCCTACCATGCCACCGCCCTACCGTGCCACCACCCTACCATGCCACCACCTTACCATGCCACTGCCCTACCATGCCACCACCTTACCATGCCACTGCCCTACCATGCCACTACACTACCATGCCACTACACTACCATGCCACTACCCTACCATGCCACCGCCCTACCGTGCCACCACCCTACCGTGCCACCACCCTACCATGCCACTACCCTACCATGCCACTGCCCTACCATGCCACCACCCTACCATGCCACTACCCTACCATGCCACCACCCTACCATGCCACTACACTACCATGCCACCACCTTTCACCAAGAAAAGCTCCATCTGGTATATTACTAAATAGTCTATTTCAATGAAGAAATTATTGAGCAAATAGTCCAGAAGAAAAGTACAATTCTTCACATTGTCTTTTTGAATAGTGCCATGGCCATTTTGTACCCACCTGAGAAGGCAGACTGAGGTGTTCATTTGGTTAAGAAAGGCAATTTTCCTCTGCAAAAGAGGAATATTTGAGCACATTGATTTAGCCATTTGGTTTTGCAAGTTTCATGAAATTTCTGCTGAAAAGGTCCACACATATCTCAATGGGAATCCGAATATTTGATCAAGTTATCTGTGAGAGTACAATTGTACTGTACATACGCAGTTTACCAGAGACTAAGGTTATTAAGGTTTATACTTTAAAAAAAATCTGTGTAGCTACCCATGTTAAGTTTTCAAAATCATAAAGCCTCTCTCTTTGCAATTGCTTTGTAATGTGGAAATTGTATCTGTGGGGACAATAGGTTCACTTGGTTTTTCAATTTTCACTTCCCTTTTAAGGCTTTCACTTCAGATATGACAGTTCCTCTGAGGTTGAATTTGCTGATAGAACAAGATTTTTTTTTGTTTATGATGCACCTGTAATGACAGATACAGGTAGGTACCATGACCATCTGGGTTTACTGTTGAAAGAAGGACTGGAGGAACACATCAAGAGGATAGCAACTCTTCAATCTTCAAGTGACATAGCAGATGAATTTGCCTTAATCCAGCCTGATTCTTGGGGCCTGTATCACAGATTCCATAATATGCCACCCCCAGCCATGCCTCTGATGCGATCTCATTCATAAAGTGTCCAGGAATGATCCAACAATTAGCCCTGTAATTAATTCTTGCAGAGTACTTTATGAAGTGCTTTGAACGTATCAATAGCTTGACATAAGCTCAATTATATTATTTACTGAGACTACTAAGTGTGGTGGAGTGGAGATACACCTCAACCAAAGGTATGAAAGGCACTCCTTCCCTCCACTAGCCTGCATGTCACCCTTGGGCAAAGTATAGCACCTACTTAGCTCTCCAGTCAGGGTCACATGAATCTATGGGAGCAGGCGATGGTTGGTCCTATGAGCAGACGATGCCTATCACAACTCCTATTTATGCGATCACTGATGCCAAGCAGATGATCTCTGAAGAGTATTAATAATGGCTGGGGTCATCCACCTTATAAAGATACTGCCCAGAGGAAGGTAATGGAACACCACTTCTGTAAAAAAAATTGCAAGAACAATCATGTCATACGAGACGGCACATAATGATGATGTAATGACTTAGAGTTTGTCCCGCATGATATATTTTATAAAATATTGTATCCAGCTGCTCCTGATTCTTGTTAGCAGTCAGAGCAATTGCTTATTGTGCTGTTCTTCAGTATCAATATGACTCCAAATCCTGTAGGAATCATCTCATTTTAAGGATGTCCATTAACTTCTGCGTCCAGAGACCAATGCGTTCTTATGTCAGAAATTCAGGTGAATTTTATCAGGGAATTTTTAATTGTGGTTGCTCAGGACCTGACAATAGGATTAATGTATACAATAAATCTGTCAGAATTCAAAAGTGAACATCTAGGACATATATTCACTTTATTATATTTTGATGGAAAGGACCAACAGGGAGAGGAAAGTCTGCATGCTGATACTGGAGCCTGCCTTATTTTCTGCTGCATTAAGTTAATGGATGGAAATCAGACATTCTTGGTAACGAAATTAGTCTTCCCATCACTGCTGTCTTCCAATTGCCCTTTACAATGCAGTGGGAGGAAAGCCTTTTCATGGTTGCTTCCTTTGTTCTGATCTTAGGTCACATTTTGTAATGTCAACATACCTATCTCTTTCAAATGTGTTCTTTTCACTTTCCAGCTCTTTCCCTATCTCAAGTATAAAAAAAAAGTTGCTGGTCCTGTAGTAATTGAAAAATCAGTGGTATTAAAAAGCACCCTTTTGTTCATTCTATGCAACAGTATTTTTATTAAATTGACCCCATGTTCTGCTACTGTCAAACCTTCCAAATATATGATAACGAAAGAAACTCAGTAGAACTGAAATTTTACAAGTCATTAATTATAGTTGCAGAAGTGGTAGTGTTACTGACATTTTCATTGATTAGATTTGATTTGAAATGCCAGCAACACAGGAAGAAATTTGAGCAAGTGTAAATTCTCTAATGACAGAATGTTAACAGAGTCTGTGCAGAATGTTGAGTTTTTGCATTTAAGTATAGATTAGTTATTGGTGGCTAAGTTCCATTGAACTCACCGGGTGCTGCAGTCATTAGCCAGTAATTGGGGTAGTCTGATTGCTCCATTCTTTATACTCTGCTGCTTTGATGAGAAAGTGGAATGTATAACATAAAAACAGACATATAACATTCAACAATCTTCATGAGTTGAATTTTATTATTAAATTTTTCCCAAAATATCACTCAAATTATGAAGATGACATGGAAAGAAAAAATGTTTTATCCAACCTAATGTCTTTATTGGTTATAATCAAGGTTTATAATTAACAGAAACAATCACTCCTCAAGTTTTGAAGGACAACTTCAATTTGTCATCTGGGTAAATGTATCAGGAGTTTGGTCAGTTTTAATAAGCTGTGAGGTAATGTTCTCATCTCATGCTTCAGGCTCCCATTAGACATATCAGGAGATTGATATTCAGTCCTCTTCACTGATGCATCAACAGGCAATCCCTATGCACTCATCAACAGCTGAAGCATAACAACCAGCATAAGTAAATCAACTCCAACGAGGAATAGTACTCAAGATCACAAGTAATAGCAACCATGTGGTTAGAATACTTGTTATATGCTGAAAAAACATAGATAATACTGAGTATTGATCAGGGGCAATCCATCCTTTAAAAAATAGCTAAAAATTTGCTTCAAGCAATCTTAAAATTACAGATTTTATTGAGCAGTTATAAATTAGTTTTATTTTTCTTTTCCCTACCATTGTCATGCCATCTAATTATGGAAGTATAGAAATATGCAGTATGGTTAGCTCCAACCTTATTCAGAAGGCTCCCTGTCCAATGCTATGACTTTTTAGCCTTGACTATAGCTTCCAATTCCTGCAGGCACTCACTTAACAATTATTTTTAGTAATAGCATCCTACAATCCCACTTCTTATGCAATGATGTCCTGACAGTTGATAATCCCCAATTGTAATTCATCCAAAACACTCTTATCACCTGCCCCATCCCACATGAACTCCAGCACGCAGGGGCCCATTTATTGTTGATGCAAGATACCGCAGATACTGGAATCTGGAGCAATAAGCAAACTCCTGGAGGCCATCAACAGGTAGGGCACCATTTGTGAGAGCAGAGGATTAGTTGATGTTTTGCGTCTAGAATCTAGACCCCTTGCTTAATGGTATTGGTCCATGGCATTAAAAAGATTGGGAACCCCTGGTCTAGATCCTGGACACAAGAGACTGCAGAAGCAAGAATGAATCTGGAGCAACATATGGTCTACTGGAGGATCCCTGTGGGCTGAGCATCATCTGTGGAAGGAAACGCATTGTCAATTTTTCAGTTAGAAGTCCTGCATCAAGACTGAAAGTGGAAAGACAAGATCCACAGGTGAATGATAGATAGAGACAGGGAGGAGAAGGAGAAGATGAGGGAGGAAGAGATGGCAGTGCAACGCAGCGTGCGCAGCCGTTCCGAAATGATATCGATGTGTGTTAACTAGGGGCCGTGCGCAATCCTGACTGGATAGAGACAGCCGTCAGAAGCACGGAGGAACACCTGGAGAAACTTCTGAAATGCCTGCTTCGCTGCTGCTGCTACTGTGCG
Source organism: Mobula hypostoma (assembly GCF_963921235.1). Taxonomy (NCBI): domain Eukaryota; kingdom Metazoa; phylum Chordata; class Chondrichthyes; order Myliobatiformes; family Myliobatidae; genus Mobula; species Mobula hypostoma. The sequence goes on along the minus strand of NC_086107.1, from coordinate 28,575,069 downwards.
ATCGAGGATCTCCGGAGGGGAAGGCCCCAGATCCTCGGCTTTGCCTATTGCCTGTTGCCGGGGCAGGGATTGAAGCGCTTGGCAGAGATGGTGTTCGGTGCTCGTTGTCGGAGAGCTGGTTGGAGGCTCGGAGTCGGACTGTGGTCGGATGCTTCCAGGATGCTGCATCGGCAAGTTTGCGGCGCTTGGAGGTTTACTGTCTGCGTGAGATGATGGAACTTTCGAGAGACTTTGAGACTTTTACCATGCCCATGGTCTGTTCTTATCAAATTACAGTACTGCTTTGCACTGTTGTAACTATAGGTTATAATTATGTGTTTTTTGTCAGTTTTTAAGTTGGTTTATCATGTGTTTCTGTGATATCATTCTGGAAAAACATTGTATCATTTCTTAATGCATGCATTATTAAATGACAATAAAAGAGGACTCCGTGTCCTCATAATCTAATCTAATCTAATTCTCTCTCTTTGTCTTACTCTGTCTATCATTCATCTGCCACTATCTTCTAACTACACTGCTTCTCTTCTTGCCTACTTGGCACAACCTATCATTCATCTTACGCCCCTCCTTAGTGCACCACTGTCCATTTGACTCCTGTCTTTCTTCATCTCTTTATACTGACCATCTAACAGAGACTTCGAAAGAAAGTGCCCTTCAATAAAGTTGCAGTTAACTCTAAGGAGATCATCGAAACCTGAGTTGTTTTGGAAATAAAAAGGATCTTTTAGCATCATGTAGTTATCTTTATTCTTATTTGGCTAAAATTATCATCAATTGGATCTCATCTATCCCAGGGTGAGTAAGTAACTGCATATCTGTAGTTTTTTTTTTGATTAAAATCAAAATTGCCCATATTCAAAACTTATTAGGAAAAGGTTGTCTTTATACATTTGTGCCTTCTACATATCTCCAGAATTTCTTAAAGTGCCTCAAAGTCAAATGCACACTTCTGAACTATGGACATTTATTTTATAGTTGATGCATAGGAATGGGATCAGAATCAGAATAAGGTTTAATATCACTAGTTTATGTCATGGAATTTGTTGTTTTGCCACAGCAGTACATTGCAATATATAATGAAAACTATAAATTACAACAAGAAGTATATATAAAAATAAACTTAAACATGTAGTGCAAAAAGAGAGAAAATAATGTGGTAGTGTTCATGGATTCAGAAATTTGATGGCAGAGGGGAAGAAGTTGTTCCTGAAATATTAAGTGTGTGTCTTCAGGTTCCTGTAACCCGTCCTTGATGGTAGAAATGAGAAGAGGGAAAGTCCTTGGTGATGGAGGTCACTCATGATGGTTGCCACATTTTTGACCTATCGCCTTTAGGTGTCCTCCATGCTGGGAAGACTAGCGTCCCATGATGGAGTTGATTGAGTTCACAACTTTCTGCAGCTTTTCCCAATCCTGGGCAGTGGCCGCTCCGTACCAGACAATGATGCAAACAGTTACAATGCTCTCCACAGTACAATATAGAAATTTGCAAAAGCCTTTGGTGACATACTAAGTCTCCTTGACTTCCTAATGAAATATATTGCATCAATAGGTTGGGCCCAGGATAGATCTTTAGAGATGTTGACACTCAGAAACTTGAAACCACTTAACCTTTCCACTGCTAATCCCTCAATGAGGATTAGTGTGTGTTCCCTCATCTTCCCCTTCCTGAAGTTCACAATCATTTCCTTGGTTTTACTGATGTTGAGTGCCAGATTGTTGTTGTGACACCACTCAACCAGCTGATCTATCTCACTCCTGTATGCCTCTTTGTATTAATGGGATTAATGGCCTTATTCTCAAATGTTCTAGTGATGAATCACTGGCCTGAAGACCACTAAGATTCCCAACTACTAAGTGTTAACAAGAGAAAATCTGTAGATGCTGGAAACCCGAGCAACACACACAAAATGCTGGAGGAACTCAGGAGGCCAGGTAGCATCTATGGAAAAAAATACAGTCGACATTTCAGGCCTTAACACTTTGGCAGGATTATACGTGTGGTGTGTGATGTTTTTATATCTGCTCCCACCTCAGCTTAACAGCTGAAGTGAAGAATGCAGCCATGAGTGAATTCAGAGCTATATTCAAGAAGAATTAGTAATGGGGACATGAAGTTTACAAAATGAAGAATATTTTTGGAAAAGTGAATCTTAAATACTCTGTGAGATTTCAAACTGTCTTTCTTCATTTTGAATATTCACTTTCTTTTGAATTTGTATGACTATAAAAAGCCATCATCAAGTGTCCGATTGACAAGTGCAGCAAATCAGCAGAAAACCCCAGGCTGGCCCCTTTGCTCTGACAAGATGTCACAGTGGCAATGCTGCCCAGCATAGACAGCAGCACAGAAGCAAACATGACTAAAACAGAGAGGTTTTCAAGGTGGTGTTTTCAGGACATATCTTCATAATACTTTTGCAGATACATTTGATGTAATCATCCTCCACATGGAAGCCTGAACAGAATTTCCAGCTATGGGCACCAATTTATTGAATTCAACTCCCTACCTCTGCTTTCTTTGAAGCTTAGTTTTTTTTCGAACAGAAGCGATGCATATTTTCTTCCAATGAAACCATGCTACTCAGACCCAATAAACACTCTGTACAAACTGAACTAATTGGCTTTTAAAGTGCATTTGCTTTTCCCTTCAGAGTACTGAATTTCAAAATAAAATTTCAATTCAAAATGGGCCGCTTAAAATTTATCCCAATTCCACAGACACTCAGAACGTTGGCAAATCTCATTCATTTTTGTTTTTAATATTTTCTTGTAGCTTGTTTACTGCTGCAGAAGTTATCTCACCACCTTGCATTCTTTCTGTCTTATGCAAGCTCTTATACAATTGCCTCTGTTCTGAGTGCATTAGGTTATGCAAGCCCTAGCGTTATACCAGTGATCCCCAGCTGGAGCGGCTACGTGTCCTCAGGAGCTGTTAGGGGAAATAGAGGGGGAGTTTAAGATTCAGGGGGAGGGTGGTAATTGGCACTCTAACTTGGCGCACGAAACCTGACCAACTGTGTCAACTCATTGCCGTCGTCAACATCCGTTAGGTATTCCCAGTTTGTGTTAATTTTTAGCCCCATTAATGATGAATAAATACGTGTGGCATGATATCTAAGAGTCTGAAGGCAGTGAAAGCTTGAATTCTAATCCTGCTAAGAAACAGAAACTGCAGAAAGTGTGTCAATACAATGTTACATACCTGGAGTATGATTTTATTCTATTTCCATCAGATCGGCCATGCTCCAGGTGTCTGATTTGTAATACGGTACAGTCTAATGAAGCCATGAAACCATCAAGATTGCAGGAACACTTCCATAAAAGACACCCTGAAAAGGCTACTTATGGTATTACTCAGTTCCAGAGATGAAAAGTATTTGAAAAGCATTGCACACTCGAGTCATTTGCCAAGAAAGCTAAAAATGACCTTAAAGGTGGTATCATTGCTTCTTATAACATATCCAAAATGATAGCAAAATTGGTGAAAGATTAATCATGCCTGCTATATTAGAAGTGCTCACCACTGCTCTCAAAATGGATACAGTACCAGTATTTTAAAATCAATTCCTCTGAGTAAAAAGTCTGTAGCTCATCGTACTGATGAAACGAGTGAAGACATTGAGTATCAAATACGCACAGAGCTGCGAAAAACAGAATTTGGGATACAACTGGATAAGTCATCTGTGTGAGACAATGAGGCATTGCTAATGGCATATGTATGGTTTATCAAAAATGGAAGTTTATGAAGAGATTCTCTTTTGTAAAAGGTTAAAAATAAATATCAATGGAGAATCAATCTACAATGAGCTCAAAATATATATTGAGGATAAAAGTATTCTGATTGGGAACATGATTTATTGTGCAACAGATGGAGCATCATATATGACAGGTCACCACGCTGGTTTAGTGGCATTTATGAAAAAAAGAAATCCCATGTCTGATTGCAATCCATGGTGTAATTCATTATCAACATCTCACAGCCAAAAACCTCTGCCAGTAACTTTTTTCAAGCATGACTTGTAATATCTGTGACCAACAAGATTAAAGCTCATCCATTAAATAGCAGAATATTTCACCAGTTATGCCAAGATAACAATGAAGAGTTTGAATGCTTGCTTCTTCACACTGAAGTGTGTTGGCTTTCAAAAAGCTGCTGCTTAAAGCATTTCTTTGACCTTTTTGACACTGTGGTTATTTTTTTTTCTCAAAGTCGACAAGATCTTGGGAAACAAGATTGAACTTCAATGTGCAGATGTGACATACCCAACTGATCTGTATTTTTATGACAAAATGAACATACTAACTATGAAATTTCAGGGTGAGAGTTTCAGTTTAATCCATGCAAAAGGTGTTTTGTCCACCTTTATCAGAAAATTGAAAATATATAAGGAAAACATTGGAATGTTCTCACAGTTTCCCTGCATGGAAGGTGTGACACTTTCTTTTACAGATGGCGATTTGCAAGAGTACTGCTTACACCTACAGTCACTGAAGAAGGATTTTCAAAATCGATTCAAGGATTTGAATGATCTGAAAATTCTGGACTGGATAATTAACCCATTTTTTTGCAAGGTAGAAGAACTGGAAGAGAACTTGCAAAAGAAATAATCAAAATTCAGAATGATGAAGAGGCAAAAATGCTTTTCAAAAATGTCGGCTTTTGTGCTATGTGGCTACACTGCCATATGAAGTTTCCTGGTCTTTGGAGAAAAGCCAAACTGCTCTTCTTTGCTTTTCCATGCTCCTGCCTTGTTGAAAGAGATTTCAGTGCAGTGAACCACATACTCACAAAAACCAGAAAACACTTGGATATTGTTACACCTTGAGGCTTAGGGTTTTTGTTGTCACAACTTGAACCAGATAGTTCATCTCTTGCTAAAAACCATCAAGCTCGAGGATCACATTGATATTGAAGCTACTGTGCAGGTCACAGGTAGTGTGTAAGCTAGGTTTAAAGACAAATAAAAATGTAAAACAGAATCATTTTCCTCATGTTAGCATATGGTCAACATGTTTTTACACTATGGGGTTGCCAGAAAGTATATTGTGCCTATGAGAGGCATTTGCAAGTATGAAAGTACTTTGTGGGGGGTGGGGGGGGGTTGTTGGCAAGTATGAAAGCTTTGGGCTAAAAAAGTTTGGGAAACACTGCAAAAACAATTACTCAAGCTCTGAATATATGAGATTATGCAAGCTCTAGCATTACACAATTGCTCAGGTTCTGAATGCATGATGTGAGTGTATATATTCTTTCTAGATTTTATGATCTATTTTGCTTTTTCTCTCAGCCTCACGCCTTTTTACATGAGGAGCCTGTTGTGTTTTTTCTTACTCTGCCTTTCATCATCATCGAGTTTTTCAACATCCTGCAATGACAAGTGTTTCATAATAACAATAACCCATTGGTTTCTCCAAGTGCAATTGTCTTGCTAGAAAGTAATAAACTTTCTGCGTGGAACTCCAGACGTTTCTCAACACAAACAAGTTCTTGACTTCTGCAGGAGCACAGAAGTCCTGGAGCTGCTTGCTAAGCTTTACCAACTGGCCTGTAACATTGGACTCTTTGCAGCAGAGTACAAACAATACAATTACCCAGTAGTTACACCAGGGTATGTCCCAATAAACATTGGACATGGTGCAGAAATGTTGCAGCCACACAAGACATAGAGAAGTATTAGTTATTGGTTAATTTATATTTGTTTAATTAATTGTTTAATTAAATAAATACAATTGACTTTAGTTGTTTTTGTATACTGTCGGGAACATTCAGAAAAGTTGAAAATTCTACTAGCTAATGTGCAAGCCATAGAGAACAGGGTGGATGATCTTAAAGGGAGACTCACCTACTTCAGGGAGATGCAGAACTGCTGTGTATTCTGTTTCACCGAGACCTGGCTCTCCCCTGCACCCCCGACTGTGCCATCCGACCGGAGGGATTTTCGATCCATCGGATGGACCGCACGGCATCTTCGGGCAAGACGAGGGGAGGTGGTGTCTGCCTACTGATCAACACTGCGTGGTGCTCAGACACAGTGGCATTGACAGGCTCCTGCAGCCCAGACCTGGAACACCTGTCGGAGAAGTGTCCTCCCTACTATCTGCCACGGGAATTCACCTCGGTCATACTGACAGCGGTCTACATTCCCCCCCAGGTGGACGTGGAGTGTGCTCTGAACATACAAAATGCCAACATCAGTGAACTTGAGACCAGATATCCGAAGGCTTTGCTCATTACAGCAGGGGACTTTAACCAGGCCAACCTCAAAAAGGTGCTGCCAAAGTTATACCAACATGTCTCCTGCCCCACTAGAGGCCCAAATATACTTGACCACTGCTACACAGCAGTCAAGGATGCCTACCATTCCGTCCCAAAACCTCACTTCGTAAAATTGGACCATCAGACCGTACTCTTCCTCCTGGCTTACAAACAGAGGTCACGGTGTCAAATGTAGTGTCGCATTGGACGGAGGAAATGGATGAGGTCCTCCGTGACTGCTTTGAGTCGGTGGACCGGTTAGTATTCAAGGACTCGGCAGCTAACCTCGATGAGTATGCCTCAGCTGTCACGGACCTTATTTGGAAATGCACAGAGGACTGTGTGTCTTGCAAGACGATCCGGGTATTCCCTAACCGGAAACCTTGGATGAATTATGAGGTCAAGTCCCTTTTCAAGGCTAGACCTGTGGCTTTTAGGTCCAGAGATACCAGTCGCTACACGGAATCCAGGTGTGAACTCCAGAAAGCCATTAATGGCGCCAAGAGGCAATATCGAGCCAAGTTGGAAGCCCGGGCTAACCAGAGGGATGCCAGTAGATTATGGCAGAGTCTAAATGAGATCACTGGGTGCAAAGAAAAGGCTGCGAATATCAATAACTGTGGCGCTTCTCTTCCTGACGAACTTAACGTATTCTACGCAGGATTCGAACAGAAGAGGAGCGTCCCGCTCCCTCCGGATGAACCGGACCTGGTGGCATCGAGATTCATCGTCACCGAGGAGGATGTTAGAAGGGCCTTCCTGAAGATAAATCCAAGGAAGGCGATGGGCGCAGATGGCGTCCCGGGACGGGTTCTCCGGGCCTGTGCAAGCGAGCTAGCTGGAGTGTTTGCTGACATCTTCAACTGTTCCTTGCTTCAATCTAAGATCCCCTCATGTTTTAAGAAAGCAACGATAATCCCAGTGCCGAAGAAGGGCAAGGTGGCATGCCTGAATGACTATCGACCTGTGGCTCTGACATCAATTGCTATGAAGCGCTTCGAGAGATTGGCTATGGCACACATCAACCACTGCCTACCGGTCAACCTCGACGCTTTGCAATTCGCCTACCGAAGCAACAGGTCAACGGCAGATGCCATCTCTCTGGCCCTACATTCCTCCTTAGAACATCTGGAGAATAAAGACGCATACGTAAGGCTCCTTTTCATTGACTACAGCTCTGCTTTTAATACCATCATTCCAAATAAACTGATTCCTAAGCTCCGGAACCTGGGCCTTAGCACTCAGATCTGCAGCTGGATCTTCAACTTCCTCACAGACAAGACCCAGGCTGTAAAAATAGGGGACAAGCTCTCCTCTGCAATCACTCTGAGCACCGGTGCCCCACAAGGCTGTGTGCTCAGCCCCCTGCTGTACTCACTGTACACCCATGATTATGTAGCCAAGTTTCCATCAAACCCAATATATAAGTTTGCTGATGACACAACAATTGTAGGCCGTATCTCGGGTAATGATGAGTTTGAGTACAGAGAGGAAATTAAGAACCTGGTGGCATGGTGCGAAGACAATAACCTATCCCTCAACGTCAGCAAGATGAAGGAATTAGTTGTTGACTTCAGAAGGAGTAGCGGACCACATGACCCAATTTACATCGGTGGTGTGCAAGTGGAACAGGTCAAAAGCTTTAAGTTCCTCAGGGTCAATATCACAAATGGCCTGACTTGGTCCAACCAAGCAGAGTTCACTGCCAAGAAGGCCCACCAGCACCTTTACTTCCAGAGAAAACTAAAGAAATTTTGCCTGTCCCCTAAAACCCTCACTAATTTTTATAGATGCACCGTAGAAAGCATTCTTCCAGTGTGCATCACAACCTGGTATGGAAGCTGTCCTGTCCAAGACCGGAAGAAGCTGCAGAAGATCGTGAACACGGCGCAGCACATCACACAAACCAATCTTCCGTCCTTGGACTCACTTTAAACTGCATGCTGTCGGAGCAGTGCTGCCAGGGTAATCAAGGACATGACCCACCAGCCAACACACTTTTTGTCCCTCTTCCTTCCGGGAGAAGGCTCAGGAGCTTGAAGACTCATACGGCCAGATTTGGGAACAGCTTCTTTCCAACTGTGATAAGACTGCTGAACGGATCCTGACCCGGATCTGGGCCGTACCCTCCAAATATCCGGATCTGCCTCCCGGTTTTTTTGCACTACCTTACTTTCCATTTTTCTCTTTTTCTATTTATGATTTATTATTTAAATGTTTAATATTTACTAATTTTTAATATTTTTAATATTTAATATTTGTAATCCAGGGAGCAGGAAGTGCAGAATCAAATATCGCTGTGATGATTGTACATTCTAGTATAAATTATTTGGCGACAATAAAGTATAAAGTAAAGTAAAGTATAAAGTAAAGTAAATTCTTTGGCAGGTTTGACAGCTGGCCCAATGATCCACACTGTCCAGCAACCCACCTATTTAACCCTAACCTAATCACAGGACAATTTACAATGACCAATTAACCTACTAAACGGTACATCTTTGGACTGTGGGAGAAAACCACAGCACCTGGAGGAAACCCACGCATTCACAGGGAGCAATGTACAAACTCCTTACAGACGGCACCAGAATTGAACTCCAGACTCTGAAATCCTGAGCTGTAGTAGTGTCAATAGACAATAGACAATAGGTGCAGGAGTAGGCCATTCGGCCCTTTGAGACAGCACCGCCATTCACTGTGATCATGGCTGATCATCCACAATCAGTATCCAGTTCCTGCCTTATCACCATAACTTTTGATTCTGCTGTCTTTAAGAGCTCTATCCACCTCTTTCTTGAAAGTATCCAGAGACTTGGCCTCCACAGCCTTTTGGGGCAGAGCATTCCATATATCCACCACTCTCTGGGTGGAAAAGTTTTTCCTTAACTCCGTTCTAGATGGCCTACCCCTTATTCTTAAACTGTGGCCTCTGGATCTGGACTCAATCATCAGCGGGAACATGCTTCCTGCCTCCAGCAGGAATCCCTTAATAATCTTATATGTTTCAATAAGATCCCCTCTCAGCCTTCTAAATTCCAGAGTATACAAGCCCAGTCACTCCAATCTTTCAACATATGACAGTCCCGCCATCCCGGGAATTAACCTTGTGAACCTACGCTGCACTCCCTCAATAGCAAGAATGTCCTTCCTCAAATTTGGAGACTAAAACTGCACACAGTACTCCAGGTGTGGTCTCACCAGGGCCCTGTACAGCTGCAGAAGGACCTGTTTGCTCTTATACTCAATTCCCCTTGTTAGGAAAGCCAGCACGCCATTAGCTTTCTTCACTGCCTGCTGTACTTGCATGCTTGCTTTCAGTGATTGATGTACAAGAACACCTAGATCTCATTGTACTTCCCCTTTTCTTAACTTGACTCCATTTAGATAATAATCTGCCTTCCCGTTCTTACCACCAAAGTGGATAACCTCATATTTATCCACATTAAACTGCATCTGCCATGCATCTGCCCACTCACCCAGCCTGTCCAAGTCACCCTGCATTCTCATAACATCCTCCTCACATTTCACACTGCCACCCAGCTTTGTGTCATTGGCAAATTTGCTAATGTTACTTTTAATTCCCTCATCTAAATCATTAATATATATCGTAAACAACTGCGATCCCAGCACTGAACCCTACGGTACCGCACTGGTCACTGCCTGCCATTCCGAAAGGGACCTGTTAATCGCTACTGTTTGTTTTCTGTCAGCCAGCCAATTTTCAATCCATGTCAGTTCTCTGCCCCCAATACCATGTGCCCTAATTTTGCCCACTAATCTCTTATGTGGGACTTTATCAAAGGCTTTCTGAAAGTCCAGGTACACTACATCCACTGGCTCTCCCTTGTCCATTTTCATATTTACATCCTCAAAAAATTCCAGAAGATTAGTCAAGCACGATTTCCCCTTCGTAAATCCACGCTGACTCGGACCGATCCTGTTACTGCTATCCAGATGTGTCATAATTTCATCTTTTATAATTGACTCCAGCATCTTTCCCACCACCGACATCAGACTAACCAGTCTATAATTCCTTGTTTTCTCTCTTCCTCCTTTCTTGAAGAGGGAGACAACATTAGCCACCCTCCAATCCACAGGAACTGATAGTGAATCTATAGAACATTGGAAAATGATTATCAATGTGTCCACGATTTCTAAAGCCACCTCCTTAAGTACCCTGGGATGCAGACCATCAGGTCCCAGGGACTTACCAGCCTTCAGACCCAACAGTCTATCCAACACCATTTCCTGCCTAATATAAATTTCCTTCAGTTCATCCATTACCCTAGGTCCTTTAGTCACTATTATATCTGGGAGATTGTTTATGTCTTCCTTAGTGAAGACAGATCCAAAGTACCTGTTCAACTCGTCTGCCATTTCCTTGATCCCCATAATAAATTCACCCGTTTCTGTCTTAAGGGCCCAATTTTGGTCTTAACTATTTTTTTCCTTTTCACATACCTAAAGAAGCTTTTACTATCCTCCTTCGTATTCTTGGCTAGTTTACCTTCGTACCTCATTTTTTCTCCGCGTATTGCCTTTTTAGTTACCTTCTGTTGCTCTTTAAAAGTTTCCCAATCCTCCGGCTTCCCACTCGTCTTTGCTATGTTATACATCTTCTCTTTTATTTTTATACTGTCCATTACATCCCTTGTCAGCCACGGCCTCCCCTTACTCCCCTTAGGATCTTTCTTCCTCTTTGGAATGAACTGATCCTGCACCTTCTGCATTATTCCCAGAAACACTGCCATTGCTGTTCCACTGTCATCCCTGCTAGGGTATTGTTCCATTGAACTTTGGCCAGCTCCTCCCTCACAGCACCATAGTTCTCTTTGTTCAACTGTAATACTGACACTTCCGAGTTTCCCTTCTCCCTCTCGAATTGTAGATTAAAACTTATCATATTATGGTCACTACCTCCTAATGGCTCCTTTACCTCGAGGTCCCTGATCAAATCCGGTTCATTGCACAACACTAAATCTAGAATTGCATTCTCTCTGGTAGGCTCCAGTACAAGCTGTTCTAAGACTCCATCTCAGAGGGACTCCACAAACTCCCTTTCTTGGGGTCCAGTACCAACCTGATTCCTCCAGTCTACCTGCATGTTGAAGTCCCCCATAACAACTGTAGAATTACCTTTGCGACATGCCAATTTTAACTCTTGATTCAACTTACATCCTACATCCAGACTACTGTTTGGGGGCCTGTAGATAACTCCCATTAGGGTCTTTCTACTCTTAGAATTTTTCAGTTCTATCCATACTGACTCACGTCTCCTATGTCCCCCCTCACAAGGGACTGAATATCATTCCTCACCAACAGAGCCACCTCATCCCCTCTGCCCATCAGTCTATCCTTTTAATAGGACATATACCCTTGAATATTCATTTCCCAGGCCCTGTCCACTTGAAGCCATGTCTCTGTTATTCCCACACTAACTGCTACGCTACCTTGGCACCAGTTCTGATTTGCCCGACTGTCAAAGTTTGTCTTGACCCCTTCACGTGATAGATTACATCACATAAGCCATCTTCAGGTAGTGGTCGACATTATGATTCTGGATAGAATAAATTTGCTTCTCTCAAAGACATGGGAGAGTTTGGACTACCTCCAAACTATAAAGAATGTTATATTAGTTTGCATGGCATCTGCTGGAATTCAGGCACCATTTTATTAAATCTCTATCCATGCCAAAAGGTATAGAACCATAGAACCATAGAACCCTGCAGCACAGAAAACAGGCAATTCGGTCCATCTAGTCTGTGCCGAAACATTATTCTGCTAGTCCCATTAACCTGCATCCAGTTCATAACCTTCCAGACCTCTCCCATCCATGTACCTATCCAATTTAGTCTTAAAACTTAAGAGTGAGCCCGCATTTACCACGTCAGATGGCAGCTCGTTCCACACTCCTACCACTCTCTGAGTGAAGAAGTTCCCCCTAATGTTCCCCCGAAACCTTTCCCCTTTCACCCTAAAGCCATGTCCTCTTATATTTATCTCTCCTAATCTAAGTGGAAAGAGCCTATTCACAATTACTCTGTCTACACCCCTCATAATTTTGCAAACCTCTATCAAATCTCCCCTCATTCTTCTAAGCTCCAAGGAATAAAGTCCTAACCTCTTCAATCTTTCCCTGGAACTCAACACCTGAAGACCCGGCAACAGCCTAGTAAATCTTCTCTGCACTCTTTCAATCTTACTGATATCCTTCCTATAGTTAGGTGACCAGAACTGTACACAATACTCCAAATTTGGCCTCACCAATGACTTATACAACCTCCTCATAACATCCCAACCCCTATACTCAATACTTTGATTTATGAATGCCAGAATGCCAAAAGCCTTCTTTACAACCCTGTCTACCGGTGACACCACTTTCAGGGAATTATGTATCTGAACTCTCAGATCCCTTTGTTCCTCCGCACTCCTCAGTGCCCTACCATTTACTGTGTATGTCTTACCTTGATTTGTCCTTCCAAAATGCAACACCTCATGTATCTTTCCTAATGTGTGGTTCTTAGAGATTATCATGTCATACCAGTTGTGGTCTAACCAGGACTTGATATTCAGTATAGTAGATAACTCCAATAAATTAGATATATTAAGTCTAGCATTGCATGAGCCCTTCTGATTAATTTCTGTACCTGGCCGATGGGATTATAATGATCAAGTGCAAAAACACTGAAATGTCTTTGGACTTTCCCTGCTTTTTATTTATCATCATTATGAAAATAATCTATCTATTTTAGTACCACAACATCTTATATTTGCTGATTTTTAAATCCATTTACCACAGGTTTGTACAAATACTAGACCATTTAAGCTATTCATTGCATTGTCTACAGCAAACTTGGGTGCATGACTCTTACTGTTCAGGCATCCATTTAAAAATATAGTAAGTAAAAACAAGGGATTAATGCTGGAAATGTATTAAACGTTTTCTTTTTCATTGCTAGAGTATCATTTACGCTAGTTGTAGTCCTCACTTGACAGGGAGGACATAGCTGCAGTAGGGTGGGATGAGAAGAGTAAGATCCTGGCAGGATTAAGAGTATTTCATCTGTAAGGGAACAATGATGACCTTAGATTGTTGGCTTTGAAACAAGGATGCTGAGGAGAGATTAATCTGAAGGGTAATTTATATTTGCTGATTTTAAATCCATTTACCACAGTTTTGGCCAATCCGAGGGGGACCAATATCCTGGCGGGGAGGTTTGCTAATGCTATTGGGGAGGGTTCAACTAGATTTGCAGGGGAGTGGGAACCAAAGTGAAGAGGCAGAGGATGAGGAGGTTGGAGTACAAGTAGAGACAGCTTATAGGGAGTTTGTAAGGAAAGATAGGCAGATGTTAGAGCAAAGATACACTCAGCCTGATGGTTTGAGCTGTGTCTATTTTAATGCAAGGAGTAGGAGTATCATTAACAAGGTGGATGAACTTACAGTGTGGACCAATACATGGAGCTGTGATGTTGTGGACATTACAGAGACTTGGATATCTCAGGAGCAGGAATTCATTTACAAAAGCCCAAGTCCGAAGGAAGACTGAGATTACCTGTATTTAGACACTATTATTGGGCTGTCAATGCCGGGCTTTAATGTTTTGGCAACAGGGGGCTCCAGCTAACCTAGCCCCTGGGGCTCCCTTGTGGCTATGTATGGAGTTCAACTCTGTTGTCAATTCCTCCTTGCCAGCCATGCTGTGATTTAAGTTGGAGAAGCCTGGGACTTCAAAAAGTTTGAGTTTTGTTTTGAAAAATTCCATCAGAATTCTAAATCAGATTAGGAGTGCTCTGAATTTACCAGAGATCTCTGTACAAACACCAATCTGTTTCAATCACTCCTTTCTACCCTCATGGTCAAATAAAACCTACCATGCTTGGAGGGAGAAGGGTCTAGTTTCTATTGAAGACTTGCACATAGAGGGACGGTTTGCAACATTTAGTCTGCTGAAAGAGAATTTTGAGTTGCCTCATTCGCACTTTTTTCATTATTTACAAATTAGACACTACGTTCAATCTAAGATTTGTAATTTTAAAATCCTTCCAGGGAAACATATATTTTTTGATATTTTAAAGAACCCTCCTGACTCCAGGCGTCTCGTTTCTAAGTTTGTACGTTTGTTTGATGATTGCACTGTAGCGTCTACTGTGAAGATTAGAGACGCCTGGAGAGAGGAGTTGGGCATTGAATTATCTGAAGCTGCCTGGGATAAGTATTTGTCTATGATACAGGCTTGCTCTGTTAACAGCAGGCACCAACTGATCCAGTTTCAAATTGTCCACCATCTCCATTACTCTAAACTTAGATTGCACAGGACTTACCCTTCTGTCTCGCCAATGTGTGATAGATGCCAAGGGACGGAAGCCACATTGTCACACATCTTTTGGTTTTGCCCATTACTGACTGGATTTTGGTCCAAAATATTCGACTGGTACTCAAAGCTATAAAAGATCCTTCCCCTAGGAGCAACACACATCAAAGTTGCTGGTGAACGCAGCAGGCCAGGCAGCATCTCTAGGAAGAGGTACAGTCGACGTTTCAGGCCGAGACCCTTCGTCAGGACTAACTGAAGGAAGAGTGAGTAAGAGATTTGAAAGTTGGAGGGGGAGGGGGAGATCCAAAATGATAGGAGAAGACAGGAGGGGGAGGGATGGAGCCAAGAGCTGGACAGGTGATTGGCAAAAGGAATACGAGAGGATCATGGGACAGGAGGCCTAGGGAGAAAGACAGGGGCGGGGGGAACCCAGAGGATGGACAAGGGGTATATTCAGAGGGACAGAGGGAGAAAAAGGAGAGTG
This sequence comes from Mobula hypostoma, assembly GCF_963921235.1. Lineage (NCBI taxonomy): Eukaryota > Metazoa > Chordata > Chondrichthyes > Myliobatiformes > Myliobatidae > Mobula > Mobula hypostoma. The sequence continues at coordinate 28,560,011 of NC_086107.1, read as the reverse complement.
AGAGAAAGAATGTGTGTATAAAAATAAATAACAGATGGGGTACGAGGGGGAGGTGGGGCATTAGCGGAAGTTAGAGAAGTCGATGTTCATGCCATCAGGTTGGAGGCTACCCAGACGGAATATAAGGTGTTGTTCCTCCAACCTGAGTATGGCTTCATCTTTACAGTAGCGGAGGCCGTGGATAGACATGTCAGAATGGGAATGGGATGTGGAATTAAAATGTGCGGCCACTGGGAGATCCTGCTTTCTCTGGCGGACAGAGCGTAGGTGTTCAGCAAAGCAGTCTCCCAGTCTGCGTCGGGTCTCGCCAATATATAAAAGGCCACATCGGGAGCACCAGACGCAGTATATCACCAACTCACAGGTGAAGTGTCACCTCACCTGGAAGGACTGTTTGGGGCCCTGAGTGGTAGTAAGGGAGGAAGTGTAAGGGCATGTGTAGCACTTGTTCCGCTTACAAGGATAAGTGCCAGGAGGGAGATCAGTGGGGAGGGATGGCGGGGACGAATGGACAAGGGAGTCGCATAGGGAGCGATCCCTGCGGAAAGCAGAGGGCGGGGAGGGAAAGATGTGCTTAGTGGTGGGATCCCGTTGGAGGCGGCGGAAGTTACAGAGAATAATATGTTGGACCCGGAGGCTGATGGGGTGGTAGGTGAGGACCAGGGGAACCCTATTCCTAGTGGGGTGGCGGGAGGATGAAGTGAGAGCAGATGTACGTGAAATGGGGGAGATGCGTTTAAGAGCAGAGTTGATAGTGGAGGAAGGGAAGCCCCTTTCTTTAAAAAGCAGGTCTCGCTATATTTGGCTGCTCGCAATCTACTATTTGTTTCCCTGCAGCTATACAACAGTCTCTGATGCCGGGGATGATTGTTGCCAAAGACTTATCTTGAGGGAATGGAAATCACCTTCTCCCCCCTCCTTTCGGAGATGGATGGCTGATATGATCTCAGTCATACAGATGGAGAAACTTGGGTTCTTGAGAACCAATTTAATTAAAAAGTTTTCGGCTATCTGGGATCCATTTCTTGCCTCCCTGGACGAGGCCAGGGGCAGATGAGCAATTTCCCCCCAGCTGATTTCTCACGGCCCTCATCTGAGATTTAATGTTTAGTATTTTTGAGCACTTTGTACAATAGACATCCTTCTAATGTTATGTTCCTTTTTTTTTGCTTATTTCATTTTTATACATGTCTGAGCTGGTATGTTCTTGTTGATTTCATTGTCTTTTTGAAAATTTTGAAAATAAAGTATTAAAAAAAAGAAAGGGAGTAAAGATAACTCAGGAAATTATAGACCAGTGAGTCTGACTTCAGTGGTGGGCAGGTTGTTGGAGAAGATCCTGAGAGGCAAGATTTTTGAGCATTTGGAGAGACAAAATCTGTTTAGGGATAGTCAGCATGGCTTTGTCAAGGGCAGGTCATGCTTTATGAGACTGACTGAATTTTTTGAGGAAGTAACAAAATACATTGATGAAGGTAGAGCAGTGGATGTAGTGTATATGGATTTCAGTACGGCATTTGGAAAGGTTTCTCATGCAAGGCTCCTTCAGAAAGTAAGAAGGCATGGGATCCAAGGAGACCTTGCTTTGTGGATCCAGAATTGGCTCACCCACAGAAGGCAAAGGGTGGCTGTAGATGGTTCGTATTCTGCTTTGATGCTGGTGACCAGTGGTGTTCTGCAGGGATCTATTTTGGGACCTCTCCTTTTTGTGATTTTTATAAATGACCTAGATGAAGCAGTAGAAGGATGGGTTAGTAAGTTTGCTGATGACACAAAGGTTGGGGTATTGTGGATAGTCTGGAGGGCTGTCAAAGGTTACAGCGGGACATCGACAGAATGCAAAACCGGGCTGAGAAGTGACAGATAAACTTCAACCCAGATAAATGTGAAGTGGTTCATTTTGGTAGGTCAAATTTGAAGATAGAATATAATATAAATGGTAAGACTCTTGGCAGTGTGGAGGATCTGAGAGATCTTGGATCCATGTGAGAGATCTTGGGTCCATGTCGATAGGACACTCAAAGCAGCTGCGAAGGTTGACAGTGTTGTTTAGAAGGCATATGGTGTGTTGACATTCATCAACCGTGGGATTAAGATCAAGAGTCGTGAGGTAATGTTACAGATATATAAGACCTTGGTCAGACCCCACTTGGAGTACTGTGTTCAGTTCTGGTCACCTCACTACAGGAAGGATTTGGATACTATAGAGAAAGTGCAGAGGAGATTTACAAGGATGTTGCCTGGATTGGAGGGTGTATCTTATGAGAATAGGTTGAGCGTACTTGGCCTTTTCTCCTTGGAGTGACAGAGGATGAGAGGTGTATAAGATGATGGGGGCCATTGATTGTGTGGATAGCCAGAGGCTTTTTCCCAGGGCTGAAATAGCTAACATGAGGGGGAATAGTTTTAAGGTGTTTGGAAATAGGTGCCAAGAGGAAGTCAGGGGTATGTTTTTCACACAGAGAGTAGTGGCTGCGTGGAATGCACTGCTGGCGGCGGTGGTGGAAGCGGAAAAATAGGGTCTTTTAAGAGCCTCTTAGATAGGTACATGGAGCTTAGAAAAATAGAGGGCTATGCGCTAGGGAAATTCCAGGCAGTCGGTAGAGTAGGTTACATGGTTGGCACAACATTGTGGGCTGAAGGGCCTGTAATGTGCTGTAAATTTCTATGTTCTATGTTCTATGTAAAATATTCTGAGTAAATTCATTAAAGGACTATTTTGTTCAATAGAGAACTTGATAATGAAGACTGGAAGCTTGATAAAATTTGTGGAACAATTAGAGTTGAAGAAAATATTTGCCATCCAGATGAGATTGGGCCTGGAACTTTCTGCCAATTTTCAAAGTTCAAAGTTCAAAGTACATTTATTATCAAAGTATATACATTATCCAACCTTGAAATTTGTCCCCTTACAGGCAGCCACAAAGCAAAGACACCCAAAAGAACCCATCAACAGAAGATCATCAAACACCCAAAGTGTAGTGAAAGAAAAATAAACAAATTATGCAAGCAGTAATAGCAAGCAAATTTGAATTCAGAACCAAAGCTCGTGAAAGACAGCCTGTCCACAGACACAAAGCTATAGCTTCTGTTCAGCGCAGAGCCAAGTAAACGTCATTGAGGAAGACAAACCAGCCTGCACCTCGCCCCTGGCCCCGACACCCCGACCTTTTCGATCTGGCCCAGCCCACAAATCATCCAAACATTGGGTCGTTCCTTGTGCTCAGACTTGGGTTCCGTCATTTCAATACACTCTGGGGCCTGGACCCTGCTGCCTCGATTCGGCCTGTACCCGATGTTTCCAATTTGGCTCAGCGCTTAATTCGATCCATTTGCTTCCACTCGCCTCACCTCAGTTCTGCCATATTGAATTGCCACCAAGTCTGGAGAGAAGTTATGGACTATTGTTTGCTGTGACCTTTTACCAGAGAAAGTCTTATTAACAAAGTCACAGGTAAAAAATGGCAAGGTGTGTACTTGCAGTTCTTTAACCTAGAAGACAATGAACCAAAAACTGGAGAGTGGAATTAGGCTGGATTGCCCTTTTTTGGCTGGCGGGGATAAAATGGTCCTTTTGGTCTTCTGTAGTAAAAGAGATTTAATGCAAGAGATTTGTATTCTATGCCATATATTTGGTGCTGTGGAATCAGGATTCACAATTACTTACAGAAGGACCAATATAGTCATACTTATATCATAGTTCATTTATGTCAGACTGCTGCATTAAATCTGCGGCAGCAGTTCACCACAGGACAGTATACTTTAAAGGTCAGCGTCAGCGGAGAAAGGAGTGCGAACAAATTGGAGAAGAAAAGCAATCTTGAAACAACAACAGGAGCAGAACATTTACACATGACCTTTCCAACTTCTAATATTTTTCTCTGTCTCTTCACTCTGTGGTCCACTTCCTTTTGTGTTGCTGTGAGGTAGATCTCAATTAGTAGCACTGTAACACAAACTTCTGAAAGTTGTGGATTTAAGGCTCACTCCAGAAACCTGAGATAAAAAAAATAAGCCGATGCTCAGTGCAGTACCAGGGAAGTGCAGCCCTCTAAATTTATGGTTTAATCTACAATCCCGAATATATCATCCAAATCTTCTAAGGAATTACTGAACGAGATGTAGGCTACCATACCTAGAGTGCTAGCTATTATTTATTCTCAAACAATGCCTAAAAATACCCATGGGCTAAACTGGAAAACATGTACAAAGGTCACTGTGTGTGATATGCTCCCACCTATTCAATTTAATGCAGGGTACTTATACTGCTGGGATCATCATGATTTCAGCAAACATCTATTCCTGTTTGTGCTAATTAATAACTTCATAAAGTCACTTCAATCTGCATTTCAGGAGGGGCTGTCACCATTTCAAACCACCTTACACTCATTTAGAACTGCCCAGATCTTTAAAAGACACAGAGCACTAGTGGTGGATTTTATTCAAGTGGTCTTGACCCAGTGTCTTTTTCTGCAAAAATATCCAGAAAGCCTAGATCAATGAGACAGCAAAGATAAGGATTCTTTTGTATGTTCATTGCATCAGGAGAACCTCCACACATGCACTAAAATAGAAGAGGAAGAGTCCACTATGGAGATAAATGCACCCTTAAAGAACCTGTCTGAACACGGAAAACATTGCAATGATCTCAAGTATTATTAAGGTCAAGAACTGATTGCTAAATGTTGTAATTGCATCTCTCTATATATCAGACTCTCAACACCTGCCTGTATTAGCCAGGACAAATAGCTAATATTTGTATACCTCTCATACCATGGACCATATGGACCTCCCAGCAGTCACATATTGCCAGACTATTTACTCAGAGAAGACATAACACCCAAAGAGTGCAAAACATTCATTAGCTCACTTCCTGTTCCATATTCAATATTCTATGTTCTCCTGCAGGATAAGGTGGCTCACAAATAGATATAATAGTATAAAATGAAAGGAAACATAAATATCTGACAGCTTATTCCCTATGTGTGGAGGAGTGGATGATCAGCCCAACACACTTACTCTTTGCATCTTTATGTCTTTAACCTCTAACCAAGACATCCAAATTTGCCAAGTAAAGAGGGCACACCTTCACAGATTCCACAATCACCTCAGATAGAAATATCCCAATGATGTGAAAGAATTGTGTTAATAATAAAAAAAATCCACTTCCCCTGAAATGCATACAGAATTAATTTAATAGCCTTATTTCTAGCTACAATGAAAAAGAATGGAAAGTTGCTTGCATGTAAGATTAAAGTGAACTCACTGTGAAGACTGTGAGAAGACAATGGAGCGGATGAGTGAAGATGATTCAAGACAGACAGCTTCAAGCTGCAAAGTCATTTATATATTAGCTGTATTTGTTCATACCACAACCTTGGGCTTTGTTATTAAGTAAAATCAAACTTGTCCTGATGATTTATTTGAGGTCCTATGTAAGTGAAAGTCCTTGTGTTGTTAAAGTAATGTAGCTTTCTGTCTACTGTGTATATCAGTGGGACAAACATTTTTATTTATTTGTTTCAACTCTTCAAGGTTGTATCTTCCATAGATCCATTCAGGGACTATAGTGACTCCTCGGCATATCCTGGGGCCTATAGAAAGTAAGCTAAAAAAAAAAAAAACGCCCTTACATTTTACAGGATGGGCTATGTAATTATTTCATCGTGAAGGCACCTGATAATGATGAGGGATAGAAGATTGGAAAATTAAATCATGGGATTAGCTAGTTGAGACAGAGTGCCAGACACTTCATGGGATCCTTCTGATTACAAGACCATAAGACATATGAGCAGAATTAGGCTATTTGGCCCATCAAGTCTGCTCTGCCAGTCCATCATAGCTGAATGTATTATCCCTCCATACTCTGCCCTTTTCCTTGTAACCTTTGACACCCTTACTAATCAAGAAACTATCAACCCCCAGTTTCAATATATCCAATGACTTGGCCTCCGTAGCCATCTGTGGTAATGAATCCCACAGATTCACTACCCAGTGGCTAAAGAAATTCCTTCTCATCTCTGTTCCAAAGAGAAGTAATTCTATTCTGAGGCTGTGCCCTCTGGTCTTGGACTCATCCACTATAGGAAACGTCCTCTCCACATCCACTCTATCTAGGCCTTTCAATATTTTTTTTAGATTAGATTATGAAGACACGTAGTCTCCTTTTATTGTCATTTAGTAATGCATGCATCAAGAAATGATACATTATTTCCTCCGGTGTGCTATCACAAAACACAGGACAGACCAAGACTGAAAAAACTGACAAAACCACATAATTATACGTATAGTTACAACAGTGCACAATACCATAACTTGATGAAGAAAGTCCGTGAGCACAGTTAATTTCAAAGTTTCTCAAATGTCCCACATCTCACGCGGATGGGAGAAGGAAGAAAAACTCTCCATGCCATGCCGACCACAATGCGACTCTGAGTCATTGGAAAACTTCGAGCTCTGATCAGCTGTCCGACACCGAGTACTGAGTGCCATCTCTGTCCGAGCGATTCGACCTCTTCCTCGGTCGCCAAAAACAGGCAAGGCCAGGGATTTTGAGGCCTACCCTCCAAAAGATTCCCGACCACACAGTAACGACAGCAGCGGACAGGCCTTTCAGAAATTTCTCCAGATGTTCCTCTGTGATTTCACGTCCATTCTCCATCAAATCAGAATTGTCCACGTCCCCTATTTAACAGATACAACATCATTTTTCACCGGAGAGCTGCGCACGCGTGGCGTGCTGCCAGCTTCTCCTCCCACCAATATTTCATCAGTTTCAATGAAGTTCCCCTCATTCTTCTAAACTACAGTGAAAACAGGCCCAAAACCATCAAAGGTTCCTCATATTTTAACCCTTTCATTCCTGGAATCATTCTTCTGAACCTCATTTAGTCCCTCTCCAATACCAGTGCATCTTTTCTTAGATAAGGGGCCCAAAAACAGTTGCAATACTCCAAGTGCAGTCTGACCAATGCGGTATAAAGCCTCAGCATTAATCCTTGCTTTCATATCCTGGGCTCTTGAAATGAATGCTAACTTCCTTACCACCAACTTAACCTGCAAGTTAAACTTGAAGGAATCCTCCACAAGGATTCTCAAGTCCCTTTGCACCTTTGATTTCTGAATTAAAAAATAGTCTGTGCCTTTATTCCTTTTGCCAAAGTGCATGACCATACACTTCCCTACACTGTATTCCATCTGCCAATTCCTTGCCCATTCTCCTAATCTGTCAAAGTCCTTCTGCAGACTCCCTGCAGCACTTCCTGCCCCTCTGCCGATCTTTGTATCATCCACAAACTTGGCCACAAAACCATCAATTCCATCATCCAAATCATTGACATATAAAGTGAAAAGAAGTGGTCCCAACACCGGCCCTTGTGGAACACCACGAGTCACCAGCAACCAACCAGAAAGGGCCCCCTTTATTCCTACTCTGCCTTCTGCCAGTCAGCCAATCTCCTATGCATGCGAGCGTCTTCCCTGTAATTCCATAGGCTCTTATCTTGTTTAGCAGCCTCATGTGCAGCACTTCAACAAAGGCCTTCTTAAAACACAAGTAAACAACATTCACTGACTCTCCTTTCTCTATCCTCATACAGAATAGATGCACATATGAGAAAGAAAAATTACCCTCCATCTATGGTTAGCAAAAAAAATGGCAAAGTTATTATCAAATTTACAGACAAAGCATTTAATTGAGCAACTGCAATAGCAGATTAGGTTTCAGACAATATTTAAATATTGAAATAATAACTAGAAGATAACTAGAAGATTAATAAGGAAGTCAAAAAGAGTACAAGATATAGCTGGTCAGATCAATTAAACAGGTAATTATGTACCTACCTTCACTATAGAGATACAAATAAAATAGCTAAGAGCTATAAATTGAGATTTGGATTTGGGGGAGTAGCTGAGGAATAGAATAGTATTCCATAAATAAGAGAACTGACGGAAATACAGGCTCACGAGTTCTCCAATCCTGAAAGAAGGAACTAAAAGAAGGGACCACTGAGATAGATAATATATTGGTGTTAATTTAACTGAATTCCTATATTAAGAGAAAGATCCATTAGATTGAAAAGAAAACAAATGTAATTCCTTTATTCAACAAGGGAGAGTAAAAGTAGGTAGGAAACTACAGTCTAGTTATCTTAACATCATTGGAACGTGCTCGAAGCTGTTGTTGAAGGCATTATAGCAGGGCATTAGAAAAAGAAATCAAGTAATCAGGCAAAAGAACATGGTTTCATGAAAGAAAAATCGTGCTTGTCCAAATGATTAATTCTTTGAAGACTTAAGGTGTGCTTTGAATAGAAAAAGAACCAATAGATTTACAATACTTTGATTTCCAGAAGGCAATACCTAAGGTGCCACAATTAAAGGTCAACATGAAGCAGAAAAGCTCATGATATAGGAGATAACATGGTGTGTATAGATGACTGGCTGGTTAACTGGAAACAGAATGTTGACATAAATTTTTTTTTTGCCAGTTGGAAAAATTTGTAAAGATGCTCATCTAGCTACTAAGTCTAATTCCTACGCCTCTCAGACTTTAAAAGGGGACAATCTTCTATGGCCTGCTTTGTTTCTTGTCAAAGTCTTTCAGGACAAATTTCATGACATATGCCTATGATATTAAACCTGACTCTGATTCAGGAAGTTCTGCGGGACCTCAGCAGTAAGCCAATTGTGGTGTCACCACAACCAGCAAGATGAATCTAAAAATGAGGAATCCTGACACAATTGGACTCACATGTCCATACAAGCTTAGTGTAAGCATGGGAGAACATTTTGGAGAACCTGGATAATGGACTGTATAAAATTAAACATTGTAACTCACTATTGGATTTGGCATTTTGCAGAAATATAAGTAATCACAAATAAAGACAGATTTAAATCCTTTGTCTCTCCGAAAGATACTTTTTCTTTCCTTTCAAAGTCACAAATGCATGCAAACACTGAAATCAGGGGAAATATATAGAAACAGTTGGTGCATTGAGCACTGTCTTCTCTCAATAAAAGTAAGTTATGCATTTTTGGTACTTCATCTTGGCGGTTCTCAAAATGTCTTGGTAAATGCTAATTGTGCACTGCCTCACCTTTTCGTTAGTTCTGGAAATTCAATGACCTTCAATTGTTAAACTCCTGCTCTGAAACTCACACCCTGAATCTCATGCCCTGAAACTCCTGCCCTGAATCTCCTGCCCTGAAAGCACAGCACTGAATCTCATGCCCTGAAACTCCTGTCCTGAATCTCCTGCTCTGAAACTCATGTCTCTGAAACAATTGGCATCCAGTTATTACACATAAAGAGAATTTTCAATACCAGCCTCAGCACTCACACGGGATTGCTTCTGACTGCAGTCATTTGTTTTCTGTTAGGCTGCTAAATAGATAAAGCACATTACTATGATTTGGCGTCATGTTATGTGTTTTTTTTAATGCGGAGATCCTGATTAGACAATCCACATCAAATTACATTAGTTATACATTACAGGAATAAGGTTCGAAGTTCAAAGTGCCAAGTAAATTTATTATCAAAGTACATTTTTGTCACCATATACAAGCCTGAGATTCATTTCCTTGGGGGCGTACTCAATAAATCCAAACTAGAATAATAACAACAATAGAATCAATCAAAGACCGCACCAACTTGAGTGTTCAACTAGTGTGCAAAAGTCAATAAACTGAGCAAGTAAATAAAATAATAAATAATTGAGCAATAAGCATTGAGAACATGAGATGAAGAGCCCTTGAAAGTGAGTCCATAGATTGTGGGAACATTTCAATGATGGGGCAAGTGAAGTTGAGTGGAGTTATCCCCCTTTGGTTTAAGAGCCGGATGGTTGAGGGGTAATAACTGTTCCTGAACCTGGTGGTGTCAATGTTGAGGCTCCTGGACCTTCTTCCTGATGGCAGCAATAAGAAGAGAGCAGGACCTGGGTGGTGGGAGTCCTTGATGATGGATGCTGTGTTCCTGCGACAACGCTTTGTGTAGATGTGCTCAGTGGTGGGGAGGGCTTTACCCACGGTGGACTGGACAGTATCCACTACCTATTGAAGGATATTCCACTCAAGTACATTGGTTTTACCATACTAGGGTGTGATGCAACCAGTCAATATACTTTCCAGTGCACATCTTCAAAAGTCTATCAAGGTTTTAGATGTCATATAGAATCTTTGTAAACTCTTAAGGAAGTAGAAGCACAGCTGTGCTTTCTCCATTATTGTACTTACGTGCTGGGCCCAGGACAGGTACACGGAAATGGCAACGCCAAGGAATTTAAAGATACTGACCCTCTCCACCTCTGTTGAGGAATTGTCCTCTGGTTTCCTCCTCCTGTAGTCAATCTTCAGCTTCTTGGTCTTGCTGACATTCAGTAAGGGGTTGTTGTGATGGTAACACTCAGCCAGATTTTCAGTCTTAATATGCTGATTAATCACAACCTTTGAGTTGGCCTATGACAGTGGTGTCATCATCAAACTTAAATATAACATTGGAGATGGGCTTAGCCACACAATCTTAAGTAGGGCAGGGAGTTATGCATACAGCCTTCTAGTGCACTTGTGCTGAAGGAAATTATGGAGGAGACATTGGTGCTAATCTGAACTGACTGGGGATTGTAAGTGAGGAAATCAAAGATTCAATTGCATAAGTAAGTATTGAGGACAAGGTCTTAAAGCTTATTGATTAGTTTGGAGGGGATGATGGCATTGAACACTGAGCTGTAGTCGATAAAGCATAACTGAATACAGATGCTGGCCATGAAACTTCTGTATTCTCCAAAAGCTTATCTAATGCCCTCATTATGATCCCTAATGCTATACTGTAGGTATATCATTTTAGCAGTTTTCTGCAAAAGCATTGTGTCCTGATGACAGAATGTTTTGCTTTCTGCCAAGATAACAAGCCCTGCTGTTGAACTTACGAACGTTGTGTCAGCCAATCAGGATGATGGGATCTGGAGAAAGTCCTAGAGAGAGCGGGGCAGAGAGAGTTTTGTGAAGGACGGTAGTCTGCTTTGGGGTCATATTGGTTGGAGCTGCGAAGCAGAATGGAAGGAAAGATGCTGAAGAATGCTACGGAAAAGAAAGCCCCCATTGCAATAAGTGCTTTTTGCAGATAAATGGCTCCAAGGAGGAGGACCAATACTCCTGAGAGAGACCCAGTTTGTTCAAGGTGTATTTCAAGGGAAGATCAGATCGTGGCTTGTGCAGACCCTGGGTCTGGCATTGTGAATAATGGTTATACCCAGCTTTAGAAGAGATGAGCTCCAATGATTATATGTATATTTAGATTGGATTAACTGTTATGACCTCTTTTTTCTCTTTCTCTTAATAACTGCTTGATAAAGTTAAAATTAGTAAATATACTTTATAATTTTATGCAGTGTACAATTTGTTATTTCTTCCAAGCAACACACATCAAAGTTGCTGGTGAACGCAGCAGGCCAAGCAGCATCTACAGCAACTTTGATGTGTGTTGCTTGAATTTCCAGCATCTGCAGAATTCCTGTTGTTTGTTATTTCTTCCTTTCTGATAATTGGGTATGGACAGTATTTACACAGCATTTGCCTCAAACTGAGATTTATTTAATTGGAACATCACGACATTCCAATCTGGTTGAACCCCAAATCATACTGACCCTAGACGTATACTGTTTGCGAAGGCTGGCCTCTTCGCTGCTGAGTCATGTGGCTGGTAGCCACAGTAGCTATCAAGCCAAGTTTACATATGAGCCCAGTGAGGGGGTTACACTTTTTGGGGGACTTCATCGAGATTTAGGATGCTGTTTGAATGCTGCTTTAGTATTGATTAAGTGGTTTGTGTGTCTAAGCCTGTGTTTAAGCAGGTGTCGGGGAAAGTAATTAAGTTACCTTATTTTGGATGCCGCAGGGATGAAGGGTTAGTGTGAATTGAAGCAGTTATCCACAAATAATGCTTGTATTCTGAGCGGGGCAGATATCCGAATTCCCGACAAACTGCTACTGAGAGTGCTGAGCTCTGTAAAAGCGTTGGGAAACGTTACGATGATTGAATGGCATTTTGACCAATCAGCTGGTAGGGATGTTGTGTTAGTCCAGACTAGCAGTGACATAACTGAAGTTATGCTGCAGGATAACGTGGAGAGGTGGGGTCATAGGCTGTCCATATTTTTGGAGAAGAGGAGCAGGTGGCTAAAGGTGAAGATTTTAAGGACAAGCTCTTCTCATTTCTGCAAAGTGAGGAGAAAGGGTTGTCTGATGTGAAAGGTCTAATAAGACCTTTAGCAGCTGCCAGAGGTTCTGAGCTGGTTTTGGCTATTACATCACTGGTTGATAAATGCCAAAGTTACCGTAGGTTGGGAGTGTTCTCTGGAGTCAAACCAGCACCCAAGGAGGAAGAAGAATATGAGGCTTGGGCAGAGCAGACGTCTCAGTTAATGGATGAGGGGCAGTGCTCAGGTAACATTAAGAAGCAGAGACTGGTAGAGAATATAAAGGGTCCAGGACTGATATAGTGAGGTTCCTAAAGACAGAAAACCCATTAGCCACATCTGCTAATTTCCTGGAGCTTCTGGAAGATGCTTTTGACACTGCTGAAAGTGCAGCCGATCTAAGGATGAAGTTCAGGCACATATTCCTGGAGGAAGGAGCGAAGCTGTCTGCCTACCTTTCAGATTGGAGAAACCGCAGCATTGTTTGCAACACAAAGGAGCATTCAGCTGTCTGAGAGAAATTGCTTGAGGACGGAGCAGGTTGTGAAGGACACACTGTCACATGACATGATTGTTCCACGTTTTTGAATGATCCGCAAGATGTGCCCTCCTTCATTTTCTACCGAGTTACTCAAACAAGTTAGAGAGGAGGAAAACATGACTGAAAAGTGGAACATTCCCAAAAGCTAAGTACTGCCTTCAGTGGTAGCTTCCGATGCTAAAGTGACCCCTGATGTTACAGAGATAGAGCTTTTAAGGAATGAGGTGGAAAACCTTGGATCTGAGCTAATTCAACAGATGCCTACTAATGTTTCAGTTAAACATGATACGCCCTTTGGGAAATACGACCCACAGGGGAAAGCTGCTCAAAAGGGTCTCTTGACTAGAGAGACAACTGGTATTTTCTGTTACCATCGTAGAGAAGATGGACATTTCAAGCGAGATTGTGAGGGACAGGAAAATCTTTGAAAAGTAATTTAGTTGTTGATCAAACAGAGAAAAAAAGGGGCCAAACTATGGAGGGACCCAGTAAAGGAACAGGCCAGCATCTCAGAGAGGATACATTCCAATCAGTATATCAAGGGAAATACTAATGCACAAAATATTCCTGAAGGATTAATGGGACCAAGCTCTGATGTATTCATATGGCTTGAAGGTGTTTATGCTCAAGCTATACTCGACACAGGTTCTCAATTTACTTTGCTTTATAGATCCTTTTACAACCGGTATTTGGCACACTTACCATTGATGCCTCTCAGTGCCCTCGAGATTCAGGGGATTAATACTGATGAGTACCCGCATGATAGTTACTTGAGGTTGAAATTAGAGTTTTCAGAAGTAGATGTTGGAGTAAATGAGACTATTGATACACCAACGTTGGTCTGCCTGATCCAATTTGAAAGGGTGGAGCTTCCATTCTTGTGGGAACAAATGCTTCCATTGTGAGAAGGCTCATGGGAGCATGCAAGGAGAGAGAACTTTTTGAAAACCTTGTCCATTCATGCTGTGATCAGAGATGCTTTTGAGAAGGTGCAAGTTCCTCTAAGCAGGATGATGAGCAGAAACGAGGAGCTGTGCAGTACACCCGGCGAAACCTGCAAGTTATGTCCTGGAGGAGTAGCTGGAGTGACAGGAACCCCCCAAATTTACTGGAATACCCAATGCCTCAGCCATCCCAGTGGATGCTCATGATGATTAGGAAGAAGTGTCTCGCTTACCTGCAGGAATGCTGGCAAGAACTGAACTGCAGAAATCTTTGGCTGTCTATGCAAACAAGATGACAGTGATTAACAGGAAGAGATGTTACCCTCAGACATGAGGCACCAAATGCTCCTCTTTTTCCTGTGACAGTGATTTTCCAGGGAAATGGAAAGGAAATAGTGTCCTGGATCGAGGAAGTCAACATTGAAATCATGCAACTTTGGTGACTCATTGATACTCAAGGAATGGAAAAGGAGAGTAACGGAGATGTTTTCCATTGACGACTCTGAAGTTGGTTGCTCCAAAAGTACTTGCCAGACTATTAGAGTGACCGAGGGCATCCCTTTCTGAGACAGGTCTTGCCGGTTAGCACCAACAGAGGTTGAAGATGTTCGGCAGTACCTACTTAAACTGAAAGGAGCTAAGTTCAATCATCAGGCAGGGGGACCTGAGCCACCAGAAGGTACGAGTCGTAGACAGGAGAGGTCACAAGGAGTGGCTGAAGCTGGAGAAGCTGAAGATGAGATAAGGAGATCTCAGAGAGTCAGGAAACCCCTAGCTAGGCTGGCAGAGGATGCGCCTTTGAAACAGAGTGTAATGTCCATTCCCATGGTGAAATATGCTTCTTCAATTTACAAATGGATTGAGGGTCCTGAAACCAAGAATTAATTTGAATATTTATTATTAATAAATAATGGTTAAATAAGTTCCATAGTCATGAGGACATGACCATTTTTGGGTTGGGGGGGAGAATGTGTGCCCTGGTTATGATTTCTAATGCTATTCTGTAAGTATGTTATTTTAACAGTTTTCTGCAGAAGCAATATGACCTGCCAGTAGACTGTTTCGGCTTCGGTAAGATAAGAAGCCCTGCTGTTCAACTTAGGAATGTTGTGTCAGCCAATCAGGATGGTGGGAAAGTTCTAGAGAGAGTAGGGCAGAGAGAGTTTTGTGATTCACAGTGGTCTGGTTTGGAAGCTTTTTGGGAGGAGCTGCAGAGCAGGATGGAAGGGAAGGTGTCACAGCATCCTCCAGAAAGGAGAGTCCCAATTGTAAGAAGTACCTTGTGCAGATGACTAGCTCCAAAGAGGAAGGCCAATGCTCCTGAGAGAGAGCCAGCTTGTTCAAGATGGAATTCAAAGGAAGTTCAGATTGTGACTCGAGCTTTGCAGCAGTCCATGGGTTTAGTGCCGTCAGTAACGGTTACACCTAGCTTTGAAAGAGACAAGCTCCAACGACTATGCGCACATTTAGACTGGCCCAACTATAATGGGCCTTTTTATTTTTTTCTTCTTTTCTTTCTCTTAATAACTGATAAAGCTGAAATTAATAAATATACTTCTTTTTTAAATTTTATGTGGTGTAAAATTTGTTAATTCTTGCCATCCAATAATTGTTCATAAGCAGTATTTACACAGCATTCACTCAAATCAAGGTTTCATTAATCAGAAACATCATAATGTTCCTGTTGGGTTGAACCCCAAGTCATACTGACCCTAGATATATATTGTTTGTGAAAGGTGGCATCCTCACCGCTGAGTAACGTGGCTGTTAGCAGCAGTAGCTATCAAGCCAAGTCTGCATACGAACCCAGTCAGGCGGTTACACTCATATATACGCCATTTTCTAAACAATCTTTCGGTGTCAGGAATTACTTGCTTCCACTCTGCTCCTGAGAAGGGGATAATGACTATTGAATCAGGCATAAATTCTTGGAGTGGCTATTGCACAGCTGCTCCTGCATGCACTTGGTATAATTAAGGTCTTCTCCAATGCAAAGAAGATAATAGATAAAAATCCTCTTTATTTTTCATTATTAGGGAACTTGAGCAGGTCAATGTTCCTCATTTTGCTGCTGCTTATGGCAAAGGAGCTTGTTCAATCCCAACCAAGGGTTGCCAAAGTATAAATTGGGAATTTGACTTGGAAAACCCACAGGAAAAAAAAGGGAAATTAATACTGATGCTGCTGGGTATGGATGCCTTCTGGGTGAGTTACCTTATTGAGAACTGATAGAAACTGTAAACGGACACAAATGTGACAACAAATCGATTCCCAGCTCCAATGGTGAATGGTGCACCTGAAATTGTTCAGGTCCCAACTATGTTCTGTTTATGTGGACACAGCTATTTCCTTACACAATGCAAAACTGCTCCACCAGTCCTAGAGGACTGAAGCATTACTTGGTAGCATTTTAATGAAGAATACTATTAAGATTATTTGGAAAACAAGTAACAAAAGAATAGTTTGGCTGTTGACATACATATCAGATTTTAAGAAGTGAACAGTTTTGGTGAAACTAAAGTCCATTTTATGGAAACTTTGTTCCGATAATTGCTCTCTGTCAGGGGTAGTTATATAATATACTCTGTTTATAAATTCCTGTGCTTGAAATTAGGGTTTGTTCTGATGAACTTTCCGTTTTAATCATAGGCCCTATGGCTTTTGTTCTTCACTTTTGTTATCAGTTGATTGGTAGAATCAGCATTACTGAATGAGGTAGCATCAAATTCCTAACACATTTGCAGACTACCAGTTATATTTAATGCCTCCTTCTTCTTTGGCAATCATTTAGCACCAAAGGTACTTTACTTCCACACTGGTTCTAAGATAACTGACGAGGCCAAAGTACCTCATAAACTAATTTTTATAAAATGGTACACTCTTTCTGCAGTTTTCACTGGGCTTCGATGTACTCGTGATGAATTGGCTCCAGGTTCTCAGAGCCATCCCGAATGCTCCTTCTCCTCCTCTAATGATCATGATACAGGGATTAGCTGCTGCCAGTGAGAATGTCGCATTCGTTTCAAAAGGCCTTGCGGAAATTCTTAAATTTTTAAACAGAGTAAAGAGACCAAATTAAAAAAATAAGGGAAGATGGCAATGACCAAAGAGAAGATAGTGTTACAAAACAGCACGCAAAAAATGCTGGAGGAATCAGGCAGCGTCTCTGGAGGGGAATAAGCAACCAGTGTTTTGGGTTGAGACCCTTCCTAGATGCTGCCTGACCTGCTGAGTTCCTTCCAGCCGTTTGTGTGTCTTTTTTAAAATTTCCAGCATCTTCAAAATGTCTTGTGTTTAAGAGTTAAAGAACAAGTATTGATAATAATGGTTAACCATAATGTCAGAGGAAATCTTGAGTTACAATTTCTGTACAGCAGAGTACATCTGCTGTATGTAGTGTCTGTAATAAAACAGGAGAGCTGGAGGCAATCATGCATTTACAATAACCAGGCATGGTGGAGATTACTGAGTTATGACTACAGAAAACTTAGGACAGGGAATTTAATATTGTAAATTAGAAAGGACGGAGAGGAAAATTGTGGAAGTTGAATCATGGTATTTATTAGGGATTAAGTAATGATGATAGGTAAAAAAGAACTCATCTATAAGAAAGGCACAAGTAGATAAAGATTAAATATAATAAATCACAATTATAGCTAGACCAATCAGAAGAGTGATGGAGGTAGAAATATTCAGATTCCGATTCATTTATGTATCACATGTATCTGAAAATATACGGGAAAATCCATCGTTCGATCCATCGTTAGCAATGAACACAACCTAAGGATACGCTGGGGGCAGCTTGCAAGTGTCACCAAACATACCGGCACCAACATAACATGCCTCAAACCATGGCAGAACAACATTGAACACAACAAGCAATGAAACAACAGCAAAGAAAGCCCATTCTTTCTACCCCTAATTCCCTTCCCCCCACCCCCCCCACCCCCACACACACACACACACACACACACACACACACTCCTCCGGACAGGACTCTAAGCCTCCAGATTTCAGTGTCCAGGGTTCAGCAAATATGATTCAACTTCCAGATTAAATATCAACCTTCAGTATTCAATCTTCGATATCAATTCCCAGACTAGCCACTGATGGGATCCTGAACTCCAGACCTCGAACTCCGTACTCGCTGACTCACCATCCTCATGCCTCCTCTTCACGAGGACATCAACCTGGGACAGCTCGACAGCAGCTGAAGTCCTTCATCAGTAGACAGGCAGCATCTTCTTTCCCCAGGGCTGAAATGTCTAATACCAGGGGACATGCATTTAAGGTTGCGGGGGGGTGGGGGGTGGGGGGGGTAAGTTCAAAGGAGAGGTGAGGAGCAAGATTTTGACACAGAGAGTGGTTGGTGCCTGGAGTGGTGGTAGAGACATTATTTCAGGGACTTTTAAGAGACATTTAGATAGGCACATGATCATGAGGGAAATGTGCATTGTGTAGGCAGAAAGGATTTGTTTAGTTGGTCATTTGATTATTAATTTAATTGTTTTGGCCAACATTGTGTGCTGAAGGGCTAGCTGCTGTGCTGTGCTGTTCTACAGTCTATCTTGTAAGTTCACACGTTGTCTCACTGGTCTTCAAGCACGAAGGAGAAGTCTGGACTCCAAATGTCCTTCGTCCCATGTCCACATCCATGTCCTTCAAGCATAGAGCTGAGGCCTGGACAAATATGCAGACTATTAAGTAAACGAGTCATAAAACAAGATAGTATTATTAATAATCACGGGAATTTCAGTTTCACAAAATACACAAAATAAATGACAGTTAAAGGGATGAGAGTACTATGCTCTTTCAAAGTATACAGGATTCTTTTCTAACTGTATTGGAGAATAAGGCAATTGCAAGGAGCATTAGAACATAACTCCCCGTCCCCCCACCCCCGGGGAGCTCAGGAGTTACTTCTGGGTAAGAAAAACAATTAGTTGATTGTTTAATGTCATTTGCTGTACACAAGTGTAAGGGGAACGATACAATTGTTACTCTGGATCCAATACAGCACAAAAAACACACAAAAGATAGTTGTAGAATACACCTTCTGGTGCTACTTGGACACGCCTTCAGCGATGAACCTGGGGTCATAGGGTGTTTTGGGTCTTTGATCATCAGACAACCTCGACCGGGTGACCCAGCTAGGGGTGATCAGCCCCCGACTTGTGTCCTAGTGGCACACTAATCCACGGATCCCCCCTCCGGATCCACAGCCACCGCGAGGCCTTTTCAGCAGCCTCCAGAACGTTCTTGGTGGATCTTCTGCACTGCAGTCCTTTAACTCCAAAGAGTTTTAGAGTCCGCTGTAATGAATGGCCAGCAAAGCCCCGGCACCCAACTTCGACTGGCTCACAGCGAGCTCTCCAGCCATTGCTCCAGTATCCTGCAGCAAGATCTGTGTATCTTGCCCTCTTGCGCTTGTTGGCCTCTCAACCCGGTCTTCCCAGGGGACAGCAAGTTCCAGCAGGACCACTTGCTTTGTAGACTCCGATATCAACATTATGTCCGGGCGGAGCGGAGTGGCTGCAATGTTCTCGGGGAACTTGAGCTGCCTCCCTAGGTCAACTTGGAGCTGCCAGTCTCATGCAGTGGCAAGAAGCCCTTCTGAGGAGCTAGGCCGATGTTGAGCCTTCTCCCCAGCTCTAATAAAGGTGATGGACTGTTTGGGAGTGTGCTGATTTTGGGAGCTGTACTGATTGCGTCTGCCATAGACCTTAGGCCAAGTTTAGATAAAATATATTATGATTATTATTATTAATAATAATATTTTTTATCTAACTTTTATCGTGCTTTTTTTTAGATTATGAGGACACGCAGTCCTCTTTTATTGTCATTTAGTAATGCATGCATTAAGAAATGATACAATGTTCCTCCAGAATGATATCACAGAAACGTAAGACAAACCAAGACTGAAAAACTGACAAAAACCACATAATTATAACATATAGTTACAACAGTGCAAAGCAATACTGTAATTTGATAAAGAACAGACTATAAGCATGGTAAAAAAAAAGTCTCAAAGTCTCTCGAAAGTCCCATCATCTCACGAAGATGGTAGAAGGAAGAAAAACTCTCCCTGCCATGAGCTTCCGGTGCCGCAAACTTGCTGATGCAGCACCCTGGAAGCACCCGACCACAGCCGACTCTTGAGTCCATCCGAAAACTTCGAGCCTCCGACCAGCCCTCTGACACCGAGCACCGAGCACCATCTCTGCCGAGCGCTTCGACCCCGGCCCCGGCAACAGGCAATAGGCAAAGTCGAGGATTTGGGGCCTTCCCCTCCGGAGATTCCCGATCGCACAGTAGCAGCGGCAGCGAAGCAGGCATTTCAGAAGTTTCTCCAGATGTTTCTCCGCGCTTCTGACGGCTGTCTCTATCAAATCAGGATTGTGCACAGTACCTAATTACAAATACAGTATCATTTCGGAGCGGCCGCGCGCACTGCATCGCGCCGCCAGCTTCTCCTCCCCTCCGAATTTTTGATAATAATAACAAAATAAATATAAATACACAAGAGTACTTAGATGCATAGATTGACTATGTCCATAAAGTGACGTTAGGCTGTACATAAGGTGACTGACAAGTAAAGAAGTGATGGACTTAGTGGGTGGAGGTGGCAATCAGCTTTGCTGCTTGGGGAAAGTAACTGCTTTTGAGCCTGGTGGTCCGGGCCTGGAAACTACATAGCCTCCTCCCTGATGGGAGTGGTACAAACAGTCCATGAGCAAGGTAGGTGGAATCCTTCAAGATGTTACTAGCCTTTTTCCAGCACTCATCTGTATATATGTCCTTGATGGTGGGTAGGCTCGTGCCAGTGATGTGGGGAGAAAGGATCTCCCTGTTGTAGATCCTTTCTGTCTGCTACAGAGCAGTTTCTGTCCCAAGCATTGATGCCGCTTGTTAGGATGCTCTCTGCTACACATCTGTAGAATGGCGTGAGCATGGATGTGCAAAGTCCGGCTCTCTTCAGCTTCCTCAGAAAGTAGAGGCATTGGTGAGGTTTCTTGACTGTGCAGGATATGTTGTGGGACCATGAGAAATTGTGTGTGATGTGCACTCCCAGAGCTTTGAAACTGTTTACAGTTTCCACTACTGTGCCGCCAATGTAAAGAAGGGTGTGAGTGGTGTGAGCTCTTCTGAAGTCAATACCCATCTTCTTTGTCTTGTTGACATTGAGGAAAAAGTTATTTGCCTGGCACCAGACATCGAGCTCTTCCACCTCCTCTCTGTAGGGTACCTCATCATTGTTGGTGATGAGCCCGGCCACTGTCGTGTCATCAGTGAACTTGACAATGTGATGACTCTGGTGTTTGTCCGTGCAGTCAAGTGTGAGCAGAGTGTACAGCAGTGGTCTCATCACACAGCCCTGGGGGTGGTGCGGGGCACCCACATTGATGACGATGGGGAGGGAAGAGTAGTTGTGTTACCTAACGATCTGAGATCTGTAGGTTAGGAAGTCCAACAGCCAGCTGCACTGTGGTTATTAAGACCTAGGAAGAGGAGTTTGTTCATCAAGGTCTGTGGGACAATGGTGTTGAATGCCAAAATGAAATCCAGAAACTGCATTCTGACATAAGTGCCCTTGTTTTCTAGGTGTTTCAGGGCCAGGTGCATGTCAGATGCTATGGCACCTGTTGCAAAGCGGTTTTGTCGGTAAGCATATTGGTGAGTGTACAGTGTGGCAGGATGGAGTTTTTGGTACGTGCCATTATCGGTCATTCAAAGTACTTCATGATGATTTCTGTCAATCCACTGGACAGCAGTCATTTAGTTCTAAAGGTTGACTTTATGCAGAGTCCTTCTCATGCCTGTTGCCGTTACGGACTGTGGGTGCTCACCTGAGAGGTGGGTAGCTCTTGTAGCCAGCGTTGTGTTGTACACCTTGAAGTGGGCATGAAAGGAGTTTAGAGCATCACGGAGGGAGGTGTCACCAGTACAGTTGATACTCTTTTTCCTTACGTAATCAGTAACGCCCTTGATGCCCAACCGCATGCATCAGTGATTGTTATCAGACGGGTGTTCCTGAATTTTGTGTGTGTGGGCGGTCTTTGCCCTCTTGATGCCTAAGATGAGGTTTCCGCTGTCTGCTCTGAGAGCTGTACTGTCACTGGACTTGAAGGCAGTGTCCCAGGCTTTCACTAGGAAGCGCACCTCTGTGTTCCACCAGGGCTCTGGTTGGGCCATGAGGTACCAACGTCATCTACACACTTACTGATATAGCCAATGACCCATGAGGCATATCCCTCATGCTCTGTGTCTACTCTGTGGCGACCTCTTTGAACATCTGCCAGTTGGTCCATGCAGAACAGTGTTGGAGCATGGAGACGGCATCATTAAGCCATAGTTTTATGGTAATGGGATGGTAAATCTATTGTTTATGTTAGTTCAGTTAATCTAGTTAAGAATGGCATAAGAGAGCTCTTCAGAGCCTGTCCCATATCCTGGACAATTAGCGGGGTATTGTTAAATAAAGGAGATAATGCCCTGAGGTTTAGAGCAGTAATAAATATTATTGTTGTTCATCTAAGTACCTGAGTGTTTTGTGCAGAACATACTTCAGGAATTAGTCATGAGAATATAGCACAAGAAGCACAGGGTTGATCATCACACAGTCATAAGTGAGAAAAAAGGGACCTCATCTTCAGGTAAACAAACCCTGGCACGGAGTAAACTCGAGACTCAAAGGTAGAAAGTGACGATGAGGATTTATTCGAAGACCACAGCCGAGGAGTAACAAATGACCCAGAGCACACCTACTCGAGGGAGTGAGAATGTTAGTTCACTCAGAACCCAACTTCAGGATTCAGCGGTGAATGCTAGTTGTGACAAACTTAAATAATCCATACATTACAAAGAACCTCATGTGTATCAAAATCAAAATTCAACTAACTCAAAACATAATGCATGAGAAACCCACATTCAAAAAACAATTGTCACAAAAAACGCTAGAAAAATTTAATGACTAAACGAAGTCACTTACAACTTCTAGTTAAAACAAATCAATGATATTCAGGTGCATTGGAGCACTGAGGCCTGACACTTTTCACGACAGGAACCCCCTTCCCCACAACAATGGTCAGCACCTGACAGCCCAGGGAGATCTGAATATCTGCTGTGATAGTCCGTAATCAACTGAGGATCCAAAATATTATGGGAAGAAGCCAGCATCTCTCCTACGAACCATAACGCTCCCAGTCCAGTAAGTACTGTACCTTACTACAAACAAAATGAGAGTCTAGCAGTTGTCAAATTGTATATACTTATTGACTATCAACAGAATGGGGATATGGAGGGTTTTTAGAGGCTCTCTTCTTGCCAAGTACCTCCAGCAAGTCCAAATATTCTGGGAGGATGTGGAATTGATATGGGTAGAGCTGCATAACACTAAGGGGCAGAAAACACTGGTGGGAGTTGTGTACAGGCCACCTAACAGTAGTAGTGAGGTTGGGGATGGCATTAAACAGGAAATTAGAAATGTGTGCAATAAAGGAACAGTAGTTATAATGGTTGACTTCAATCTACATATAGACTGGGTGAACCAAATTGGAAAGGGTGCTGAGGAAGAGGATTTCTTGGAATGTATGCAGGATGATTTTCTGAACCAACATGTCGAGGAACTAACTAGAGAGCAGGCCATTTTAGACTGGGTATTGAGCAATGAGGAAGGGTTAATTAGCGATCTTGTCGTGAGAGGCCCCTTGGTTAAGAGTGACCATTATATGGAGAGTGACATAGTTAATTCTGAAACAAAGATTCTGAACTTCAAGAAGGGTAACTTTGAAGGTATGAGACGTGAATTAGCTAAGATAGACTGGCAAATGACACTTAAAGGGTTGACGGTGGATATGCAATGGCAAGCATTTAAAGATCGCATGGATGAACTACAACAATTGCTCATCCCAGTTTGGCAAAAAATAAACCAGAGAAGGTAGTGCACTCGCGGCTGACAAGGGAAATTAGGGATGGTATCAATTCCAAAGAAGAAACATACAAATTAGCCAGAAAAAGCAGCACACCTGAGGACTGGGAGAAATTCAGAGTCCAGCAGAGGAGGACAAGGGGCTTAATTAGGAAAGGGAAAAAAGATTATGAGAGAAAACTGGCAGGGAACATAAAAACTAACTGTAAAAGCTTTTATAGATATGTGAAAAGAAAAAGATTGGTTAAGACAAATGTAGGTCCCTTACAGTCAGAAACAGATGAATTGATCATGGGGAACAAGGACATGGCAGACCAATTGAATAACTACTTTGGTTCTGTCTTCACTAAGGAGGACATAAATAATCTTCCGGAAATAGTAGGGGACCGATGGTCTAGTGAGATGGAGGAACTGAGGGAAATACATGTTAGTAGGGAAGTGGTGTTAGGTAAATTGAAGGGATTAAAGGCAGATAAATCCCCAGGACCAGAAGGTCTGCATCCCAGAGTGCTTAAGGAAGTAGCCCAAGAAATAGTGGATGCATTAGTGATAATTTTTCAAAACTCATTAGATTCTGGACTAGTTCCTGAGGGTTGGAGGGTGGCTAATGTAACCCTGCTTTTTAAAAAAGGAGGGAGAGAGAAACCAGGGAATTATAGACCGGTTAGCCTAACATCGGTGGTGGGAAAAATGCTAGGGTCAGTTATCAAAGATGTGATATCAGCACATTTGGAAAGCGGTGAAATCATTGGACAAAGTCAGCATGGATTTGTGAAAGGAAAATCATGTCTGACAAATCTCATAGAATTTTTTGAGGATGTAACTAGTAGAGTGGATAGGGTAGAACTAGTGGATGTGCTATATTTGGATTTTCAAAAATCTTTTGACAAGGTCCCACACAGGAGATTAGTGTGCAAACTTAAAGCACACGGTATTGGGGGTATGGTATTGATGTGGATAGAGAATTGGTTGGCAGACAGGAAGCAAAGAGTAGGAATAAACTGGACCTTTTCAGAATGGCAGGCAGTGACTAGTGGGGTACCGCAAGGCTCAGTGCAGGGACCCCAGTTATTAACAATATATATTAATGACTTAGACGAGGGAATTAAATGCAGGATCTCCAAGTCTGCGGATGACACGAAGCTGGGCGGCAGTGTTAGCTGTGAGGAGGATGCTAAGAAGATGCAGTGTGACTTGGATAGGTTAGGCGAGTGGGCAAATTCATGGCAGATGCAATTTAATGTGGATAAATGTGAGGTTATCCACTTTGGTGGCAAAAACAGGAAAACAGATTATTATCTGAATGGTGGCCGATTAGGAAAAGGGGAGGTGCAACGAGACCTGGGTGTCATTATACACCAGTCATTGAAAGTGGGCATGCAGGTACAGCAGGCGGTGAAAAAGGCGAATGGTATGCTGGTATTCATAGCAAGAGGATTCGAGTACAGACGGAGGGAGGTTCTACTGCAGTTGTACAAGGCCTTGGTGAGATCACATCTAGAGTATTGTGTGCAGGTTTGGTCCCCTAATCTGAGGAAAGACATTCTTGCCTAGAGGGAGTACAAAGAAGGTTCACCAGATTGACTTCTGGGATGGCAGGACTTTCATATGATGAAAGACTGGATCGACTAGGCTTATACCCGCTGGAATTTAGAAGATTGAGGGAGGATCTTATTGAAACATATAAAATTCGAAAGGGATTGGACAAGCTAGATGGAGGAAGGTTGTTCCCGATGTTGGGGAAGTCCAGATGAGGGATCACAGTTTAAGGATAAAGGGGAAGCCTCTTAGGACCGTGATGAGGAAAAACTTCTTCACACAGAGAGTGGTGAATCTGTGGAATTCTCTGCCACAGGAAACAGTTGAGGCCAGTTCATTGGCTATATTTAAGAGGGAGTTAGATATGGCCCTTGTGGCTAAAGGGATCGGGGGTATGGAGAGAAGGCAAGTACAGGGTTCTGAGTTGGATGATCAGCCATGTTCATACTGAATGGCCTACTCCTGCACCTATTTTCTATGTTTCTATGTTTCTATTTAGGAGGTACTCTACACAACTCGGTTTACTTAGAGACCAGTTCTGACGAGGAAATTACGACCAATGACTGCATAACTCAAAGCAGGTATCTCAGAAACTCCGGCTGGCACCTTGGAAACTCAGTCTGGTACCTTGGAAACTCAGGATGGCCTCTCAGAAATGTGTGTAGGCCTCTCAGAAACTTTAGAAAGACAGTTATTCCGGCAAAAGGCTGACCAAACATGAACAGTACCAGAAGCCCAATTAATACACAGACTATGGGAAAGTAATAGTTGTGTATTTAATATTTCAGTAGTACTTGAGTAATATTGTAAATATATTGTTCAATTAAGCATTCTTTTTTGGTTAAATAATTCATTACGGGCTATATGTAAAAATAAGTGAATACCTCATGTCGCTACCACATGATACTTGCATGTCTCGCTTAAACTAAAAAATGAAGTAGACGAGCTTTCCTGCACATTCATCTTTTTGCTTTCAAGTTGTTAAATGTTTGGAAGTTACAAGACATAGCAATGGTGACAAGGAAATTTTAAACAGACCCAAGAGGACTACATACCGGTTGAAGTGCAGTGACAAACTTGAGATGAAAAAAACGTAGCGAGAACCAGTCAAGTTTTAAAAAAAAAGCTGTTCAGCTCATGCTCGGGTTTTAAAAAATGCAGAAAACTGAAGAATTCACAGGTTCATAGTGAGTATCGGATGACAGTAGATATTTAGAAAAACTACAGAAGTGGCTGGCTACATCGGAAAGGTTGACTCATTTGATTACACAACGGATAACAGGATTTTGTATACTGAATGAATTGAGCGGTATTTTAAAGCAAATGAAATACCCAATGAGAAACAAGTACCAATTTGGTAGAAGATACTGTACTGAAGCCTGCAGATACTCAACTAAGAACTTGTACTGGAGAAAAGATAACTCCTGTAGGAATGATATTCATAACAGTGAAATACAACAACCAACAAATCACATTGGGCTTTTATGTGATAAAAACAGGAGGGCCAGCATTGTGGGATTGTGAGTGGCTGAGACAACTACAATGTGGTTGGACATCCATCCAGCATTTGCATGCCATGTGCCCTACAATTCAGTCAGCTGAAAGTGAATTAAGGAAGGTACTGGATGATGCCACAACTGTATCCATGCCATGCTCCATGAACCATTGCCCAACAGACAGTAAACTGGTGTTGGAGCCAACCTCTGTGCCTTTGGTTGGAAAGCATATTGGACCAAGGAAGGACCACGCTGCTCAGAGGAAGCATAAAAGTGATGAAAGTAGTGGTTCAACCACAACAGCTTCTGTAGGTAACATTTCTGAGAAAGCTTCTGATATGTTAATCAGGCAGTTACTTGTGAAACGTGTCTTGATTTTAAGCTGGAGAAGGGTTCAAGGAGCTTCAGGAAAGTTGCATGCATTCATCTTTTTTGTGTATAAAGAACCAGAATCTACTCCGCATGCATTAAGGTTATTGCATGAACTTCAAGTGGGATACGAAAAGCTGCTTGTAGAAGTAGAATCAAAGACCAAAACCCAGCGGGATGAATGAAGCCAAAAAGAAAGGAGTCAATGGTGATTCGAAAGCAGGAGATTCATCAGATGATATTGTAGAATGAGGAAACAGGGCAGAGAGATCAGATCATAAAGGGAGTGATAGGAGGATTAATAAGACAATACACCAGTGAACTAAATGTACCTTCCCAAGATCAAGATGCACACTCCTAGGAAGAAGAAAAGGGAAGGCAAGAAAAAGAAAGACAAGAATTTGAAAAGGGATCAAAGTAGATCCAGAGAGAAAAGCCGAGAAAAGTAGAAGAAAGTTGTCCAGAGCTGTCAGAACCTCTTCCTGCAGTCTCAGAGTCAACTACTACAACCACCACCCCAGAACCTGAAACTGGTTCACAGCCACAAGTCTCATCTGCCAAGAAGAATGAGATCTCTTGTCAGGAAAGATGTTATCCCACAAGAGTAAGAAAACCCCCATAGCAATTAAACCTTTAGGCCTAAATAGGACAATTTAAATTTTTACTGTGCTGTGGATGTCTATATAGTACTTGTATTATATAGTATACTGTGTATATAGTTGAGATGCATTCTCTATTGAGCTGGAGTTTATTGTTAACCAGGGAGAGTGGTGTGTATTTAATATTTCAATAGTATTTGAGTAATATTGTAAGTACATTCTTTGATTAAGCATTCTTGTTTGTTCAAATAATTTATTACGGGTTACATGTAAAAATACTTTATACTTCATACTTTATTGTCGCCGAACAAATTGATACTAGAACGTACAATCATCATAGCGATATTTGATTCTGCGCTTCCCGCTCCCTAGATTACAAATCAATAGTAAATATTAAAATTTTAAATTATAAATCATAAATAGAAAATAGAAAAATGGAAAGTAAGATAGTGCAAAAGAAGCGAGATGCAGGTCCGGATATTTGGAGGGTACGGCCCAGATCCAGGTCAGGATCCTTTCAGCAGTCTTATCACAGTTGGAAAGAAGCTGTTCCCAAATCTGGCCGTACGAGTTTTCAAGCTCCTGAGCCTTCTCCCAGAGGGAAGAGGGACGAAAAGTGTGTTGGCTGGGTGGGTCGTGTCCTTGATTATCCTGGCACAACTGCTCCGACAGCGTGCGGTGTAAAGTGAGTCCAAGGACGGAAGATTGGTTTGTGTGATGTGCATATGTAAAATACGTAAATTGCATACATCATCACACTACCACGTGACATGTGCACATCTCTCTTAGAGTATACAATGAAGTGAAAAGTGAAGTAGACAAGTTTTTCTGTGCTTCTGTCTTTTTGTTTTCAATTTGTTTAATGCTTAGGAGTTACAAAACCTAGTAGTAACCACGGGTAACCAAACAGTAGGGTATTATCTGAAGAGTGAATAAGTGGAATTGAATTGTCTCTTCGTGCATACCAAACGTTAACTTATGAGGAATGGAATCATCGGAAATTTGTCCAGGTCCCAGTAGTCTTCCACGGCCATAGCAGTGAGTGGATGTTGGAGATGAAATTTAGGAACTTGGATCCTCTCGACCAGTCCAAGTACTAAAAAATTCCTGCCCCCCACCCCCCCCACTGCACCAAAGTCTAACAATGCCCCAAGACAGTGTTGATTTCTCCCCCAAGACAACGGGGAAGGTAACACCACTCTGGAATTCATCAAACCGCAAGAGAGAATCATGGCTATCACAGTACTTAACCTCACTGGACGGTCCTGGGAATCTCCCAAAAACTTGGGACAAGAGACTCAAAAATGGTCAGCATTACTACAGTATAAGCAGTTCCTCTGCTTCACATGTCTCTCTTGCTCTGCTGGCGAGACCTGGGTTCTTCCCAGATGCATGGGTTCCTCCAGAAAAGACTATGAGGACCTAGGTAGGGCTTAGATTGTGGAACCGGAGGAAGCATTGGGTGATCTTGAGAGCTGGCTCACTGGGAAAACTCACTATGCTTCTCCCTCTTGCTCTTGGACATGTAGTTATCAATTCTAATAACCATAAGATCCTCCAAATCCTCTATTGGGTCCCTGGTTGCTAGATCATCCTTGAGGTAGTCATTTATTCCTCATTGAAACAGGGCAACGAAAGCCTTCATGTTCCACCCACTCTCTGCCGCCAGGGTCTGGAACTCAATTGAATAGTTGACAAAGGATCGAGCTCCCAATGCAAACAAAGCAGTCTGCTGGCTGTCTCCGGACCACCGGCAGGGTGAAAGTATAGTCTCCTCATAGATCCTGAAAATAAATTGATATCAAAACACACAGGAGACTCCTTCTCCCATAAGGCCATACCCCATGAAGGGCCCTGCCCGAAAGGAGGGAAATTAAGCCAACTTACTCCTGTCTGAGAGGAACTTAACAGGTTGTAACAAATGCTGGAGAAAATTGCTTTAAGATACATCGGCAAGGCTTGGAGTCTCTATTGTAGTTCTCCAGTGCCAGCAGACTAATAGACCCCTCATAGTAGTTCAGGTAAACATAGCAGGACACTGAATGTAAATCTTGTCTCTCAGTTTCAGAGACTTTCTGTAATGATGCTAGTATCTCTTGGAGTAAGTGTACATGCCAACCAACTACCTCTCCTTGGCAGGTCAATGTTTTATGTAATTGATCCAATAATGCTAGTAATTCCTGGAGTAAGTGTAACTGCCTCTCCTTGGCAGGTCAGTGCCTTATATAATTGATCCAATGATGCTAGTATCTCCTGGAGCAAGTGTACATGCCATCCAATTGCTTCTCCTTGGTAGGTTAATACCTTACGTAATTGATCAAATTCCTTTGGGTCCATGATGGCTGAATTCTGCTGTAACAAGATCTTCAGGCAAACAAACCAAGGTATGGAGTAAACTGGAGACTCAAAGGTAAAAAGTAACACTGAGGATTTATTCGAAGAACATAACAGAGGAATGACAAATAACTCAGAGTGTAGTTACTCGAGAGAGCCAGAGTACAACAAACATTAGTTCACTCAGAATCCAAATTCAGGATTCAGTGATGAACGCTAGTTGTGATGAATTTAAATAGTGCATATAGCACAGGAAACCCGTGTGTATGAAAATCAAACCTCAATAAACTTTAACAGGATGCACAATGAACCCGCAATCAAAACACAAGCGGCACAAAAAGCACAAGGAAAACTTAACAACTAAACCAATCATTTAACCAGCTCTAGTTAAAACAAATCAATGAAGTTCAGGTGCAACAGATCACCAAGGCCTAATGCTATCTGGCACCCTGCACTGGTCTGTAGAGTTCATCACATCATTAAGAAACCTAATAGCTACTTACTAAGAAACCTAAGGACAAGATTACTGAGCCCTTGACCAGTATTTTCATATCCTTTCTAGCCACAGGCAAGGTCCCGGAGGACTGGTGAGTGGCTGATGTTATACCTCTATTTAAGAAAGGAACAAGGGAAATTATTGTGGACTATTGACTGGCGATTTTCATGTCAGTTGTGGGCAAATTGCTGGAGAAAATTCTTAGGAATAGGATTTCCGAGCATTTGGAAACCCATGGCCTAATCAGGGAGAGGCAGCATGGTTTTGTGCGTGGCAGGTTGTGCCTCACCAACTTGACTGAGTTTTTTGACAAGGTGACAAGAGAGATTGAAGAGGGTAGGGCAGTGGATGTTGTCTACAAGGATTTTAGTAAGGCATCTGACAAAGTCCTTCATGGGAGGCTAATCCAGAAGATTAAGATGCATGGGAAGTGGCTCGTTGGATTCAGAACGGGCTTGCTCATATTAGACAGAGGGTAGTGGTTGAAGGGACTTATCTGAGCTGGAAGTCTGTGATTATTGGAGTTCCACAGGGATCTGTGCTGGGACCTCTGCTGTTTGCAACGTATGTAAATGACCTGGATGAAAATGTAGTGAGTAAATGGTGAGTAAATTTGCTGATGATACCAAGATTAGTGGAGTGTGAATTGTAAAAAGGACATGCAAAGAATGCAACACTATATAGATCAGTTGCAGATAATGGCTGAGAAATGGCGGATGGAGTTTAACCCAGCTAGATCTGAGGTGTTGCACCTCGGTAGAGCACATGCAAGGAGTAAGTACACTGTTAAGGGCAAGGTCCTGAGCAGAAAGATCTTGGGATCCAAGTTCACAGCTCCTTGAAATTGCCTACGTAGGTCAATGAGGTGGTTAAGAAAGTTTATGGAATGCTTGCTTTTATTTGTCGAGGCATTGATTTCAAAAGTCAGGAGGTTATGCTGGAACTTTATAAAACTCTGGTTAGGCCATATCTGGAGTTTTACATACAGTTTTGGTTTCTCCACTGTAGGAAGGATATTGAGGCTTTGGAGAGGGTGCATAAGAAGTTTACCAGGATGCTGTCTGGTTTAGAGGGTATGTGCTATCACGTGAGGCTGGATAAACTTGAGTTGTTTTCTCTGGAGCACCAGAGGCTAAGGGGAGATTTGATAGAGGTTTACAACATTATGAGAGGCATAGATAGAGTGGACAGAGGGTATCTGCTTCCCAGGGTTGAAATGTCTAATATCAGAGGGCATGCATTCGAGGTGAGAGGGGATACATTCAAGGGCAAAGTGATGAATAAGATTTTTATTCACATAGATGCCTGGAATGCACTGCCTGGTAGAGGCAAATACATCGGACTCTTTTATGAGATGTTCGGATAGGCAGATGGATGCAAGGAAGTGGACGGGATATGGACATGGTGTAGGTAGGAAGGATTAGTGTCTCGGTGTTTTTAATTTGCATGTTAGCCGGTTTGGCACAACATTGTAGGCTGAATAGACTGTTCCTATGCTATACTGTTCTATGTTCTGTGTTTATGAACCCTGAATTTCATCATTTTTCTGCCTCTTTTTTAAATCGACCAACTATTTCTCTCTTTATTGGAAAGCAGGTGCTGCATTTTTTAAGTCAACTATCTCTTTTAAAAAGTTCAAAGTAAATTTTATTGTCAAAATGCATACATGTCACCATATACAACACTAAGATTCATTTTCCTGTAAATATACTCTTCAAATCTATAGAATAACAGGATGAATAAAAGATCAACCAAAGTGCAGAAGACAAAAATAACTGTGCAAATGCAAATATAAATAAATAGCAGTAAGTAACAAGAACACAAAATAATGAGATTGAGTCCTTAAAGTGAGATTATTTGTTGTGGGAACATTTCAATGATGGGGCAGCTGAGTGTAGTTATTCCCTTTTATTCAAGAGCCTGATGGTTGAAGAGTAGTAACTGTTCTTGAACCTGGTGGTGCAAGTCCTGAGGCTCTTGTACCTTCTACCTGATGGCAGCAGTGAGAAGACAACATGACCTGGGTGATGGGGATCTCTGATAATGGATGCCGCTTTCCTATGATAGCATTTCATGTGGATGTGCTCAATGCTTGGGAGGGCTTTACCCATGATATACTGGGCTGAATCCATTACCTTTTGTAGGATTTCCCTTTCAAAGGCATTGGCGTTTCCATGCCAGGCCATGATGCAACCAATCAATACACTCCCCATTACATCTATAGAAATTTGTCAAAAGTTTTAGATACCACGCTGTATCGCTGCATACTCCTCAGGAAATAGGGGCGCTACCACACTTCCAGCACAATTGCTCTTACATGCTGGGTCCAGGACAAAATACCTGAAATAGTAACACCCATGAATTTAAAGTTGCTGACCCTCTCCACCTCTGATCCTCCATTGAGGACTGGCTCATGGACCTCTGACAATGTCATTTTGTTGATATTGAGTGGGAGGCTGTTGATATGACACCGGTCAGCCAAATTTTCAATCTGCTTCCTATATGCTGATTCATCATCACCTTTGATTTGGCCCGTAACAGTGGTGTCAGCAGCAAACTTGAACATTGCATGGGAGCTGTGCTTAGCCACACAGTCATGGAGTATAAAGCGAGTAGAGCAGGGGGCTAAGCACACAGCCCCGTGGTGCACCTGAGCTGCTGGAGATTGTGGAGGAGATGTCATTGCCAATCTGGTGCCTACAAGTGAGCAAGTCCAGGATCCAATTGCTCAAGGAGGTTTTGAAGTCAAGGCCTTAGATCTTATTGATTAGTTTTCAGGGGATGATGGTATTGAATGCTGAGCTATAATCAAAATCTGCATCCTGATGTATGCATTTTTGCTGTCCAAATGTTCCAGGATTGAGTGAAGAGCTGAAGAGATGGCATCCTTTCCCTTTCAGAGAAAAAAACGGGCTACGCTTCAACAGGTAGGTAGTCGTCTCATGTTCGTTTTGAAACTTAATCATTGCCACTGTTAAGTTTTGTAACTCCAAAACATAAAAGTAATCAAAGGAAAAATATGAGAGCCGGGAGATGCGTGTCTACTTCATTTTCACTTCAGTGAAGCGCGCTCCTTTGATGTGGTGGCGTAATGACATATGTCATTCGTGTAACTTTTACATATAACCTGTAATAAATTATATGAACAACAGAGAATGCTTAACAAAACAATATACATAAACTAAAATACTACTCAAATATAACTTAAATATTAAATACTCACCAGATTCCCTCAGGTTGAGTCAACAGTAAGGAAGGCAATTGCAACGTTAGCATTCATAAAAGTAAGGATGTAATGCTGAGGATTTTTGTAAGGCATTGGTTCGGATATTGAACTTTTTACTGTTGGACTTCGGCCATATTCCACCAAGATACAACACTGGGCGGCACGGGAGGTCGTTCCTGCCTGTGGCCATCGAACTTGCAGCTCCTCCCGTGGAGGGTCAGACACCCTGAGCCAATAGACTGGTCCTGGACTTATTTCCATCTGGCATAGTTTGCATTTTGTTGTTTGATTGTTTGTTGTTTTTTGTATTGCTATATTTATGCTCTATTCTTGGTTGGTGCAGCTGTAACGAAACCCAGTTTCCCTCGGGATCAATAAAGTATATCTACCTATCTATCTATCTATCTATCTATCTATCTTTTACCACATTTGGAGTATTGTGAGCAATTTTGGGACCCTTATTGAAGAAAAGATGTACTTGCATTAGAAAGGGTCAAGAGGGGGTTTACAAGAATGATCCTGAGAATGAAAGGGTTAATGTATGAAAAGCGTTTGATGGCTCTGGGCCTGTACTCAATCAGATTCAAATTAAAATTCATTTACTTATCACATGTATATCAAACTATACAGTGAAATATGTTGTCTGTGTGAACAACCAACACAACTAAAGGATATGCTGGCACAAATTGCAAGTGTCACCACACATTCTGGTGCCAACTTAGCATGCTCACAACATTCAACAGAACAAAACAAGAAACAACAGGAACAACAACTGAACAGTAACAAAACAACAACAGCAAAACTAACCCCACTCCTCCTTCCTGCTCACCCACCCATTCACCTACACAGACCCCAGGACTCGCCATCTCCAGGTCTCCAGTGGACTTAGACTCATAGACATTGGCCTTGGACTTCCCCTATTGAATCACAGAACCAGGGCTCTGGTCATCAGACCTAGATTTCTGGACTTCTGAACAACTTTTGCACTTCAGTCTTTGGTATTGACCTGGAACTCACAGATGGAAATGAATAAGGACCCTTAATGAACACACCAGACTCTAGCAAACACAAGGAAATCTGCAGATGCTGGAATTTAAAGCAACACGCATAAAAGTTGCTGGTGAACGCAGCAGGCCCGGCAGCATCTCTAGGAAGAGGTACAGTCAATATTTCGGGCCGAGACCCTTCATCAGGACTAACTGAAAGAAGAGCTAGTAAGAGATTTGAAAGTGGAAGGGAGAGAGAGAGATCCAAAATGATAGGAGAAGACAGGAGGGGGAGGGATGGAGCAAAGAGCTGGATAGTTGATGGGCAAAAGGGAAATGAGAGGATCATGGGACAGGAAGCCTAGGGAGAAAGCAAAGGGGGAGGGGGGAAGCCCAGAGCTGGGGTGACATACTGCGTCCGGTGCTCCCAATACGGCCTTCTATATATTGGCGAGACCCGACACAGATTGAGAGATCGTTTCACTGAGCACCTACGCTCTGTCCGCCAGAGAAAGCTGATCACCCAGTGGCCACACATTTTAATTCCACGTCCCATTCCCATTCTGATATGTCTATCCACGGCCTCCTCTACTGTAAAGATGAAGCCACACTCAGGTTGGAGGAACAACACCTTATATTCCGTCTGGGTACCCTCCAATCTGATGGCATGAACATTGACTTCTCAAACTTCTGCTAATGCCCCACCTCCCCCTCATACCTCATCCATTATTTATTTATTTATATACACATATTCTTTTTCTCTCTCTCCTTTTTCTCCCTCTGTCCCTCTCACGATACCCCTTGCCCATTCTCTGGGCTTCCCCCCTTCCCCCTTTTCTTTCTCCCTAGGCCTCCTGTCCCATGATCCTCTCATAACCCTTTTGCCAATCAACTGTCCAGCTCTTGGCTCCATCTCTCCCCGTCCTGTCTTCTCCTATCATTTTGGATCTCCCCCTCCTCCTCCCACTTTCAAGTCTCTTACTAGCTCTTCTTTCAGTTAGTCCTAACGAAGGGTCTCAGCCCGAAACGTCGACTGTACATTTTCCTAGAGATGCTGCCTAGCCTGTTGCGTTCACCAGCAACTTTTATGTGTGACACCAGATTCTAGACCTTGAATGATGAAATCTCTAATGACCAGGAGCCTTAACTGTAGGACTTAAACTCCATCTTACCAACTCAAATCCCTAGTGCCTCCTGCTTACACGCAACTCCTATCCCAGAACCTGCCAATGACTGGAGCCACAAGCCCTTGGCCTCACTGATCTGCTTGCCTGGTGACTGACCAAAGATGTCCTTCATCAACTATCTATGTCACTAGCTTTCAAAGCAGAGGCCTAGACTCAGTCTGATCACTAACTCCCCCATCTCCTAAACTAAGCCTGATCCTGACCCCAAAAGCATTCCTACAAACCTAAGAAACAATTAAATCTGAGCCACAACCTTAATGAAGACTGCAGCTCAGCACCATCTTAACTGGACTGGAGTTTAAAAGAATTAAGGGGGATTTCATTGAAACCTACAGAATATTGAAATAAAGCTGATAAGTACAGAACGTTAGACAGAGTGAACAAGGAGAGAATATTTCTAATAGTGGGAAGTCTAGGACCAGAGGGCACAGCCTCAGAATAGAAGGATGTTCCTTTAAGACAGAGAAGAGGAGGAATTTCTTTAGCCAGAGGGTGGTGAATATGTAGAATTTATTGCCACATATGATTATGCTGGCCAAGTCTTTGGGTATATTTAAAGCTGAGGTTAATAGGTTCTTAATTTGTAAGGGCAATAAAGGTTATGGGAAGAATGGGATTGAAAGGGAAAATAAACCAGCCATGACAGAACGGTAGAGCAGGTTCAATAAATGAATGGCTTAATACTGATCCTATAATTTATCATCTTATGGTCTTGAGTGACTGCTCCTTATCTTGTAAAACTAGTCTTGTGCGTTTCACATAATAATTCAGCTCAGTATTTTTCTTCCTTTCTTTACAGCTGATGCCAAGTGCTATTTGCAAAGCGTAGTATTATTTTCTGGTTCAGATTTCCAATAACTGCAGTACACTACAATTATTGCATAGTTTTAGTATTGTTTTCTTTCCTTCCTCTGTCCTCATTCATGCTTTTCTTTTACCATTTCCCCCATCAGTGGCATTTTTCAAGCCTTTAGCAGCCACTCTCAGCCAGCACCACCACCAGTAACATTATCAGTCTCTTTTGGACTCCATCCTTTCGGTGTTAACCCTTTGTTCTCCACATTTCTCCCACTTCTCTTCAATTTGGACACACTTTATTTGCTCCCAGTTTTGATGAATGATCATTGATCAGAAATGTTCACTGTTTACCTATCAACAAATGCTTTCTATCTTGCTTTCTCTTCCCCTTTTACCAACCATGAGTCCCCTCTCCCTACCCCCATCCCACTCACAGTCCACAATATCAACACATATTGGATTCAGGTTCATCATCACTCAATATGTGATGATTTTTTAATGCGGCAGCAGTACAGTGCAATACATAAAATCATTACGATACTGTGCAGAAGTTTTAGGCACCACAGCTATATACTTGTGCCTAAGACTTTTACTCAGTACCGTAATGTCCATGTCTGAGATCAGATTCAACTGAGGTTGAAACTAGAACTGTCATGATTGAAGGCCAATGGATTAATTAATATGCCTTGTTACTTAGAAGCAAAGAAGGCTTTTAGATATTTCTATTCTCACCTTAAGTTTTGGACAATAGCAAAAAGAAAGTGAGATGGCATGTAATTGCTGTCCCATCCTTCATAAAATTAAAATTCATCATTTGCCAAGTTCATGATCATGTCTGGCTAGTTGATGGATATCTTCCATAGAATCCTTGTGCCAGAATTGGTCAAAACAATCCATCCCTTGATGGTTGCATAATTTTATCTTGATTGAATCAGTAAGAATGTAATTGCACAGAAAATCATGCTTTGACCCTTGAAACCAGAATATTTTAAGACAATTAAATAAATTAAAGGCAACTGCAAATACTTTTTGAAGCTAGTTTTCCAAAATGGAATACACATTCTAACATGCATAATCATTGTAAGTTAATAATGAAAACACTTGAATGAACCAGGTTAACGATACTGAGAAAGATAGACAGCCAAAAGCTAATAAATCTAAGGAGAGGCAAGGTAACCATGATAAAAATCAGTATGTATTTCCAATACAAAGGAAATAAGCAAATATGATTTAAATTATGCTGTTGTGCATTTTTTAGCAGTTGACTGTTGTACCATGAATTCACAGTACTACAGCAGCCAACTAACTAGAGGTAGTAAAATTCAGGTGCAGCACCTGTCCCAGAAAAATCACTGATGAAGTGCAACAGACAATGTTTTACTGATCTTTAGGGAAGTGAAAATAGCTTTGTGTAGCACCTGAATGTTGTTGGCAAACCTTTCATAAAAATCACAAGACTCGGTTCTGAGGGTCCCAGGACCTCAGTTTTGGGATTCCCTTGTGTAATACAACACTGTAGTAGCTTCAGCACATGATCTGGATGATGGAATAGATTACTTTGTGGCCAAGTTTGCAAATGATACAAA
Organism: Mobula hypostoma; assembly: GCF_963921235.1. Lineage (NCBI taxonomy): Eukaryota > Metazoa > Chordata > Chondrichthyes > Myliobatiformes > Myliobatidae > Mobula > Mobula hypostoma. Next base: position 28,521,785 of record NC_086107.1, on the reverse strand, counting down.
GATCGGTGGAGGAACAGGTAGAGCTGAGATAACAGGGAGTCTGCAGAAGGACAGAGACAGATTAGGAGAACAACCAACTAAGTGGCAGATGGATATAATGCAGGGCAGTGTATGGTCATGAACTTTGATAGTAAGAATAAAGGCAAAGACTATTTTCTAAAAGAGGAAAGAATTCAAAAATCAATGGTGCAAAGGGACTTGGGAGTCCTCATGCTTCATTTCCTAAAGGATAACTTGCAAGTTGAGTTAGTAGTAAGGAAGGCAAGTGCAATGTTAGCATTCACTTGGAGTAATGTGAACATTTCTGGGCCCCTTATCTACAAAAAGATGTGCTGGCATTGGAGAGGGTCTAAAGGAGGTTCATAAGAATGATTCTGAGAATGAAAAAGTTAATGTATGAGGGTCGCTTGATGGATTTGGGCCTGTACTCATTGGCGTTCAGAAGGATAAAGGGGGAATATTGAAAGGTCTAGATCGAGTGAATGTGGAGAGGATGTTTCCTGTAGTGGGGGATTCTTGGATCAGAGGGATGTCCATCCAGAACAGAGATAGCAAGGGTGGTGAATCTGCAGAATTCACTGCCACAAATGGCTGGGAAGCTTAGTCAGTGGGTATATTTAAAGCAGAGGTTGATTGATTGTTGATTAGTCAGGACGTAAAAGATTATGGGGAGAAGACAGGAGAATGGGGTTGAAAGGGATAATAAATCAGCCATGATGAAATAACAGAGCAGACTCGATGGGCTGAATAGTCTAATTCTGCTCCTATGTCTTAGATCTTATGGTCTGATAGTCTTATTGTCTTCCACTGATACGTTGCATGTTTTCATTTGAGAGGCATTTAACATTACAGATGCAAGTCAATCTTTAAATGGAAATTATACTTTGTAAACAGCACTCTTCCAGCTACTGCAGAGTATTGCTGCTCAAAGAATGGATTTAGTAAAAATGAGTGGATGAGACCGTAGTGTGTTTGCAGAGCCCAGGGGGAAATAATAATAAAGTACATTCCATTATTCAAGAAGGGAACCAGGGATAATCCTAGAAATTATAGATTGGAGAGTATTTCATTGGTAGTAGGGAAGTTACTGGAGGGAATTCTTAGGGATAGCGTTTATGAGCATTTGGAAAACCCATAGACTAGTAAGTGAGAGCTAGCATTGTCACACTTTCTGCAAATGTTTTCTTTGAACTAACAGTTATCTACATCATGGGAGCATTTGCCACAGTAATAACTTTTTTGGCTTTTTCCACCATTCAGGGACATCTTATGCATTTCACATCCTAAAATCTTTTTCTGTAGTTCTGCTGCATCCTTTGCTGCAGTCTCTAATGATATTGCAATGGTCAATACACGTTTTAAGGTTAAGTCTCTTTCAGACAATAGCCTCGTTTGAGTGCTTTGATTATGCTTGCCACATATAAGCCTGTCTCTTCATGATTCAGAAAGTCCATCCCTAAACTCACAGTATTTGGAAAATATGCACAGTTCTACACTGTATTTAGAAATGATTTCATCCTTTCACTGGTTTCCTTTGTTAAATCTAAATCTCTCAGCTATTTCCAAAGGTTTAGGGTTCACGTGATTTTGTAAAATTGTAGCAATTGTCAAATGTGTTGCTTGCTGGTTTTTCAGGAGATATTAAGTTGCATAAAAGCTTGTATGTTTCTGCACCCATTAAGCTACAATGCATGAATACTTTCTTTTCCTTTTCTACATCGTTCACATTACAATATAGTTCAACCATCTCGATATATGATTCATAGTCCTCATTAGCAGTTTCAAATTTGTCATCTGTTCCGACTAAGGCCATCGTCACATTATTTTTGCTTTAATTTTTCTAGTTGTGTACTTTTCACACTGTACAGTGAAGTTACTCACCCATCCCTTTGTTAGGATCCATGACCGTCTTCTCTCTACAGTTTAACTCTTTCTTCTCTGTCTCTCTTCCTTCTGAAATCTGTCATCCATAACTGTCGGTGCAGTTGGTGATATTTGCTGACTTTCAGGTTTGTACTCTTTGCCAATTTATTGTGTCTGTACGACTATATGTCAATTAAATAAAGCATGCACATGAGAGGTGAGGTTAATTGGTATATTCACATTGCAGGGAGGGAGAGAGAGAGAACAGATCTATGTGCATAGGCAAGTTATCAATCCATACATAATCCTAAGAGGAGTCATTGCTCTAAAAGAAATAGATCCATACATTACAGCATACAGTTCTGGTCACCCCATTATAGGAAGGACGTCAAGGCTTTGGAGAGAGTGCAGAAGAGTTTTAGCTAGATGCTGCCTGATTAGAGGGCATGATGTAAAACGAGAGGCTGGACAATCTTGGGTTGTTTTCTCTGGAGGGGCAGAGGCTGAGGGGAGATCTGATAGAGGTTTATAAAATTTATGAGAGGCATAGATAGTGTGGACAGACAGTATCTTGTATCTTGAAGTATCTAATACCAGAGGGCATCCATTTTCTTTTATATTTGCATAGCTTGTCCCCTTTTACACATTGGTTATTTGTCAGTCCTGTTGGGTGCAGTCTTTCATTGATTCGATTATGTTTCTTGGATTTACTGAGTATGCCTGTAAGAAAACAAATGTCAAGATTGTATATGGTGACTTAAATGCATTTTGATAATAAATTTACTTTGAATTTCAAACTTTAAGGTGAGCAGGGTAACTTTAAAAGAGATGTGAGGGGCAAGTTTTTTCACAATGAGAGTGGTAGTTGCTTGAAACGCACTGCCTGGGGTGTGGATGAGGGACTTTTAGAGAGGCACATGAATGAGAGGAAATTGGAAGGAATGGAATTTGTGTAGACATAAGGGATTAGCTTATTTGGCCATTGAATACTAGTTTATTTGGTTCAGTATAACTATGTAGGACCACGGGCCTGTTCCTGTGCTGGACTGTTCTATATTCTATGTTCTAATATTATCTAGAAGAGGAATGTTCTTCGTTTAAACCTTCCATGGGAAATAGTTGCCAGGATGGTGCCTGTCAATAGTAATTCAACATGAATGGAATCTAATAATGGCTGCATTTTGAGAAAGCAGCCAAAATGTTTGCGCTGACTGTCTCTGTGTGATGAAGGGAAAGCAGGTGAAATGTTGTCCCTTAAGGGTGATAGTCCAAGTGCAGTAGTAAGCAGCAATTTGTCAGCTTCGGCAGAGATTAAGGCAGTGTCTTGGACCGATCCCATGGACTGGAGATTGACTGAGTTCAAGCAGATTTTCAGCTTCAGTGCATGATTATTTTCAAAGCTATGAAAAGGAATTTCTGGACCATCTTTAAACCTGCATTGCAGTTTGACACTTTTATAATTGGTGTATTTTTTTCGAAACAAACAAGGTTTAGGATAAGCTAGGCCATTTTGGAAACATATGGGGAATACTTTCATTCATACATATACAGCATCTACACATGAATTAGGAGGAATAAGTAAGCCAGGCAGCTCTCAAGCTTACTCCACTATTTAATAAGGTCACGGTAGATCAGTTAGTAACCTCAAGTCTCTGACAGATAAAGAAAACTGAAAAGAGAGGTGACCCTTTGAGGCAAAGAGACAGCACAAAGTATCACTGGTGTATAAGATTAAGGAAAATTTTGAAGCATTTTATGAAGATATTAAGAGCAAGGGAATAACCTGGGAAAGATCAGTAACCAATGTTGCAAGAGAGTCTGTTGAGATAGGGGAGGTAAAAATTAACTTCTCATCAGTATTCACTAAGAAGAAGTCATTTTTGTTAGAGTATTCAAGGAGAATATCAGTGAATTCCTAGAACATCCTATCATCAAAAGATGGCACATATTGCTTGTCTTGGCAAGCTTAAATGTGGAAAAATCCTCAGAGTCTGACGAAATCAGAGGCAAGGGAGGAGATTACTAGAGCCCTGAAACAGATTTTTAAATCTTTGCTAGCTACAGGTCAGATGTCAAGTGATTAGAGCGCAGCACTGCAGCATCTTTATTCAAGAAAGGAAGCTGGACAGCATGGACCAAATCAGCATGGACTTGCGTATTGGTGAAAGATCCTGTCTGACTAATTTGATTGAGTTTATTGAAGTAACTGATGCACCATCAATTAACTCCAAAAGACTGGAAGTAGAGTAAATACTGAAAGGCTTTTATGCGCAGTAAAATGTGACCTCCATGCTGAGTGTCTACCCCTGGACTGAGGAGGCGGAGTAATGGCAATATCACCTTTATTCAGGGTCTGTGGGAGGAGCCACAGAGGCAGTCAGCAGAGGGGCGTGTCCAGACAGGTAACCCAGTTACAACATATATATGTGGTATACCATAGTAACAAAATATATTGATGACAGCATTGCAGTTGATGTTGTCTACATGGACTTTAACAAAATCCCACATAGGAGGTTGCTTCAAAAGGTTAGAGGCTATGAGATCCCAAGCCAGTTGGCAAATTGAAATCAACATTAGAACCAAAATTACCAATAGGAGGTTGAGGGTGATGGAGGAAGGTTGATTTTATAACTGAACTTCTGTGACTAGTTTTGTATAATGGGAATCAGTGTTGGGATCCTTGCTGTTTGTTATGTAGACTAATAATTTGAATATGAATATAGGACATGTTATTAGTAAATTCACAGATGATACAAATGTTCAAAGTGTTTTCAGTGAGAAAGATTGTTGCAGGATACAGTATGATATTGGTTAATGGATAGAGCAGTGGCAGATGCAATTTAATCCCCTCCCACCTCTTTCAAATTTTTAATTATTGGCTGCTTTTGGAATGTTGTTTGTATCCTCAATGGTAATGCAACATAACTGCTCAATTCAGCTGCCGTCTCCTTGCTTTCCATTAATTTCCCAGAGCCTCCTTTTTTTCCAGCATCAACACTCACTTTGTTAACTTTTTCCTTACAGTTACTCAAAGGTCATTGAAAGTCTGAATATCCAATAAGCCCTGGATGTTGTGGCAAAGTGGATTTTTTACAGTTTGGGTCCACTTTTCTTAACCAACTCTAAATTCACCTTTCTGTTTAATGGCACTGATCAGCCTTTACCCATTGTTAATTCATCTTTCTAGTGAGAGACCATGAATCTGCAGATTACCTGACGCAGAGGTTGAAGGCCTGCAAAAGACCCATGAAGGTAGCCAAAGTTATTTTGAAAGGGTTCCTCCCCAGAGTATAACCAGTGTCGACAGCACTAGGATGAACACGCCCTGATTTGAAAAGCTACGATTGCTTTGATGACTGCTGGTGCCTGAATCATTGACCATTGCTCCCTTACCATGACTTTTTATCTCACTCATACAGTCAGAAGAAAAATTCCACCGAGTTAACCCATCATTAGTGTAAGAGATTAGTTCATTAATGCACAGTCGTGCAGAACAATTCAGCAGAATCAAATTGGCATTATTAGCCTCTCTGACTTTGTTCTAAATAATCATTTCAGTTAGGTGGGAAAAGTTCTTTGTATTTCCAAATTACTGACTTGCTTTCTCGTTATTTAAAAAAAATGTGTAATTAAAATCATAAATCAGCTGCAAGGAAATTGCCTTGAATAAATTTGTCTTCACCTAAATGTGACTGAGAAGGACAATGTGGTGATCAGAAACTGCATCCACAATGGCATAGAACTTATAACTCTATAAATATCTCATGATTACTCTTATAAATTTAGAGCTGTGAGTTTTATTTGGGAAGCGATTCATGCTTGCATTAAATAAATATACACCCGTAAAATTCCAATAACTTAGATTCCATTTGTCTGGAAAATCTAGAAATTTAGCATATGGCTGATCATTGGTTGAAAATGTGAGCAGGAGACAAGCAGAGCATACAGAGAGAGCCAGTGGTCAGGAGGGCAGTCAGTGTCCAGACTGCATGCTGAGCAAGTGGCCAGAACCAAGATTAGCATCCAGAACATCAGGAATTATGAATGTGGGTAGGCTTACAGCCAGAGCCACAGTCTGGGGTGCTCGTGTATTTCCTGTTCCCTTTACACTCACTTGGTTCACTGGAAAAATTGTTATAATGTGGCGATCCACTTTCCAGCACACTCAAACCGGCTCACAAAACAGCACGCGCTGGCAGAGAGGCTGGCCCCAAAAAGGGCACCAGGCCAGCTTCACCAGCAGGGGGAAAATCCCACGCATGGAAAGGGTCTGGGAATATGCATTCCCCACAGCAGTCCTGCCCCGGGAGGGCGGGAACGGGAAGGCTTTAAAGCCGGCTGCGAAGTTTGAATAAATCTCTTTTATCACAACTCCAACTCGCCGACTACGTGTCGTTATTCTAGCGCTGTGTGTAACACACCGCTACAATTGGTGACCCCGACGGCCCAAACGATATTTGGACTAGAGATGACCAATGCAGCATCTGTTCATGCAGTTTTGTTAAAACTGCCAAGCTTCTGGACGCTGCGACTCCGCTTATGGTTCGAACAAGTAGAAACCCAATTCCACATGCAGCAGATAACCTCCGATTATACTCATTACTACTACGTGGTGAGCTCCCTCGACCAGGAGACAGCTGCACAAGTTGAGGAGTTTATACAGTCGCCCCCGGAGGACGGCAAATACACGGCATTCAAAGCCCTGCTCATAAGGACTTTTGGACTCTCACGGCGCAAACGAGCTGCTCGCTTACTGCACCTGGATGGTTTGGGAGACAGGCTGCCATCGGCATTAATGAACGAAATGCTGGCCCTGGCTGAAGGACACAAACCCTGCCTCATGTTTGAGCAGGCGTTCCTAGAGCAACTGCCCGAGGACATATGCCTGCTGCTGTCCGACGCAGATTTCAGCGACCCCAGGGAGGTGCCGGCCCGGGCAGATGTGCTGTGGAATGCCAAGAAGGAGAGAGGGGCGTCCGTCGCACAGATCACCAAGCCGCGTGCCCAACAGCAGACCAGACCAGGCCCGGCAGCACAGCCTACAAAACCCGGTGAGAGGAGTGAGGAGCCCAACGAACAATGGCGCTTCTACCACCAGCGGTGGGGCACAGAGGCCCGCCGCTGTATTCCGCCCTGCAAATTCCCAGGAAATGCCAGAACCAGCTGCCGCTGATGGCTATGGCAGCTGGCCATCGGGACAGCCTCCTGTAGGTCTGGGACAAGCAGTCGGGACGCCGCTTTTTGGTCACACTGGAGCGGAGATCAGCGTTTTACCTCCAACAAGATACGACACCCGCAACAGAGAACCGGGACCCACTCTGAGGGCCGCAAATGGCAGCACAATACAGACCTACGGCACCCGCACGGTGCGGCTACAGTTCAGTTCCAGCCGGTTCACGTGGGACTTCACACTGGCCACCGTGGCCCAACCACTCCTGGGTGAACGAACTTCCCTGGGTCCTGCTCGGAATCCGCAAAGGCACCCAAGGAGGATCTGCACACCTCGTCGGCCGAGTTGGTGTACGGCGCACCCCTGGTAGTCCCAGGAGAGTTCATACCAGCCTCAAGGGGGCAAGAGGAAGAACCCGCAGCAGTCCTGGACAGACTACGGGAGAGGCTCGGTAACCTGGCCCCCATACCCACTTCACAGCACGGGCAGAGCCCAACCTGCATACCCAAAGACCTGCAGAACTGTAAGTTTCTTTTTGAACGACGGGGCGGACACCAGGCACTGCTACAGTGGCCCTACGAGGGGCCATCTAAGGTGATCAGCAACAACAGGTCCACGTTCATGCTGGAGACTGGGGGGAGAGAGGAGGTTTTCACAGTGGACCATGTGGACTTGGCGCAGCCGGTCCGGGCTCAGGCACCGCGGCGCAGAGGCTGACCTCTGAAACAGAGGACGATCCAGACTGTGGACATTGGGGGATGTATCGCCGGTTCTGGCGGGGGGGGGGTTATGTGGCGACCCACTTTCTAGCACACCCAAACCGGTTCACGAAACAGTGTGCGCCAGCAGAGAGGCCGGCCCCAAAAAGGGCGCCAGGCCATCTTCACCAGCAGGGGGAAAATCGCACGCGCGGAAAGGGTCTGCGAATATGCATTCCCTACAGCAGTCCCGCCTGGGGTGGGGAGGGTGTGAACAGGAAGGCTTTAAAGGAGGCCGCGAAGTTTGAATAAATCTCTTTTATCACAACTCCAACTCGCTGACTACGTGTCGTTATTCTTGCGCTATGTGTAGCACACCGGTACAATAAGACCATAAGATATAGGAGTAGAATTAGGCCATTCGGCCCATCGAGTCTGCTCCATCACTTCATCATAGCAGATCCATTTCCCTCATTATACTACTGCTTAACATATAAAGGAAGTGAAAGAAAAGTAGGTTTGGATATTAATTTGTGCAATATCCAATAGCCCAAAATATATATTGTCCTGCACAGCTGAAAACCTAAGCATACCGGGTTATCAGAGTTACTCTGTGCTTTTTTGCTAAAGGGAATACAAGCAAAACACTGTACTGTCCATTGTTAATATTATTTGCTAATTTACACATTACCCTATCCTCTACATTTCTCATTGCACTGGATTTATTAGTGCCATGTTCCTCCTGAAATGGATTTCCCTCTAAGCACCACCAAGTACTGTTTGAGAATTTCTGACGGTACAGATCTCTGATGTGTACTTGTCTAATTTAACATTGCATTGCCATCTCCTTCTGCAGGCAGCAGAAAAACTAGTGAGAGAGCTCGGATCGTGGTTTGCAAAAATAGATTGGGAGCAAGAGATCAAAGTCCATTTTCACTCTTCCAACCACAGGAAACAAATCAAAGCAAATAACTCTGTACATTGTTTACTACATCATTGAATTATTTATATCATACATATAAAAATGTTATAAAGAAAAGAATTCCAATATTACCTGACAACACTGAAAAAAGAGAAGTATATTCTTGGCCTCACCGGCAAAACTAACATTGCACTTTAGTTGGTCGGGATGCACCTCTGCTGGTTACCTTCCATCAAACACAGATCAGTACAGTACAGGACAGACCATTCAGCCCATGATGTTGTGCTATCCTGTTAACATACTCTAAGATCAATCTACCCTTTCCCTCCTACATCACCCTCCATTTTCCTATCATCCATGTGCTAAGGATTTCTTAAATGTCCCAAATGTATCTGCCGCTACCATCACCCTTGGCCTGGTGTTCCATGCAACCAGCACTCTTTGTGTACAAACATATCTCTGACATCTCCCCTATAATTTCCTCAAAGTCACCTTAAAATTGTGCCCCTCATATTAGCCATTTCTGCGTTTGGGAAAAGTCTTGTTGCTTTGAACTAGGCCATGGGTTCATACAATAGAGAGAAGTAATAAGACAAACTTTTCCACTGTTTCTTTGTGGCTCTATAATTATTTTTTTCAAATGCAGTATTTATCCACTTCCATTTTTAAAATGATGACTGAATCTACTTTGACCATTCTTTCGAGCAACACATTACAGATAATAACAATATACTGTTTTCTTCAGTTTCTCTCTGGTTCATTTGCTAATTTTCTTATCTCTGTCTCCTTCTGGTGCTGAACTTCATGCCATTGAGAAACTTTTTCCACTCTGTGCCTTGTTAATTTGCCTTAAATTTTGAGTATCTCCATTAAGTTTCCATTTGACCTACTCTGCCTTCAAATAAAGCCTTTGAATGAACTCTCAATCAATAGAAATCCTTCATTCCTGACACTGATATATCATTTGCTTAAAACCTGCATGCTCTTGCCTTTTTATTATATAATATTGTTGAATCAAACCATATGCAGAATGATAAAACAACGTTCAGCTGTTTCTAGATTTCATTTTGGATTAATTATGTTTCTTAGCATTTCTAAATAGTCCTCCTTGAGAGCCTTTTAGGAGTGTTAGTATTCTCGTTTTCATCACTGTTTGCTGTTAGTTCTCTTATGTGACAGTAATCAATATTAGCCGCAGAGCTGCAATGAAATATATCCTGCCATGAATTACTTAGAAGAGATAGGAACATATACACAATTAGTTTCATTTCCATTTTTCTTAAATCCATTGTTGGAAAATAGTATCTAAACATTTTAATGATAACTGCAATTCAACAGACAAGTTTCACGTTACTATAAATACTTTAATTAATATGCCAGCATTTTGATTTGAACTTTTAACATGGGTTAGTTACCAGTTAGTTTAAATAGGCTAGTTGAAACACATCAAGTTAGGTTTTAGATGCATCAAAACAGCAAGCACAGAACATTTGGTGAAACAATTCTCCAAACATTTTTTCAAGCCTTCGAAGGTGTTTTTTCAGATCATTGCTCACTCCAATAAAAACTGACAACCATTGCCTTGCTGTGGGATGGGGAAAAAATTTTGAAAATTACTTGCTACATTAGGATTTGTTTGTGCAGCAGGCAAAGGGGAGAGGGGGGAAATAAATGTTGCTTTAAAATTGGTAAAGAATTATATACAAAGTTGTCAAAGCTGACAGATTCAAAATAAAGCTAATGCGTCAAATGCAATGAAATTCTTCTGCCTAACATTTCCTTGTGAGATAGAAGCTGTCAATCAGTTAATTATGCTGGCTTGAAGTCTAGTTGTATTAGTGTTGGGTGTCAAAGTAATGTGTTTTCTTAGTAACTGATGGAGCTCAAAACAGTACAGTGCTCAGTATTCTGTGGCTGCAACACTACACATTACAGAACTCAAGAAAATTAGACAAAGAATTCCCTTGTTTGTAACTACTTCATCCTATTCTTTCTGTTATCTTTCCTTTATAAACAAGATGGATTATTTTTCCCACTGTTGCAATGTTCTGAACCAATTCAGACCTGTGTAACAAAACAATGGTCTTCTACATCAAATCTCAGGCCTGCTGGTTGTTAAGTCTATTTGCCATCGAGAAACGGAGAAGCACACAGTCATAAAATTTCAAATTAGCAAAGAGACATGTTTTGTTTTTGGATAGAAGAGAAATTTGCAAAGTACATGTCTACGTATGCATGCTGCTACAAATAATTTAGTATTATTAACGCAGCAGTCTTTGGAAATCCCATTTAGTTTCTAAAAGTGAGGTCGGAGGCCCAGAGGTGGCCTGTATGGGGTTGAAGCCCCAAGGTCAGCAAGTCCAGAGGTCAAAGCCCAAGACTGATGGGTCCAGAGATCAAAGCCTACTGCAGTGAGTCCAGAGGTTTGAAGCCCAATGTCTGCGAGTTCAGGTCTATAGTCTGGAATCATGGCCTGCCAGTGGGTTGGTAAGGGATGGGGTATGGGTTGTTGTTGCTTGTTGCATGTTGGCTGCATGTTATTTTGCTGAACATGGTGAACATGATATGTTGGCAGAACAAAGTATAGCAACACCTGTGGGCTCCCCCAACGCATCCTCAAAATGTGTTGGTTGTTAAAGCAAATGATGCATTTCACTATATGTTTTGATGTACATGTGATTCATAATAAATAAATCAAAAACTACAAAACTGTATAATTTTTTAACATAGTGTAACACCTATGCAATACTAATAGCATAAAGGGCAATATAGGACGGAGATTAAAAATTTGGCTGTGGTGCCATAACAACAACCTCTAACTCAATTTCAGCAAGATTAAGGAACTGATTATTGGCTTCAAGAGAAGGAAACTAGAGGTTCCTGAGCCAGTGTTCATCGGAGGATCAGAGGTAAAGAAGGTCAGCCATTTTAAATTCCTTGGTGTTATTAATTCAGAGCGCTTGTCCTGGACCCAGCACGTAAGTGCAATTACAGAGAAAGCAGCACAGCCTTCCTTAGGAATTTGCAGAGATTTGGCATGACCTCTAAAACTTCGACAAACTTCTATTCAGGTATAGTAGAGAATAAATTGACTGGCTGCATTACAAGCTGGTGTGGAAGCACCTTGAATGGAAAATACTACAAAAAGTAGTGGATATGGACCAGTGGGCAAAGCCCTCGCCGCTATTGAGCACATCCACATGAAAAGCTGTCACATGAAAGCAGCATCCATCATCAGTGACCCACACCAGCCACGACATGCTCTCTTCTCACTGTTGTCATCAGGAAAAAGGTACAGGAACCTCAGGATTCACACCACCAGGTTCAAGAACAGTTACTACCCCTCTACCAGATGACTTTTGAAGCGAAGGGAATAACTTCACTCAACTTCACTTGCCCCATCATTGAAATGCTCCCACAACCAATGAGCTCACTTTAACGGGCTCTTCGCCTCGTGTTCTTGATATTTCTTATTTATATATTATTATTATTTAATTCTTTTTGTATTTGTCCAGCTTGCTGTCTTCTGCACTCCGGTTGAATGCCTAAGTTGGGTGGTCTTTCATTGATTTTGTTATGGTTATTATTCTATAGATCTATTGAATATGCCCACAGAGAAATGAACCTCAGGTTTGTATATGGTGACATAAATTAACTTTGATAATAAATCAGAATTTTTTTGAACTTTTGAAAAGTAGATCTTGAAACATGCGAACTGAAGAACCTATAAAAAACTGGGAAACCTAGCAATTTTTCAACTGCGTTTTAAATAGTAACTTCCCAGGCAATTTTTCAACTGCATTTTAAGCAGTAACTTCTCCAGTTTTGAAACTACAGCTATATGTCTCTGATACAAATGCTTTAATCATAGTGATTGGCAGGTACAATTACCGGATATGTACTGGGAAGTTCCATCTCATTGCACATTAAAGTCCTGGCACAGGCTCGCCACTCACAAACACAACTCAATTGCTAATTCAATTGCAGTGGGTCCATCCTGCTGATCTAAAGAGACCCAGAGTCCAGCATTTGGAGTCTGAACGGCAGCAAAGTATTAGAACGGAGTAGTTCGGCCCCTGAAGCTCCATTAAAGCTCTGATAACTCACAGACCACTGTCCTGTGCTAAGCTGGATGATTTGGATGTTAGGATCTGAAATGTTTCTGCTTTCCTCTGACATTAAAATACAATAATTTTTAAATCTGTTCATTTAAAATATATAAAAACTTATTAGAACATATTTAAATTTAAAACATTAAACTGGTCAAAACGATACTTTAAAAAGTCTACAGAGATTGTCAATCGAAAATAAAGTTGTTTCCTGAGTTTTTGATTAGTAAGTCTCCCCTCCACATGTTCACGGGGGTTTGGGGAATGCTACAGAGATTGTTTATCAATGAAACCTTGGGGTTATAACCTACATATCTTGGGATTGCTACTGTTTGAATATTTAATATTGGTATTCACCAAAATTGAAGTATTACAATGCCAAGGGTTTTAACTCACAATTTCCTAGTTTCCTACAGTATTCACATAGCTTATTATAATAAATTGCCATAAAGAGCATGTATTGTTCCACAAAAACTCACCAAAGTTCCTGCATATTTGTGTAAGTTAAAATATAAGTATTTTAATGTAACAATGTTGAAAAGGACAGAACATAATCTAAAATACAAAGAACTTTTCACAAGAGATGCTGGAAATCTTGAGCATCACGCACAAAATGCTGGAGGAACTCAGCAAGTCAGGCTGCATCTATGGAGGGGAATAAACAATCCACATTTTTGGGGTGAGACTCTTCATCAGGGCTGGAAATGAAGGGGGCAAAAACCAGAATAAGAAGGTGGAGGGAGGTAAAGGAGTTCAAGCTGGCAGCTGATAGGTGCGACCAGGTGAGTGGGAAGGTGGGTGGATGGGGGACGGGGTAAATTAAGAACCTGAGATGGATTAAAGGGCTGAAACGGAAGGAACTAGGAGAGGACAGTGGACCATGGACCATGGAACAAAGGGGAGGAGGGTAACCAGAGGAAGGATATCGCACTGACTACCTATTTCAGTTTGATTTCCCATTCCCATTCTGGCATATCTGTCCATGGCACCTTCCACTGCCACGATGAGACCAAATTCAGGTTGGAGGACATTTTACTCCTGGGTAGCCTCCAACCAGATGGCATGGACATCGATTTCTACAACTTCTGGTAATTATTTCTCCCCTCTGCCTTCTCTCCTTTTCCATTCCACATTCTGGCTATCCTTTCAACCCTTCTGTTCTCGTCACCAGCCCATCACCTGCCTCTGGTTTTCCCTCCCCCTTCCCTTTCTTCCACTTCGATTTCAATTTTGACTTTGAAATGTTACTTTTCTTTGTTGGCCCATCTGTTATGCTGATGATAATTTACTCTTTCAAGGCACATTGAATGTGTCTCTCAGTATTTCAACGGCTCTTTGCACTCCACCTGTCAGATCGTTATGCAGCCCAATAGCACAATTGAACATTCTGAATTCCATACTTGCAAATTAGATTCTGCTATCTGAAGCAATTTCATCCAGGATATCATACCAGGTCACCTTTGCTTATCAGATAATGATTTTAAGTTCCTGAATTAAAATTGAAACTTTGATTAAAACCTAATTTGAATGAATCTCTTCTGTCATCCCTCTTAGGAATGCGCTATCATGCTGTGGCTCATATCCAGCAGCAGTTCACTTCTCTGATGCGGGCTGAACAAAATGGTGTCTGCAATGTGTAGCCTGTACAGATAATGTATGTACGTATGTTCATGGTAGTTAGAAAAGGTCTATAAACAGAGTGCATGATCTTAGCAGTCTCCAATAATTTTTTACTGATTCATTATATTCCTGGCACAGTACTATGCCTTCATAACTTAGAACCTACATATATATTATAAATTGACAACAAGGATATGAAATATTATTATTTATTATATATTAATGACTTGGATGAGGGAATTAAATGCAGCATCTCCAAGTTTGCGGATGACACGAAGCTGGGTGGCAGTGTTAGCTGTGAGGAGGATGCTAAGAGGATGCAGGGTGACTTGGATAGGTTAGGTGAGTGGGCAAATTCATGGCAGATGCAATTTAATGTGGATAAATGTGAAGTTATCCACTTTGGTAGCAAAAACAGGAAAACAGATTATTATCTGAATCGTGGCTGATTAGGAAAAGGGGAGGTGCAACGAGACCTGGGTGTCATTATACACCAGTCATTGAAAGTGGGCATGCAGGTACAGCAGGCGATGAAAAAGCGAATGGTATGCTAGCATTTATAGCAAGAGGATTCGAGTACAGGAGCAGGGAGGTACTACTGCAGTTGTACAAGGCCTTGGTGAGACCACACCTGGAGTATTGTGTGCAGTTTTGGTCCCCTAATCTGAGGAAAGACATCCTTGCCATAGAGGGAGTACAAAGAAGGTTCACCAGATTGATTCCTGGGATGGCAGGACTTTCATATGATGAAAGACTGGATGAACTGGGCTTGTATTCGTTGGAATTTAGAAGATTGAGGGGGGGATCTGATTGAAACGTATAAAATCCTAAAAGGATTGGACAGGCTAGATGCAGGAAGATTGTTCCTGATGTTGGGGAAGCCCAGAACGAGGGGTCACAGTTTGAGGATAAAGGCGAAGCCTTTTAGGACTGAGATTAGGAAAAACTTCTTCACAAAGAGAGTGGTGAATCTGTGGAATTCTCTGCCACAGGAAACAGTTGCGGCCTGTTCATTGGCTATATTTAAGAGGGAGTTAGATATGGCCCTTGTGGCTAAAGAGATCAGGAGGTATGGAGGGAAGGCTGGTACAGGGTTCTGAGTTGAATGATCAGCCATGATCATACTGAATGACGGTGCAGGCTTGAAGGGCTGAATGACCTACTCCTGCAACTATTTTCTATGTTTCTATGTTTCTATGAAAGTAGATCAGTCTTGGAAAACAACTTAACTGCCAGCTGGTGAGCGTGGTGGTAGTCAATAGGGTTATTCCTATGCTACACAGTCAGCCACTCCCACATGGGAGGAGTTCACATAATACATAAGCAATGTTATCAATGAAGTTCAGTTCAATATCATGCATGCTGGTGTCTTGGTGTGCTCAGTGGCAGGAGAAGTATCTGGAGTTGTTCACAGGCCTGGGGGTACTGAAAGAAGAGTACCTTATTTAACTGAGGCCAGGAGTGACGCCCTACTCTCTGACCACAGTGACGCGCACTCCAGTCCCTTTGATGAACAAAGTCAAAGCTGAACTTGTGAGAATGGAGGCACTTGACATCGTAACTAGTGTGCGTGGATCTACTGACTGATGTGCGGGCATTGTTCCTGTTCGCAAGCCGGATGGCACAGAGAAGATCTGTGTTGATCGAACAAAATTGAATAATGCAGTGAAGTGGAAGAAGTTTATTCTGCCCCCTGTTGAGCATAAGTTGGGCATGTTGGGTGAAGCAAAGTTCTTCACCAAACAACGCAGACTCAGGGTTCTGGCAGATCCATTTAGCTCCTGAGTCACAAAAGCTCATAAACTTTATCACACCATATGGACACTCTGCCTTCAAGAGATTCCCTTTTGGCATTTCATCAGCCCCTGAACTCTTTCAGATGAGGATGAACCAAATTTTGGAGGGTTTGGAAGTAGTAATCTGCCACATGGATGATATACACATCTTCAGAGTCCCAAATGAAGAACATGGCAAAAGACTGGAAGCTACTTTGGAGAAACTGAAACAGGCTGGAATCACCCCAACAAAAAAAAAAAGAAATGTGAATTTGCAGATTTGGAGGTGAAGCTCTTAGGCTACCAACTGTACTCAGAGGGAGAGCAACCTACATTGTTTCATTGGCATAGTAAACCAGCTGTGAAGGTTTATTCCAGATTTGGCAGAGGAAACAAAGCCACTGTGTGCCTGCCAGTCTCAGAGAACCATTTGGACCTGGGATGAACCACAGGAGAAGTTATTCTCATCACTTAAAACAGAGCTTATCTCACCACCAAAATTGGGATTCTTTGATCCAAGCAAAGCAACCAAGGTCTCAACAGGTACTTCTTCCTTTAGTGGTGTATGGAATTTGGTGGCATATGCATCAAGATCCCTGCCTTCTAATTGCCAGTGTTACACCCAAATCGAAAAGCAGACACCGTCACTCATATGGGCCTGTGAATACTTCAGCTACTACTTGATAGACATTAAGTTCCCACTTGAAACAGACCACAAGCCAATTGTCAGCCTCCTCAGATTGAAATAATTGGATGACTTACCTCCATGTCTGCAGATTCAGAATGATGCTTATGCAATAATAGTATGACATTGAACATGCCCCTGGAAAATCTTTCATTACACCAGACACGCTGTCAAGGATGCTAAGCAAAAACGAGTGGACAGAAGCTGACTCTGCCCTCATGGAAGATGTCTACATCAACTTAGCTCAGGTACATGAAAGCTTTCTTGCTTCACAGAGTAAACAGGACAAAATTCGTGCTGAGTTGAAAAAGCACCAAATCTGCAGCAAAATCATGCAATACTGCATGAATGGCCAGCTGTTGCAAAAGGAGCTCACAAATTCAAACTTCACTGGCTTGAAAGAGACACACTCACCATTCTTGATGGTTTGCTGTTAAAGAACTCCAGGCTCATCATTCCTGCTTCTAGGTATGACAGAATAATTAGTCAAATCCACCAAGGATATCAAGGAAGCGAAAAATATTATCTAAGAGCAAGGCAATTCGTGTGGTGCTTGAGTTGAGCACACAGTTAGGAGATTATGTAAAGCAATGTGAAGCATGCAGAAAACTGCAAAGAAATCATGCTAAGCTCCTCTGTCCCACAGAATTCCCAGACGTTCCAGGGCAACTTGCAAGACAGACATTTCTAAGCTGAAAAAAGAAGATGAGTATCTTCTCACTGTGGATTCCTACTCATGGGATGTCGAGGTGTGCAAGTTGTCCTCTACATCCTCAGCAGCAACTATACAGCACCTGAAAGCTGTATTCACTCGCCATGGAATACCAGAGACACTTGTGTCAGGCAACAGTCCTCAATTCTACTGAAGGCAAAAAACCCTACAGAGCACTGCTAGTTTATTGCTCCACACCTCTTGTGAATGACTGCAGTCCCTCAGAGCTGTCAACGGGCTGGAGACTGAGAACAAGCCTGCCAGTTCTTCCTTCCTTTCTCCAATCTCACTGGCTGGATTCAGACAAAGTGAGAAATTTTGAGAGAACACAGCGTGAGAAAATGAAGAGCGTGCATGATCTCAGACACAGAGCAAAATATTTGTTGCCACCCATGAGTGGTGAAGCTCTTTTGGTTTCAGACCAATCCACCAAAGAGGCAATAGACTAGCACCATGCACCACAATCGTTTGTGATCAGAGCATGACAGGGTGAAATCAGGCAGAACCGGATGAGCTGATTCACCTTCAAAGCCAATGAAAGGTAGAGAAAGAAATAAAGTGGCCTGAAGCTTTTGACAAGGACTACTCACCTGAGGTGGATGCACCTGTTCACAGATCTCCATTGCATCAGGAATAGGACCATCGTACAGCCAACAGATGTTGGTATTTGATGCTCTGGAATCTCGATTTTGCACCATTAAGCTTCAACGAAAACAGCCGGCACGTGCAGTGAGAATCCAGCAGTGAAGGATTTGATTGATTATGAGATATTCTGTTGCTCAGCAGCAACTGGTCAGGTCAAGAACACTGCTTTGTTAGATCATAGTGAATTGAGTTTAAAAACAGAAGGAAAAAGATTGGCTGCAGAAAGGTTCTTTGCCAGAATTGTGGTTTGTTTAATAATAAGTTCGCCTGGAGATGTCAGGGGTAAGAGAGTGGTGAGTGTGTGAATACACTGCCGGCGGTGGTGGAGGTGGAAACAATAGGGTCTTTTAAGAGACTTCTGGATGGCTACATGGAGCTTAGAAAAATAGAGGGCTATGGGTAAAGCCTAGGTAGTTCTAAGGTAGGGACGTGTTCGGCACAGCTTTGTGGGCCGAAGGACCTGTATTGTGCTGTAGGTTTTCTATGTTTCTATGTTTCTATCTGTTCCAGAAACTTCCAGGAACCTATACCACACTGGGTCATTTATCTGTCACAACACAGATATGTACAGTATTCCATAGCCTATTAGCTTAAGGCAAGTGACTACAGAGGCAGATTGCCGGAGTGTTTGGGTAGTCTATTCTGACCTTTATTAGAATTAATCTTCTCTGAAAAGAGTTCTAATGTTGAAAACATTCCACAAAATGAAAATGGTCTTAAATCAAAAGTAAAAAAAAAAGAGGAAACAAAGAGAGAGAGATACCATTAAAACAAAGAGAAAAATCAGTTATAATGTTAACAATTCTTTTTTATACAAAGGGAGTGAGAGGCTGTTAAAAACAAAGAGAAAAACAGTTATAATATTGGTAATTCTTTGTGTGTTGATGTAAGGAGCATAAGTTATGTGCCATGAGAAAAGTGAACTCAATCACACAATTTCAGTGGCAATAATTTCAATGCAGTTCTATAGACAAAAAGTACATACCTAGCTTTTCTTTTTTGTCAAGAAGCGGAGGCATAGTGATAGTAGTAGGTTATTACTATGTCACTCAATTAGCCACTCCCACAAGGGAGGAGTTCACATATTGTACAAGCAAGGTTATCAATACAGTTCAGATGAATATCCTGCAATTTGGCATCATGGTGTGTTCTGCACTATCCCCCAAAATCAAACACAACAGTGAGGACAGTAGCTATTTAAGGATAAACAGTATTGTTAAACATGTCCATTGCAAGGATGGAAGACAATACTAGCTAAGTTTGCTTATTAAGATAAAGGAATAACATAACTTGAAGGAATCTTCGGCATGTATTTTGAATAGAATTGGCAGAAATTTTTGTGAATAAGAATAAGGTTTTGCAATGAGAGGAGCAACTTTGTGTATATGTTCACTGGGATAAGATAGCTCCTCCTCAAAGTGTCAGTATTGCCCTCTATAGATGCTGCTTGACCTGCTGGGTTTCTGCAGCCTGTTGTGTGTTGCTGAGAGAGCTCCCGACAGGAATCAAAAATGTAAACAACAGGAATTCTGCAGATGCTGGAAATTCAAGCAACACACATCAAAGTTGCTGGTGAATGCAGCAGGCCAAGCAGCATCTGTAGGAAGAGGTGCAGTTGAGGTTTCAGGCCGAGACCCTTCGTCAGGACTAACTGAAGGAAGAGTGAGTAAGGGATTTGAAAGTTGGAGGGGGGAGGGGGAGATCCAAAATGATAGGAGAAGACGGGAGGGGGAGGGATAGAGCCAAGAGCTGGACAGGTGATAGGCAAAAGGGGATACGAGAGGATCATGGGACAGGTGGTCCGGGAAGAAAGACAAGGGGGGTGGGGGACCCAGAGGATGGGCAAGAGGTATATTCAGAGGGACAGAGGGACAAAAAGGAGAGTGAAAGAAAGAATGTGTGCATAAAAATGAGTAACAGATGGGGTACGAGGGGGAGGTGGGGCCTTAGCGGAAGTTAGAGAAGTCGATGTTCATGCCATCAGGTTGGAGGCTACCCAGATGGAATATAAGGTGTTGTTCCTCCAACCTGAATGTGGCTTCATCTTTACAGTAGAGGAGGCCGTGGATAGACATGTCAGAATGGGAATGGGATGTGGATTTAAAATGTGTGGCCACTGGGAGATCCTGCTTTCTCTGGCGGACAGAGCGTAGGTGTTCAGCAACGCGGTCTCCCAGTCTGCGTCGGGTCTCACCAATATATAAAAGGCCACATCGGGAGCACCGGACGCAGTATATCACCCCAGTCGACTCACAGGTGAAGTGTTGCCTCACCTGGAAGGACTGTTTGGGGCCCTGAATGGTGGTAAGGGAGGAAGTGTAAGGGCATGTGTAGCACTTGTTCCGCTTACACGGATAAGTGCCAGGAGGGAGATCAGTGGGGAGGTATGGGAGGGACGAATGGACAAGGGAGTTGTGTAGGGAGCGATCCCTGCGGAATGCAGAGAGAAGGGGGGAGGGAAAGATGTGCTTAGTGGTGGGATCCCGTTGGAGGTGGCGGAAGTTACGGAGAATAATATGTTGGACCTGGAGGCTGGTGGGGTGGTAGGTGAGGACCAGGGGAACCCTATTCCTAGTGGGGTGGCGGGAGGATTGAGTGACAGCAGATGTACGTGAAATGGGGGAGATGTGTTTAATAGCAGAGTTGATAGAGGAGGAAGGGAAATCCCTTTCTTTAAAAAAGGAAGACATCTCCCTCGTCCTAGAATGAAAAGCCTCATCCTGAGAGCAGATGCAGCGGAGACGGAGGAATTGCGAGAAGGGGATGGCGTTTTTACAAGAGACAGGGTGAGAAGAGGAATAGTCCAGATAGCTGTGAGAGTCAGTAGGCTTCTAGTAGACATCAGTGGATAAGCTGTCTCCAGAGACAGAGACAGAAAGATCTAGAAAGGGGAGGGAGGTGTCAGAAATGGACCAGGTAAACTTGAGGGCAGGGTGAAAGTTGGAGGCAAAGTTAATAAAGTTAACGAGTTCTGCATGCGTGCAGGAAGCAGCGCCAATGCAGTCGTCGATGTAGCGAAGGAAAAGTGGGGGACAGATACCAGAATAGGCACGGAACATAGATTGTTCCACAAACCCAACAAAAAGGCAGGCATAGCTAGGACCCATACGGGTGCCCATAGCTACACCTTTAGTTTGGAGGAAGTGGGAGGAGCCAAAGGAGAAATTATTAAGAGTAAGGACTAATTCCGCTAGACGGAGCAGAGTGGTGGTAGAGAGGAACTGATGAGGTCCGGAATCCAAAAAGAAGCGTAGAGCTTTGAGACCTTCCTGATGGGGGATGGAAGTATATAAGGACTGGACATCCATGGTGAAAATAAAGCGGTGGGGGCCAGGGAACTTAAAATCATCGAAAAGTTTAAGAGCTTGAGAAGTGTCACGAACATAGGTCGAAGTGTCATGAACATCGACTTCTCTAACTTCCGCTAAGGCCCCACCTCCCCCTCGTACCCCATCTGTTACTCATTTTTATGCACACATTCTTTCTCTCACTCTCCTTTTTCTCCCTCTGTCCCTCTGAATATACCTCTTGCCCACCCTCTGGGTCCCCCCCCCCACCGGACCTCTTTCTTCCCGGACCTCCTGTCCCATGATCCTCTCGTATCCCCTTTTGCCTATCACCTGTCCAGCTCTTGTCTCTATCCCTCCCCCTCCTGTCTTCTCCTATCATTTTGGATCTCCCCCTCCCCCTCCAACTTTCAAATCCCTTACTCACTCTTCCTTCAGTTAGTCCTGACGAAGGGTCTCGGCCTGAAACGTCGACTGCACCTCTTTCTACAGATGCTGCTTGGCCTGCTGCGTTCACCAGCAACTTTGATGGAATCAAAAATGTGTTTTGTTTCATTTAGTAAGTTAGAGAACGGGACAAGTAAGCTACAGAGAGAGGAAAGTTTGTACATTCTGGCGAGAACACTATCAGAAGATGAAGAAATAAAATCTTTACTCAGATTCCTCAGCATTTCAGATCGTGCATACAATACATTGCAACGTCTTTGAAGAGGAAGATCAGTAATAACCAGGAGGATCTGTCGGGACAATTAAATCACAAAAAGATCATAAACAGCAATACAGGAAAATCACTTATCCTACCTTTCAAAACTCATTTCAGATGGATATGTCAGAAATTCTATTGACATCTTGGGGAAAAAAGTGTCCTACACTTGCACCTACACAAAAGTCACTTGATAATTTTAATCACAAACTCTCACAAAATAAGCAGGGTATTGATTTAGAATCAGAAGTCAAATGGACTGTGAGAAAATACATTGGAACTACCAAAAGCAGTTGAATAAAGAAATTAGATTCAAGGAATTACAGTCAGGCAGGAAAGAATTGTTTCAGCATGAAGTACTTCAAAATCATGCCAAAATGGGAAAGTATGTAGATTCAAAAGTTTCTGTGTTGGTATTATAGATTATAATGTTGATACTTGTACCAAGCCAATTGTAAAGTCACTCTACTGTAAGGTTTGATCTGCCCATATGCAATGAAGAAGCAGACAGAGGGAGAGCTGGTTAAACTAGAGCAGTGTGTAATCCTGGTGAAGATGTACGAGAGTGAATAGAGAACACCAGATGTGATCATACCTCTGTGGAAAAATCTGTTCAACTGGTGGGTAGATGAAAAAAACTTTAAAAGGATGGGCTGAATCAGTCAAGTATGCAGTTACATTTTTTTCCTGTTTTAACCCTCATGCTCCCTACTTTTTTTTAAATTTCAATGACCATACTGGAAACTCCAGCAACTTAGTATGCTAAACCTTTCTTCTATTTAATCACAAACTTAATCAAGAAATGTTATTTTCATCATCTTTAAATCAAATGCTTATTCTACATCACTTGCCACATGAATGTAGTAAATATGGATGAAGGATTTCTTGCACTTTAACTACTCTTCTGTTGTATTTTTACTGTATTCTTCCTTGTGTACTTGATAAAAATGAATTTGGTATGCTTTTACAGCTTTAGCATACAGAATAGTTACATCACAATTACATCACAGATAGTTCTGGCAAAAATATAAATCTCTCGTGTTAATTTATACATTAACATGTTATATTAATCACAAGACAATATGCTTTCATGGTGTGAAACACCGTTTCTTCCATGACTGGCACAGTCATTCCAAATGCATTTTTGCAAGCTCCTACTTCTCTCTAAACATCAGTTGCTTTCTGTAGATCCAAAACATTTGATCATTTTTGTGTGGCATTTACTTACTTTAACAGCCACAGTATCTAGAAGTATTGCAAAAGATAACATTGAGATAATCGTGGACTTCAACAAGTTTTTGCATGTTTTTTGATACAAGGTAAATAATAACAACATGATACAGGACTGGTTGAAGAATATTTTTCTCTGCAGGATCTGGAGTTCCCTTTTCAACATTTCAATTTAATGTGCAAACTAAATCTTCATTCCTGTCCAATTGACTTGAACCATCTTCATTTTGATCACACTTTACAGAAGAATGCTAATAATTATCACTTCGATATGCACCAGTGAATCCTTAAATTATCATTGTTTTAAATGAATAAGGCTGTTCACGAGTAACATTGGCATCAAAACTCAAATCGATCCCAGAATTATCCATTCTCACGTGCCTAAATATTGTTGCTCCCCGACTGTGAGTGGATGCAAGACATTTTAAATTGTTTCCCACATGGAATTTCCTTAATTCTTGACCCAATAAATAGTGATCCAAATTCTTGATCCTGTTCATCTAAATTTCTATCAAAAATAAAATGTCAAATTTCTCATCACAATGTACAACTATCAAGTGAATTTCTTTCCATCATTTTTATGCATGCTGTTAGACTTGACTCTTCAGACACACTCCAGTTAATTAAAAGGTTTAATCATAGTTCAGAAAAAGTCAACAAACCAATGATTGCATTAATCAAGTCCAGCTAACACTTGACTCATCATTAATGTACAAATAGAGTTGAAATGAAAAGGTTTAGGGAGTTAAAAATAAAATGGTTATTAAATTATTTTACTATGTAATAGAGGAATAAGAGATGATCAGCTTTAATGCCACAATTAAGAATTTGAGAATTACAGAAAATCAGAATTTCACAGATTCCTGCAATATTTTAGCCAGCCTGAATGATAGAAGTCTCTAATGGAGGCTGAGAAGTAACGAATCTTAAGAACCCTGGTAGGTAAAAGGAAGTAAGAAGGGCTCGATAAATGAGGTAAGTGTCTACTATTTACGATGTAGACCAGAGGTAACCTGAGTCTCACACTTCTCCTTCCAATGCTCATGCAGAAATCTACCCTGCCTATTTGTCATTATACTACTTAACAATGGATGTTCTTCCAAAGTCTCCCTCGCTAGGGATTCCATTTTCCTATAACCTACAAGTTGACTGATCCATAATTCTCTGGATTTATTTTAACCTCCTTCTTAATGTGTATTGCATTAATTGTCAGACTGTACTCTAATGCTACACCATTTTAATGAATATGGAGAAATGCATATGGAGAAGTCAAATGTATGTATCTTTACAGATCCTTATAAAGTACGTCATGCAATCTGAGTTGATTAGTTTACTTAAGATATGTTCTTGACATACAATATTTCAGAAGTATTCATCATATCAACCAGTACTATATCAGAATCAAAATTAGGTTTAATATCACCAGCATATGTCCTGAAATTCCTTAAATTTGTGGCGGCAGAACAATGCAATACATGACAAATTTAGAAAAAAACTGAATTACAGTATGTATCTGTATATTAAGTAACTAAATTCAGATTAGTGGTGCAAAAACACAATTTTAAAAAAGTAGTGGGGTAGTGATCACAGGTTCAATGTCAATTTGGAAATCAGATGGCAGAGGGGAAGAAGCTGTTCCCGAATCGCTGAGTGTGTGCCTTCAGGCTTCTGTATCTCCTTCCTGATGGCAATAATGAGAAGAGGGAATGTCCTGGGTGGGGTAGCGGGGTGGTGTCCTTGGTGATGGAAGTCACTTTCCTGAGGCACTGCTTCATGAAGATGTCTTGGATACTACAGAGGCTAGTGCCCATGATGGAGCTGACTAATTTTATAACTCTCTGAAGTTTACCTCGATCCTGTGCAGTAGAACTCTTCCTACCCTATACCAGATGGTGATGCAGCCTGACAGTAGGCTCTCCATGGTACATTGTGGAAGCTTTTGTGTGTTTTTAGTGACAAACCAACTCTCCTCAAACTCCTGATGAAATATAGCCGCTGTCCTGCCTTCTTTATAGCTGCATCAGTATGTTGAGACCAGGTTAGATCCTCAGAGATCTTGACACCCAGGAACTTGAAATTGCTCACTCTCTCCTCTTCTGATCCCTCTATGAGGATTGGTTTGTGTTTCCTCATCTTCCCATTTCTGAAGCCCACAATCAGCTCTTTGGTCTTCCCGACACTGTGTGCAAGGTTGTTGCTGCGACACCACTCAGCAAGCTGGTACATCTCACTCCACTACGTCCTCTCGTCACCATCTGAGATTCTGCCAGCAACGGCTGTATCAACAGCAAATTTATAGATGGTGTATGAGCTATGCCTAGTCACACAGTCATGGGTATAGAGAGAGTAATGCAGTGGGCTAAGCACACATTTCTAAGGTGCGACAGTGCTGATTGTCAGTGAGGTGGAGATTGTGGTGTTCCGGTTAGGAAGTCAAGGATCCAGTTACAGATGTTCGGGTTCTGTACCTTTTCAATCAGGACTGTAGGAATGATGATGCTAAATGCTGAGCTATAGCCAATGAACAGCATCTTGGCATAGGTGTTTGTATTGTTCAAGTCATTGAGATTGTGTCTGCTGTAGACTGATTATGGTGATAGGCAAATTTCAGTGGGTCCAGGTACTTGCTGAGGCACGAGTTGATTCTGCCCATGACCAACCTCTCAAAGCACTTCATCACCATAGCTGTGGATGTTCCTGGCCAATGGCCGTTAAGACAGCTCACACTGCTCTTCTTGGGCACTGGTACGATTGTTGCCTTTTGGAAGCAGATGGGTACTTCAGACCATAGCAATGGGAGATTGAAAATGTTTTTGAATACTCCTGCCAGTTGGTAGGCACATGTTTTCAGAGCCTTACCAGGTACCATCGCGGCCTGCCACCTTGCAAGGGTTCACCCCCCTGAAAGACAGCCTGGCATTGGCCTGGAATAGCAAACAGTATATACCTGTTGTACCTCCTGGGTGAACAAAGAGATAATTCAATACTTCTGTCATCTCTGTATTGTTACTTTTTGTTTGTTCTGTCATTCCTTGGATATCAATGTATATTTTTCTCTTTAGTTTTCCAAATGCTATTTGAATTATTTCCTAATCTCCTTGCATTCACACTTGTGTACTCCTCTGCTATTGATATGATTAATGTGTTCTCCTTTCCTTAGCATCAACTGTTTCCTTATGCCTTTATTCATCCAAGATCCCTCACTGAATGTATAGTTTGTTCTTTCCTATTTATAAACATATTTTTCAGCAGTCTGTTGAATTATACTTTAAATGCTTCCCATTGTCATCCAATTCTATTATTTGCCAATATTTTTACCCACTAACTTCCCAGGGTCTATTCCCAGCATTTGAATATAAGCAGTTCTCCAATATATTAAGTTACACTCAGTGGCCACTTTATTAGGTACAGATGTACACCTGCTCATTAATACAAATATCTAATCAACCAGCAACTCAATAGATAAAAGCATGCAGGCATGGTCAGGAGGTTCAATTGATGTCCAGATCAAACATCAGAATGGGGAACGAAATGTGATTTAAGTCACTGTACCTGTGGAATGATTGTTGATGCCAGACGGGGAGGTTTGAGTTTCTCAGGAACTGCTCGCTCCAGGGAGTTTCACCCACAACAGAGAAACAAAAAACAATACATCCGGTGAGCAGCAGGTCTCTGGAGAAAATATCTTGTTAAAGAGAGAGTTCAGAGAAGAATGGCCAGACTGGTTCATGCTGAAGGTGACAGTGGCTCAAATAACCAAGTATTACAACAGTAGTGTACAGTAGAGCATTTCTGAGCGCACACAACATATCAAACCTTGAAGAGGATGGACTACAGCAGCAGCGGACCACAAACATACAGAAGTACACTCAACGGCCACTTTATTAGGTACCTCTGAGTGTATTTTTGTTATTCTTATATCTTACTTATTATCATTTTGGTTACAACAGCATAGATGTTTCTCTACAGCTACTTCTCTTACCTCATCTGGTTCATTCCCCATTACTCAATCCAAAAAGTGATTCCTACATCCTACACATTGGGTTTGAAAGGCATTCTATATCAAAGCCAATGTTGAATTCATTGTCATATGCACAAGTACAGTGGAAAGCTTACTTGCAGCATAGGAATGCTGTTCATAGACTTCAGTTCAGCATTCAACACAATCATTCCTCAGAAACTGATTGGAAAGCTGAGCCTACTGGGACTGAGCACCTCCCTCTGCAACTGGATCCGAGACTTCCTGACTGGGAGACCTCAGTCAGTCAGCCCGGATTGGAAGCAGCATCTCCAACACCATCACACTGAGCACAGGGGCCCCCCAGGGCTGTCTGCTCAGTCCACTGCTGTTCACTCTGCTGATCCACAGCTGTGCTGCAACACACAGCTCGAACCACATCATCAAGTTCGCCAATGATACGACAGTGGTGGGTCTCATCAGCAAGAACGATGATCAGCATACAGAGAGGAGGTGCAGTGGCTAACGAACTGGTGCAGAGCCAACAACCTGTCTCTGAATGTGAACAAAACAAAAGAGATGGTTGTTGACTTCAGGAGGACACAAAGCGACCACTCTCCGCTGAAAAATTGACGACTCCTCCGTAGAGATCGTTAAGAGCATCAAATTTCTTGGTGTTCACCTGGCGGAGAATCTCACCTGGTCCCTCAACACCAGCTCCTGATACAGTGAAACAGCTGCCTAGTTTGGAAATTGCATCATCTCGGATCACAAGACCCTGCAGCGGATAGTGAGGTCAGCTGAGAAGATCATCGGGGTCTCTCTTCCCGCCATTACAGACATTTACACCACACGCTGCATCCGTAAAGCATACAGCAGTATGAAGGACCCCACACACCCCTCATACAAACTCTTCTCCCTCCTGCCATCTGGCAAAAGGCACCGAAGCATTCAGGTTCTCACGACCAGACTATGTAACAGTTTCTTCCCCCAAGCCATCAGACTCCTCAATACCCAGAGCCTGGACTGACACCAACCTACTGCCCTCTACTGTGCTTATTGTCTTGTTTATTATTTATTGTAATGCCTGCACTGTTTTGTGCACTTTATGCAGTCCTGGGTAGGTCTGTAGTCTAGTGTAGTTTTTGTGTTATTTTACGTAGTTCAGTGTAGTTTTTGTATTGTTTCACGTAGCACCATGGTTCTGAAAAACGTTGTCTTGTTTCTGTGCATTGTACCAGCAGTTATGGTCGAAATGACAATAAAAAGTGACTTGATTTGATTTGATCATCAGCAGTCAGAAGAAAAACATAAATTACACACAATTTTTTTTATAGAACTCAATCTGAACAACAAAAAATAAGTCCAAAGTGGTCAGAGTGGTTATAATGCTGCTAAACTGTAGTGATCAGGGTTTTGCCGGCTGGTTCCAAAAACGAATGGATGAAGGGACGTAGCTGTTTTTAACACTTGTGGTGTTGAACTTCAGACTCCTTTATCTCCTTCCTGATGGTAATCATGAAGAGATGGCATGGTCCAGATGGTGAGAATATTTGATGCTTCATGAGGAAGCCCCTCCTGTTGATACTTCCATTGGTGGGCGGGACATGCCCATGATGTTTCGGGCAAGATATACTACTCTCTGTAGCTTCTTAGATTCCTGTGCTGCGGAAGTCTGTTAACATTTCAGTGTTATGCCAGACCCCCTTCACTGCCTAAGAAAGTAAAAATGCTCGACACATTGTTTTTTTTAATGATTGCACCTATGTGCACAGTCCAGGACAGGGCATGTGATATGACCCTCCATTATGACCAGGAATTTAAAAGTGCTGACACCTCCACCATCATCCCCAATGAAGACTGTCAAATATTTGCCCTCCTTCCCCTTCCTGAATTTCTTATCATATACATTATAACAATTGCATTTTGTATTACCTTATGCTTAATTTCCTAACAAAATCTTTGAAATTCTTTGACTATCTTGATTTGCTTTGTTTTTGTTTACTCATTTCCTATACTTTCTACATATTTTCCTCCACAGCTCTTCCACTGTTGACAACACCTCATATTATGAATTGTCCTCAGTTACCTTTTATCTCAGTCTACATGGTTTCAGCTTTTGAATTCCTTATAAAAATCCATTTTTCTTGTGGATATTATTATCACTTGAAAGTACCACCATCACATCTCCTATTTTTCTCTATCTTTTTGAAACACCTTAGGCATTTGAACATTTAATCACCAATCCTGACTTTTCAGTAGCCATAAATCAGTAGTCCAGACTATGTCTACTTTCTCCTAATGTGTGATTGCTCCAGATCCCTTGTGTTTCAATGGACAGTAGTTTAAATCATTTTGAAAGGACTTCTTCCCATTATAGAATTAATCAGTTAAATAAGCTTCTCTTTTATAACTCTATTTCTTCTCTTGTCATCAGTGCTCTTCTTTATCCTACCTTAATTCCCTTTTCCCATTTTGTTTATGTTTAGGCTTGTGATTTTGTTTTTGCTAGGCTGGCTCCCCCCCCCCCACCCACCTTTAACATTATTAATTTACCACCTCCCTTTGTACTGTTTCTAATAGCAGTTTTTCCCAGTTGACACTGTAATCAAACCATGTTGTGCCAGACCAATTAAATAAGTGGTCAAATGTTCAACTAAACTAATCCCTTCTGCCTATACAACTCCTCGCATTCTAAACATCTCGTAAATGTATCTGCTGCCTCAGGCAGTGCATTCCAGGCACCCACCATTCTCTGCATAAGAAACTTAACCCTCACATCTCCTTTTAAATTACCTCCTCTCTCCTTAGTTGGATGCCCTCTAGTATTAGAAATTTCAACCATGGGAAAGTGATACTGTCTGCCTACTCTGTCTAAGGCTCTCATCTCATCTTCCCCCTTAGCCCCCACCTCTCCAGAAAAAAACAACCAATTTTTGTCCAACTTCTCATTACAAAACTGTGCCCTCTCATCCAGGCAATATCCTGGTAAACCTCTTCTGCACCCTCTTCAAAGTCTCGACGCCTTCCCTATAATGGGTCGGCCTGAACTGTATGCAGTACTCCAGATGCAGCCTCACTAGCGGCTTATAAAGCTCAACATTATTCCCCAACTTTTGAACTCAATGCCCTGACTAATAAAGGCGAGCATGCCATATGCCTCCTTAACCATCCTAAACTCCATACGAGCAAAACAGCAATCACCTCAGCACCGCAGTCAACTATTTCTCATTGCATTGTACACCAATCTCAATTGCTAATGAACTTTTTACAAAACACTGTATGCAGCAGTCATCAGAAGACACAAAATTCATTTGTTTGTGCCAGGTCGAGCAAAAAACACTGTCAAATGCCCCCAGCTGATCGCAATCAATCCCACATCATTGACTCAAAGTGGCTTCATTTTCCAAGGAAGTAAGCTATCATTTCAAATTTGTTGAGACACCAATCAGCATAATACTCACAGACATTAAAGTGGTTGGTGATGGTGTAGTTTTATTTGAACATGGAAAATAAAAGGAGAAAACATCCACCAGCCCGATATGGGTGAGGAAAGAGCTGATGGGAGAGCACTGCAAAAAACAGAGACGCCTAATGACATACAAGCAACTATTGTTGACCATGTCCTATATTGTGGCCTGTGCATGTGGGAGGATGGTCTAAAGGTGCAATCTAATGTGCCACGTTCATGTGTTGCATCAATTATCATTTGCAGTTAGAATGAGCAGCTTTGCAAAATGTGTTAGTGTTGTGTTGTCTTTTTTTTTAAATATGTGGCTACTGCTTTGAGCAGTGTGGTTAAGCAACTGAGAGAAAATAAGCCGAGGATCTCCATTCGGGTTCCGGAGGCACCCATCCCACGAGACCACTAATCCCTGTCCTAGAACTAGTTAAAATGAACATCTCTGTTCCACATCAGCTCTTTAGTAATATTTTTGCTCTCCTGTTATTTCTGCTTCTATGCCAACTTTTATGCAATTACATATAAGAAATTTCAAGGATAGACAATAGGTGCAGGAGTAGGCCATTCGGCCCTTCGAGCCAGCACCGCCATTCACTGTGATCATGGCTGATCACCCGCAATCAGTATCCAGTTCCTGCCTTATCCCCATAACCTTTGATTCCGCTATCTTTAAGAACTCTATCCATCTCTTTTTTGAAAACATCCAGAGACTTGGCCTCCACAGCCTTCTGGGCAGAGCATTCCATATATCCACCACTCTCTGGGTGAAAAAGTTTTTCCTCAACTCCATTCTAAATGACCTACCCCTAAATCTTAAACTGTGGCCTCTGGTTCTGGACTCACCCATCAGCGGGAACATGCTTCCTGCCTCCACCATGTCCAATCCCTTAATAATCCTACATGTTTCAATAAGGTCCCCTCTCAGCCTTCTAAATTCCAGAGTATACAAGCCCAGTCGTTCCAATTTTTCGACATATGACAGTCCCGCCATCCCGGGGAATTAAACTTGTGAACCTACGCTGCACTCCCTCAATAGCAAGAATGTCCTTCCTCAAATTTGGAGACCAAAACTGCACACAGTACTCCAGGATGCTGCAGTAAATAATGTGCAATAGATTTATCAGCATATTTTTAAAGCACATCGAAAAAGTGGCAGCATGACTGCATTCTGGCTGAAGAAAAGAAAGCAGAGAGCAGTGCGAAACATGGTGATTGGCTGCAATGTCCCTGATTCCACGTGGCAAGTGATGATGGCCAAATGATTTATTATTATGCTGTTGGTTAATGAATCAATATTAGAAATGAACTGAGTACTCTTTTAGTGGTGTTGTGTGATCATTTACATCCATCTAAGTGATGAGACTAGGCCTCTGTTTAAATAAGTCACTCTTTACGGAGTAGCAGTCCTTCAGTACCAGTAGAACTGCTGATCAAAGCTCTAGTATGGATTACATAGGAAATAGAATACAGAAACAGACTAATCAGCCCAACCAGTCTCTACTATGACCTAAATTCTCAATTTTATACAGTAATATCTCTGAGAACGCACTTGATAATAACAGGACTAGGTTCCACAATGTGTGTACTGAGATTCTTGCACACCTGTACAGTACTGAAAACAGGTGTGTCAGAAGGCTATGACTCCCAAAGCAACAGAGATGAAGGGAAAATGGGTTCTTTCTCTTTTCTCTCTTTTCTCTCTTTTCTCTCTTGTCTCTCCCCTCTCTCCCCCCTCCTCCCTCTCCTCCCTCTCCTCCCTCTCCTCCCTCTCCTCCCTCTCCTCCCTCCCCTCTCTCTCCTCCTTCCCCTCTCCCCTCTCTCCCCTCTCTCCCCTCTCTCCTCCCCTCTCTCCCCTCTCTCCCCTCTCTCCCCTCTCTCCCCTCTCTCCCCTCTCCCACCTCTCCCCTCTCTCCCCTCTCCCCTCTCTCCCCTCTCCCCTCTCTCCCCTCCCTCCCTCTCTCCCCTCCCTCCCTCTCTCCTCTCTCCTCCCTCTCCTCCCTCTCCTCCCTCTCCTCCCTCCCCTCCCCTCCCTCCCCTCTCTCCCCTCCCTCCCCTCCCTCCCCTCCCTCCCCTCCCTCCCCTCTCTCCCCTCCCTCTCCTCCCTCTCCTCCCTCTCCTCCCTCTCCTCCCTCCTCTCCGTCTCCTCCCTCCCCTCCCTCCCCTCCCTCCCCTCCCTCCCCTCTCTCCCCTCTCTCCCCTCTCTCCCCTCTCTCCCCTCTCTCCCCTCTCTCCCCTCTCTCCCCTCTCTCCCCTCTCTCCCCTCTCTCCCCTCTCTCCCCTCTCTCCCCTCTCTCCCCTCTCTCCCCTCTCTCCCCTCCCTCTCCTCTCTCTCCTGATTTCTATCTGCTCTCTCTTTCTCCTCCAGCCTCTTCTAGGAGGGGGCTCTCTGTCTTTTTCTCTATTTATTTATTTCTCCTTTTTTTACATTTCTCTTTCTTTCTCTCTTTTCCTGATCTTCCTCTTTCGTTTTCTCTGCCCCAACATGTGTCTCTCTCCCACTCTCGTATTATGTTTCTCTCTCTTCCCACCTCTCTCTCTTTCTGTCTCTTAGAAAGTAACTATCCAACAGTATAGGTGGGAAACATCCTCCAGTGCAGGCAGTCAGCAAGAGGAGATGTGATCCAAGTTATTTGACACCTGGTGATCAGTAGTCCAAAATACGAACCAATGTGCTCTATGATGCATGGTCGTCATCAATTATTCTCACAATCCTTCATGGAATCTTAGACCATGGTTGAGAGCCTAATTTAAGGGTTATAATTTTAAATATGCTTTAAGATAATAAGGGCTGAGGATGCCATATGCATGAGAAATTCAAAGGATCATAAGAAGGTAGAGGGATCTTTGACTTTATAACATTCTCAGCATTATGAGTTATTGTACTCCACTGAAAAGGAGTTCTCCTCAATCAAGGACATTGTCAGACACTTTGATAAATGATCCTAAGCGAGTGAAAAATTACAGCTCTCCAGCAACAAGAGTAAGAGACGGGAAATTGGGGACTTATGTCAAGACCCAAAAGATTAAGAGGATAAAGAAAAAGAGGTGAAAGTCTATGATCTGTTGAGCTGATGACCTTTACGACAGATCCATTTTTAATGAATGAGCTTTGCCCTATAAATAACAATATGAAAAATGCTTCTTGAAGGTTTTAGAAATGCTCTTATCTAGTGCTGTGGAACACACTTCTGCATTTTGACAGGGGCAGATACATGGATAAGAAAGATATTAAGGAATATGGACCAAATACAGAAGAATAGGCTTAGCACAGATAAGAATCTTGGTCAGCATGGATATGCCTGTTTTGTGCTGTACAATCCTATGGCTTCATTTGAATCTATTTGGCACTGTATCTGCTGATGTACTCAAAATAACACAGGCTGAGCTAATTCCATGATTAAAAGCAGAATTATACTTAACATTTCATTTATAAAGTGACTGCAGTGTTTCAGCATTTTAATACCATGTTTTCTGGCAACATCTATGACTATTTCATTCCACTGGGCTTTAACACCAATCAGTGCAGCTCAGAAGTCCAGATCCCAGTGGACTAAGAACTTCTCTCCACTTCCCATGCACTCTGCAATCACGTCAGCTGAGCACTGATGCAGCTAGATCCATGAGGATGCCAGGGTCTCCTCAAGGTGAGATTCTGCTCCCTTCACTGGTCTGGAAGGGGCCTGAACTTGATGCTCAGTAGGTGGACAGACATCATTGCAGTGGTCTTACTACCTCACGACATTGCAAATGGAAGGCAAGCAGTCAGTGGTGGAGGAAGAGCAGCATGACGATTCAGAGCCCATGAGCTGAAAAGCAAGATCTAGAGGACGAATGGGAGTAAGAGAAACAGGAAAACGGTATGTTGGGAGATGAAGATATCCAGCATTAGAACCTTTACTTTCCAAATGAACAGAGAAGGGTATCAATACCTATATGAACATAAAGGGATTTCCTTTGCAAGAGAAGCTTCTTGGAAGCAGCATGCAAACCATTCCTCCCTGATGTTCTCCCCACTTTTCACTCATTACCACCAACATATTATACCATTGGTAGAGAAGCCTCTTAACAAAATAATTCTCACTGTCAATCCACTCAGAACAATTACAGACACACCAATGAGTAAATTGACCATCTTTAATTTTACCTAAATGATTTGTTGCAGCATCTCTGTAGGTCTTTCCTGGTGAATGGCACCTCACACTGATTTCCATGCAAAATACGCTTTCTTCAGAGTAGTTCGCAATGTTCATGGTAGTCAAGGACTTGAAAACTTTGATCTTGTTCAAAATTAATTTGGGTTATGCCCCACATTCGCAATGCAACTGAGACTAATGCGCATCACAATTTATTGATCAGATCATCGTGAAGTAGCAGGCAGATGGCTCACATTTCAAGTGAATGAATTGCAATTTCATTCAACATTGGAAAATCCCTTATGGAACCTAAGCGAGAGTCATTCCACTAATTAACCATTTCAGGGTAAAGAATGGTGAATTCTCAGTAGCAGAAGCAATACATTTCACTCTGTTCACAACACCCTGGATGTGGTCAGCATTCCTGTTCAGACATTCACGTTTGACTAACATTCTCTCACTGGTTCCTGTTGCTTTCAATTCTGCTCCAAAAGTGGGGCCTCTGGAGAACTGACAGCATTGAGCCAATGCTTTATTTCACAATGCCACATTATTCATTCCCCTCACTCTCAAAGTATTCCTTCCCTCACAGTTGTTATCATAAGCATTATAAGATAAAGAGCAAACAAGGAAGATGGGAAAGGAATCAACTTCACGTTGGAGGTGATACTTAGTTATTGCCAGAGTAGTGTGGTATCTGTTGTAGAGCCGAATTAAGTCACATTCCTAGTACTGTGAGGTAATTATATGCAATGGCAAAATATTGCTCACTATTGAGCAGCAGTCCCTGTTTTCCAGCAAATCATGTGCCCCTGTTTTCCTTTCCATGGGTTGCTAGGAGGTGTCAGTCTTAGTGAATCACTATGGTCATTATCATCTTCCATTTCTCCACTCTTCCTTCCTGCTCCTCTATCTGCTGCGACTTCCCTCAATAGTATAAAATACATAAAATTACTAGAAATTACAACATAATTAAATAATGCAAAAAGAAGGAATCATGAAGTATGTTCATTAGCTTGTGGACTGTTTAAAAAACTGATGACAGAGAGGAAGGAGCTACTGTTGAATCAATGAATGTGGGTCTTCAGGCTCTGGTAACTCCTCCTTAACAGTCGCAATGAGAAGAAGGTATGTTCCAGGTGGCTGCAAGAATTTGTTTTATCTTTTTGGGAATGAGGAACATTTTTAAATCTGATTTTCTTATTTGCCACATTGAAGGACATCAAGTATCTTGAACCGCAACAACTACACGAAAGATGTAAACTATTATTCAGACAAACTTCTGAAAAGGTCATTAAAGGAAAAACTAAACTGCATTGCTAAAGTACCTTAATGTGTCAATCAAATATCTTGAAGCACTTAATTTATAATTCATTGGTCCAGAGCTGTTGTAGCTGCTATTAAGTACATTAATATATCAGGTAATTTCCATATAGAAAATTTCCAACTGAAAAAGCAATGAAATAACCAAGTTTACCTTTATATGAAATGCATATTGCTAGGAAAGCTCACAGTTCTTTGAAACATGCCGTGTGCTCTCTAAATGGTTAACGAAACAGTGAAAAGAGAATAATTGTTTGAAGTTTGACATGGAGGTTGATAAGTTTATTAGTTGCCGCATTGCTTCTAAATGACTATAGGTATTCCGGTCAAGATGGCTTTGAGCTGTGGTCTCTGCCCAGATCATGGCTCAGACCTAATTGTTTTTACTTTTCCTTTCAGGTTCATAGGAATGGCTTTGGGGATATGGGTGAGGTTATGGTTTAGGGACAGGAATGAGGGGAATTAGAGGACAGGCCAGAGCCCTCCAATCTGCATTCAAAGGTCAGTGACATGGACCTGGACGGATGTTGGGAAAGCAGGCTAGCAAGGGTGAGGATTGGGGCCTAGGTATGTCAGTCAGTGAGACCAGAGTTCAAGGCCTGGAGTTTGGGGTCCATCATCCAGGGACCACATATGTCATCATTTGCAAGTCTGGGGTTGACACCAAAGACTGAAGCCCAGATGTCTATCATAAGTTGAAAAGTTGTGGCTCGATGGTTGTTAATGCAAATAACCTATTTTATTGTATGTTTTAGTGTACATGTGATAAATAAATAAGTCTGAACCTGAATCACAGACTTCCATATCATTGGGAAATACTGTTTTTCCATCTTACTTACAGATCACAGGAATTCATAATTTATATACAATTAAACATTTTTACAATGTGTTTGTTCAGTATGGAAGAAAGCGGCATCCCCTACACATTGTTTCAGTATTGGAATCTGAGGATGGATTTGGGTGAAAAGCATCAAGCAGCTCAATGTCTGAAAGACTTGATTTTGGACTGCAGTTTGTGAATGGGAGCTGAAGTATTCTGAAAGATGGCCAACAAAGTTAGCATTTTCAATCGTGAGACAAAAGGAGGAAAAGAGAGTTTTGATTGCAGACCACCTCCAATTTTCTGGACCGTGCCTCGGGAATATGCTGGAGAACAAAATAACAAAGCCTTATTCGGCTGTAGTGGGAGCTTGCTTGGTAGAAGTCAGTGATTCTTTAACAACCTTCAGATATTTGGTCTCTTCTACTTTTGCAACAAAGTTAAGGCATCATCAATCAGATGTTGCTTGATACACAACACTCAAACAGGTCATTGGACCCAGCTTGTCCAGGCCATCATTTATGGTTCATTCAGGCCATTTCCTGTCTTTCCTCAAATAAATCTTTCTCTGTCACCCTGTATTATCTTGTTTTTCCAGGCTTCCCATGAATGGATCTATACTAACAACACACACAAAACGCTGGAGGAAATCAGCAGCTCAGGGAGCATCTATGGGAAAGAATGCAGTCAATGCTTCGGGCCGAGACCCTTCAGCAGGAGGGACTCTGCTGAAGGTCCTCGGCCCAAAACATCATCTATACTCTTTTCCATAGATGCTGCCTGGTCTGGTGAGCTCCTCTGGCATTTTGTGTGTTTTTCTTGGTTTTCCAGCATCTGCAGATCTTCTCTTTGTTTGAGAATGTATCTATTTGCTTCAAACACTTGAAGTAACAAGTTTCACATCTGATGCACGAGCAGACACCACGGTTCCAGCCCAACGTGATATGCCCATAATTCATTAATCTTAACCATACGTCCTCGGAATGTGGGAGGACACTGGATCCTGACGAAGGGTCTTGGCCCGAAACGTCGACTGTACCTCTTCCTATAGATGCTACCTGGCCTGATGCGTTCACCAGCATCTTTTGGGTGTGTTGCTTGAATTTCCAGCATCTGCAGATTTCCTGGTGTTAGCATACCTGGAGGAAACCCATTTGGCCACAGGAGAATATATGAGTTCAAGTTGAAGTTTATTGTCACCTGGACATATAATAACATTCCTTTGGACCACAGCATATATCACAAACAGCACATAAACCAAAATGTTACACTATAAATAAGTTAATAAAATATAATTCAAAATTCATGTGGTAAAATGCAGAACAGGTAAACATCAGCAGAACAGTAAACAATTCGTTGTTCTAGTGATAAGACCTCACTGGTGGTAGGGTATTCATTAGTCTCACAGCCTGACGGAAGAAGCTGTAACCCAGCTTGGCAGATCTAGTCCTGTTGCTTCTGTATCTCTTTCCTGATGGTAGTGGGTCAAAGAGATTGTGGGATGGGTGGTAAGGATCTTCAATGCTTTGGGCTCTTCATCTCCATTGCTCCCAATAAATGTCACAAATAGTGAAGAGGAAGACCCCAATGATCCTCTTGGCCTTTTTTTTGTCCTCTGTAGGGTCTTGCGGTCCAACCTCTTGTAGCTTCCATACACACAATGATGCAGCTAGACAGGACACTGGAGATGGTGCTCCCACAGAAGGTTATTGGAATGGGGCCGGGGAGCCTTGCATGCCTCAATCTCCTTTGGAAATGTAGACGGTGCTGTGGCTTCTTGACTATTGAGGAGGTGTTTTGGGTCCCGATTAGATCATCTATTACCTGCACACTAAAAACTTTGCGCTCTTCATTCTCTCCACGGCAGAGCCATTAATGTTAGATTGTCAACGTGTGCCTTCCTAAAGTCCACAATCATCTCTTCTGTCTTGTTCACGTGGAAACTCAGGTTGTTGTCCTGACATCATTTGACAAGGCTCTTCACCTCTTCCCTGTATGCCGACTCATCGTTGTTGCTGATGAGGCCAGCCACTGCAGTATCAATAGTGAACTTGATGATGTGGTTTAAGCTGAATCTAGCTGCACAATCATGAGTCAGCAACTTCAACAGCAGCGAGATGAGTATACAACGCTGGGGGACTTCAGTGCTCAGCGTGATGGGGCTTGAGATGTTGCAGCCAACTTGGACAGTATGGTGCCTTCCCATCAAAAAGTCCAAGATCCAGTTACAGAGAGGGGTGTTGAGTCCCACCAAGGACAGTTTACTCACCAGCCTCTGAGGGAAAATGGTATTAAATGCTGACTAAAGTCGATGAAAAACTTCACGGCATACAAGGCCATCAGTGGACCAGTTTGGGTGGTAGGAGAACTGGAAAGGGTCTAATGTAGCATGAAGATGGGATTTTATACAATTCATTACCAGCTGCTCAAGGAAATTCAAGATGGCTGAAATTGGTGGCACTGGAAGGTAATTAAGGAGTACAAACTCCTTACAGGCTGCGACGGGAATCGAGCCCCATTCTTACAACTGGCTTTGTAAAGCATTGCACTAACCACATTGCCACCATGTTGCCTCTGTTCATCGTATATAGCCCTGTGCAACTTTAACGAAGGACTTCTCTCTGTTCCTTGACAAGAATCTCTGGGAGGCCCGAAACGGTAAATAAATGGGTGAGAATATGGCAGGTGAACTAGAACGTGAAAAAAAATACTATTTACTTTGATGAAAAAAAATAGCTGAAGATTAAAAGGTACTGATATTCAGAGGGACTTGTGCATGGATCACTGATCATTGACCTGCAGATACAGCAAGCAATTAAGGCAAATGGTATGCTGTTTTTATTGTAAGACAACTTCAGTACCAAAATAAATATGGCTTACTCTAATTAGTATATAGGCCACTGAAGTGATTGAATGTGGAATATTCTGCACTAGTGAATATTGTGAATGTAATCAATAACAAAGGGAAAAATGCATGCAATGAATATCACTAGATTGACATGAGGGATGGCAGGTTCATCATATGAGGAAAAATCAAGCCCACTGGTGATGATTTCTCTTGCATTTAACAGGATGAGAGCTAGTCTTATGGGAACATAGAAAATTCGTATATGGTTTGACCAGATAGATGAAGAGATCACATTTTCCCTGGCTGAACTGGCTAGAACTGAGCTCATTGTCTCAAAATTGAGGATTGAGATGGTGAGGCACTTATTCACCCTGAGAATGTTGAACCTTTGAACTCTCTATACAAGAAGGCCGTGAGTGGTCAGTTGTAGATTATATTCAAGACAGCGATTCTGTAGAATTTTTTTTAAATATTGAGATCAAGGCATTTGGGGTTAATGCAGGAATGTGGTGTTTAAGTTGTTGTGGTTGTGAATGAGCCACCGAACACTGACCCTTGAGGATGTAAAAGATCTTTGTTCATCATAACAAGCAGGCAATCTCTACAAACACTCTCTGTCAAACTCCTCTTTATTCAAAGTGCATTGAACAAGAACAAGGATAACAGTAAGTGATTCAAAACAATTCCAATAACTAAAACGGCATTATTTAATTCAATAATTTGATCCCAACTAATGGTTCCAATGAATTACAGGTTACCCCCGCCATCCGAAGGTACAGCGTTCATATGAAAAGGTTCGAAAGCCGAAATGTTGTAAAGCGAAGAAGCAGTTACCATTTATTTATATGGGAAAATTTTGTGAGCGTTCGCGGACCCAAAAATAACCTACCAAATCATGACAAATAACACATAAAACCTAAAATAACAGTAACATATAGTAAAAGCAGGAATGATATGATAAGTACACAGCCTATATAAAGTAGAAATACTTCTCTACAATGATTGCCTGCACAGATCTCAGTAGCGAAAATCTCACGCAAGCGCCCTCGGCAGAAAATCTCACGCAAGCGCTGTTGGCATAAACGCGCTCTCCAGTAACCTTTAAGCTATGAGTCTGCCAAATCTACCAAATAACACGTAAAAATACACAGTCTATATAAAGTAAAAATAATGTATGTACAGTGTAGTATCACTTACCGGAATTGGTTCAGCGCCGAGCACACTGATGATGGTGTGTTAGACTGAGTTGTCGCAGGCTGGGTGGTGCGGTGGCCCCCACCCTCTAGGCCGCCGACCTGATACATTGCCGCGAAGAACACAGCAGTAGCCGGGAGGCACACAGCATATCTTCAAGAAAAAAGCCGAAATAAACATGCTAATTAATTAGGTGCTGCCCGGCACGTAATTGTCGGCCCAGATCAGTGCCGATTGCCGATTGCATTGCCTCCGATCTGGGCCGACAATTACGTGTTGGCGGCACCTAATTAATTAGCATGTTTATTTTGGCTTTTTTCTTAAAGATGTGCTGTGTGTCTCCCGGCTACTGCTGCATTCTCCGCGAATCGGTACAGCATCTGTCCGGGGCCCGGGGATTGGGGTGGTGGGACACAGGGGTGTCATCTCATCGTCGATTCAGGGCAGGCAGCTCATCTTCTCCTATAACTGCCTGCCTCAATGTCGAAGGTCGAGATTCGTCGTCTGCTATGGCTGATGTGGAAGGCTTGCTTGACTGCTGAGCCTCACGCATTTTTCTATCATACAGTTGTTTGTAAGCACTCAAACCATCCTGCAAATATCCCCTAAACCGACGTACCCTTTCAAAATTAAAGTCGTACTTTATCATTGCAGCGAAAATCTCATGCAGTTGCTTCACGTTCATTTCGCTACTGCATTCGGTTTCGATTGTTATCCTTTCCTCTTCCAATTGCATCAGCTCTTCATCTATCAGTTCTTGGTCATGGGATGCCAAAACCTCTTCAACATCATCTTCGTCAACTTCCACAAGCCAAACTCACTTTGTCCTTGCTTCGTTCACCACGATCGAAACGCTTAATTATGTCTAGTTTTACGCTAAGTGTAACACCCTTACTCTTTCAGGCTTTTCCGACACCTTAGAACTCATCTTGCTAACGGCTGCTCAATGCAACGTGTTTAAGCAATGCCGTTCCGAATCCAGGGCAGAGCAGCTGCTCGGGGCTCGCGCTGCCTTTTATTGCGCGCTGATTTTATCGCGCGCTGATTTTTTATCGCGCGCTGCCTTTCTTCGTAACAGTGAAAACACCTTCTGAAAGCGAAAACAGGGTACTAGTGTAGGTATTTCGTAACAGTGAGGTTTCGTAAAGCGAACGTTTGAAAAGCAGGGGACACCTGTACATACTTACAACGAAAGTGCACTGCAATTGACAATACACCTAGGTGGCGGGGTGGAGATTTGTCTCTACCAAAGGAGATGTAAGACGCTTCTTCCCTCTGCTAGCCTGCGGGTCACACTTGGGCAAGGTATAGCAGCTGCTTAGCCCCCCCCCCCCGCCACCCCCCAATCAGGATTACATAAAGCCATGGAGGCAGCCGGTGCATATCACAAGTCCTGGTTATGCGATCACTAACGCCAGGACGACAATCCCTGATGTGTATTGATAGTAGCTGGGGTCACCCATCTTGTAAAGGTACTGAGAAGAGAAAATCTGCCGACGCTGGAAATCCAAGCAAAACACTCAAAATGCTGGAGAAACTCAGCAGGCCAGGCAGCATCTATGGAAGAAAATACAGTCGATGCTTCAGGCCAAAACCCTTCAGCAGGACTCTACTTACTTTGCTGGGATAAAGTAATTCATATGGATAGTCTAAAGGCTTCTGAGAATAATAAAACCAGACAGTTATAGAGTCATAGAACACTACAGCATATAAACAAGCCCTTTGGCCCATTTAGTCTGTGTCAGAGTATTATTTTGCCTATTCTCATTGACCTACACTCAGACAATACCAATCCATGCCCCTCTCATCCATTTAACTATCCAAATTTCACTTAAATATTGAAATCGAACCAACATTCACCACTTGTGCTGGCAATTCGTTCCACATTCCCACCACCCTCTCAGTGAAGAAGATCCCCTTCATGTTCCCTTTTAAATGCCTTTCACCCTTAACCTATGACC
Organism: Mobula hypostoma; assembly: GCF_963921235.1. Classification (NCBI taxonomy): domain Eukaryota; kingdom Metazoa; phylum Chordata; class Chondrichthyes; order Myliobatiformes; family Myliobatidae; genus Mobula; species Mobula hypostoma. The sequence goes on along the minus strand of NC_086107.1, from coordinate 28,478,666 downwards.
TCTAGTTCTAGTCTCATCCAACCTTAGTGGAAAAAAACCTGCTTGCATTTGCCTTATCTATGCCCCTAATAATTTTGTATATTTATTTCAAATCTCCCTTCATGCTCAAGCTGTCCAGGGGATAAAGTCCTAGACTATTCAACCTTTCCCTATAATTCAGGTCCTCAAGTCCTGGCTCATCCTTGTGAGAGGAGGGCTGATTTTCTGTGTGTGCAAATATTCCAAGTGGTGATAGAGCAAATATGTTTATGACCATTTTTGATGTGCTAAGTGATAAAGTAAGTCTGGATGGAACCATCCCTGATCTCTAACACAATGATGCAAAATAAATCTGGTGCTTGGTTTAACGTTGGCAAATTAAAATGTCCCCATCGTCATGCATTGGCTGATGCACACAAGACAGTCTCATCGTCTGTCATGGTCCGGTCCGTGAAGTCCGCATTCCAGTTCACAGTCCAGTCCGTGGACTCAGGACTCTGGGTCTTCCAGCTGTCCCTTGTTTGGTTGAGTTAATCATAGGCACCTGCTTCCCATACTTGGAATATAAGTAGGCTTGGAATATAAGTGGCCTTAGGGTCGAGTGTGAGGGGGCTGGTTTGTCTTGTCAAGATTTTGTGGGAGCAACCTGCTGGTGGAAGGCTGGGGTGGCCACTTGTCATCTTTGGGCCATGTTGGAGAACCATCGCTTCATGAAGCCTTGCTGTCGGTAGTCAGAGCTGTTGTTGCAGTATGGATTTGGCTGTTTTCCAGGCCAGCTGAGTGGCTGCTAGCCACTCTGAGCTAGGTAGGGATCTGGCTGTTTCTGTAGCTAGCTGAGGTTCTAGCCGAACTGCGACTCGGAGCTACTCCGATGCAGAGATGGAACTGTCTGTCGTTCTTCGGTGTTTGTCTCTTCTTGTCCTCGCTTCCATGGGGTAAGTCAGGCTGTTCTGCCATTGCCCTGTGGGGGATCTGTCTTGTCTTGTCTTGTCTTGTCCTTGCCTCCATGGGGTAGGTCAGGCTGTTCTGCTGTTGCCCTGCAGGGGGATCTGTCTTGTCCTGTCTTTGCCTCTGTTGGGTAAGTCCGGCCGTTCTGCCGTTACCCGACAGATGGTCCTGTCCCAGCTTGGTGTGGAGATTAAGTTGAGTCTGGCTTGTCAAAGGGTAAGTCCCAGCTCTATGTCTATGTACTGTCCAGTCTCATGTTAGTGTCGAGTTAAAGATGAGTCCCGGCTTTTCAAAGGATAAGTCCCGGCTTTATGTTGGTCTTCAGTTCCCAGTCTGTCTCTGAGTTCCAGCCTCCGAGTTATCAGCCTCCGCATTCCAAGCCCCAAGACCCCAGCCTGTCTCCAAGCTCAAGCCCCAAGACCCCAGCCTGTCTCCAAGCTCAAGCCCCAAGACCCCAGCCTGTCTCCAAGCTCAAGACCCAAGACCCCAGCCTGTCTCCAAGCTCAAGCCCCAAGACCCCAGACTGTCTCCAAGCTCAAGCCCCAAGACCCCAGACTGTCTCCAAGCTCAAGACCCAAGACCCCAGTCTCCAAGCTCGACCCCAGCCTGTAGCCTGTCTCCAAGCTCAAGACCCAAGACCCCAGACTGTTTCCAAGCTCAAGACCCAAGACCCCAGCCTGTCTCCAAGCTCAAGACCGAAGACCTCAGCCTGTCTCCAAGCTCAAGCCCCAAGACCCCAGCCTGTCTCCAAGCTCAAGCCCCAAGACCCCAGCCTATCTCCAAGCTCAAGCCCCAAGACCCCAGCCTGTCTCCAAGCTCAAACTCCAAGACCCCAGCCTATCTCCAAGCTCAAGCCCCAAGACCCCAGCCTGTCTCCAAGCTCAAGCCCCAAGACCCCAGACTGTCCCCAAGCTCGACCCCAGCCTGTAGCCTGTCTCCAAGCTCAAGACCGAAGACCTCAGCCTGTCTCCAAGCTCAAGCCCCAAGACCCCAGCTTGTCTCCAAGCTCAAGCCCCAAGACCCCAGCCTATCTCCAAGCTCAAGCCCCAAGACCCCAGCCTATCTCCAAGCTCAAGCCCCAAGACCCCAGCCTGTCTCCAAGCTCAAGCCCCAAGACCCCAGACTGTCCCCAAGCTTGACCCCAGCCTGTAGCCTGTCTCCAAGCTCAAGACCGAAGACCTCAGCCTGTCTCCAAGCTCAAGCCCCAAGACCCCAGACTCTCCAAGCTCAAGCCCCAAGACCCCAGCCTGTCTCCAAGCTCAAGACCCAAGACCCCAGCCTGTCTCCAAGCTCAAGCCCCAAGACCCCAGACTGTCTCCAAGCTCAAGCCCCAAGACCCCAGCCTGTCTCCAAGCTCAAGCCCCAAGACCCCAGCCTGTCTCCAAGCTCAAGCCCCAAGACCCCAGCCTGTCTCCAAGCTCAAGCCCCAAGACCCCAGCCTGTCTCCAAGCTCAAGCCCCAAGACCCCAGACTGTCTCCAAGCTCAAGCCCCAAGACCCCAGCCTGTCTCCAAGCTCAAGCCCCAAGACCCCAGCCTGTCTCCAAGCTCAAGCCCCAAGACCCCAGCCTGTCTCCAAGCTCAAGCCCCAAGACCCCAGCCTGTCTCCAAGCTCAAGCCCCAAGACCCCAGACTGTCCCCAAGCTCAAGACCCAAGACCCCAGCCTGTCTCCAAGCTCAAGACCCAAGACCCCAGCCTGTCTCCAAGCTCAAGCCCCAAGACCCCAGACTGTCTCCAAGCTCAAGCCCCAAGACCCCAGACTGTCCCCAAGCTCAAGACCCAAGACCCCAGCCTGTCTCCAAGCTCAAGCCCCAAGACCCCAGCCTGTCTCCAAGCTCAAGCCCCAAGACCCCAGCCTGTCTCCAAGCTCAAGCTTCAAGATCCCAGCCTCCAGTCCTGTAGTCATGACATGTCCTTGCCTGGTTCTGGGGCCCAAGCCCGAGGCAAGACCCAGGTTCTGTGTCCTTGTTCAGTCTCTGGCTCGGAGCCTAAGCCCAGTCTCCTAGTTCTTAGTTCCTTGTCTGGTTTCCCTGTGTCTAGTCCATGTCCTAGCCCAAGTCTGCGTTCTTGTCCCTGTTCCTTGTCTGTATCCTGTCACGTCCCTACTCTAGTCAACTCCTGTTCCTTGTACTTCAGTGTCTGTGTCTTGCATCTGTGTCTGCTACCAGCGTCCCCATTGTGACATGATCATGTCAATTTGCAAGCCCTGTTTCTTGAGTGGCCCTCTGGTGTGGGTGAGTGGTCTGCGCTCTGTCTCTTACAAAGCTGTTCTTTTAATTTCAAAACTGCTTGTAGTACAGATGAACAGATTTTTTTGAAAGACTGCTGTCTGTGCATGTCTAACCATCCCTAACAGAGATACTGATAACACCGGCACATCAGACAAAACAGCATTCTTGTGTTTATTTTAATACTAATACACAAACATGTTATCATGTATTACTATTCTGTAGACTGCTCCATTGAAACAATTCATTTGGATTTTTTGCAGTCAAGTTCTCTCTCCTTCTGAAACGTTGGAACCCTTGCTGCAGTTTAGTTCTGTCCTGGCTACTCGTGCCTGATAATTCATCATGTCTTAAATCCTCTCTGTGAACCACTCAACAGAAAAAAACTAAGTGTTGCTATTTGAGCTGGTGACTGTGAATATCAATGATATCTTTATTCCTTTCCTGATCTCCTAACTCCCTTTGAGTAAGTTGGTGTTTTAGGATTTCAGAAATGAGAGAGGCATGAGGGCAGAGCGAAACAAGAGGTGTACATCTGCATCATCTGAAGACACAATAGGTGTAAGAAGATAGCAGAATGTGAGGAAGAGGGCTGGCTTTCAGATTCCTGTAGTCTTGGCCCTGCTGCTAGCCAGGGTCTCTTTCATTCCTGCTCCATTCGTAGTATGTACTCCCGAGATCGAGAGAAAAAAAAATGCAGTCATAACCAACGCTGCCAGTTTGCCACTGCTAGAATTATTCCTTAATCATCTTGCCCTGCAAGAAGGAGGGCAGGAAAGGTTCTGACTTGCAATGGTAGTGACAGTGTTTAAGTGTGATGTGGCATATAAGTGCTAGGTCCTAATGGACATTGATACACGGCCTGTGAATCTATTGATGCACTCACTGGAATGTAATACTTGAAGATGCTTTCAGTAACCTTAAGCATTTGGATAGCCCCCTTAGTCCGTGCTGCACCACATCCAAGTACTCGATGTTTGAAACCACCAACTTTTCTTGCCCCACTCCTCTTTCAGCATGAATTGGGAGACATCCAGTCACCATCTGATAAATAACAACCTCCTCTCTTTCTTCTTCACCAAGACTTCCAGTGCACCCATCTTTCTACTTGAGTAGATACATGTAAATCGAAACCTTGGTATTATTTTCTGCTACTATCTAGTTATACAACTGAGTCAACCCAGAAAATCACAGAATTTTGTATACTTCACCCTTTGTAAACTCAATTACATTAAATTGCAGATTTATCCAAAAATCTCTACAAAAACAATAAACTATCACAAAAAGTGATAGATGCCAACCATAGAAAATAATGTTGTCTGCTAAGTTCTTGAGGAAGTTTGCTGAGTATGAAAATGTCCTTTAACACTAGTAGAGATTATTCTTTATTTTGGGTTACTTGACTATGCGATGTCATCAGAGTTAATTCCTATGAAATAATTTGCTTTTAATAGTAAATGTATTTTATGCTTTATGTTTTTATCTAGAATTAAATTTTCAGTTGTAGCAATATTGAGTTCATCATAATTAATTTACCAACACACTTTAAGTTAATTGTCAAAAGTTGGCTCAAAGAACAAGTTACAACACACTTAAATTTAGCTGTCAAAAGTTACCTCAAAGGACAAAGCCTTTGAATCATTAATTTAACTTCTATTTGAACGTGGTTGCCCTGCTTCAGTTGTTTCTTAACAGATATGGAAAAAAAGAATGCAGTAAGCTGTGAAAAATGGGAAAAAATGCAAAGCTCTGCGATGTCTTGTGTCAGTGCACACAGTATGAAATAGCGCATTTTAATTGGAATAAGACAATGTTTAGACCAATTTAAAATCTGATTTTTTTTTGAAATACTTATAAGGCACCAGCACCCTTTTCTGGATCTAAGATCTGGGGAGAGTTTTACTTCTGAGCACCTTTTTTAATAAGCCAGGTTCATCGGATGACTGACATTTCATGTATCTGCCACAAAAACAATTGTCTGTAATTTTTACAAAGCAATTGACTGCCTTACCTGCTCAGATTGCCCAGGTAGATAAATGCAAAGTGCTGAAAACAATTTGCAAGTCTTCATTATAATTAACAGTAAATAATAAATATTGCAGTAAAAGCACTGAGTTTTAGTTCCCTGTGAAGTCGAGCCTCTCTGTTTTGGAGTCATTGAGTCATAGAGTTATACCGTGCAAAAACAGGACATTCGGCCCACCATGTCTGTACTGAACATTATGCCTACCTAGACTAATCTCACTTGCCTTTATTAATTCAATATCCCTCTGTCTTGCTTATTCAAGTGCCTGTGCACATGTCCCATAAAGGTTGTTGCTGCCCCACCAACACCTCTGACAGCTTAGTCCAGATACCATTCTGTGAAAAATCTACCCCTCAGATCCGCTCTAAGCCTCCTCTTTCCCACCTTAAATCTATGGCCCCCAGTTTTAGACACCCCAATGATAGGAAACGATACTTGTCGTCCTTATTTATGTCTCTCATAATTTTATATACCGTAACTTTATTATGTCACCTCCTGGCTTTCTTTACTGCATTAATAACAAAGTTAACTTTTCCATTCTCTCTTTATAACACAAGGTCTTGAGTTCTGTTATCATCCTTGTTTATATCTTCTGCACCTTCTCAGGCTTAATCACATCCTTCCTATTACAAGGCAACCTGAACTGAAGTGTGGCTTAACCACAACTGAAGCAAGACTTCCAACTCTTGTACTTCATGTCTCACCAATGAAGACAGCACAAACTTCTATAGATATACCATAGAAAGCATTACTGTCTGGTATGGAGGGGCTACTGCACGGGACCGAAAGAAGCTGCAGAGGGTTGGAAATTTAGTCAGCTCCATCTTGGGTACTAGCCTACAAAGTACCCAGAACATCTTCAAGGAGCGGTGTCTCAGAAAGGCAGTGTCCAATATTAAGGACCTCCAGCACCCAGGGCACACCCTTTTCTCACTGTTACCAGCAGGTAGGAGGTACAGAAGCCTGAAGGCACACACTCAGTGATTCAGGAACAACTTTTTTCCCTCTGCCATCCGATTCCTAAATGGACATTGAACCCTTGAACACTACCTCACTTTTTTAATATATATTTCTGTTTTTTGCTCAACTTTTAATCTATTCAACAGATATATACAGTAATTGATTTACTTATTTTTTCTTCTATATTATGTATTGCGTTGAACTGCTGCTGCTAAGTTAACAAATTTCATGACACATGCAGGTGATAATAAACCTGATTCTGATTCTGATTCTGAAACAACTTTGTCATCATCCCACCTATCTGTGTTGCCACTTTTAGGGAATTTAAATACTTATAATCCAAGGTCTCACAGTTCAACAACATGCCCCAGGACCCTGCCATTCGCCGTGTATGTCCTGCTGTGGTTTATCTTCACAAACGCACCACATTAGACTTGTCTAAGTTAAATTCCATCTGCTATTCTCCCACTTTGTGATCTCTGTTCTGTAATAATCATCTACAGTATCTATGCCAACAATTCTGGTGAGCTGCTGTGTAAGGAAAGGTTGGACAAGAATGAGGAGCATCAGCAGGATGCACAGTCAGAATATTTTCCTCAGGGTAGAAATGTCAAACACAAGAGGACAAACTCTTAAAGTTAGAAGGAGAAAGTTTAAAAGTTACGTGAGGAATAGGAACCTTTTGTTACATGGGGAGTGGTAGATGTCTGGAACAGGTTACCCAGGGTAGTTTTGGAATTGGGCAGTTTGGTGGAGTTTAAGAAACCTTTAGATAGACACATAGATATTAAGGGAATGGAAAGATTATGGATGATATTAAAGAGGCATTTAGTATAAATTGGCATCAAGATTGACACACAAGCCTCCCTACCAACAGGGATATCTTCAAAATGAATTGCCTCAAGAAGGCTTACCATCCAGGACAGGCCCCCTTCTCATCAGTAGCATGAGGGAAGAGATACAGAAGCCTAAAGACTCACATTCATTTTTTTGGAAACAGCTTCTTCCCCTCTGCCATCAGATTTCTGAACTGTCCATGAGCTCATGAACACTTCATCTCTAATCCCCATATATTTTTTTTATATTTTAACTTGTAGTAATTCTTTTATCTTGCCCTGTATTGCGGTCACAATGCAACAAATTTCAGTGACAATAATTCTGATTCTGGTTATGATTCTGAAAATATCAAACATTTCCATCATTTGAGTTTAATGCAGAAATGCATTTTTGTCAAATTATCATGACTGAATAATAATTTGAATATATGTTATTGTTGCAAATTGATCCTTGTAATCATGTCAGTGAATAGTCAACATTTGGGATCCCTGCCTGCGTAGTATTTAGTCGTTAACATTTCCACAAGGAGAATTTTCCTTTCTTGCTCCCTGTGTTTCATTTATGAAAAATTAGAGCACAGAGACAAAGACAGCAAACTTGTCAACAATTTGTTATCATGCCAGACAGGTGTATTACTGTTACAACCTTTGTGTCACATCATTTGTAAGTAATTAAATGTTCGGGAGTTCAGCATCGTGATTCTAATTGCAGCTGAAAATTACATATGCTAGCATTCCTCCTTTAATAAGAAAATGAGCTGACAATCAAGTGGATGCTGGCTTCCATCTTCCTGCCTCAAATATGCTGTTATTTCTAGATTTTTTTCATTTGACTTCTAATTCCAGAATACCTGTATACTGAGGCCCAATGCATTACTGTCCTAGTGTAATGCTTTGGTCTGATCACTATGGGGTGCCAGAATCCTCCAGGCTCTGAGAAGACTGAGCGAACAATGTGGACCCAGCAGAGTATGAGCATCTCTGACCAGTGCCAACCATCCAGGAAGTCACGGCGAGTGGATATGAGCATGTCTTCCTGTAGATCTTCCTGCAGACACTCATCGAGATATCCAGCTGAGCCAGCAATCCCCTGCTGCCACCTCAACTCCCAAGTCTCCAGACCTACCGGTGCCCGAGCAATTTGATGGCAACACAGGGATCTGAAAAGGGTTTCTTCCTCAGTGTTTTCTGGCTTTCAAGCTGCAACCAACCAAGTTCCACTTTGGCCCCTGCAAAGTTGTGTATATCGTCTCTCTCCCCTCTGGCAAAGCTCTGACCTGCGCTACGGCGCTCCAGGAAAACAACTCTCCGAGTTGTGCAGACATATCCTTCACCAGGGAAATGAAGAGGGTGATTGACCACCTGTTAACAGATGGGAGGCAGCCAACCAACTCCTCCAGTTTCTTCAGGTAAGCGTGGCTGACTACACACCCTGGCTGTAGAGAGTGATTGGAACACTGAAGCCCTTATAGTCATATTCCACTGTAGGCTATCAGGGGAAATTAAAGATGATGTGGCAGCCAGAGACCCAGTTTAAGATCTCAACTTTCATCAATACCATGGTCCGGGTTGACCATCATCTCCAGGAAAGAAGAAGAGAGAGTCGCAGTGGGTCCTCTGAAGGTGCCAGTCTCCGAGCCCCTCCGGCCCCATTCTCCCTGGTGCAGTCATGCACAACTCCCAGCTCCTCTCAGCTTCCTCTAGAGGAGTCAATGCAACTGGAAAGAATACAACTTTCTCCAGCTGAGCAGGACTGGAGAATGAAGGGAAAGTGCTATCTCCACTGCGGTGAGCCAGAACATTTCCAATCCACCTATCCTGAGTTGTTGGGAAAACATCCAGATCAGTCCAGGGAAGGGAGATCTGGGATGAGTTCCAGCATTTCTCCCATGTTTACTACATCTAGGGTTGTCCTGTCTACCTTCATCTCCTGGGGTGAACAACAACATCCCTTTGGACCTATCGTGGATTCTGGCATAGCGGGCAATTTCATGGACCTCAGGGTTAGCAAGACATCTCTGAATTCCTCTGGCCATCTCAACCAACTGGGCATGGCCACAGCTCTGGGCAGAAGACCTTTAAGCCCTGTGAGGAACTACTACCTTAATGCGCCCATCTGTCTATATGTAGAACTGCAAACCAAGACTATCCAGTTTCACCTTATTCATTCTCCTGAGTTCCTGTTGATCTGAGGAAACCCCTGGATAGCTCTCCACAACTCACATATTGACTGGTCCACTGATGCACTCCAGAGATGGTCTTCTCACTGACAGACCACCTAGCTACCCACCTCTCCCGGACGGCCTCCTGTATCTCCCAAGCTGTCCTGAGTTTGTCCCAAGTATGCAGATCTTCTAGAGGGCTTTAGTAAGAAAAGGGCCACAATACTCCTACCTCATCAAGCCTCTGGTTTTGCAATTGAATTGTTGCCTGGAACTTGTCTACCTGAGGAAGAATCTACTCCCCGTCAGCTCCAGAAAGCATTGCCATAGAGGAGTACATCTATGATGGCCTTGAGTCTGGTTTCATCCACCCCTCCGCATCCCCTGCTTGTGCCTGCTTCTTCTTCGTGGCGAGAAAGGACGGTGGATTCCAACCATGTATAGATTATGAAAGAGAACAATCGGTACCCTTTGTTACTGATGACCACAACATTCACATTGCTGTAAGGGGCAACCATCTTTTCTAAACTGGATCTGCGAAACGCATTCAATTTGGGCCATATTTGGGAGGGTGATGAATGGAAGGCCACTTTCAACACCCCCACTGGCCAATACATGAGCTGTCTTCCAACCCCTTATCAATGGCGTTCTCTGAGAGATGCTAAGTTGTTTTGTCTTTGTGAATCTGAATGATATGCTCACTTTCTCCTTCACCTTCTACCACAAACACATCCAACATGTTCAACAAGTCTTCAGTGTTTACTTCAGAATCAACTCTTCATCAAACTGAAGAAGAGTGAGTTCCATGTCTCCAGTCTTTTTCTTCATGTTCACTGTCTCTAAAGGGAATCTGCAGGTGGACCCTAGCAAGAACAGACTGTCAAGAATTAGCTGAACCCACCTTGATCAAGCAGCTCCAACAGTTTCTGGGATTCATTAGTTTTTACTGGAGTTTATCCACATCTTCAGTTCCATCACTCCCCTTTCTACTCTAGCTAAGGGAACCTCCAGCCCATTTCACTGGACCTCAGAAGCCACGGTAGCTTTACAGAAATTGAAGGGTCTATTCGCAACAGCTCCTGTCGTTGTTCTCCCTGACCATTCATTGTTGAAGTAGCCACCTCAGACACTGGGGTTGGAGCTGTTCTCTCACAATGACTAGTGCTGGTCCAGAAAGTCCATCTTTTTACTCTTCTCCCTGTGGCTCTTTCCTGTGGAGAGGAATTATGACATAGGGAATAGAGAGATGTTGGTGGTCAAATTAACCCTGAGAAGTGAAGACATTGGCTGAAGAGAGCCAAACATCCATATGTGGTCTGGACTGACCACAAGAACATGGCCTACAGTATATTCAAGAAATGAAATGATTAAATTCACACTAGGTTTGGTGGTCTCTCTTTTTTAACCATTTTGATTTTATCAGCACCTACCATCCAGGTATGAAGAATCAGAAGCTGGACATCCTCTTCAGGCAGTTTGAACAAGCAGACCTGTTCAATGTCCCAAGGTCTCAAGGTCCAGGTTGGTGGCACCAGCGAGATGGGAAGTTGAGACCATCTTCAGTGGGAGGCAGACCTTTTCACCCCTAGCTCTGTCCATTCCGATGTGTTACAGTGGGGGCATGCATTGCATGTCGTAGGACATTCAAGGGCTGCTTAAGTGGTGGAGTTCATCAAGAAGCGGTCCTGGTGGCTGGGTATGGATGAGAATGTTAAGCAGCTAGTCACATCTTCACCCAGAACGAGGAACCTAGATCACGTTCACAGGGGCTGCTACACCCCCTGCCCATTCCTTCCTCACCCTGGTCCCATATCTCCATTTATTTCATTGCCAGTCTGCCATCATCACGAGGTAAGACAGTGATCATGACAGTGGTAGACCAGTTCTCCAAGACCTGCTATTTCGTGCCCCTACCTAAGCTTTCCTCAGCTCAGGAGATGTCCAGCCTTATGCTGTAAGCTGTGTTTAGAATGGACGGCTTTCCCTGGGATGTTGTTCTTGACCGAGTCCCTCGGTTTTCTTCCTGGTCTGGAAGGCCTTCTGACTCACTGGACCGGTGGTAGCTTCTTATTGGGATTTCATCCGCAATCTAATGGGGAGTTAGAGAGGACTAACCAGAACCTGGAGAAGACCCTGAGGTGCAATGTGTCAGGCAACCCATCCACTTGGAGTGATCATCTGTTCTGGGCAGAGTTTGCTTATAACACTCTGTGCCACTCTTCTACGGGTGTGTCTCTCTTTGAGTGTCATTTTGGTTATCCAGCCCCTCTGTTTCCCTGGCTGGAATCTGAGGTGGGAGTCCCAGCTGGTCTGTGGTTGCCAGCAGAGGTAGAAGGAAGCTCGGGTAATCCCTGCTGAAGGCCTCTCTGCAACAAAGGTGGCATGCCATCCATTGAAGGTGGCTAGGGTCTCCTTTCTGTTCTGGTCCAAGGGTTTGACTCTCCACCAAAGACCTTCTGTAGGCTGGGGTGAGCCTCGGAAAAGGATGCCATGATACATTGGACCATTCAAGGTTCTCCTCAGATCAACCCAGTCACTTATCATCTGCAGCTGCCACGCACCATACATACCAACCCCACCTTCCATGTCTCCTGTCTAAAATCCCTTCCGTCCTGTCCTCCGGTGCCAGTCCTGAGACCTGCATGGCTCCTCGCATCATTTATGGTCAGCAGGTGTACATCATCTGTCAGATTCTGGACTCCCATCTAATTCATGGCCGGCTCCAGGACTTTTTGGGTTGGGAGGGTTACGACCAAGAAGAAATGTTGGGATTCCACCCCGTGACATCCTGGACCCAGATCTGATCAGTGACTTCCACTGCTGCTACCCAGACCACCCTGAGCTATCAGGTGCTGACCATAATAGCCTAGGATCCTGTCATGTTTTGGTTTGATCACCAGGGGTGTATCAGAGTCCTCCAGGCTCCAATGCTCCTCCCCTGAATATTAGTAAATTATTTTCACCCATGTCTTGTTTTAGTTATCCGTGCACCTGTGCCTTATTTTGTTTCATCTATTTAATTTCCCTATGTTCTGTTTGTCTTTTCTCAGTCTTGAGTTTCCCTTTGTTAAGATTCTCAAATCCTAGCCTGTGTTCTCTACAAACCAATCCTCAAGTAAAGATTCTTTGTCCAACTCCATCCTTGTTTCTCGTCTCCTCTGCACTTGGGTTCACTTGGTCTACATCCCTCTTGATAACTGTCCACTGGTTAAAGACACAAACTTTGCCATAACAAACCCAGTTCAACCCAGCCTAACAACCGTTGTTACAGCCATTTAACAGAATTGTACCTCGCAGTGCAAATGACACAGTTTCAATCCTGGCCGCAGGTGCCGTCTGGGTAAAGTTTGCAGGTTTTCTGTGTGACTGCATAGGATTCCAACAAGTGCTCTGATTTCCGTCAACATTCCTGAGAAGCATGGTAGGTTAACTGGCCACTGGAAATTACCCTAATACATAGGTGAATGGTAGTATATGGAGAATGTGGGAAGAGTAGGTTAAAAGAAAAAATAGTGGAAGAATGCGATTGCCTCTTGAGCCACAGATTCAAAAGACTTAACGCTCTTCTCTGTTATATGGAGATATGGAAATATGGAAAAATTTAATGCACATACTCAGTCGATTCTCTGGTTATTGTCACATTGATGTTTATAGAATTTGGCTTTACAGGGGATGAAAAGATCTCCTCTAGCCCATTTACTTCTCACCTTAACAATGCTGTCTGTTTTATATTTCGAAGTTATGAGGTAATGTTCTCACTATTGACCCTAATTATGTCTTGTCAATCTCAACCAACTGCATCCAGATGAACTAACTCCTGCCCATGTTTGACTTCGGGTCCCTGGATGACAGTGCAGACAGCTCTAGTCATCTCATAGTTTCATTGGTGGAATTATTTATCTGGTTTTAAATTTCTGATTTTGATTCCAACTCATTACAAATACATAACAAACATGTCTTCAATCAGAATTAAAGAAATGCATTGATAGTTAGTACCATTTGCTGAAATCAATGTCACTATCACAATAGGACTGGTGGAACTGGAATTTCTAAACATTTAAGGTTGTGAAAGTAATTGAAAAATAAGTATTGCTTTAAGAAGTGTAAAGTTTTTTTAAAAAATCTTAAAACATGGAAAAATAAGTAAAAGTCTTCTTTCTCATCCAATCTACAAATTTTGCCATTCAGTGAGGTGGCTGCTGCTCTGCTTTGTTTGACTGCCATAAAATTAGACGGGAGGATGTCCCGTTATAATTCTTGTGACTCCATGTTGAATCCAGCAAAGATGCACTGTAGTCTGTCACCTAGCCCATACATGGATTTACAGCATCCGGGAGTCTGCCTGAGTATGGCTGAACACCAGTAACACTGACAGCCCCAACCTAGGCCATTGATTCTTTTTTTTAATGGGTGTTTCCCTTACTGCTGCTGTTACACATGCATGGTTTATAGCAGCTTCTGTTTCTACGTTCTCCGTAAATCTTTCAGGATTAATGCAAGGATTAAAGGAGTGGTGAAGCATGTAACAAGAATAGTAACACAAGAGGAATTAGTGTAATATTTCAGGGCAAACAAATGGGAGATCACTAGAAACTCATTGCAATTAACTCATCCCTTACATCTTTTGTTGAAAGGCACTGCCGTGGAATTGGAAGACTTAGAATAATTAAACAAATTGCACCTTTGCAATTTAATCACCATTTTAAAACCAACATTCCATTCTCAAATTTGTCCGTACACATTTAGAATAGAAATTGTTGTTATAAACTTGGCTGCAGCATTGACATTTTCTCCCCAAGCTGTAGCACTTCAGTAATTTCATCATGGAAATGCATATTATCAGCATTAGTTTACGCAAGCAATTTCCATTTGTAAATTAAGAAATAGGAGTTTATTGTCAGACAAAAGAAAGAAGGGGAAGTGAATCTCACAGGAGGAAATGCATCTGTTCTAAGATTTTGAACTTTGATTAAAAAAAAGATGAAATATACATGGGCATTGAAATCTTCAACAAACAATAATTACATTTTATTTTGCATTTATCCAACCATTGTCCTTTCTTGTTGAAACAAGATATAATTTAAAAAAAAGATTGCCATGTAAGCAGGTATTATTTTTTAGCCAGAGAGTAATAAATCTGTGGAATGCTCCGCCACAGACTCCAGTGGCCAAGTCCGTGTGTATATTTAAGGCGGAAGTTAATCATTTTCTGAGGGCATCAAAGGATGTACCGAGAAGGCAGGTGTGTGGGGTTGAGTGGGATCCGGGATCAGCCATGATGGAATGGCGGAGCAGACTCGATGGGCTGAATGGCCTAATTCTGATCCTATGTCTTATGGTCTTATGGTCTTATGGCCTTACAATTATCCTCCTAATTTTATGGCTTGACTTTGTTTAAGTGAGAGTGCTAGCAATGATAAAATTTTGTTCCTCAACCCAGTGAAATAACAATGTACAATTTGCACATTTGTTTCCACGTTTCCCACATTAAAACTAAAAGGATATTTCAAAATGACTTTATTGCCTACAAAATGCTTTGGCATTTCTAGTTTGGTGAAATCTACTTTTTCAATAAAAAGTTGTGCAGCATGTTTTAATCAAATTTCAAAGTAAATTTTATTATCTAAGTACATATATGTCACCATATATAACCCTGAGATTCATTTCCTTGTAGGCATACTCAATAAATCCATAATAGAATAATAAACTTAATAGAATGAATGAAAGACCACCCAACTTAGACATTCAACCAGAATGCAGAAGACAACAAACTGTGCAAATACAAATAAACAATAATATAAATGAATAAACGATAAATATCGAACATGAGATGAAGAGACCTGAAAAGTGAGTCCAAATGTTGCTGGAACAATTTTTTTTCTATCTGTGTCATCTCCACAAGTCGATGCCTTTGAAACAGCAAAGCTCTTGTACATTCTTATTAAATTAACACTCTATCAAAATGGGAATATAACTGCTCCGATACAGTAAAGCTATTACAAAATCTAGTTTTGTTTTGTTTGAAGCTGAAATTGCTCATTAATTTCCCTATAATAATTTTATTTTTATTTTCTATCACCTCACTTTTGTTTGGTCTGGTAAGTTCTTATCGCTGTAATATTTTACAGTCATATTCTAAACAAGGTGGAATATGATTGTACTCTCTGATAAATTCCTTCCAATCCGTTACATGCAATCTCTTCAATAACTGTGACAGAGCTCATTTTAGGTCTGGGAAAGGTTTTAAAAATGGTTTGCATTTAGCTCATTTTGACAGGTCATTTGGTTTATCCAGTGCATTGCTCACTCTTATGGACGTGGAACACCTCACACCTGACCTGATAATAATTGCAAACGGATGGATCAAAACGTTTGTTTTCAGTTCACATTTGTGAGCTTCTGGAAAAATGGCCAGTTCAACATGAATTGTGATCAATGGCCCACAGGCCAAAATCTTACTATCATTCACAATTAGCGAGTGAACTGCTCATGTAAATAATAATCAAGTTATCAACAATAACAGTTATGATTGTTTTCATAGTTTTAAAAAGTCATGTTTTTTTTCAATGTAATTTAGAGTAAACATATAATACAGATTCTGAGATACTATATATCACCGCTAGCTTCCAAATTCGGAATCTCTGTTAGAGGGCAATTGGGAGATTTCATTGTAGCCTTCCCTGAGTGAACACTCAATGATCCAAACCTTGTTGACAGTGTCAATGACTGCAAACAGAACTGTTATTATGCATCTGCTGAAAGTGGAGTAACTCTCAGACTTGTGTTGTGTTTTCAGGACTTGCTGACAAATTCGAGAGACTGAATTTCCAGTAAGATGGTGGCGCGTTTGATCACAGCAGCTTCTACAGGGCCAACCAAAGGTGTTATTGTCCTCCATAAACATATCTTTTACGATCAAAAGACCCTGCTGGACATTAAGAACTTAAAATACTGCAGGTCCACCCCATCAGCGAGTTGCTCATGGCTGGGAAAGCTGAAAGAACTGGACTGGCTGCAAATCATGCTGCTGTCTGTGTCAAAGAGGCATTGGAGAAGTTGGTACACAAGGAAGGCGTGTTGTCTAACAGCGATTGATCACCTTAGGTGCTTTGCTTATGATCGCAAGACCCTGTTGGACATTGTTGATGTCGAATGCTGCAAGTCTGGACTGCAGGGAAGCTGCATGGCTGTGGTAGTGGTGAGGTCCAGGCCTCAAGCCACAGTGTCATCTGCTTACAGTACCCAAGAGAGAGGCATCAGATTCAGCGCACTCCACCAAAGGTGGTGTGGCACATCGTCCAAGCTGGAGTAGGTGTTGCGCCCTCCCCACCCCCTAATGTTTGCTTGACAGAAGACAAGCTGAATTCAAAGTTCAAAGTAAAATTTATTATCAGAGTATATACATGTCACCACATACAACCCTGAGAATCCTTTTTCATGTGGGCATATTTAGCAAATCTATAGAATAGCAACTGTAAACAGGATCAATAGAAGGCAGTGAACTATTGAAATGCAACTATAAATAATTAGCAATAAGTAACAAGATAAAGAGTCCTTAAAGTGATATCATTAGTTGTGGGAACATTTCAATAGATGAGTGCAATTATCGTCTTTAGCTCAAGAGCATGTTGGTTGATGGATAGTAACTGGTCTTGAATTGTGGTTGAATGCAATTTCTGCAACTTTCATGGAGTCAGTGCCTTTTGCATGACTGTATTTTACTGATATCTTATTTATTTATTGAGATACAGCCCGGAATATGTCCTTCCGGCCGTCCAAACTGTACCACTCAGCAATCCCCTGATTTAATCCCAGCCTAATCACTGGACAGTTTACAATGATGAATTAACCTACCAACCAGTAGACATATGGACTATGGGAGGAAACCCACAAGGTCACGGTGCTTGCTATCTTATATATGCAAAGTGGACCTTATGCTGTGTGTGACTGTTGGTACTGTGTTTTGTACTTTGGTCCCAAAGTAAAGTAGTTTTGTACGGCTGCATTCATGGGTGCCTCACACTGAAATACTTGTAAGGACCAGCTGCAGAAGTATTGGGGCCATGATCACCCAGTGTCAGCTGCAGTGGCTAGGGCACGTGATAAGGATGCCCCCATGTCGGCTATCCCGCAGAGTGTTATACGGCCAGCTACATCATGGTCGACACTCAGCTGGAGGGCTGAAGAAGCCCTATAAGGAACAGATGAAGAATGCTTTAAGGAAGTGCAAGATCAGACCCGAGGACCTGGAGGATGTTGCTGCTGACCGTACCACTTGGCGACAGTTGTGTAGGGACGGGGTTCGTATTCTGGAGATGGAAAGAACAACCAGAAGACAGCAGAAGAGAGCCAGGAGAAATGCAGCCATGGTTGCCACCACTACCACATATACATATCCCACCTGCAATAGAGCTTGTGCATCCGGGATAGGACTGTATAGTCATCAAAGATCTCTCCGTTAAATGAGTGGACGTCGTCATCGGATTTCGAAGGACAACCGAAGAAGATTCATGGGTATGGTATTCATGTACAGTTAAATGACAATTGAGCTTGAACTTGAATGGTATCTAGTGACACTATTCCTTGGGGAACTCAGCACAATGATGGAGAATGATCAATTACATCCTACACCAACCAGTCAGATCAGAGTTTTAAAACTGAGATGCTAATAGAGATATTCAGTTTATAGAATAATATTTCAGTTATTTTTGATTTAATTACTTTCAAATGTTAAGGCTTTTTGATTAGTCCCATCACAGGGTGGTGGGGTGGAGATAAGTCTGGACCAAAGGAGGTATAAGGCGCTTCTTCCCTCCGCTCTCCTGCAAGTCAGACTTACGTAAGGTACAGCACCTGCTCAGCTCCCCCTATCAGGGTCACATGAAGCCATGGGAGCAGGTGGCCGATGGTCCTGGTTATGCAACCACTGACGCCAGGCAGACAATCTCTGAAGCGTATTGATAATGCCTGTGGTAATCCATCTTGTAAAGATGCTGCCCAGAAGAAGGCAATGGCAGACCACTTCTGTCGAAAAATTTGCCAGGAACAATCATAATCATGGAAAGACCACAACTGCCCACATCATATGACACAGCACATAATGAATGAAACTCAATATAATAGTTATTAAATGTCTCTGATTATAAGATATTTTAAAAATATTAAATTCCATGACAGCTTTGACAGGTGACAAAGTATCCCCTTCTTTCAAATTGTGTGGGGCATTCCAGACTCTGGGCCTCTGCACTATGCTGCCTAGGACCCTGTTGCTGTTTGAATCTCACAGACCATCTCCAGTGTGCACCGATCCTGCAAGATTTTCTCTCTACATCTGGCCAGAAAAGCACAGGCATGCTGGCTCGATAAGGAGTAAACACAGTCCACTAGAACTTGACCTACTGGTTTAAGGACCGGAGGCATGCAAGTTTTTTTTGAAAAAGCTCATTATCACTGTGAATTACCTATTGCTGCACACTTATAAATAGTGTATTTAATAGCAGTAATTATTTTTAGAACATATTAATGACCAATGCCATAAAGTTTCATTAAACTAATTAATCTTTAAATTTACAGAATAAATGCACGAAAAACTGAAATTACAAAATTGTTTAAATTTAGTTAGTTATTTGGTTAATATTTCTATAGAGGTTTACATGTATAATTAAAATTTTCAAGATTATTACTATCTATTTGAAATAGTAATGAATTTGTAGAATTTTCCTCAATCTTTCTGACTTTTTTGGACCTATCAGATATCACATATTTTCATTTGTTCTCAAGAACAGCGTAACTTCTAAAGTTCATTAATTTTTTTCTATGTGCTTATTGATATTCATTTGAAATCTTCAATTTGAGTCCAATGTCCCACTTCCAAAAACACCTGTCTCTCACAAGTCACTTGCGGTTTCACCTTCCTACACTGACTAAATGTGTGATTTCAAATTCTGCACCAAAAAATAACATTCCCATGGCTTCCTTTTGGTATGTCACCACGAGCCTTTGTAACTGGTCTCACACCATTTGCATAGGGGCAGTAAAATTCCATTACATTTAAGAAAATCAATTGCAGTATCATATGACCCACAGTGCAATGTATTTCCCACCTGCGGGAAAACAAAATAATGTAAAAGAACTGAATGAATTTTTTATGTTGTTGCCTTCAAAACAGATCAGTTGTTCAACCCTGCAGAGGATAGTGTGAGTAACCTGTCATCTGCAAGACTGCCGGATGCCTTGGTTGTCCCATGTTATAGAAGGTTGAGAGAATCTCACAATCTGATTTTTGACTGCAGGAGTGAAAGGAATTTTTCCTCCATGGCTTCAATAGTGAATCAACACAGCAAAAGTCACCATTCTGCAGCTTACTGCCTCAAAAAGTCATCAGTACATTGTAGAACAACAAACGTCATGTCATACGATAGCTATAACACATCTGATTCTGACTTGGGTTTCGCAGGAGGCTTCATTCTTCTTCGTCATGTTCTTCTCCATCCTCTTATGAACAGGTTAATTCCACAATGACACTCCCCGCCAACCACCCAAGGTAAAGCTATGTTGATGCATAGTAGCATTTTATTATGGGGAATGTGTTCTTTTGATGAAAGCTATAAATGGAAAGATGCTTGCTTACATGATTCAATTATTTCAGTTTGACTACGGAGCGTGCAGCTGCACATCACTGTTTTGACTCCTATTTATCAATCATGAGGAGTACAGATGAGGTAAAAAGCAATATTTTCATGTCCTCATTGCTTTTTAATTACACCTGCCCTTGACCCTGCTTCTTATATTTTGGCAGCTCCTTCCTGATATGGAAAGGATTAACAGAAGAATCTTATGAAAACGTATCAACAAATGAGGATTACACAAATCAGAACTGAATCGCAGTGAATATAAGAATTGAGGACATTTTAGCTTTAGATTTAGAAACTTAAGCCCTGTTGGCCCAATGAACCCATGCCACGAAATTATACAATATGGCGAATTAACCTACTGAGGTTCTAACCTACTGGCCCACTAGAAAAGGATATTACAGAACACTGATCTGAATCTCAGTGAATATAAGAATTGAGAAGTTTAGAATTGGACTGTGACTTACAGCATACTAACAGGACCTTCCAGCCCAATGAGTCCACACCACCCATTTGCACCATGTGACCAATTAAGATACTAACCCAAATATCTTTGGAATGCCGAAGGAAACCAGAGCACCAGGAGGAAGCCAATGTGGTCAAGGGGAGAGTGTGATGAAATAAAGATACCTCAGCAACAGGACATCATTCAACATTATCTTCTTACTTTTGGCCCAAACACTTGTGATGTTGGGTGATGCAAGTCAAAATTACTCCATTCCTGAACTGGTTTTAAACCACTTCTGCATAAGAAATAAAAGAAACAACTTAACACAAAATCTTCAAATGACTTTTCTCTTCATATTAGAGTGTAAGGAGTGTTTGCTGAGACACATGAAAAAGTGCTACACGGAACTTCAGAAGGAGCACTTAGCTGATAAGAAAATGTGTAACGTGGATGACCATTGTACACTGAAGCAAGAAGAAAAGATTGTCGATATTCGGGAACATATCTCAGAATGAGAATAGTCTTCCAGAATAGCTGGAAAAATGATACCTGCATTCCAAATCCCCATAAGATGAGTGAGAAGACATTGCTTTGTAAAATGTTTGCCCAAAGCTCTTTTTAAATTAGTTGAGGTTTATAATGTTCTGACTGGAGTTGGAAAAGTGAGCCTCATGGCCAACTACCTGCAAATAAAGAGATTAACTTCAAATTTATGAGCAGGCAGCCCAATCTCTCTGAGGAGATTGTGTTAAATCTTTTTTTTATTATTTAGTTTTTTTTAATGTGCAGGTGCATTTCACCAGCTTGTATGTCTAGAACTTGTTTCACTACATGTATTTAGGCCACTTAAAACTATGTCTCAAAAGCCCATTGGTAGGTTGAAATGGGAAAAAAAAATGAAGCCAGTGAAATGCTCAAGCTCAGATATTGCAGTTCAAGTTTCAAAGTTCAAAGTAAATTTGCTATCAAAGTATATATAGGTCAGCATATGCAACCCTGAGATTCATTTTCATGTGGGCACACACAGTGAATCCAAGAAACATATAAGAATCAATGAAAGACCGCACCCAATGGGACACACAAGCAACTGATGTGGAAAGGACAACAAATTTTGCAAATACAAGAGAAAAAATAACAATAATAATAAATGAATAAGCAATATCAAGAATATGAGATGACGAGTCCAGAAAAGTGAGTCAAATGTTGTGGGAACAGTTCAGTGATGGTGCGAGTGAAGTTGAGTGAAGTCTCCTCCTCTGGTTCAAGAACCTGATGGCTGAGGGGTAATAACTGTTCATGACCAGGCTCCTGCACCTCCTTCCTGATGGCAGCAACGAAGAGAGCTGGCCTGGGTGGCGATGGTCATTGATGATGGATGCTGCTTTCCTGTGAGAGTGCTCAATGGCAAGGAAGCCTCTACCCATGATGGACTGACCGTATCCACTACTTTTTGTAGGATTTTCCATTAAACCCATTGACGTTTCCATACCAGGCTGTGATGCAACCAGTTAATATAATCTCCACCACACATCTATAGTAGTCTGTCAACATTTTAGATGTCATGCCAAACCTTCGCAAGCTTCTAAGGAAATAGAGGCACTGTTGGACTTTCTTCATAATTGCACTTACGTGCTGGGCTTAGGACAGATGTTCTGAAATGATAACACCAAGGAATTTAAAGTTGCCACCTGTCTCCACCTCTGATGCCCCGAATAGAAACAGACGACACTGGAGGTGCTTAATGGGTCAGGCAGCACCTATGGAAGGAGAAAAAGAGTAAATATTTCAGGTTCAAGCCACTTTGTTGGAAAAGTTAAATTAGTTTACAGTTGCAGAGAAAGTTAAAGAAGTATCGACAGGATCTGGAGAATACCTCCAATAAGACAAAACCAATTGATTAATGTGCTAGTTAGAAACAAATTACACTTCTTTGTCAGTGACACATGTTCCTAGTAGCAAGCCTGTGGCATGTACATACAGTCAAAAATGATCTTTGCATCAACCACCAACACCAATGTACTGGGGCAGCCCATAAATCTCGCCATTCCTTCCAGCATCAACATACCATGCCAATTACATACCAACACTAACTTGTACATCTTTTGGAATGTGGGAGGAAACCAGAATACCCAGAAGGAACCTATATGGTCACCAGGAGAACATACATACTTCTTACAGACAGCAGCCGGAATCGAACCCCGATCTTACAGCTATTACCCATTCACACCGAATGTGGTTGCCTGATGAGGAATTCAAGGATCCAGTTGCAAATGGAGGTTTGACCAGTGAGGAGTGACATCCCTGAAACAGACAAATTCTTAGAATCTTTGCAGATAGATAGAGGGAGGTCGTTTCCTCTGGCTGGGGAAAACTAGGGATCATAGTTCTACAAAGCAATATTTAAGCATTATGGGTTAATTCTTAATAGACGTTAAAAATGTTCCTGGAGGAATTGTCAGAAAAGCAAGATGCATTAGGAAGATCACAGGGTAACTTATGTCCTAGAATTATGAGGAACTACCTTAATGCAGTGCTTTCACTATCACGATAACTTCTCAAAGTGTTTCACAGTCATGGAATTATCTGCAAAGTAGACGGATGCAAATACGGCAATGAAATGATGCTTAGCAAAAGTAAAATAATTTGCTTACTAATCTAGTTTAGCTTTTGGTATATAATAATTTCTTTATTTGAGGGTATGGTTTACATTCCATAAACTTGAAAAATTACTATAGCATTCAGGACAAACACATACCTGGAATCAGAGAAAAGCAACTGAGTTATATAATTTTATTAAAATGAATATAACTGAATGGAATCAAAATACTTGCTGAACCGGCAGTTTAACAGAAGTCATATTTGACCCACCGTTAATACTGAAAACATGACATGGGGACACATTCACCTGCAAAGCACATCTGTCAGTTGAGAGAGGAAAAGTGATGGATATTACTCATTGAATCCATTCACATAAGTATCTAGTATCTGAAATAAACCTGAGGCAATCAGAAAAAATCTCTTGTGTCCTTTATCACAGACAGGTTGTACTCTAACTTCAGGCAGCTTTAGTCTTGATGTTCTGCATTGGTTCATGGAGAAAAATCTACCACCCTTGGTTAATAAGTCTAAGTGTCTTAATGACATTGTTGCCTTCTGAGCAATTGAGTACCCATCAGAGGGCAGGATGCTCTCTCCCTGGTGGAAATAAACTATGGCACTTTTTACATTAGTTCCCTTTGTAAATTACAGCACTTACAGCATGATGGGCTCAAGCCTACACTAGAGGCTGAAACACCTAGCACTTTCGTGCAGAGGCAAGGGACATTTCTCTAATGGAGATACTGTACTCTTTTCCAAATGAAATTTTAAAATGAGGCCCTGTCAGCTCTCTCAATGAGGTACAAAAGATTGTATGGAAACAGTTTGAAGAACAGCAGGGATGTTCTCCCATTTATCTTGACTTGCATTTATCTGTCAAGAGGTATAACTAAAGGCAGATTACTTGGTTATTATCATGTTGCCATTTGTGGCAGTTTGTTCTACTCAAAAAGCTGCATCTCCTCCAGTACAGCGGTGACTTTTGCTGCAAAACTTTTTCGGTAAAGCACTTTGGGACATGATCAAGTGCTGAAAGCTATAATATCAATACAAATCTTCTAAGTCTTAAAAGCAAGGTAGTTTCAGGTTAAAAGATAGACAATTATCTATTATTATGTAATGATAATGGTACAGATCTAGAAAATTATAAGGCTAGCAGAAAGGAGCTTAAGAATTAAATTGGGAGAGCCAGAAGGGGCCATGAAAAGGCCTTGGCAAGCAGGATTAAGGAAAACCCCAAGGCATTCTACAAGTATGTGAAGAACAAGAGGATAAGACGTGAGAGAATAGGACCAATCAAGTGTGACAGTGGAAAAGTGTGTATGGAACCGGAGGAGATAGCAGAGGTACATAATAAGTACTTTGTTTCAGTATTCACTACGGAAAAGGACTTTGGCAATTGTAGAGGTGAATTACAGTGGACTGAAAAGCTTGAGCATATAGACATTAAGAAAGAGGATGTGTGGGAGCATTTGGAAAGCATCAAGTTGGATAAGTCACCAGGACTGGATGAGGTATACACCAGGCTACTGTGGGAGGCGAAGGACGAGATTGCTGAGCCTCTGGCAATGATCTTTGCATCATCAATGGGGACGGGAGAGGTTCCTGAGGATTGAAGGTTTGCAGATGTTGTTCCCTTATTGAAGAAAGGGAGTAGAGATAGCCCAGGAAATTATAGACCAGTGAGTCTTACTTCAGTGGTTGGTAAGTTGATGGAGAAGATCCTGAAGACAGGACTTATGAACATTTGGAGGGGCATAATATGATTAGGAATAGTCAGCATAGCTTTGTTAAAGGCAGGTCGTGCCTTATGAGCCTGATTGAATTTTTTGAGGATGTGACAAAACACATTGATGAAGGTAGAGCAGTAGGTGTAGTGTATATGGATTTCAGCAAGGCATTTGATAAGGTACCTCATACAAGACTTATTGAGAAAGTGAGGAGGCATGGGATCCAAGGGGACCTTGCTTTGTGGATCCAGAATTGGTTTGTCCACAGAAGGCAAAGATTGGTTGTAGATGGGTCTTATTCTGCATGGAGACCAGTGACCAGTGGTGTGCCTCAGGGATCTGTTCTGGGACCCCTTCTCAGACCTGGATGAGTAAGTGGAGGGATGGGTTAGTAAATTTGCTGATGACAGAAAGATTGGGGGCATTGTTGATAGTGTGGAGAGCTGTCAGAGGTTATAGCGGGACATCGATAGGATGCAAAACTGGGCTGAGAAGTGGCAGATGGAGTTCAACCCAGATAAGTGTGAGGTGCTTCATTTTGGTAGGTCGAGTATGATGGCAGAATATAGTATTAATGGTAAGACTCTTGGCAGACTGGAGGATCAGAGGGATCTTGGGGCTAAGTCCATAGGACACTCAAAGCTGCTGCACAGGTGACTCTGTGGTTAAGAAGGCATACAGAGCATTGGCCTTCATCAACCATGGGATTGAGTTCAAGAGCCAAGAAGTAATGTTACCGCTGTATAGGACCCTGGTCAGACCCCACTTGGAGTTCGGTGCTCAGTTTTGGTCACCTCACTACAGGAAGGATGTGGAAACTATAGAAAGAATGCTGAGGAGATTTACAAGAGGAGATTGTCTGGATTGGGGAGCATGCCTTATGAGTGAACTTGGCCTTTTCTCCTTGAAATGACGGAGGATGAAAGGTGACCTGATAGAGGTGTATAAGATGATGAGAGGCATTGATCGTGTGGATAGTCAGAGGCTTTTTCCCGGGGCTGAAATGGTTAACATGAGAGGGCACAGTTTTAAGGTGCTTGGAAGTAGGTACAGAGATGTCAGGGTATGTTTACGAGTGGGGAGTGCGTAGAACGGGCTGCCGGCAACAGTGGTGGAGGCAGATACAATGGAGTCTTTTAAGAGACTCCTGGACAGCTACATGGAGCTCAGAAAATTAGGGGGCTATGGTAACCCTAAGTAATTTCTAAAGTAAGTACATGTTGGGCACAGCATTGTGGGCCAAGGATCCTGTATTGTGCTGTAGGTTTTCTACGTTTGTTTGTTTCTAACACAGGTGTGGGACTGCGGTGGAATTATTTATTTCCTTGATTGTCTCCTTTGTAAACTCTCAGTTACAAAGATTACTGAAAATGTGAACCCTTCATTAACTGGATAGCATTTCTGCTCTAGAATAATTAATAATTTACCTTACTTTGTTCAAAGTAGTAGTAGCATAATCTGAAAAAATGTGATATATATTTTCATCCAATTCCACTTTTAATGTTTGTCTTAATTAATTTAACCAAAAGACTGCAATGAAGTTTGCATGGGATTGACATTAGTATAATCTGTGGACAGGTTGCTACTTCCATAATTCACATCAGTGAGGGAAAAAAATCCACACCATAAAATCAATTGGCAAAGCCCTTCTGCAGAAAGTATTACTTTTACAAAAGCACAAAGCTTTGTAAATAGATTACATAAGAGAGATAAAAAGCCCCAGATGTTGTAAAACTAAGAAGATAACATCAGAGCCAAAGTGTGTATTTTTCTAAAATAAGGAAGTAATTTGTTTCAAGTTCTGCACTATAAAAATCTTTGAGAATTTGTCCAGGGGGGTTCTACAGTTGCTTATCTTCACTATCAAATAATGCTTAAAGGACAGCAGTATATTTTAACAATATTTGGAGCAAAAACTTATTACATGTTTGTATCTTCCATTTGCATTAGGAAAACAAAATGCTGTTTCTTTAATATAGTGTCAGATTTTTAATGGATGAGGCTTTTTGGCAAACCATATGCCTTTAGGTGCTGCACACAATGAAACCGACAGTTCATTATTCTCCTCCGCCTCCACACTCATTCTTATCTACTTCCCCTTGAAAGCAGGAGCAGTCCACTGTTAACTCTTGACCTTATCAAAAACGCGCTTTAAACAAATGAGAGTATATTGCTATCTGCGCTGTGTGCTTTGCATTTTGTCCAAACCATAAACTGGCAGAAAACTTGATCAATTTTTTCCTATCTGATTCAGTGCCCTCATTTGCTTCAGAACATACTCTTGATACCAAAACTGATGAATTGTCGACCGTTGCTCAGAGTGGCAGTCTCTTTAATGCATCATCACAAATAGAAGGCAGAAGCTCTACAAAAAAAAATTGCTTTGTGTGCATATGTTCCAAAACTCAAAGTCTGATGGGAATATTTATCATGATCATCAGTTGTCAAAACATCTTTAGTAATCTTTTAAACCGTTCTAAACTTTTAAAAGGGTTGGCTTTGCAAACTCATCTTCTTGGTGAAAAGTGTTATAAATGTGTCAATGCACTTGGTGGCCACTTTATTAGGTACAGGTTAATAGGTTTGTGGTCTTCTGCTGCTGAAGCCCATCTACTTCAAAGTTTGACTTGGCGTGTATTTAGAGATGCTCTTCTGCACACCACTGTTGCAATGTGCTGGAAACTCTCAGAAGGTCAACAGCAAGGTGAAAAGAGAAACAGGGTTGAAAAAACAAAATTAGAAATAGAATAGAATCAGATCTTGCTTTATTTCAGCAAGCAATTAGAAAGGTAACAGGTCACTGTCCTTTATTGTGAGTAAATATTTTTCAAAATACCTTGCTCCATTCACTTGGGGCCCAGGTGAGAATGTCGGGACAGAGTACAGGTCTGTTTTTTCCGTCACAAAGAGAATTATGCTTACAGTAAATATTGACAATGTTTATTCCTGAGATGGCAGATTTATCATAAGAGGAGAGATTAGGTAGCCTGGTCCTATACACTGACATAAAAAATAAAATAAAATTGGAAAACATATTTTAAGCACGGAACAGAGTTAACATTTCAGGTCAATGACCCATTATCAGACCATGGGTTTGAAGAATAAGACTTTAGTTGACTTCATCAATTTATAATGAGTTCAACAGGGTGGATGCAAATTTCGTGTTTCCAATGGCTAGGATATCTAGAAACAGGAGTCAACTATTCGGAACAAATACGAGAAGAGATTTCTTCACTGATTTTGTATATCAGTGGAATTTTCAACCTAGATGGTTGTAGAGGCTTAAATGCTGAGTGTAAGCAATAGATGTTTAGATATGAAGAAGATCAACGAATGCTGGATTGGTGCAGGGAAGCAGCAGTGAGGTGGAAAACAAACCTTGTTGAATAGCCGAACAAGGGGCAGAATAGCCTCCTACTGCCCCTTAATTTCTGTTTTTATTTTCGTCAACTGATTAACTACAATTAGGCAAATTCAGAGTGTCAGGAATGCAAAGTACCTCACAAGTTATTACATATAAAGTGAAGTTCCATCACAGTTACTGATAGCTGAGATTGCAATTAAGGCACAAGTACCAAATCATATTAGAACATAACACATGGGAGCAGAATTAACCCATTCAGCATATTGAGTCTGTGCACCATTACATTGTAGCTTATTTATTATCCTTCTCAACCCCGTTCTCCGGCCTTCTCACCATAACCTTTGATGATCTGACTAATCAGGAACCTATTAACCTCCAATTTAAATATACCTAATGACTTGGTCTCCACAGGCATCTGTGGCAATAAATTCCATAGATTCACCACCCTCTGGTTAAAGAAATTTCTCCTCGTCTCTCTTCTAAATGGACATCCCTCTGGTCTAAGGCTGTGCCCACTGGTCCTAGATTCACGCACTAGTGGAGACAATCTCTCCATACTCACATTGTCTTTTTTGATAGATTTCAATGAGATCACCCCCCCATTCTTCTAAACTCCAATGAATACAGGCCCAAATCTATCAATGCTCCTCATATGTTAATTCTTACATTCCCTAAATAATTCTTGTGAATCACTTCTGGACCCTCTCCAATGCCAGCACATCTTTTCTTACAAAGTAGATCAGGGGCCCAAAACTGCTCACAATACTCCAAGCGCAGTCTGACCAATGCCTTATAAAGCCTCAGCAATACATCCTTGCTTTTATATTCTTGTCCTCTCAAAATGAATACTAACATTTCATTTGCCTTTCTTACAACTCAACCTGCAAGTTAACCTTTAGGTAATCCTGCATGAGGGCTCCCAAGTGCCCTGGAACCTCAGATGTTTGAATTTTCTCACCATCTAGAAAATAATCTATGCCTTTGATCCTTCTACGAGGAGAATCTAGGACCAGTGGGCACAGCCTTAGACCAGAGGGATGTCCATTTAGAAGAGAGACGAGGAGAAATTTCTTTAACCAGAGGGTGGTGAATCTATGGAATTTATTGCCACAGATGCCTGTGGAGACCAAGTCATTAGGTATATTTAAATTGGAGGTTAATAGGTTCCTGATTAGTCAGATCATCAAAGGTTATGGTGAGAAGGCCGGAGAACGGGGTTGAGAAGGATAATAAATAAGCTACAATGTAATGGTGCACAGACTCAATATGCTGAATGGGTTAATTCTGCTCCCATGTGTTATGTTCTAATATGATTTGGTACTTGTGCCTTAATTGCAATCTCAGCTATCAGTAACTGTGATGGCCATACACTTCCCTACATTATATTTCAGTTGCCACTTCTTTTCCCATTCTCCCAAACTGTCTAAGCTCTTCTGCAGACTCCCTGCTTCCTCGACACTACCTGCCTTTCCACCCATCACCATATGGTTTGCAAACGCGGTCACAGTGCCATCAATTCCATGATCAAAATCTATGACATATAATGTGAAAAGAAGCTGTCCCAACACTGACTGCTGCAGAATACCACGAGTCGCCAGCAGCCAATCAGGAAAGGCTCCCTTTATTTCCACTCTTCTTCTAATCTTCTCTCCATGCTAGTATAATTCCTATAATACCATTGGTTCTTATCCTGTTAAGCAGTCTCATGTACAGTACCTTGTCAAAGGCCTTCTGAAAATCCAAGTAAACAACATCCTCTGACTATCCTTCGTCTATCCTGCTTGTTATTTGCTCAAAGAATTCCGTTAGATTTTTCAGGCAAGATTTCCCTTAAGGAAACTGTGCTGACTTTGATCTATTTTATCATGTGCCTCCAAGTACCCCGAAAACTTAAACACAAAATAATCTGCAGATGCTGAGGTCAAAGCAACACTCACAACACACTGGAGGAACTCAGCAGGTCGGGCAGCATCCGTGGAAACG